>NC_138863.1:48266593-49466593 GCF_965194805.1 Balaenoptera borealis | reverse complement strand
TAAGTCAAGAACACTGAGGTTTTTTATCACATTCAGAATATTTAATTTCCCTCCCATCTGATAATAATTTTGCATGTAAAAAATAACACAAAACTATGTCAATTTGAAATAGCCACCTACACACCTTATGGAATTAAAGTATTGTGTGGGATTGAAATCATGAGTATGTTCTGTAAGCATGATCTCAAAAGCATATTTTTCTTAAAAAAATTATAATAATGACAGTTGTTTGAACCAAATGATCTGATATTTTAGCTTCAGGAACTTGCTCAGTAGTCTCTGGATCTTGGTTTATAGCGTTAACTAGAGAATTTGGATTTCAAGGACATAAAGTCTCATGGTAGTAAAATATAGTAACACAAAATTTTAGAATGAAGAGGGAACAGAAAGCTAACATTAAAAGCTATCACTTTTTTAACATTTTACTGAGGATTTTTTTTAGTTGCATATTTTTGTTGTAGATGGAAAGGTTATGTTCGCTACCAATTTAAACAGTACTTTACTAGCATATGGACACAATCTGAGCTATAGGGTAAACATTTTCAGGATGCCTCAGAGAGCTAACTTTAATATCTGAACAGATTCGGCACCATACAAATGGGATATGAAGCATGATTCACAATTTCACATAACTCATTGACACTAAAACATGCTAAAAATAAATTTGGGAATTCCTTTCCCTCTTGCCATCCATTAAATGGGTAAAATTCTTTACTGCACATACATGAGGCACTTGGTGCAATTTTCAGGATAATTCTTCTATTCAAAAGCCCTTGAGTACTATCTGTTCCTTTTATATGTAGTTTAAAAGTAAAGGCGAGGGAGTAGTATTTTTATAAACATGTTCCATATTTTTCTCTTTAGGATAATTTTCATACATAAAATAATACTATAAGAGATAGAAAAAAGCAAGGATTTCATTAACTAAAGATGAATGTGTAAAAGTAACAGTAACAGCAAAATGTTATATAGTCATTTAATTCACCAGATTTACACTCTGCAACTAAAGAGGATTTATAATTGTTAAAATATACTGATTACAATCTTCAGACATTTGGAAATTTATGATTTAAATCACTGTTTGGGGAACTTAACATCCCTTTTGTCTTATAAGAAATTAAGTGGATTAAAACAGAAATCTGTTTTTTTATTTTAATATTATTAAACTCCACGAAGTAGAAGATCTTAGTTTATTCCTCAGTCAATGACTATTGTTTCATCTATTTAAAACTATTAGGCAATACTATTAGGCAATAAGTTTTCTTTGAAAGGCAATCATTGAACTATTACAGGACAAAGTTTTCACTGGTATTTTCTAGGTCCCTTATACTGCATATGTTATATGACATCACCCACATGCAGATCTTCAGATATATCATTGTGGATACATGGCATATACATGAGGAATGCTCAAATAATCAAGGGAGAGAAAATGATAAAAGATAATTACACAGTAATTAAAGTAGATGTTTAAAGAGTACTAAAAATTAAAGATTCAGGTTCTAGTTATAAAGAGTTGTTTTAATATAATAAAATACCCACCATCAATATTCATGGTTAAGGAGTCTTGAGAGGTCATGTTAGAGCCAACACTATCAATTATCGGTAACTTTAAAAATATATTTTTGTTTGTATGTGTGTTTGTTTCACTATAAATTTGACATTTTACTCTTTACCTGATCTATTTAAATAAGTCATTAAATTGACTTTGGTTTCCTGGTTTATTAAGGCTTAGTTCTTGAGTTGAAGGAAATTACTTAATTGTGCCAGCTGTAAAATATCATCAACATATCAGTCCATTAATAGAAAAAACCATATCTGTATATTTATCCAATTGCTTGTTACTATTGTAGAATCATTTTGTCATAGGAAAACACATAGTAGATGTTTGATGAATGCTTTGCCTTGGAAGAATAGGTATAGGTAGCTTCAGATGCTGGATTGTCTGCTGTTGAACCACAGATTATACTCAATTCAGCTAATATTTGTTAAGCAGTTACCATGTGGCAAGACATTATGTAGAGGTTATATGAGAAACATGAGGAAGATGTGGATGTTGGTTTTGTATACTTCACAAACATTGCAGGCCACACGAACATGTAAACAATTATTTAAAATACTTTGCTAGAAGTGGAATCTACATGGGAAGCTCTCCACTTGCAGTTAAGCCTAGTATCCCAGAGTTCAAACCCAAGCTCTACCATTTACTGGCTGTATGACATTAGCAGTCATTTATAATATCACAACCTCAGTCTTATTCTATGTAGAATAGGGATAATAAAAATTTTCTCATAGAGATGTTGTGAGAACTAAATTAGACACTCACATGTTAAGTTTTAAGCTCAATGACTGACATACTCGGGGATACTGGGATGCTTAATTTCCAAACATTTGAGGATTATCTAATCATCTTTATGTTATTGGTTTCTTGTTTTCTGTTATTATAATTCATTTAAATCCATTGAGCAAATTAAGTTTATATTATGGACGTTCTTTGAAATGAAAACCATGTGTGTTCTGCAGTTGTTTTCCCAACGACTATACACACACACTCACAAAAACACAAGTATATATATTTAATTAACTCAAGGTAGTTAACTGTGTTCTTCAAATCTATATTATTTATTTTTCTGCTCTTTCAAGCACTAAACAATTTGTTTTAAACACTTTAACTATGATTTTGGGTCTATTTTGCCCTTTGGTTCTGTCAATTTTTATTTTGTTTTTCATATTTTGAAGATATGTTCATAGGTACATCAAATTTTACTGGTGCAAAGGTAAACATTGTCCAGTTTAACATCCACATACAAGGGGGCCAAGTATTGTATTGAATTACTCGTAAGAAGACTATATCACATCTTAGTTTACATTAACCTACTTTGATATCCAGATGCATTCACTTTTACCATTAACAAGCGGGGGAATAAAAGAGAAATTTAACATGTATTGTCACTTCTGTGCCTTTCAAAATTTTAAATGTAGTGCTATTCTCTGTTATTCCCTGAGGGATATTGCACTGTTTATTGGTATCTTATTTGGCAAAGAGGAGAAACTCAATTTTCTTCCACTTTGCTGTTCTTACCGTAATAGCTTTCTCTCCATGCGTCAGAGTCAAAGTAAAGATTCAGTTTCTTATGATAGCTATTGTAACTAGACATTCAGAAATTGGGGAAATATCTTGCTCCCATTGTCTCCCTAAGTCATGCTGAAACCCAATCCTAGTTAAAGGCCAGTAACAGTGAGGTGTAGTAATGTGAAATACAAGAAAAAAGTGGCTTTTCCATTTGAGTAACTGTCTTAGGAGAGTGGGATGAACCATCACCTTGTCGTTTAATGGAAGAGGAGTTGCTTTCACAGAAATGAGGAGAGGCTATATCTTTGGCAAGTACACATCCTCTGAAACCTATACTTTCCTGACAAATATACCAAATTGTACCTAAGAGACATAGAACTGCGAATTTAACTGATATAGTGCTGAATATCTTTGAATGGAGAAAAATTAAAGAGATTCTCAGATTAGGATACTTTCTCTCATTTAAGTATGAGTTTCTTCAAGGAAGACATGATATTGTTCACTCTTTTATTTTCAGTGCTTAATATAAAATACTACATGGAATACTAAATATTTATGAAAAGAATAAATGAAGGTTATGGCTCAAATGTTTTTGTCAGACACAATTTATTTTCTTTTTAACAAGTATAACATAGTTTCCAAGTGAAAACGGGTTTCAGGTTCTAAACAAATATTTTAAAATAGACATTTAAACACAGGCCATGAAAAATGTTGGGAAGAAATGCGTAATTTGGACCTTGAGGATTTTAATTAAAAACCCAATTATTGTCTGATGAATGCTATAAATTCCAGTCTGGAAAAATGCATTCTAATTGCCTATACATATTTGAGTTATTTTTAAAATATAGATTTAACATACATTTTTAATTCATAATAACTTTCAATTTTAAATTTATTATATCCAGAAATTACAATATACATAATTAATTTTAAATTTTACACCAGCAATCTTTTAATGAAATTGAGATATATTAGTAAAGTCTATTAGGCGATTTGCATATACCCTCCTAGACATATTAAAATATAAGTGATGGAGTTTCCTTTTCTTCTATCTAAAATTCTCCCCTTGAGGCCTAGCTTGAAAAGAATGTGTCTGAAGCTATTGGCAAACTACTTTTGTCAGAGAGATATCAGGAAAAAAAGTTATTCTAGCAGGATGAAAATCACTAGGCAAGAAATAATTGCTCCTGAAAAGTATTTTCTTTTCTTTGGCTCATGCATAGTAATTTGAAGGCCATACCAGAATTGTTTTGAATGGACTGCCTCCACACATTAGCTTATGGCAAAGACAATCTTTGACAACGTGATTCTCCACACAGATAAAATAGATATTATCTCTATTTCCTATAGCCAGAACCTCTGCACTTAATTTGTTTACGTCAAATATTTGGTTCAGAGTGCATTTTAAGGTTCTACTAATTTTTCTTTCCCTGGAAAGACATTTTTAAAAATCTAGAAAACCAATTACCCCAAAATAGTTGCATGTGTTCATCTATAGATCAAGTAATCAATGAACCAACTCAGGAGGCAGAGATTTAAAAGTTGAACTGGGTTCAAAGATACGTAACAACACACTAAAACATTAATTTTCTTGGAAAACATGAATTTTCTAGTGTTTTTGGAACTTTAATAACATACTTTTTAGGTTCTACAAAATTTATACTACTTTTATTTTTCTTGTTGACAAAAGGTTTTGAATTCACATTCATTTAATTTATTGCTTGCATAATAGATTTATAATTTTTTTAAAAAAATTAATGCTATTAAAGGCACTATAGAATTAATCTTATTCAGTGTTCTCCTTTTACAGATGAGAAATCTAAGATCCAGTCAGTTTTCAGGACTAGACAAAATAAGATCTGGTAGGGCCAAGGATTAAACTATGGTTTCTTGATTTTAGGAATCATGTCTGGATTCTTTAGGCACCAAGTTAATGATCACAAAATTTAGAAATTATTCCCTGATTCCACGAACTACACTATGTGCTATAGCTGTGTGATCTTCATGCACAGATGTATCTACTACTCTCAAAGTCATTGCTTAATTATTCATTTTTATCACAATTTTATAAACTTGTAGAGCTGAAACTATGACTACTTTATATATTATCTTATTTGGAGTGCCATAAACCCATTCACAAAATAGGAGTTTGGTAAATATCTTTTAAATGAATACATTCAAGAGGCAATGAAAAATATCCTGTAAGTCTTCATTTATAATTACACAAAAAATGTGAAACAAGTAAAATATCTTTCAACTGGAGAATGTCTAAACAAACTGTGGTACACCCATGTAATTGAATACTACTCTACAATAAAATGGAAAGAACTGATATACACAAAAATATGAATGAAGCACAAATGTTACATATTGTATGATGTCTTTTATAACGTTTCTTGAAAAGACAAAATTATAAGAACAGAAAACAAATCAATGGTTTTTACAGGCTGGTAGTGGGGGTGGTGGTTGATTAAGGAAGAGCAAGGGGAAATTTGGGGATGTGACAATTTTATATCTTGATTGTGGTGGTGATTACACTACTTTATTCATTTCTCAAATGTTGTAGAACTGTACAGACACAGAAAAGAGTGAATATACTCTATAAGCATTATAACTCAGTGAAAGAATTTTAAAACAAAAAAAATCTTTGTTATTTTACAATGTTTATCTTAGAGGTCATAGTAAAAAGTTTATTCAAGAATTACACTGATTATTAACTACAAAATTTAAGTTAAATTGATATTTACTATGTGTTTGTAATTTATATTTTTTGTTTTGGTAGTATATTATTCAGGGTTCAGAAGAGACCCAGAAGAGGATACATGTTAAGAGATTTAGTGCATGGAATTGGTGTAAGCAATTGTGGAGCTGGTTTTGTAAATTCAAAATCCAGAGAGCAGGCTGTCAAGAAGGGCTGGCTAGAACTCTCAGTCATAGGCTGAAGTTGCTGTCCATGGGCAGAATTTTTCCTATATCAGGGAAGCCTCACCTCTTTAGGCTTTTCAGCTGGAAGATCAGGCCCACCAGGTAACCTAAAATAATCTCCCTTACTTAACATCAACTGAGTATGCACTCTAATCACATTGACAAAATACCTTCACATCAACACCTAGATTAGTGTTTGGATAACTGAGAACTATAGACTAGCCTAGTTGAAACATCCAAATACTATCACAGGTTTAGCACTCCTTTGAAATCAACATAAAGATTAAAATAACAACTCTATATTCAGAAAAAAAAAATCTCATTTCTTTGATGCAATTCTTTTCTACTTTTAGGAAAGAATTCCAGAATTGTACTATTTTTCACAGTTCTAATGCATCATTTAGATGGTGTAGATTCAGTTTAGATGCAGTCACACTTTTCATATGTTATTGCTAGATATCTCTCAAAACCACTTAACTGCAAATAATGACGCTTTATCTTAATTTACTCTCTACTAAACATTGGCCTAATTTACTAAAAGAGCCTTTTAGCATCATACCTATTATAGCCTTAAAGAAAGTCCCTAGTTTCAATAAAATGCAGAAGAAGCAGAATTTAACAATTGTTTATTTGTATCCTTGATACTCACATGTAAAACTCAAGGGTTAAATTTTGTTATTATGAAACACCAGTATTTATGACTTCTAAACAACCGCAAAAGAGCTTCAATCTCTTTTTACCAAGGGTTTATGGTAGAAACTTTCTTCTTCTAGAACTCCATTTCAGAGATGCTTATCCACTCCTAGGACTGCCAGGCCAAGTAATTTGTGAAAGACTACAACTTCTGTTAAATATATCTAAAATAATAAAGAAAAATGTTTATTCTGCAAAAGGAATGTATCTTGTATACAAACAGTGCTGTAAATTTTTAATATCAAGCCTATAAGTATTCCAGAATGTTTAAAGAGACCATTATTTAGACCTAAAAATTGCCTTATTACACTTTTTAAAGATTAACATATAGGTTAAATGAAAACATAAAAAGAAAATTACATAAACTATAAAATATATACAGGTTTATAAAAGCCAATATAATTCCTAATTTTTTTGAAGGCTTGGATATGAAGATACTGATAGAGTGCTCCTTCCCTATATTTTGTGAATAATAAGGAACAAAAAATAACTAAAAGACAAATAAGTCACATATCTCTTTTTATTAAGTAGGAAAAGTTCAAAAATTGAGTCTTTTTTGAAATGCACAAAATTACTGGGAAAAGAGTGTCTTGTTCTTGTCATTAAAATATTTACTTTCATTCCTTAGTAGATAAAATTCAAGAACGTTTTTACCACATCTTTGTAGAAAGCAAGACTTCTGCTAGTGATCTCAAACAGATGGGAACACATTTTCATAACAGGGCAAATGAGTAACATCTCAACTGGAGTGTCACTGGATATAGTATCTTATGCCTCTGAGGTGTTGTATTGAGACCCAAAAAAATAGAAAAGTAAAAAAAAAATTCTATTTTACCTGTTTAAGATTCTGTTATGAATTGAACCGCTAAACAAAATATTTCGTCAAAAGGCTTTCAAGAGGAATAACTGGCAAAAAAGCAAAGGGTGTTATGGATGCATATTTTTACTTTTAAAAAGCATGATTCTAAAATAATTATATATATCCCACTCTCTTCTAGAGTAAAAACAATAATGCACGTTTTCAGAAAGGGAGGGAGAAGGTAATTAGAAACACTTAAGAAACTTCATCTGAAAAATAATCTCCTCTCAAAAACTTTTCTATTTTAATTTTGTAAACTAATAGTCTACAAAATTTTTGTCAAAGTGTCCTTAATAACAAAGAGAGTAAAGTACATACTGAGGATCTGGGGAGCACAGCTCAAAGTGAACAGTTTACCCAGGCTCATGTCTTATTTTTAATGTTTACATTAATTTTTGCATTCTTTTAGTAGGTAATATTTATCATGTTTTACTAAGGAGATTTTTACCAAACCTTCCAGTATTACTAATACTCAAGGAAGATGTGACACTTTCATCCAGTGGCTTTTCATATCCCTGGAGATATTCATGGCCTTATTAGAAAAATAAAAAAGAAAAACCAAAACAAACAAACAAACGTTTGTGGGTTTTTAATTTTTTCTGTGTGGTTTCTCTGCAGGTAAAATTTTTATGTATAATTATTTGCTTTTGATGACTAGACTTCAGAATTCCTCATTATTCCAGAATGGCTATTATCTAAAAATGACGTCAAAAAAATTTAAAAGTCAACAAAAATAAGTACTAACACCGGTTCCAGTTCCTGCCATGCCCTAACTCATCCCCATACACACAATACACATACCTTAGCCACTCAAGTAAAATGGTATTGAATCTTAAATAAATAACAAATTTCTTGCTTCATTTCCAATAAGTAAAGAGTGTGGAAGTTGATGCATCCATTTTTACAACAAGGTTAAGCTAAAAAAAAAAAGAAAAGAAAAGAAAAAAAAAACTGACTTTTCTTGGACCCATCAGAGAAATGAGACTGCAGGACAAATCATCACCCTGAAAACTGGAGAGAGAGAGATGCCTTCAGAGAGTCACAGCTGAGATATGCTTATTTGGAGAAAAAACCACTTGAGCCATAAACTGACAGGAACATATAAATAGTAATTGTCATAAACCACTGAAGTGTGACAGAGTAGACTAGCTTAAGAATGAGAAACTTCTGAGGGCCTGCAGTCTTCAGTGGGCCCTCATGTGCCTGTGGGCCTTATCTCCAATAACCCCACTAGTTTCTCATGATGAAGATCTGAGAAAGAGTTCCTTATGGAATGTGCATGGGAAGAAAAGGAGTAATAATTGTGAAATACACCCAGAGACTTCTCTGTAACAAAAGCCCACTCTCTAAGGGAAAATAATTTACTAGAGGCTTATGCCAGCCAGAGAAGAGCACTTTTCTCACTCCACCTCCCTCCACCCTTCTAATATCACATAAGGGGCGGGGAATAGTTCACAAGGGTTAGGGTTTTAGGAAAATAGATTGGGAACACTGTTGCCTAGTAAGGGAGTGGGGGAAAGAGAAAATAAACCTATATCACTGGAGAAACACTTGTGAAGATCAGAATGCTGAGACATGGGTCTACTAAAGGATGGAGATGTAATTAAAACATTATAGTCTTTTCCTCCAACTCACCTTACCACTATACCAACAGTGAGTGCTCTAGCACAAGAACAAGAGATTATAGCTAAAAGACCTGCAAGATACAGACTTTCTTTGAGGAGGAATACTTAGGGAAGCCTAAAATGAGGAGGCGGATAAAACCAAGAGCACTAGAGGAATAGTGTCTCCTTAGGCACCCATAGCTACAGCAAACATTACACACAGTCCAACTCAGCATAATTAACATAAATGCTCATGCTAGAGGCCTATTTGCCTCAAGTCCTATTACCTGACATTGCCTATTACAGGACATTACAACATGCCTAGATTTTAACAACAACAACAAAATCAGAAGGTATGTCAAAAAAGCAAGGGGAAAAAACATATTCTGAAAAAACAAAGCAATCATCAGAAACATACTTAAATTTGACAAAGATGTTGAAATAAACTGGCAGGGGATTTAAAATAACTATAATATCACCACACCAAGCTAAAATGCATATAGAAAAAAGTATGAAAAAGTATATAAAACATCCAAGAACTGTAGATCAAAAGATGTAAAGTACATGTAATTGCAACAATGAAAGAGAGCAACAAGAGAAAAGAACATAAGAAATATTTGAAGTAATAATGACTGAAAACTTTCCAAAATTAATGACAGACACCAAACCAAACCTC
This sequence comes from Balaenoptera borealis, assembly GCF_965194805.1. Taxonomy (NCBI): domain Eukaryota; kingdom Metazoa; phylum Chordata; class Mammalia; order Artiodactyla; family Balaenopteridae; genus Balaenoptera; species Balaenoptera borealis. Next base: position 49,456,763 of record NC_138863.1, on the reverse strand, counting down.
AGGTGTCTGAATCTCAGAGAACATAACCAAGTAGAATAAATACCAATAAACAAACTTAGGCATATTATATGCAAACTCCAATAAGCCATCGACAAAAAATATTTTGAAAGAAGTCAAGGGGGGGATTATTTATAGATGTACAAGAATAAGAATTATAGCAAATTCTCAAGAAAAATTAGGCAAAAACAGGAAAATGAAGTGAAAGAAGACCACTAATATAGAATACTATACACAGTAAAAGTATTCTTCAAAGTATAAAAGAGTAGTAAAAACTTTCTGAGACATACAAAACTTATGGGACTTCACTGCCAGCAGACCTTCCCTGAAAGAAATGGTAAAAGAGGTTTTCAGGCAGAAGAAATATGTCATAGTCAGAAATGGATCTATATAAAGAATAGTTTTACCACTGGAGTCGTAATTACTGGAAAAAAAATTAGAAAGAAATATACTTCATATAATGAGAGAAGATAAAATGTAATCATTTAAAATGTTAGTTACAATCAGAGAAGGAAGAAAATGAGTAAGAAAAATAAACAAGAAATAAATGGGATATAGGAAAAACATTAACCGTGGTGTTGGATATTAACCCGAGTATGTGAAAAATAATTTTAAATATAATGATCCAAGTATGAGAATTGAAAAACAAATTGTGTGGACTTGGAGGGCATTACGCTAAGAGAAATAAGTCAGACAAAGACAGACAAATACTGTATGATATCACTTATATGTGGAACCTAAAATAGACAACAAACTAGTGAATATAACAAAAAAGAAGCAAACTCACAGATATAGAGAACAAACTAGAGGTTACCAGTGGGGAGAGGGAAGGGGTGAGGGACAATATAGGGAGTAAGAGGTACAAACCATTGGGTATAAAATAAGCTACAAGAATATATTGTACAACACTGGCAATATAGCCAATATTTTATAATAACTATAAATGGAGTATAACCTTTAAAAATTGAGAATGACTATATTGTACCCCTGTAACTTACATAATATTGTAGAGCAATTATACTTCAATTTTAAAAAATAAATTAAAAAGAAAAACAAATTTTCAGTGCATTAAAAAAGCAAGAATATACTATATGTTGTTTAGAATAAACATACTTTCAAGTTTATAGTCTGATAGGTTGAAAGTAAAGAGAGAGAGATAACATGATAACACAAATCAAAAGAAATTTGGTATATCTCTATTAATTTCAGACAAAACGGTCTTCAGATCAAGAAAAATTATCAAGAATTTAAAAAAGGCACATGATGAAGGAATATATCATCCAAGAATACAAAAAAACCCTAAACATATATGCAACTAATATCAGTGTCAAAATATGTGAAGCAAACTGATACAACTGAAGGCAAAATAAACAAATCCATGCTTATAGTTGGAGACTTCAAAACCCATCCTTTAATAATTGATAGATCAAGCTGACGGAAAATCAGTAAGGATACAGAAGTCTGGAACAACAATATCAATCATCTTGAATGAATTGCCATTTATGGAATAATCCTAGCTATTTGTCCAGTTGATTTGAAAATATATGTCCACATAAAAACCTGCCTAAGAATGTTTATAACAGCTTTATTTATAATTGCCAAAGACTGGAAACAACCAAAATGTCTTTCAGTGGGTGCACGGATAAACAAATTGTGATACACCCATACAATAGAATATTATTAGGTGAAAACAGAGAATGAACTATCAAGCCATTCAGGGACATGGATGAATCTTAAATACATATTGCTAAGTGAAAGAAGCTAGCCTGAAAAGGCTATATACGCTGTATCATTCAATTCACCTGAAATTCTGGAAAAGGTAAAACTATAGAGACAATAAACAGTTCAATGGTTTCCAAGGGTTTGCTGGGAGAAGAGTTGACTACATAAAGCACAGGGGATTTTTTTAGGAAATCATTCTTTATAATTTTATTTAATAATAATGTATCAATATTTGTTCATTAATTGTGACACAAAGACCATATAATGTAAGGTTTTAATAGTAAAAGAAGCTAGATACGTGGTATATGGAAACTCTATAGTATTTTAACAATTTTTCTGTAAATGATGATCAACTTTAAAATTAGAGTTTATTTAAAATTTATAACAGTTTTCTGTTTGCCTATGAAAGCCATTAGTTTTTTTCTCTTAAAACTAGAGATCAACAGATTTGAGTAAAACAGAGGAAGCAATATAAAGATACACTTTTGAATTAGCAGTGGACTAAAGAGAGCAAAATAAAGGGAAAGGATACGGACATCCAGCATCAAATATCTATTTCTCATTCTTCTGCTAAACTGTGTTTATCTTACAGAGCAGCTCACAATTAGGTCTTGAACAAACAGCCCAAAGCTGTCATTGTAATAGAGCATAATAATTGATATTCATAATGACAATCCTAAATTTATTAAGATACCAAATTGTATTAGAATACGCTGTTTACTAAGTCAGTGAAGTATGTAACATATTTAAAATTAATGAGTTTAAAAATTTTTAAGGGTATTGAGAATTAACTAGAACACTTAAATCCCTAATGGTTGCAGGTAAATTATTTCTTAACTATATGGTAAATTATATGTCCTGAATTCCATAACAGCAATTAGATTATATATAAATGATGTTTCCATTAACAAATCTCCTAGGGATGAAGCTGCATTGTATAAAATGTATATTCTCATTTGACCTTTTGATACAATACATCGTTTGATTCCTAATATTAAACTGTCTTGTATTTCTGGATTAATAAATGGACTATTATGCTCTTGCATAAATTAAAATGATTTTCTATTGCCATTTTGCATGACTATTTTATCTTTGTATGGAAATATTATGTCAAAAAGTTTTCTCTTTTAAGAAAACAATAACTTCCGAAGGGATTATGTAACATTGCAATGGAAAACTTGAGGAAAACCTTTTTCCTCCTTCTCTGTAGAGTGATATTCACTGGAAGATATTTGTGATGCTTTCTTTCTTCATCCCGAAAATTTTGAAATGTCATTCACCATTGTTTAATTGTAGGTTACTTTATGAATTTAGCCTGTATCACAGGCAATCTGTATGTTTTTTAACATAATTCGAGGGTGTAAAATGGGCGCTTTCATACCTTCCTGGTCAGCTTTATGACTCAATATTTGGTGCATTTGCTAGTTTGAATCAATTTGTTCTTTATTGTTCTTATTTTGTGTGTTTTAATGAGAAGTTGGAGAGGCATATTCAAGCACAGCTAATATGACAATGAGTGTTAATTTTGTACTACTTTGAATATCCACATTGATCTACTACTTTGTTTCTCTAAAATAGAATTTTGTAGGCTGACTCTTCAAAGCCCTATCTTTGGATCTTGGCTCCTTCATTATCAGTTTCTTTCATGACCTAGAAGCCATCAAACCTGCCATAGATCTTCTGGCGAATGCATGACTTTTCTCCACAGCATTTGCATCTATTACATTTGCATGGAAAATGCAGGTTGGTTTTCAGCTACCTCTCCTGTCCTAGCTTGAAGCTTCCTCATGCTTTTTATTCTGTCTACTGCTTTTTATTCTGTATGGGTGTGAGATTTGACCAACATTATTTTAATTAGTCTTAGTTTTTATTTAATTTTTTATTAGAATACTTCCATATTTTTTATCTTTTCAATAAACAGTATGACAGCTCAGACATGTGCTATTCTAACATTCTTCCTCACTAATATCAGCAACTCTATACTGTATAATGGCATCAAATAAGCCACAATCACAGGTGTGTCATTACTGGTGATTTTTTATTTTTATTTTTTTACTTATGTTGAAGAATTAAATTTTTTTTGATTAAAGTATCTTAATATTCAGTACTACCTTTGATCCTTTGGACACTTTTCTCAGTCCTTTAGCAATATTTTTCTTATAATTTTGAAAAATTTCAGTTTCAACTTTTTTTAAAAACCTGGATACCATTTCAGTATATTGCTGCCTCAGTTTAGAAAGAGGCTACCAATTTTAAAAGACAATAAAAATAAATAAAACAAATAATACAAACAAACAAAAATAATAAGACATTGTGATAAATATTGTTTTGACTGAATGTTTTACTTTTAACTCTTGGTGAATAGTCAGACCTCTTAAGACTTTCGATTGCATGAGCTTTTTCAATTCAGCAACAATTTCTTGATGATCCTCTGTATTTCTTAGACCAGTGGACTTTAAAATGGGCTTTGTAGAATGCTGAGCCTTTACTTGGAGGAGCTCTGGGTGCTAACTCCAAGCTTCAACTGGATTAGCTTACATAGCATAAGGCTTCATTTCAACCAAGTGTTTTGCAGCTGAAAATAAGGCCTCTTCTATCATGCTCAAATTGTCAAATAGACAGCGTTAAACCAGACACTTGAAAAATTCCTCAAGTATTTATTGGAAATATGACAGATTAGTCATTTAACCTATCAATTGTAACAGAGTTTACCTGTAAATAACATCTCTGTTTCAGTATAACACAATCACAAATGGAAAGATAAATAACACCCATCACACTCTACTCCACGTGTATTTCATTAGAGTGAAAACACGAGTTACTTCTACACCACATGAGGAAGGCATATCTTGTGTATTTCATCCTATTTTACTTGAGAGCTTTGAAAATTTATACAAGCTGGCAAGGATCTAGCACCTTTATATAACCCTTGGTTATAAACCTGTGAGGCCTTTATTGCCTTTGCATTTTTAATAATATTGTTGTAACTATCAGGAAAGAACCTCAGTTCTACTCAGCAGAAAGAAATTCTTTGTCTAGACTCCCTGATATTGAGGCATTTTTCCTCCCCCCTCCCTTCTTACCCTCCTACCCCATAATTATTCTAATGTTCATCTATCTGCACTCACCTAACTATACATTCCTGACCTATCTATTCTATGTTGATGGATTTCTAGCCCTTGGATTTAAACCCCAAACTACCATGCCTTCCTAATTCATATTATGGCTGATCAAATTTCCTGCATTTCCTGGATCTAGAACTTTGACTTCAAACCTGCTGACTACTTATATTTGTGATATCCCTTTGAATTCCTCTTGTCTAAATAGTCTCCCAGCCTTTGTATCCTCTGACTGGCCTAATCCTATTATTACTTATGACATGCTGTGAACGTGCAATTCTCTATTCGTACTCTGATAGCACAATTAAGCCCCCTATATAGTCACTAAGATGTTTTCTTTTATAAGCAGCTGGATAGAATCGGTAACCTAGAAAATTTGAAACTGAGACAATGTAGTAAACTTGTCTGTTCATTTCTAGCTATGTAAAAATCTTATTACACTGGAAATATCCAAATTAATACTTACAGTGTAAAGTATTTTGGTTTCAATTGAAACAATTAATCTGTGTAGCCAATATCAGTTGCTCTTTTTTGTGTGTCATTCTGTATTTTAGTGGCATTTCAGATTTTCAGTGTATAAAATATGCTAACATAAGTATAATTAATTTTGCTGTAGGATCTAAAGTAAGGACATTAAATTTATTTCACATCAACTGTGGTACTTTCAGTTGATTAACACTTAATGTGGCTGTTTCATTTTAATTCAATCCTGTTCAATTTTTAACATAGAGATTGTTCACATTATTGTGAATTAATAGAGTAACTGCAAGATCATATGGGTTTCTCACTTTTTATGTGATCAGAAAAAGCAACTGTAAGAATCAATTAAAATGAACTAACCATTTGATTAAGTTATAATATAATACTGTGTATTCATGTACATTTTCTCAAGTATGATTTTATATTAATGGACTAAATTAATCCAGTATGTATGTATATATATGTGCTAGTTTGGAGTAACATATTTACTTATGTGACCTTCTATAATGATAATCCACTATGATCGAGCACAATTACATGTATTGGGAAAAGTATGCTATTGACATGAAGACTAATAAAATTAATCAATTATTGCCAAACAAAAATTATCAAGCATATTAATATTTTGTGATATTAACATCATTTCTGATATATGATTGTAGCAGTACTTGAGAGTTTGAACTCCAGGCTATCAATCTTAATTATACCAATTATTTGAATATCAGTGTTTTCTACTTATAAAATACAAATAGTAATGTTAATTCTTAGTGTTATTGTGAAAATTAAATGAGATAATGCATATGTAGGTTTAGGCACAGTGTATATTACATAGTAAGCATCCAAACATAACATAATTAGTACCATCATTTTTACTATTAATACTATCTGTTCTTTCATAGAATTACCAAGAGGCCAGTCACTTCAGAATGATATATATATAAACCATAGAGAGGGGAGGTGCAATGTGATAAAAGACTTGGGTCTCTATGATATATATTTCATTTATATCTCCATATGCTTCACTGGTTCATTGGCAGAAGGAGGTCACATTTACATTTCTGTCCAAATGGTAGTACAAGCAATCTCCCACTTGCTAACAAGCATTCCAGTATTTTGCAGGTGTCACAAGTCTACCTATTTCTATGAATCCCCAGGTTTGTTAATATACTTTTATGAATAATAATTCCTTTTTAGTTCAACTGCTGCTGCTTAGAGTAGCACAAGTAACTCCAATTCACTCTTTCAGACTAAACTACAAGTGCTGATCAGTGGACAGCTATCTCAATTGCCACTCTATTGTGTATTTATCTCAATTGCTGCTGATATTCCTGCAGCTGCCTGGTAGAGCTGAAAAAGCCAGATGCTTGAACAAAGTGCCATACTTAAAGCTGAGGGAAGAAGTGGTCTCAAAGAACCTCTTGCTCTCCCCAGCCTCATTCCCTTGCTAACCATCACTCCTATCTCTGTCAGCTGCTGCTTGTATGAATGTATCTTCTGCCAGTTGGCAATCATTCCTCTCAATGTCACATTTCATGAAGGATGAGCCATGGAAGTGTTTCCTAGGTCCATAGTTGTAAAGGTCTTTGCATTCATACTCATGTACCTATTTACTTAGAGTATACCTATGGCCTTAGAATACCAAATTGGGTTCTAGCACTGGCTTCACTGTGTTTGGTGTTGGTATTAAGTCTGACTTTCTGATCTAGACTTATTGAAAGTGAGTTTCATTGAAACTCACTTTATTTTATTATAATTTTTTCACCATGGCTATTTGAAAGTGTATATGTTTTCTTATATTTTAAATTCGACATGGGATAGGAGATAGTGACAGTGTTGCAGCCTTTTCTTTACAAGAGAGCTGAACAGCAACAATGTAAATATGTAGCTATGAATACATATGAAGGACGAATAGCATCAGTCTTTGAGGGAGGTATATTATTTCATAACACCTGACAAATGTGTCCCTGTCCAGTTAATTACCCAACAAAATTTTCCTAATAGAAAGGATCAGTAGTTCATGTGATTTTTATAATTTCACTTTAAGCTAATAATTGTTATTGATGAAGCAGATATTTAAATGATAACTTTCTTCATTGTCTTCAAGTATTATATACGGATAAATTATTAGCAGAGACTTAGAAAGTGCAATATGACTAGCTGGTTACCTGGTTGTAAAACACAGAGTGTTTTATATGAACAAAATTCTCAGTTGTCCACAAAAATATATTGTTAAAATTGCCTCCCAGTCATTTTCTGGAATGAATGAAGTTTAATTTTATTAGCAAAACAAATGCCAATAGCAGCACATAGGTGCATCAATTAAAATAATATAATTTCATTAAATATATATTTCTATTAGGAGATGACTGAATTTCCCATAAGATGAGAGAGATTAATAATTTAATTTTTTCTATACAATTATAGAAATAAATCTAGGGAAGTTTACACAAATATATTACATTTATCTCCACACAGAATATATATACTAGATATATATTATATATGTATTACAAATGAAAAATTGATTAGAACATGAGGATGATTTTGTTATTGGAACTTAATCTCTTAACAAACTTTATTTCAATTTTTGCAGGAGCATTTCAGAAATTCTCTATAAAGTAATTGATTGTTAGCAAAACATACTCCTTTTTTAATTTTATTTTAAGTAGTTAATTTTGCAAGTATTTTTGTTTGATATTTTGAACGAATAATCTTAGGAAGTAGATGTAATAATACGCTGAATTTGAGAGTTTCCACTGAGATCACATGAGAGGAAAATAATAATTTAAAGACAATAAACTTTTCATTTGTTCATTGAAGTTATGGTTCAGATAATAATATGCTCTGGACACCTCCCGAAAGAAGTTTTGCAGTTAATAAATAAGCATATGAAAAGACACTCTATATCATATGTAATTAGGGAACCAATAATTTTAAAAAGAGATACCCCTATACACCTATCAAAAAGGCTGAAATCCAAAATATTACAACAATAAACACTGTCAAGGATGTGGAACCACAGGAAATCTCATTCATTGTTACTGGGAATAAGACAGTTCGGCAGTTTCTTATGAAAACTAAATATAATCTTAGTATGTGATCCAACAATCATGCCCCTAGGCATTTACCCAAAAGAGTTGAAAACTAATGTCCACACAAAAAAACTTGCACACAAATGTTTATAGCTGCTTTATTCAAAATTGCCAAAACTTGAAAGCAACCAAGATGTCCTTCAGTAGTTGAATGGATAAACAAACTGTGATATATCACTACAATGGAATATTATTCAGTAATTAAAAAAAAAGAAATGAGCCACCTAGCCATAAAAAGACACGGAGGAAACTTAAGTGCATATTGCTAAGTGAAAGATGCCTGTCTGAAAGGCTATATACTATATGATTTCAACTATGTGATATTCTGGAAAAGTCAAAAAAGCTATAAAGGCAGTGAAAAAATAGGGGTCTCTAGGGTCTTGAAGGTAAGGAGGAAGGGGTAAATAGGTGGAGCACAGGGAGTGTTTTGGGGAGTGGAACTATTCTATATGATACTGTAATCATGGGTACATGGCATGATGCATTTGACAAAACACATAGAACTATACAACACAGAGTGAACCTTAATATAAATGGAGACTTAATTAATAATAATGCATCAATATTGGTTCATCAGTTCCAACAAATAAACTACACTAATGCAAAATATTCTAATAGGGAAACTCTGTGCAGGGACACGGGGTAGTGGGGAAGGTTTGATGAGAACTCTGTACTTTTTGCTCGCTTTTTCTGTAAACGTAAAACTACTCTAAAAAATGAAGTATATTAATTAAAATAAAGCAAACACTGATTAGTTTCAAATTCTTACCTAATGTGTTTGCCACACTATTGTCCTATAATTATCATGTAGGCAACGCCCAACGTAACTTACACACTGTTTTAGATTTGCATGTACAAGTTAATGTAAAAGAGAAAAATGCCTTAAAATAAAAGCAAAACGTATAAAACAATTTCTTAATCATCTGGAAAACTTAATAGCTTTCTTTTTTTCTCACAACTGGTCAGAGAAAATGAATGCTTAATGGCTTAATGGCTTCTTTCCATTAATAACGAACACAGTGAAAATACTCTGCAAAACGAGTATCTAAAATACCTTATTTTCTTTCATGCTTTTCAATCTATTTTCTTCATTTATTATTGGTAGTTATTACAAACATTTATCTTTTTAAAACTTGTTTATTTGACTATTTAAGTGCTTTCTCCATAAATTCTGAACTTGGCCTTAATGCTTACTTTTATACCTACCTAAGTCTTTTGTATTATTACTGTGATCATTTTCTTAAATTTAAATGAAGTTTTTGTGTAATTGTACATATGTGTCAGATATTTTGATATTGAATTTTAAAACAGCATTTATATTATAGTATTTTGATTTGACACCATACTGTTGATCAGTATCCTTATAATGAGTCCTCTCATTATTATTATCTACTTAAGATACTGTACTCTTGTAGGCTAATTTTGTATAACTTAAGATAAAATTTGAAACAGTTTACTTAAGTTGTCTAACGATCATCATTATTTGACCAAAAGGCGAGAAAGTGAGCTTAAATGATCAGGGGATACTATGCCATGTGTGTATTATGGGGTGGTGACAACAATCAAAATCTCTTTGCTCTGCTTGAAAAGACTATGGTTATGACTTCAGTTGCAGAGTTCTTAGACACTGTAGCTCTGTTCAGAGAAAGAATCTGCTGCAGTCAGAACTCTGGCTGTGCAGATGTAAGGTTATCAAAATGTGCTCCCCAGACCAGGAATCAGCAGCCTCACCATCATCTGGGAACCTGCTAGAAATGCAAATTATTGAGCCTTACCTAGGACCTACCTACTGAATCAGAAACTCTGTGGTTGGATCCAGAAATCTGTGTTTTCACAAGTCGTCCAGGTGATTCTGATGCAGGTTAAAGTTTGAGAACCACTAATCTACAGTTCGGAGTATAGCTTTTAGTTTCAGCTCTGAGGCTATGAGTCAAAGTAAAACAAATTATTGCAAAGAGTAGTGGCCCTTAGTTAATGCTAAAACACTGATTATTAAAATTAAGACAAATGTTTCATATAGCTTAGTATACTTCAGATACTCTTTTTTTTTTTAGTGACTTATGATTAAGGTTGGGCAATAGTAGTGAGAAATCTTCCCAGTAGGGCTTGCAGTCAAAGATAGCTGGATCCAACAAACGTCTCTGCCACAAAACAAATTCCCATCAGAATAGTATTCCTAAAAGTTAAAATATTAAAATCAAATCAGTGATATTAGGATATAAGTTTTCAAGGCTTAAATTCATTTGCTATATTACACTTACTCTTATGAAAGGGGGAAGATGAATGGGTAAATTGTTTCTATTAGTCAATCATGAAACCCACACATTAGCATAAGTCATAGGAGAATTTAAAAAAAAATCAGTTCCTCTCAAATACATATCTCTGAAATAAATTGCTCCATCAATTTTAGGAATTTGATTTTGCGATACCAATTCTAATTCTCTTTTCCTTCTTTAATAATACAGCTCTTGAATTTTAGTTAGGTATATAGCCAAGCACTACATTCTCAAACCTCCTGTTGCAGCTTTGTGTGACTATATGACAAAATTATAGCCAATTAAATATGAGAAGAGAAGCATCATATGTTAAGAGCCATTCTCTTAAAGGGAAGGGCAATGCCCTCCATTTACCCTTCTCACCTTTGAATTTGCTGAAACATGTATGCAATGATGGAAGCAAGAGCAGTCATCCTAGATTACAACATGGAAGCTGCATGTGTAGCATGGCAGAACACCAAAGCAGAAGATCCTGAGTCACTGACACTGTTTGTCCTGGACAACTCATACGCTGACTACCATGAATGAGAGAAATAAATTATTTTGCTTAAATTTTTGTCTTTCTGGGGTCTTTTTAGAAATCTGATGTTTATTCTCACTAATACACTAGGGAAACCTAATTTACCTCATGTTCTAACGTTCATAAATAGAAAGGCAACACATTTGTTGATATAAAATAAAAATGAAGAGATTTTACCATAGGGAGAAGCATTATTTTAATGCATTTGCTTTTTCAAATACTTGTCCAAATACTTCCTCCACTCCTGTAACTCAGTCAACGGTAATTACTGAGCACATTCTAAGCTCAAGGTACTTTTCAAGGCCCTGGGGACGCAACAGTGAGCAAACCAGACAAAGTTGCTCCTTTTAAGGTGCATTGATATTGCTGGAGGACTGAAAAGGTAAACAGATAAATAAATTAATTGCAGAGGTTAATTTAAATAGGCAGAAAGTTTTCTTAATTTCTTCAAAAATTCTAAAAAAACCCAAATATTATTATATCTCCACTTGTAATCATTAAAAATATTATCTTTTAAGAAATGAAGTTTGCCTTCACCCAATCTTCCTGACTCTTGCCCCCAAACCATTCAACTTAATATTGACAGTGTTAATCAGTATTAAGTTTCTGTTGCATATCCAGTCTTTCTGCCTTTCCCCTATGCTTATCAATAGCCATCTGTTTATTTGTCTGTAAAAATACATATGCTAATTTATTTACACCAAAATAAAACCGCACTGTAGTTATTAGTCTTGATGTTCTTGGATGAAAATCCTACATAATAGAGATATAACTATTTTTTAAGAATTGATCTCTAATATACCATTGCAAGCATTTTTATTAATTTCTGCTATTTATGCTCCTTTATAAATATATGGATTGTTTTTAAATTTTAGGTATTACAAATATTCTGCAGGGAAGACTTTGTGCTTATATTTTTATCTCTTCATGATATTATTTCTGTGTAGTAGTCTGCAAGAAGTAGAATGGCTGAGTCATGCAACATGTACTTTTTACAGTTTTATGAACAAAACCAAATTACACTTCAAACAGTTGTACCAATTTATATTACAACTAACCTTAAAAGACTAGTAAATGCTATCAATCTATTTTTATTTTGAATGGTCTGATAGAAAAAGTGAGTCAACAACCTCTCATGTTTATTCACATTTCTTTTGCGAATTATTCCTTTATATATTTCGCTTATTTCCCTAAGACTTTTTGCTTTATAAATTTTGCTCTTATGTTATTTGGTGCATAAATGTTTGTGAATGTAATATTTTCTTCATCAGTTGTACTCTTCAATGTTTATGGCCTTAAATACTATTTCATAGGGTAGAAGTGGTTTCTTTCTGTTTGCATTTTCTTATTTATATTCATCCATCTCTTTACTTTCAAATTCTCTATCACTTTAGATTTAGACATGTTGCTTGTTAGAGTTTATAATCTGAAAATCTTCACCTTTCTTAGGATGATTTAAATTATTCCCATTCATTGTGAAAACATAAATGTTTGTCAGATGCCTAATGTTTCTTCTTTTCTTATTATTTGTTATATTTTTATGATTTCTCATTTTCTCATCTTTACATTTTCTAGAGTGAAAAAATTTAATATATTTTCCTAGAACTTAATAATTAGTAAAGATATCTTTTTTCCTTCATGTAAAGGAAAATTATCACTTAAAATATGAACATCTGCAAAAATATTTAAATAAAAGTAATCATAGTTTTACTATTGAGAGATTTCTCTATTAACACATTGTTGTAATATCATGAGATCACATTTTTGTATATATTTTTGTGTGCATTGGGCTATTCTTTTGTATATATAGATGCAATTTTATATCTGCCATTTTTATAACATTACCTTCATTGTCATATTTTTATGACATTAAAATATAATATTTGCAATAATATATCTTTTGGATTACTTGTATTGTTTAACCATTTTTCCATTGTTTACATTTTATGTTGTTTATGGTATTTGTCTATCACACATAATTGAAAAACAAATATCTGATTTCTTCCTTAAGATTTCTAACTAGAATTCAGGATCTTCATGTACATGTTTAAAAATGGAATGTTGTGGACTCAGTTAGTTATAAAAATCCAATTCATACTAACTGAACTTAAATAACTAATTTTATCACACGGGTTCTGAGTGGTCACATAGAAACATGTGAAAGCAAGCAGATCTTAAGAACAGGTCTGTAGGAATATTCCCCATTCTTAATCTCTATAGAAGAAGGGTACATTGTGGCAATAACGTCCACCACTTCTTCCTAAGCTTCTTAGAGTTCAGGCACACAAAATATTACTGGCCCATCATGAAACTTAGTATGAGACTCTTGGACTTGCTTGGTTCAGGGGCCCACCATGGAACAATCAACTTTAGTAGAGAAGTAGGTCATTTGATAGACAAGTTAAAGCTTTGTAGATGGTGAATGGGGGTGAGGTTTATGATACATATTTTAAAATTTATTTTCATGAATATTATACTACTAATATTCCCATCTGAATTATATGAAGTCTCCATTTTACCATCACCTCATAATCCGTGTGAAATATTTATTTATAAATCAATTTGATAAGTTAATAAAATGCATATAGTTTAAATTTATGTTTATTTGGTTCTAAATCAATATGACCATATGTAAACTTGAAACCTCAGTGAAAATGTCCACATCCTCTTCCTCTTATTAGCGAAAGGTTTGCTAGAGAAGAGGGGAGTTCAAGTATATATAAGTTGTGTTGAGGGACAGTATTGAGTCTTGATCTTCTATTATATTCTTAAATCTGTTCACATCTGTTTTATATACAGCAATATTTCCACAAAATTTCTCTCATACAAATAGCACACATGCCTGGTTTCTTAGCTTGGTTGCAGAATTTATTTTTTGTAAATTCTTTACAGTCTTTTTGGTATATTCCAGAAACTGCTTTTTCAAGGTCACCAATGACTTTCAACGTGTCCAACTTAAGATCACCTCTCTGATCTCATCTTACCTGAGCTATCAACAGTATTCCTCATAGTTGATCAATCTCTCCTTAAATTCGACTTTTTTTTTTTTTTTCTGTAAGGAAGAGCTTCCAAGGCATCATGTTCACTTGGTTTGAGCACCGTTGGCAGCTCATTCCCTGTCTCCTATTAAAACTGCTTTTCATAGAGTCAACTCTGACCTGTCCTGGAGCCCTCTATCTATGTATCTACATGTGCTCTCATGTGATCTTATACAGTCCCATGCCTGTAAATGGCACCAATATGCCATTCTTAAATGAATATCGGATCCTGACTCCAGACTCTATACCTGGCCACCTCTATTCTCCCCACTTGTACATCTAAAAGTCATCTCAAACTTGTTAAAAATTAATCTAAATTTTAGCATTTCCCCTAACCTTCTTCTCTCTAGATTTCCCCATCTCAATAAAATGCACCAGTAACCTTCATTTGCTCAGATCAAATTCTCAGTTATTCTGTATTAGTCTTTTCATCACCCCACATCCAACCTATCAGTAAATCTTGTCAATTAAAGTTTCAAAGCATTTCCCAAATTCATTCCCTCATCCCCATCACTACTCACCATTGTAGACAAATTGCTTTCATTTTGGTATCTTCCCAATATTCCCCCTGCTTTCATCTATCTCCTATAATTCTTCACATACTAACTAGGTGATATTTGTATCTTCCTCCCTCTTTTTCTTCATTCTTTCCTTTTTTCTTTTTCTTTTCTTTTTCTTTTTTTGTTTTCTGTTTTCTTACCCAGATGTGTGTATGTGTATGTATGTAAGTCTTCTTTTTTCATCTACTTCCCTAGATTTTTCCTTCTCTTCTAATTCTTTCTTCTCCCTCATACCTGACATTCAAGTATGTTAACAACCTACATATACCCTTACTTATATTCATGTCTGCTTATTTTACAAATATATACACATTCTTGTTTTTTTAATATAAAACCAGATCCTATTTAATACTGTTCTTTCATTTGTATGCTACATTTCTTATACATTAAAACAACTAGGTAATAATACCAAATCAATGGGTACAGATACAGTTTATTATATTATTAGACACAAAGTCTACCCTGACTAATGATTATTTCCTTTGTTTCCAGTGTTTTTAATAACTATGAATAATTAAACAATGTTGCATTAAGTATTCTTGTGAATATCCTTTTATTCTATGTAGAAAGTCCCAGGAATGCAATGGCTAGGTCAAAAGTTATATGCAATTTTAATGTTAATAGATGTTGCCAGATTGCTTTCCAAAAAGACTGTAAAACATAGGAATGTAATAATTGCTCAACTTTTTCTTGACTTACAATAATATATCTTAATGTTATTCTTTCTGGTAAATTAGATGTATAGCATCCAATTATATTAATTTCTTTGGCAACATATTAGAAATGTGGCTTTGACTCTAAAATTAGCATTTTTCTGGCATCTATCCCAATTTTACTTATTAGAATTGAAAAGTAAAGGAATAAAAAGGTAAAATCCATTATCAGTATCAGATAAATAGACTGGTCAATAGGTGACCTACCATTATTTTAAGACATGTGAAAGAACTGCATAATATAAATTGTTTAATTTACTTCCTAGGGTTAAACCCAAGCAAAATTATAAAAGTTCTCTCTGATTGTTTACATTTGTATCAATTTCCACAATTTCTGCATGTCCCCCAGCTATTTAAGACATACATCCTGAAGTAGGAAATTAAAATGGTGCTCTGTTCTGCCAGGGCTGATCAATATCAGCTCTAGAGAAGTTGCCAAAGAATCAGAGAAATTAAAGCTTGAAAATACATAAGATCATATTTGGCTTATTCCCTTTCTTTTAGAGGTGAAATAACTGAAGTTAAGGAAATTGAATCACTACTTGACCATATTCCATGGTTGCTTTAGTTGGACATATCTTAAAGTGGTTTCTAGTTAGGTATTAACTGTGATAGTGTCTACCAAATTTAGGTTCAATATATCGATTATTAGGTGCCTTTTTGTTTTTAACAACTCTGTAATTCAGATGTCTTATAATCAGTGGCTTCTTACAGTTAATTGGCAGCGTGTTTTATTTATAGTGGAGATAAAAAGAATATATCTTACAATTGACAGGATATCAGATTTCTCAAAATACAGTATTTGTTTTTAACAGGCCCCACATTTAAATCCAGCAGATCTGAGATACAGAAACAGGAATAGGGAGATTGGACTACTTTTAGGTAATAATTAACTAATAATTACCTTAAAAAGTCACCATCTCTTTTCAAATCATACCATAATAGTATCAGCTTCAGATAAGGTCAGTAATGGTTATTCAATACTTATCCCATGACTAGCATATACCAGTTTTCTCATACTTGAATAACATATAGATCCTTTTTAAAGATTCTCTAGCATAAATTAAGTTCACTAGTGACATACTGAAATATGTTAACATTAAACTAATTATAAAACCCCATATGCTTATAACTCTTATGTAAATACAAAACAAAAAACAGAAATCAAACAAAAATACAACAGACAAAATATCCAAATTTGTAATCTTAATTTAATACAACAGATGATGTTGCTTTGCTGAAACCAAATCCTATCTCAAAACATGAATGTGTTTATGAGTATTTGTGTCAATACTGATCTAAGTATGCCTGATGATTATAGTGATAGGGGTACTGTATGGTGATATAGTTCTCCCACCACTTTTCTCAATTTATGCCACACCTTTGTTCATACAGCATGTCATGACATCATTTGAACACATTTTAAAATAAACAAAACATTTATGTTAAGTTCCTAGATTTTTCCTCATTAGTCCAAAACAATAAAAGCAATAAATAATACTTGACACCAACGTGATCACAAACATGAATGCAAACACAAGAGATACATAGTGACAGAACTGAGTTACAGATTATTGTTAGATCATTATAGTAAAAAAAAAAGGAAAGTTCTGAATCCCAATAATATACTCTGTAACCGCTAAGATTACATCACAGACACAGTTGAATAACACTGGAATATGCTTTTTTTTTTTTTTTTCAAATGATATAAGAACGGGAACTTGGTTCACAGAAGCTCAGAAGCTCAGGTAAGGCTGAGTTTCTGGGACGCAGAAGTTGATTTGTGGATAGTTCACTTTAGCAATGGCAAGTTATCCAGATAGAGTAAAAGCATTCAGAGATTGTAATGACAGGAAGTAGGAAGTCCAGTCATGCGAAGGTAGCAAGGTATGGTCTCAAACATCAGTAGGCAAACTCAGGGAAGTTTTACTTCCCTCTGGAAGAACTGGACAGAGGGAATCACAGCAGGGATTCAGGATGGAGGGGTCCAGCTGCTGGTCTGGGAAGGAAGGCAGGACCTTGGTTTTACATTTCATGGCAATAACTTTATCCTGAAATTCTGCGTGAGCCAGTAACAGGTCAGGAACAATGCTCAGTTGCTGTGCAGAAACCTGGTACCCAGCTTTGGGCTAAGCAAAGTAAAATGAGGAACAAGGAGTGAGGTAAATTAGTATAAGCACAGAGCATACGGGATCTTGATTTGAATCACAATGGTAGAAAGGGGAAAATGGAAGGGGAAACTGCACCAGTAGAAAGGGAAAATTGAAGTATAGTGGTGGCAAAAAATGAACTGCAATTTTTTTTAGAGTAATGCCAGTTACTTAAAACGTTTATGTTTAATTTATTAATTGTAAATTTTTCAGCTGGTAAGTTGGTAATTAAACCCAAGTGATCTATAATGATCCCATAAAATATTTTTAAAAATTTTATGATTAAGAAATATTGATTCTGCATGTTTACAATAGCAGTTAGATGTTTAACCTAATATAAATTTTCTAAGTTTCTGAAAGGTAAATCTTTTATTTTTTAAATTAAGAGTGGCATTGTTCTATAGAAATAATCAATGCCAAAATGGCTACTAAAAACATAAATCAGAATTGTTTGAAATAATGGGAACAGACCATGGATATCAAAGAGATTGTAACACAATAGGAAATTTGAAGATGCTTACTTATGTACTTACTTCCTTTGCACCATGACAAAAGGAAAGACATGGGAACAGCAAGATGGGAGGTCACAATAATTTGTCACTGTTTACTGATTTTAATTTATTGCCACAGAAAGGTATGATTTCTCTCTGAGATGATGGGGAAGTCCTGATTTCCTACTTGACTTCTCTCTTAATTTTTAGCAAAATTCAAATGAAAAAAATTATTTCATATTTTAATAGAGGAATTCCATTATGCCTAGGAGTTGTTTGTTGTAATTAGAAGCCAGAACGCACATGGTGGTGGCTTATTTTTCTCTTGAATTTTAAGGTTGATGTAATGAAGAGTCCACTAGCAACAGAGCTCATTGGTAATGGCATAATGAATATCATATAGTGTGATTAGTAGTTTTATTTGAATGACCGTTACAGTATAGATATGGCTACTCAATTGAAATGAGGGTAAACAAAAGGAATCTGCATTCTCTTCTGATATATGTCTGTGCAAGTTCAAGGTGTAGGTATAGAATCTTGCTGATTACACTCAGCATTAGGTAATGTTGAGATAGAATACTTCATGTGTAGTGAAACAATGAGGATAAATTTTATGTAAAAAAATTTACATTCCTTTTTTAACTGTCAGCATCCTTAATGTATTAGCAACAGACCTATGGTGTGTTTACTACCATTTATACACAGGTTTAGATACTGCAGTCAAAAGCTACCCCATCATATCATAAAGCTTGTAAGTGGCAAAGGTAGACTATTCTGACACTAAAGTGAATCTTGTCAGAGATTATTTCACTAAAGTTGGTTTTTAGGACATATACATCATCATATACATGTATGTATATCATATATATGGTATATATTATATATCAACTTTGCCAGTAGAAACACAATATGGCATCCCATATAGATGATATTCTGTTCCATGGGATAATTCAAGTAACTGTGGTTCCTGTTTCCTGAACTGGAAATTGAGCTTCATGATGTACATACAGATCTGAACATTTTGTCAGAAGTATTTTGAAAGGAAAATATTGCAAAAAACCTAGCTTAGATTATTGTGACTTATACACACAAGAAATCTATATTATCTGATTCTTTCACATATGGGCCATCTTCCATTTCCTTAGGAGATTCCTTGGTTTGGTTCAGTAAAAATGAAGATTTTATCTCCTGTCTAATAATTGCAAGTTTCCAAAACTTCAAAAGACATAATGAAAATCATACAGGTCATGAGTTGTTCCCAAGGTGATATGTACAGAGAATCACTACAGTCTCAAAATATAAATTAAAAATAACTCTAATGAAAGGAGCCAAAATGGATTTGATTTGCACACAGTATTTGGTGGAGATCACTTAACTTTTTTTTCCTAATAAGATTGTGTTCACACTGAATTGTAACAAATTATTAGGTGATCTGTTCCACAGAGTATAGAAGTTTTGTAAATTCTTGCTTTCTCTTTCTCCCAAGACTTCCAGACTCCCCCAAGTGGATATCTGAGAAATTTAGCCAAGTACCTCTAAATAACTCTGACACTTCATAATGAGCTTTGATAAATCCATACCAACTTTTTTTCTTTGTTTGAATTGAAGCAAGACACATGGAGAATTTCCCTTAGATGAATCTAGCACTTCCCTCTTTCACCCCTGTAAGTTACAAATTACTCACATGACTATTGCCTCTTATAAATACTCTTTTTCTCTTTCTGTTCTTCCTCTTTCAAAGAGTGAAATCGAACTGGCAGATTCATTTAAGGACCATATTGTGGTTTGCAGAGTCACTGCTATGTAAAATCATATATATGGGACACCCAGAATGGACTGTCTTGAAATCCTGACCTTCAAATAAAAAAGATCAACACAATTTATATCAAAGTGCAGTATGCTCTGACGCAGGAGCAGCAGAATGCCTGGAATCTGCTTTAACCAATTAAGCCATTCAAGGCAAGAGGAAAATAAAGCCTTCAGTAAATCCACTGAAGCCACCATCTCCCAGCCTCCCACTGCCTGTTATCGATCTTTTTAAGTGCGGACTAATGAGTCGTATATACACCTGATGGGATGCTCTCACCCTACCACCTCCGAGGAGTTAAACTTACACAAAGAATCAACTGGGTGAGAGGGAGGGTGGCAGGGCACATCTAGGCCGATGGCTACCTTGGCCCCTTAAAACCCAGCGCGATGGTTTCTCTTCAGTGAACGCAGCAGACCCCATCCCCTACTTTCCTAATGAGCCCATTAGTTCCTTTGCGGGAGATTTTCCTTTCAGGTCGCTTCTAGGGCAAACGCTTTTGTTCGCTACCACTCTCTGTGGTGGGAAAAGAACTGTAGAGAAACGCAAAGCAAGCTCTTGGCAGCAGCTTCTTTGCGGCAAAGCATCCCTTTCCGTTCAGCTTTGGCAATTTAGCAGGAACCTAGGTTCTCAGGGGACGTGGGTGAGGGGAACTCTGGGTCGAGGAACACATAAGCCAAGAATCTCTGTTGTTACCTTCTATCCATTTCACTTGTGTCCCCACAACTACCCCTCCCCGCCCCCCAAACTATCAACACAAACCTTTATAATCTCTACAAATGGGTGGTGGGTGGAGGGACATTTTCTTCCTCTAAGATTCGGAACAGGATCCAGCCTCCATACTAAAACCACATTAAAAACAAATAAGATCAAATAAGCTAAACGCAATGGGTAGTAACTATCTCAAGAGAGAAGCAGCTGCTGGCACCTGCCTGGATACGCGGCAGTTGCAAGCGCTTGGCTTTCGTGCTGAATTATTAATTTATTTACCCCCACCCCCCCAACGTCCCCTCCCCCTTCCCCGACTGCTAGGCAAGAAATCTCCGTGTCTCTACATTTTCCCCTCCGCCCCCACCTTACAGGAGTCTCCCACTTTTCGGTCTCGGGCCGCTCTGCCGCCCGCTCGCGGTGGCCTTCGAGTCCCTGGCCCTCTGCCGCCGCGGCGCTGCGCTGGGGGCGTCCCGCTCGCCGCACGCTCCCACTCGCGACCAGACCGGCGCTGCCGTGGGTCCCGGCGGCGGCGGGGGAGGGCGGAGGGAGGCCGCGGGTGACAGATGTACTCCTCTGACAGCTCTCAGTATCAGCCCAGTGGCTCCCTGCCATTGGCTCAGTGCAATGGACCGGCAACGCCGCTCAATATAATAACACTCATGCCTGCCAGCAGCAGCAACTCCGAGTGCTGGCACCGAGAGCGGGGGATGCTGCTGCCGCCGCCGCCGCCACCGCCGCTGCCGCTCGGGCGGCTCCCGCTGCCCGGCTCCGCTCGGCCGCGCCGCCGGCATTGACTGGCGCTCCGCTCCCGGCTGCCTGGCCGGCCCCTCCCAGCCCGGGATCCTCCCGCGGGGCGAATCGCCCTAAGGCGAATTAGGAGAGAAACAGAGCCTGAGACGGATAGCGCGGCGAGCATGCGGAGGCGGAGGAACCTCGGCGCGCACGGCAGAGGCGCGTAGTGAGCCTGTCTCCGGCGGACGTGCGAGAGAGGCGGTGGTTCGCCCTCGCGGCCGGTTCCTAGCCCACCCTCCCCGGGCCCCGGCGCGCTGCGGCTGCGGGCGCGGGGTGCCTGGAAGCGGCGGCTGCGGTGGAGGAGGCGGCGGCTGCTCCATGGAGTGTTACTACATTGTCATCAGCTCCACGCATCTCAGCAACGGACACTTTCGCAACATAAAGGGAGTTTTCCGGGGCCCTCTCAGCAAGAACGGGAACAAAACTCTGGTAATCGCTTCTGTTTTCCTCTCTCTCTCTCTGTCTCTCTCTCTGTCTCCTGTTTAAGGGGACATTTGGAGGATTGAGGTTACTGTGAGGGTTTGGGGGTGTCACAATTCAATTTGGTTTATAATATATTCATTTATTTGTCTTGTGGGCGTGGGGTGAGAATTTGGTGTAGAAAAAGGCAGGAATCTCAGGGAAGCTGAGATCCATGGCTTTGGTTGACACTTTCCCAACGCTCGGGACCCTCCACCTCACTCCGTCCTGGTGAAGATTACCACGGTTTCTCTTTATTTGAAACAAATTATGTCAACAGGAACTCTTCTTAAGAAAGAAAAGAAAATAACCCTAACCCCAAGTGACCCTATAGCCTCTGTCGCTTTAGGAAGCTGAAGGTAATGAGGATGTGTGGGTGTCTCTCGTGGAGGCGGGGGGCCATGTGACTGGTGGTGCGGGGCAAGTGGCGGGACTGAGTGATGGTCTCAGAAGGAGTTTGTGTTCCGGCTGTCTCCGGAAGGGCTGGCAGCAAACTTCTCTAGTGAGAAGTTGTCAGTACAAAGCTTAACTGAGTGACTCCAGAACCCCATGCCGTCAGCTTTAAGCTATTCACTCAAAAGAGGTTGGAGATAAGTGTGACGGGTGGGCACTCTGACACAATCAGAGCCACAAGGAAAAACGTGCTAGACAAACAGAGCCCGTGCAGTCCTGGGAGGTTCTCACTGGAC
The DNA here is from genome assembly GCF_965194805.1 of Balaenoptera borealis. Taxonomy (NCBI): domain Eukaryota; kingdom Metazoa; phylum Chordata; class Mammalia; order Artiodactyla; family Balaenopteridae; genus Balaenoptera; species Balaenoptera borealis. Next base: position 49,434,147 of record NC_138863.1, on the reverse strand, counting down.
CACCGAGCTTCTCTTTCAGCATTCTAGTAGGAAAAGGACTCCTGATTGGTGAGAGATGTGCTGAGCATTGAGATAGTACAGGGTGATGGCCCTTACTTTTTCTTTCATACCCCCTCTTAGCTACAAAACCTCCCTGCAGAACTGACTCCCAAGTCTTGGTATCTCCTGAGCACTATACACCCAATAACGAAAAAGGGAGGTAGAGAGAAGGCTCATTAGGCTAAGTACTGCAAACAGAGTAGAGCCGAGTAAGGTGGTAATATGCAGATGTATGCATCACTAAAGTCTGGGTCTATTAGCAAGCAGCACCCCGTCCCCCCTTTTTAACAAAGTGATTACCGAGCTCTGAATAGGTAGAGTAGAAGTTTAAGGACAGACTCAATTAGTCCAAAAGTAAATACAATATTCTTAATCTATTTTCTTTCTATATCTTAAAATATGATTCTACATAAATTTTTTTCTAAATGTGCTGTGCATCTGTCTTCCAAGAATGAAAAGTTCTCTTCTGAAGTTTTAAGTGAATTCTGACATTGATGTGATTCATTTGATTATTTTCTTTTTTCCCTTGAATCTCTTGGACATCCTCCTCTCAGCTCATTTAAGACTCAAAGAAGTAGGGTTAATTTATCGCTTTTATTATTGTCCTGGATAAGATTGTTTACTGTTGTTGTTGATCAAAGAAAATACTCTTCTGTGGTCTTCCTTAGTGGAGTACTATACAGAGCAATAGGCACAGGCTAAGGTAATTATGGAAAATGTTCTGGCTAGACTTAGAGAAGTCAACTATATGTGAAGGTAATTTGGGGGAGGGGAAACGCTTCATTTTGAAAAAAGCGTGCACTGGTTTGTTTTTTAAATCAAGTTTCACTTATGAGAAAAGGCAAACTTATTGACTGAACAAGATCTCATCTCCATAGTTATAATAATGGTGTAGGTAATAAAGCCACAGAATAAAGTTCATAGAAAAAAAATGTTTATTTGCCGAACCTCAACTTGTTAAAATTCTGGTAATCTTGATTCTTAAGTCAACCTTGGGCTTCCATAAATCATTGAACTTGCTTAAGGATGTTTGTTGTCTGTTTGAAGTTGATTAGTTCTTTATCACTCATATTGACAAAAGGTAGGTTAAACTGTAGATCTGCCAGTTTAATCTTCAAATTAAAATAGGTGTTAAAGAGCAGCTACCTAAATGAGATGAATAAATCTAAATATATGCAAATGTCAGAAGCAACAAACTGGGATAAAAAGTCTTAGAAGTAGTTCCTATCATATTTTATTTATGGTAAAAGGACTTATAGGGACTTCATAGCTAATCCTTCAAGATTGTGTTTACAAACTGCCCAAGTTAGTGTTTCCTGTGCAAGAGATTTACACTGACTGAAATGATGTAGATTTTTCATATATGGTTCCACTATATTTGAGACTATTACTTTAAAAAGTAATATATGTCATGTGTGGGTTTTCTATGTCTTTTGATGATTTTGTTATTGAAGAGAATGAGATTTATGCCTGTCTATAACAGAAGAAATTCTAAATATATTCATAAATGAATTTTTTAATTAAATAATTTTCTATACTTATCTAAAAATGTATTTTTTACAGCAAGTAGGATGCTATGAAGATTTATTATAAGCTAAAACTTACTATAAGCTAAAAACAGAAAGCTGAACCTGAAACTTCTCAGAAATAGCAACCTTAATAAGAAACACAAATATTATCTTAAAAATATATATATTCCACAATTTGAATATTTTCAAGTAAGGATTTATGGTTGTCATGTTTTTAATCCCAGTTTTATAGAGTAGTAATTATGAGATCTTTTTTACTTTCTTGTCTATTTGATTTTGACATATTGTGAACTTTGCCTTTGAAGACATCATCACATTTTTGCATTTTGAAATGTGTATTAAGTTAAAAGAATTTTAGTGAGTGGTTTTTTTTTTTTTTCTTATTTCAGGAGAGCACAACTTAAAACATAAAATCCATTGAGGGATTTTTCCAAAGAAATTCCAATTAGTTTTCAACCACTGGATAACTAATGGATATTCTGAACATTTTTAAAATTCATATTTTTAAAACATTTTCTAGTCTTTAAAATTATTGAACTGATTTAAGATAGGCTGTAACTGTTAATACAGTGTTCTTTCAAGAATTAGAAGTTACCTATAGAATAAATTTACTTACAGAATAAAACTCATTGTTTACTGACCTTGGTTAATCGCTTTAGTCCTAAATCCAGAATGTAGTCCTGCTACTCATACTGAGGATATTATCAAAATGTACAGACCTTTCCATAGATCGTATTATGTCACTCACACAATAAAATTTTAAGGATACTTAAAGATTAAGCCTACTGTTAATCTTGATCCTATTCCTGGGCTTTTAAATATATTCCTTTTCACAATTTTAACTGAAAATACGCAAATCTCCATTTTGCAAGGTCTTACCATCAAAGAGAAAGTTCACTCTACTTGCGATGATTTCTGTTATAAATAGCATCATATGTGTGATATAGCTTTAATTCCATGGAATAAGAAATAAGCTAATATTTTATTAGTGCTCCAGAATATGTCTGAATAAGTTACGTGGTTTAATGACAATGAATAAAGTTTACAATCCGTGTATTCTTATTGTTTTTCCTTAGATTATCCCAAACCACCATTGTGTATGCATCTGTTTATTAGATAGAGACATTTTGTTATATTTATGTTTTGCAGTTGAGCCACAAAAGTTTTTTTGCCCTAATTATATATTTTTAAAGTTTTAATACAAAATATTAAAATGTTTTATATATACTTTAATGCAGAATTTAAATATATATTTAACCACTTTTAATATGGAATTTGGAGTTTGTGGAACTTTGGAAATCATTACTAATTTGTTTATTACTTCTGTTAGTTGGTCAGCATTTTTATATTTCACAAGAGTATTATGTGTTTAAAGACTATGAAATTCAAAAAGAAGGAGTGCTGATTTGAGGTCAGGCAGTGAGTCAGTATTATAATGCAGATTTCCTGACTCTAGCCATATTTCCTTTACAATTTATATACTAAATTAGGGAATCCATAGAAATTGGTATGATAATATAGATACTGATAAAGAGATGGTATTGGTGTCATCTATTGTTTGAAGACACTCTACTTTGCCACTTGCCTTTAGGTGTGGAGAAATAGTGCCAGACTCACAGAATAATTTGAATTCAAGTTTATTTTATTTCTTGTCCTCCAATATGCGAACATCAATAATTTTTGTCTTGCCTAAGCCCTGTTCCTGAAGGCTGTCCTCCATTTCCAAAATATTAAGTACCAGGTTTGGCAAGAAAAGATGTATTGATTTATTAATCAGTTGTCAACATATTTGTTATTTAGTTCGTTCAGATTTATTGAGATGCTTTAATTACAAAGCACTATTCTAGGCACCACAGGCTTTGTGCTAAGTATTGCGCACTAAATATTATGTTAAGATGTATTCATGGATGCTCCGTTCATTTTGAATATGTTGAAAAAATATTCACATATTTTGACAAGTTTGCAGGTTTCTTGTCACTCAAGATATTTTCATATGTATTCATTTTGAAAGTATGAAAAAATTCTGGGTTTTTTCCCTTGTGTATCCAGGAACTCACTAAAATTAGGTAGGACTTTGAAATATACTATATGGACTTTTGTTCTAATTATCATTATCTAATATAACAGTATTTTTCATGTCATTCCCTTACACATTTCTTTATCTCCTACAGTATATAATTTAAAAGGTTTCTCCACTCACTAAAACCCATTTATGTGGAACATTTAGGGTTGTGCATAAGACTAAAGAAACAAGTTGTTGAATTAGTGCTGCTGAAATGTTATCATTGTTAGATTAATATCCTCAAGAAAGGTCAGGGGTGAGGGTGGGTTAGGGTGAATAATATATGGCTAAATTTCCCCACTTTATAAATTTGGTCATGTAATCAGTTATATACTTTTCCAAGTTTCTTTTACATTATTATACATTCAGTTTTAAAGACCATCTTGTGTCTCACTTTCCTAAACCTAAGGTGACATATATTATTTGCTATTCTTGTTTTTTATTCTAGCAAAACTTTACAACATGTGTGTTTTCAGAACACATTATTGGAGTAAGGAAAATAAGATTGAAATACTGATATTATGACCTACTCAAAAATGTAAGCAGTATTTTAAGGCAAATGTTGTCAAGTAACATCCGTGATTCTAACATATCTTTTTTAGTTTATCAAATATTATATAAGTTATTTTTGATAGTTGAAAGTCAAATAGTGACATACTATCTTGTCTTTCCTTTTCAATTATGCACCAGTATTTTCTAGTTTATTGATGACTGCTATTACGTTTTTGCTGAAAATACAGATCAACAAGAGCGTTGGAGACCACTAATCCAAAGGTTTCATATAGTTGTATTTGTATTCAGGACCAAATTCAGGCTGCAGAAGTAGTTTGTTTAGTGTGCACTGTGTTTTACAGTATTTGGGCTTAAATGCCATTCAAAGGGGAATACACTTCACAGTTTGCTGCTGTCTATACTATTTTTTACTGTTATATAAGTTTTCACTTATGTATAATACCTTCCTGACCAATGAAGGCACTTGAATTTTCCACTTCTTGTTTAGTCCGAGAACCAAATTTTATGTACGGGGAGACAGAAACATTTTCGTCATTCTACCCTTCATGGTACCAACTTTTAGATAGACAGTAGTCTTCCAAAAAGTTTTCTGCATGTTTGTATGTTTCTATACTGTTTATTATGTATTGGTTGAACTGCTTAACAGTATTTTCCAGATCATATATCTAGGATATTATGACCTATCATAATAATTATAATATAGAAACGTGGATTTGAGGATGATGCATTTTTGCATTTTAAAATTGCAGACTTTCACTCAGACCACAGGTATTTTTAGTAATTTCTTGTTGTTTTTGGTCTTTTTGAATGTAATTTTAGTCTTTATACTTTTGGTAAACATGTTTAGTTCATGTAACATACTTAGAAAATAGTTTTTTGAAAGTATTATACATAGGGGAAATCATACTTTTTAATAAATGTAATCATAATACAGTGTTGAAATAATTTTCTCAGCGATCCTGTTTAACTGAGATATTACTATTGTAGGCAATTGTTGTAATTAGGAGTTTGAGTAATCCTTCCAGAGAGAAAAAAATAGCAGTTTTAATCTGTGGTATACTGCAGCCAAAATTCATATAGAAATTTTTATATTTATTTTTCACTTTTTTATATTGCAAACTACAATAGTAATAATTTTATTAATTCTATTCTCTAAAAATCTTAGCCTGAAACCATTTGATCTGTTTTATCTCATCAAATTATCCTTTGCCTCTGAGAAAATTATTAACATATATACAATATTATGATGTTGTTTTCAACTAGCAGGTTTTCATTAATTTTATAAATGTATTACAGTACACTTCCTAGCACAGTATAAGATAAAGTGGGGTAGTAACTAATTAAAACTCAATCCTAGTTGTCAAAATAACAAAGTCCATTACCTGATGTAGTACTGTGGACTCTTTCATAATGGTTTGGCACCATTAGAAGAAAGTTATGTACATTTCTAAATGTAAGTACATTTAATGTTTTAAATATTTATGATGACAGTGCCATATTCAAATTATAAGAAAACGCTTTTTACTTACATAGCTTTAGAAAAATGAGCTATGCTGAGTGTGATGACTGGTTTTATGTGTCAACCAGAATAGTAGCCAGTTATTTAAATGAACACTAATCTAGGTGCTCTGAAGGTATTTTGTAGATATAGTTAATGTCTGTAATCAGTTGACATCAAGTAAAGGAGATTACCGTCTATAAAGTGGATGGATCTCATGTTATCAGTTGAAAGACTGTAAGAGCAAAAACTGAGATTCCTTGGTGAAGAAGAAATTCTGCCTCATGACTGCAGCATCAAACCCTGCCCTGAGTTTCTAGCCTACTGACCTGTCCTACAGAAGCCCCACAAACCCACAATCAGAGTCAATCCCCAGTTCCTTAAAGCTCTCTTTTCCTCCCTCTCTCCCCTTCCTCTCCATGTATTCCACCCCCCCCACACACCTCCCCAATTCTCTCTCCATCTCTCCTGTTGGTTCTGTTGATCTAGACCCCAAACAGTACACTGAGGATCAGTTATTACATCTCTTTTACGATAAGACAACTCAGTATTTGAAATATAAATCATATCTAATTCCAATTGGATTTAATTGGAAATAGGTGAAATTGACGTTGTTAAACTATTTAGGGTTAAAATTGATAGACCTTAATGTGGAATGTTTTTGTTGTTTTATAAAGGAATGTATAATAACTTTATTTTAAATATTTGCCTGGATTACTATGTATCTCTCAATCAATCTCCCTGGTTCCTCCCCAAAAAACTTTTATAAAACTGTAAAATATAGTTATTCTTATCTGTTCAGCGCCAATAGCTAATCATACATACATTTATTGTACTTGAAGAAAATCAGGCTATCTTTAAATGAGAGAAAATATTTTTAAACTTAATATCAAAAGTGTACAATTTGGTAACCCAAATTTAAGAAAGTTGGCTTTAATGGGTGGCTATGTAAAATGAAGGACTTAAATTTTACAAAACAAAAATGTTTTCATGAAAAATACACAGAATGGTGTCAGTAACCACCAGCCAGAAACCACCAGGAACAGAGCTCTAGTTGAACCAAGTTGGACCTATCGGTACTTGTTGGAACAAGATAAACTGCACACCATGGGGAACCTTGATGCATCTCATGAAGAGGAAATAAGGGAGAGTTTTATAGGTTTTGGGATTGTGTAAGGTGATTTTGTGGAGTTTATTGAAACATTGTTTTATTCTGGATTATCCTGTGAGAAAGAAGGGCCATTCTACAATTGGTTATTTTAGTGCTTTTTCTCTAGGAGGCAAGAGGAACGGAGTGGGGGCAAAGCTGTAGTTGGTAGAGAAGCAGCTTTTGCTCATGTTGGCTGGCAGATGGGGATGTTTCATAACAAAAACAGTAGGCTTGTTTTTGTCTGTCCCCAAACATGATTGTGAAGTGGTCTTGTTTTTTCCTGCTTCCTTCATGCTCATCAATGACCTTGTCTGATGTTAGGGGACTGTGAAACTGTTTATCTTTGATAACAGAGCCATACCTTACTTTTTTTTTCTATTTATTTATTTATTTTATTTTTGGCTACATTGGGTCTGCATTGCTGCACACGGGCTTTCTCTAGTTGCGGTGAGCAGGGACTACTCTCCGTCGCAGTGTGTGGGCTTCTCATTGCGGTGGCTTCTCTTGTCGCAGAGCACGGACTCTAGGCTCGCAGGCTTCAGTAGTTGTGGCTCACGGGCTCTAGAGTGCAGGCTCAGTAGTTGTGGCACACGGGCTCAGTAGTTGTGTCTCATGGGCTCTAGAGTGCAGGCTTAGTAGTTGTGGCACACGGACTCAGTAGTTGTGGCTCGTGGGCTCTAGGCGTGCGGACTTCAGTAGTTGTGGCGCAGAGGCTTCGTTGCTCCATGACATGTGAGATCTTCCTGGACCAGGGCTCAAACCCGTGTCCCCTGCATTGGCAGGCGGATTCTTACCCACTGCGCCACCAGGGAAGCCCCATACCTTACTTTTTGATCTAGACAAGTTCATAGCTGACAGTTCCCAGGGGCTGCTTTTTTCTTTCTCAGATATGACACGGATGGTTGCAAAGAAAAGGGAGGCAAGCCCATCAGAGAATTTCAAGGAAATGAGACCCAAAGCCGGGGAGTATTAGGGATGAGGGAGGGAAGGAGAATGGTTGAAGATTACCAAGGTGGAGCGTGGAGGACATGTGCCCTGCACTGGCACATTCTTATGAGGACTCTGGGGAGATAAAACAGTCCCCCATCTCTTGAGAGAGATACAGGGGAAAGGCTTTTCAAGAGAGACAAACTTCAGTTGGCGCAAAATGCTGAAGTAAAACTTCAACGAAAAGTCTAAAGCTATAGAGATTTCGTTGATAAGGGACACTTCTGAATTCAAGACACAGTCCAAGTGTTTTAGGACATGTAGGAATATAGAGAATTTTGTATAAAAGAGGTTGTAACATAATCTCATGGAGATTGAAGTCCAGAAAATGAAGAAAAATTTGGGAATTCTGGACTTCCTGTGGCAACTGACATTACTGGGGATACAGGGTAGGATAAAACTGGTTCCGATAATCCCAGTGCAGGCAGTGGTAGCAGTGGAGTGGTGAACCACGACAGAGAGGAGGAGTCTCTAGAGTGCAGGCTCAGTAGTTGTGTCTCATGGGCTCTAGAGTGCAGGCTCACTCTATTGGGGAGCGCTCAGAGTTCTCGGGGTCATCTTAGATGCCTCCTATGGGACTGAATTATGCACAGCCCTATTGTGAGCCTGAGAGCTTTCTCCTGACCCTTGCTGAATTATCATGCCAGAGGGGTATAGTTAGTTCTAGTGCACAGATTTCCTCCCATATTCAGCCCCTGGGGGCGGGGGGCAGGTGGGGAAGGTCAGTGTATTAACAGTGATACACAGGTTAACCCATCCAAATTGCCTTGTTTGTGTCCTTCAGATAGGAAACACCTAAAGAATTTGATGTGGAGCAAGCAAATTTTGTTTGGAGAGAATTTAGGAAATTGCCAAACACTTTGGATTATGGAAAGTAGGGACGTTTTGGACAATAAGTAACTGAGGAGGAAGTGAGACCAGTTACAAAGAAGGAAGGGATTTAATGATGAGCGGTTTGAACTAAATGATTTTACTTACAAGTGGTCAAGGACAGAAAGATGGGATAAAATATGGATTCTCTCCTTGTTTAATGAAAGGTCTCAAGTGACATGGTCTAGTGGCCTCCAAGGAAGTGTCAGCGGAAATACAGTAATCTTTGTGGTACTTCCTTCAAAACCTGATATTTAGCAAATCACCTCTCTTTGCTGAAATGAGACAAAGTTCCTTCATAGTAGGGAAGAGAATGACTACTTTCACTCCAAGATTGTGTTCTTGCATCCAGTTTAGCATGCCTTTGTCAAAATATTTACTGTCATACTTACACAGTGGTTGAAAGCACACTTTATAACCAGATGGACCTGAGCCCAAATCCTAAATAGACCTCTATATCAATAGTGAGTAAAACTTTTCGTAACCAGGATCCCAAATATCAACTCTGTACCTATATAGTATTTTATATCAAATTTTTAGCGTAACAGAAATATGCAACTAGATATTTTTTGACATTAAGTGGCTCGATAATGTCAAGACTAAAGACTCTGATTTTATTTGTATTTTTCCTACAGTTGTAAGGTGGTTAGTGCTCCAGCCATCACATCTACATTCTAAGCTAGAAAAAATGCGTAAAGAGGAAGGACAAAAAGTTGAATGTTCTTTTTTTTTTTAAGAAGTCCCACTCAACAGTGTTGCTTATATCTCTTCTGCTGGAGTTGTGTCATAGGACCACTCCTAAGTGCAGGGAAGAATGGGAACATGATTAATTAAGCCAGGCACATTGCTAAGCTCAATAAAATCAGTGTTATGTTAGTAAGAGAAAGAGGTAACTGATCAGACAAGAGAAGTCTACCACAGCTGGTCACTAGCTTTATGACCTTGGTCAAGTTCACCTTTCTATCAGTTATATTATCCTTAAATAGAGGTGATAAATAATACCTACCTAGAAAACAGTTTTGCACATCAAATGAGATGTGCAAGTAAAGTAATTTGCACAAGGTTTGAACCTAATAAACTCCCAATAAATGAGGGTAGCTATTGGCAATATTTCATACTGGAACATTCATATCTAGAATCTCATCTATTCAATTCAATATGTATAAATTTATATAATTTGGGCACTTTTAGTATTGAATAATATCAATGTTTCCTTTTTTTTTTCCTGTTTACCCATGGCACTCCTTACATATTTATCTCCACCCAAGATTCATAAAATCTCCTCCCTTAGAGGAGGGATTGGGCCCTAGATATTACAGTAGATAAAGAAATGAAAATCTTATGGAAACCATAAGATATAAGACATTCTTTTGTCTCATAAAGTTCGTGGAGCTATACTCTGTACTCCTAGGAAGCTGGTTCTTTAGGAGAGCTTAAAATTTCTTTTAATTCTCTTCAAGAATGATTTCAGTAGCTGTGATTCCCTTGCAATGTCTTGGATCACTGCAGTTCTGGTATTACAAAATTAATATTTACACTAGGGGGCGGCATAACATTTCCTCTAGCTCTCGTATACACAGGTATAGTAAATAATCATGCATTAATAAATTTGTCAACCATAGGGTTACCACAGTTTTACTAACTAAAAGTCACTTTAAAATTTTACTGACCAAGAAGTCAATATGGAAATGCAAAATAGATGTGATGTATTTGCTATATACTTTATTTGTGTACTTCCCCAAGTAATTATTCTTGGCCATTCTCTACCTCAGTCACATGTGATACGTATAGTAATACGGAGGTAGCATAGAGTTGGTGTGAAACCATGCCTTACTAGATTATCACTCTTGGCTGTAAAAGTGTCAGTTTTCACTCTTGAAGTGGATATTTTTGGTTTCTTCTGAGTACCTTCAACATACTAGATTTATGATTCTTGATGCCCAATTTATGTCATAGTTATTTTATAATTAATTGTCATAGTTAACTTATAATTAAATTTGATTGACATTTTCATGGACTACATTATTAAGCAAAATAAAAGTGGATGGTGATGACCATTTGTTAAAACAAGAATAGCTATAACACAAAATAAAAAATATGTGAAATTGTGAAATCTAAACCTTATTTTCATAATTGCCACATGTGATACTGCAGAATAGTTAAAAAATATCTGAGACTCAAATTTCCCAGTTTTATTAAAATTTTATGGAATTTCCTCCACAGAAATTGGGATTAGATTTCTTAGGGAAAACGCACACATTGCATAAAATAACACAAACTGTTCTGCTTGTGTTACTAATCGCTGTGAAATTATTGATACAACATGAAAGATGCAATTTTTTTATGGATCAGACTTAGAGGAGTCGATATTATGATATATGCTACTACTCAAAAACTCACAAGACGTTTTTTAGGTAGAATAATATTAATAAAATTTCAGATGTTTTATGATACATATTGCTGTCCTGGAGAGCCACATTTAAGACAATCTGTTACCATATTATTCCACAGTAAAGGGTTAGTGAAGTAAATAGTAGTAATAGTAATAATAACAATAATAATGAATCAAAACAAATTGATCCTCTTTGTACAGTGCCTAGCATAGCTGTAAGCATAATTTGATGATGTAAGAAAAAACTAGAGACAGAAGATATTGTTTACTTATAATGTTAAATTACTGTAATTAAAATACTATATCAATAATTCAGTTCAGATATGCAATAGTCTGAGTAATTATTCACCTTCTAGGCATTAAACATGCCAACTATTTTGACTTATTAATAAAGTGCCAATATAATTATGTCAACTACAGAAACTATAGGTCATGTGAGAAATTCTTCTCTTTTCTCTCAGTACCCTACATAAAATAAGTGCAATATCTATTCTTGGACACAGGCAAAATAGACATGTACACACACAGCAAAATGATGCACAGGTATGCTCTCTCTCTGTCTCTCTCTCTCTCTGCCCCCCGCCTCCCCGCCTTCCTTCTCTTCCTCTTTCTCTCTAACTACTCTCTTGCTACACCCCCACTGTAGTCTAGAAAATCAGAGAGCATATTGTTTTTCCAGTTTCAGCCTGTCTGCATGTTTGTTTCTCAGGAAGTACATAGAATTCTACTAATAGTTCTGGCCATGTCCAGAGAGCAAAACAATTATTTATTTGAAAAGCAATTAAGAACTCCTCTTCCCTCTACCTCAGCCACTGAATATAATATCAGAGATCTGAAAATAATACTGGTAAGATTTTGAGAAATCTGAAGCAACTCAGTGGTCAAAGTTCCTCTGTGTGGCCATAATCCTAGGAATTAAAAATAAATAGAGGAGAGAGAGAGAGAGAGAGAGAGAGGGAGGGAGGAAGAAAGGAAAAAGGAAGGAAGGAAGAGAGGGAAAGAAAGGTCATTAGTTCTTCTTAAGCAGTAAAGAAGAATATAGGCTAATATATGAATGTATATCAATTTAAATAATTAGATGATGGTACATTCGGGTTTGCCTGGGATAATCCCAGTTTAGATTGTTGTCCTGGCATGGTACCGCCTTTAACTCTTAGAGTTATTCTGATTGGATGATAATCTATATGGGCATTCTGCTAAATACAGAAACCTCCAGAGTGACAGGAATCTGCCTGAATTGATTCCCTGTTGTCTATCCTGTCTTAAAACCTACATTCCTTTAGAATTTGTTGATTCTTATGAGAATGGTATCTACGGATGATGTGTTTAATGTGCTACTTTGCTATTTTTTCAACAACCCTAAGTCCTATTATACGCAGTGATAAAAGAAACATAGTTATTCTTTCTCCCCACCTTTTGGCAGTTTGAGTTTAGCCACATCATGGAAGAAGGGATATTCAGAGGCAGGAGGATGCAAAGGCACAGGGTCCATTGGAGATCCCTTGAGGCAGCTGCAGTACAGTGAAGAGGTGAAGGGAGCCACAGTGAGTTTCCACTGGCCACATACCAGCCAAGCCTTGTCAGTGAAAAGTTCCTGGGGCTGAAGAGCCAGCTGCATTGTTCCAAGTTGACTATTTTAGTGACAGAATTTTGCCCAAGCATTGCCAGTTTTGGTTCCTGGACAAGCCTCATTCAACAGGGTCACCTTTGAATCTGTCAGCTACCTAATACTCTTGCAATAAATGTATTTTATGCTTCATTTAATGAGTTAATTTTGGTTATTTTTAGCTGAGAAACCTGACAAGAATTAGGACAACTGTAGAACTGTAGTTTTTTTTTCCCAAGGATGTGAAACATTTTGCTGGGTTTTACATCTAGAGAATTTTGACAGTGTTTCACTCTCTCCTTTGCTTCCCATCATTCTCCTTCCTTTTTATGGAAGGGGTTCAGCCTCTGGAACTAGAGAGACCTAGGTTTAAATTCTGGCTTTGTAACCTGGGCCAGTTATTTAACCTCCCAGGTTCTGTTTCTATATCTATATCTACAGATAACAAAAATTGTAATTCATTTTGCTATACACCAAGTGTTATTTTAAACATATTACATAAATTATACATAATTTCTGCTGAAATGCTTTGAAATGGATACATGTGAACAGGATTGCTCTAAGGATAAAATAATATAAGGGAATTCTCTACTTCAGTGACTGGCACATAATTAAAGTTATTATTTTTACCATTACTGATACTTAAAGAAGACTTGTCCTTCCTCCTTTTCAAAGCCAGTACATGGACTTGTGCTTTTCAGACAGAACATGAGAGATGCCAAATGAATAATAGAGAGTATAGGTGCTTTAGGGATTCCAAAGAAAAACAGTCCAGGGAATTGATCATACAATTTAGCATCTATATATGGCCTATGAGTGGATTGCCTAGTTTATCCTATGCAGGAAAACTGAAGTTCTCTGGCATACAGATACCAAACTAGATGATCATAATTATCACCTGAAGATTTAGAAAATAACAAAATCCTGGACTTCACTTCATAGCTACTAAATCTTAATATCAATGGTTGGGTCCAGGAATCTAGCTTTCCTAAGAGCCACCAGATGACTCTCACTGTTCTAAGGTAAACTGCATCTGGCTTGGTATCAATGGTCTTGTTCCAGAAGGATGTTCGGATGTCACACATTCATACTTAGTATGAGAGATGAGGCCCTGTTCTCATCCTTTCTTAGGTTCTCTGCCAACACTCCTCCTCCTCCCACCCCTGCCCTCAAATAGATCCTCTGGAAAGCTAGCAAAAATGCATTTGTTTCATTGTAAAGGAAAATGAAATTAGAATAAAAGTTTAGTTAGAAAATAGTTAACAGATGTAATCTTAAAATTTAATAGAGTACAACATCTATAGATGGGATGAAAATGTAAGATTTTATTTCTTAAGCAGAAAAAATTCTAGTTCTAGGTTCAGCCTCATGAGACAATTTACTTAACTTGGCCGATTCCCTTTTCAGCCATGCTTTGAATATATTAATTCATGTAGAAAGTAGTGGTAATAATGCATTTCATAGTATTTAATAGTTTTCCATGTATGCTGTGTTTTTAATCATAGTGTTGAGTAGCAAAGCAAATGGTTGAGCTAGTAAACAGATAAACATCAGGTACAAAATAAAAGCTGTAAAGGTAAATAGCTTTATGAAATGCAGGGTGATACTATGTACTTTTATGAAAAGTATATCAAAGATTTAACATTGATAGCTTGGATTTATAAATAAAATCATATATCATAATTACATTCTTATTAAATCAGATGATATACCTCAATTACCTTTGAGATTCAAATTCAATTACATATTTTATTTATAAATTTTGCATAGGTATTCTTAAGTTATTGCTTACATGTATGGGATTTCATACATGTAATCCATGTTTATCATTGTTTAGAATTTTTATTTGTAATGTGATTATGATACCATCAGAATCAATTTCTACAATTGCAGTTGTGTGATTGAGTCAGTTATTTAATATAGTTTTGATAAATCATCTCAATATCTATGATTAATCTTATCTAAAACATGTTTTCAAATTGTATTTTCAAATCCTAAGAAGAAATCAACTCATTTAATGAAAGTTTTCAATTTCTGAGCGCTTATTCTCTCAGGTCCAGTGCTAAAACTTATATAAAATATTTCATCTAATTATTTCAGAAACTCTTTAATTTGGTATTATTACAATTGCCATTTACAAATAAGAAGACTTAGTTTTTAGAACTTATGGAGGCCATCTGTGTTGCTTTTTTTTTTTTTTAACATCTTTATTGGAGTATAATTGCTTTACAATGGTGTGTTAGTTTCTGCTTTATAACAAAGTGAATCAGTTATACATATACATATGTTCCCATATCTCTTCCCTCTTGCATCTCCCTCCCTCCCACCCTCCCTATCCCACCCCTCTAGGTGGTCACAAAGCACCGAGCTGATCTCCCTGTGCTATGCGGCTGCTTCCCACTAGCTATCTATTTTACCTTTGGTAGTGTATATATGTCTATGCCACTCTCTCACCCTGTCACATCTTACCCCTCCCCCTCCCCATAACCTCAAGTCCATTCTCTAGGAGGTCTGTGTCTTTATTCCCGTCTTGCCACTAGGTTCCTCATGACCTTTATTTTCCCTTAGAGTCCATATATATGTGTTAGCATACTATATTTGTTTTTCTCTTTCTGACTTACTTCACTCTGTATGACAGACTCTAACTCCATCCACCTCACTACAAATAACTCCATTTCGTTTCTTTTTATGGCTGAGTAATATTCCATTGCATATATGTGCCACATCTTCTTTATCCATTCATCTGATGATGGACACTTAGGTTGCTTCCATGTCCTGGCTATTGTAAATAGAGCTGCAATGAACATTTTGGTACATGACTCTTTTTGAATTATGGTTTTCTCAGGATATATGCCCAGTAGTGGGATTGCTGGGTCGTATGGTAGTTCTATTTTTAGTTTTTTAAGGAACCTCCATACTGTTCTCCCCAGTGGCTGTATCAGTTTACATTCCCACCAACAGTGCAAGAGTGTTCCCTTTTCTCCACACCCTCTCCAGCATTTATTGTTTCTAGATGTTTTGATGATGGCCATTCTGACCGGTGTGAGATGGTATCTCATTGTAGTTTTGATTTGCATTTCTCTAATGGTTAATGATGTTGAGCATTCTTTCATGTGTTTGCTGGCCATCTGTATATCTTCTTTGGAGAAATGTCTATTTAGGTCTTCTGCCCATTTTTGGATTGGGTTGTTTGTTTTTTTGTTATTGAGCTGCATGAGCTGCTTGTAAATTTTGGAGATTAATCCTTTGTCAGTTGCTTCATTTGCAAATATTTTCTCCCATTCTGAGGGTTGTCTTTTGGTTTGGTGTTGTTTTTAATTCATAGCTGTCTTGTGAACACTGTAGATCTAAATGGATATGAACACTGAGATTTAACATATGTATGTCCATGTCTATTCCATTTCATTTAGTTTAGCACAGAAATAATGAACACCTCATTCTCATATCCTAGAATAAATATATGACTATGCCCAGTTATAGAGATTCAGAATTAGGAAATCTATATATAAATCCTTAACTATTTCCCCCAAATATCATAGTTTTACTCTCAATAATGCTTTTTTCTTTCATCTCTCTAATTGTTTTAATTTGCATTATTGTCCATTTGTTTGCTTATCAGTTGTGTTCAATGAAGACAATTTCATGTTCCTTTTTCTTCTTATAGGTAACTGAACAGAAGCTAATTAATTAGATTAAATAATTTAAGTGTCAGATGGTATGTTTTTGTTTTTATATATATTATATAGCGTGCAAAGGCAGAAGAAAAGAGATTATTTAGTAAAATATATGGTTTTAGTAAAATTCAGGGCTTAAGATTTTTTTTATACTTTCAATTCACTTTGCAATTTCTACCCCCAGCTTTGTTCATTCCTAGTGTTTGCAATCTTCTATTTACGAACTATTAAGAGTAATAAAAGTTCTCAAACTAAAGCAGATAATAAATTATTTGCAAGTCGTTTATAGCTGAAAGAGCACCATCCTTTTCCAGCCTGTATTATTGGGTTTTTCATTTATAGGAATAAGATAAGAGAAGCTGTACATTTTCTAATCGCTGGGCTTTGCAGCACACGTTTGTAGAGGGTTGGCTTTCAGCTTTAGACAGTTCATAATGTGTAGGTTATCCTCCCATCTTTATCAGAAGATTATTTTCAGGGAGTGTACAAGAAAATGAAAGGATCTGAAGCCTTTTAATATATTTTTTGGTGAAATGCTGGTGCTTCTAAATTTATTTTCCCTTAATTGCTGGCATGCTGCAGAGGAGAGGAACAGGGGATGGGAGGGGCAATGAGAAAAGTACCCTGTGATGTGTGAACAGAAAGGAGCCTCTGAGCAGCCCTTTGGTATGATTTGTAAAGAACTTTCTACTTCATCCTCGCCTGTTTGGTCTAAGACTAACTAAACTGTGTGTGTGTGTGTTTTCAAATTAAATGTTGTTATGAGCTCTTCTGGGGTATCTGGGATCTGAAGAGAATAGGAACATTTTTAAAGATTAACAATGTCTTTATGCTGAGAAAACATTATAATAACTTTTTGATATAGAGAATAAAGGAAGTCAACCTAGTTCATTACAAAACAGAAGCTAGAAACAAAAACTGTATGGCTAGAAGTAAAACTGATAATAAGTAGTATCCTTAGAGTGGAGACTCACAAGATAATAGCATATCCCTACATCACATTTCTTTTAAGTTCATATTTTATATAAATATGTATTTGTTTTTGTTTTTTTTTTTAAACTTTGGGTTTATTTATTTATTTATTTATTTATTTATTTATTTATGGCTGTGTTGGGTCTTCGTTTCTGTGCGAGGGCTTTCTCTAGTTGCGGCAAGTGGGGGCCACTCTTCATCGCGGTGCACGGGCCTCTCACCATCGCGGCCTCTCTTGTTGCGGAGCGCAGGCTCAGTAATTGTGGCTCACGGGCCTAGTTGCTCCGCGGCATGTGGGAACATCCCAGACCAGGGCTAGAACCCATGTTCCCTGCATTGGCAGGCAGACTCTCAACCACTGCACCACCAGGGAAGCCCCTAAATATGTATTTGTAATATAAAAAGCATATGATTTTTAATCAGGCAGGTACCATTATTACCTCCATTTTACTTATGAAGAATTGAAGAGAATCTGTGATCTTGCCAGAGATTATGAAAGCTTATGAGTGGTTCAGCCTAATTTTGTCTTAAGTTGTGTTACAGTCACAACCACAATAAGTGGTAGCTATTTATATAAATTTTTATAACAGTAATGCTATAAGCACTTCCGTTTTACAAAGAATACTATAACTGAAAGGTCAGTTAAGTATACAATGCCAATTTTATATATTATTTGCAAAATACATATTCTACATTCTTCCTTTAAAACTGTTTATGATTAAATCTATACATAATAACAAAGATATCTCAAATTAGAAATCAAATATACATTTCCAAAAGTAAGTATACAAGTATTCCCAGGGGAGCATATATTGTAGCTTTTATATTACAAATTTTAATTTTATGTCACATAATTATATAGGTTTGTTAGAGAATCAGTAGTGAATACTTACTCTGCTAAATTAAAAATACAAACTATTAAAGACAGTTTGTATAGAAACATTTGAAGAACAGAATAATCACATTTAATCATAATTTGTTGAGCTATTGTCTATAAACCCTGATATCTATCTTGCATGCCAAATATTGCACACAATGAATTTAGAATTCATTAACTTTAATACAAATTCAGAGGCACAAACTGTGTGACAGAGATCTCTACAAATATAAAGGAAAATACATTGCTTTATTTTCTGCTAAAAAATTGCTAGTTTTGCAAATTGATTCACAAAAAAGGAGAAAGGGACAAGCTATGATTTTCACTGGAAGGAAGACTATCTGTGAAAATAAGGTTGCATTTTCCCAGTAGATAGGAAGCTAAGTGATTTGATTTTTATTTTAGCAATTATCTCTCATTAAAAATTGGCAAATGGACTCATGTATTTATTCATCAAATATGAATTAAGCAGGGTAGTAACACGATCTGATGATTTTCCCTTTCTTCTCTAGTAGTTGCTTAGTCATCAGGGTGTGGAATCACACCTATTCTTGCTTGAGCCAGTTGAAAGTCATCCTCAAGGAGAGGATGACAACATCTTAAGTGGAGAGATAGGAAAATAGAATTTCAAATGGAAGACAACAAATAATAAATAAAATAAGAGATAATAATAGACATTCTGCAGAGAAGAGTTGTAATTATTG
The DNA here is from genome assembly GCF_965194805.1 of Balaenoptera borealis. Classification (NCBI taxonomy): domain Eukaryota; kingdom Metazoa; phylum Chordata; class Mammalia; order Artiodactyla; family Balaenopteridae; genus Balaenoptera; species Balaenoptera borealis. The sequence continues at coordinate 49,415,274 of NC_138863.1, read as the reverse complement.
GTAAGATAAAAAGTGTCATAATTACTCGATCAATTTCGTTAGCTACAAACATGAACACCCTACAGATATTTTTATAATTTCAGAGTCCAAGGAAAAGGGTAGACTATTATTTTTAATTATAGTAAATATTTAAAAAGAGGGTAGTTGTCATTGATTTCACAACTGAGTATTTGGATTTTAATGGATTTTATTTTTCTATAAATTTAATTTCTTGTTATCAAGAACAATGAATAGATGATTGGCACATAAGTAGGTAGATAATAGATAATGACATAGACAGAAGGAACAGACAAATATACACTGCTGTTAATTTCTGTCAATTTTGAAATTTTAGAAAAATTAGAAAGTAAATATCATATATACACATATAAAATACTCTTGAAATATTGTTCTATTTCCCCAGACATTTATTTCATGTCTAATTTTATTTAGAATCATTTAGAAAAGCTACTTTCCAGATTAAATATTTTTCTTTCTATTTTTAACAACACTATCAGATAATTTTTTAAAATATTTAGGTACTTAGGATCAAAATTTAGAATGCTGACAATTTTCTGGTAAAATACCTTATAAATTTGTATATTAATCTCAGTAACACATTATTTTCCATTATCAGCATTTACATTAATAATTACATTGTCCATATATTTGCATAAATTGTATATCTTTCATCTATATTTCTAGATGGACAAGTTGACATAAGTCAAAGAGAATTGGATTTAGGATTTGAAGACCAAGTTCCTGTCTAATTTTTCTGTCTAATTAACTAAGACTTAGTTTCTGGATAATTATGTGTGATGCCTGAAAAAGTATTTATCTTCTCTGAGGTACATGTATTCATTTATTTCTGTATTCCTGTAATACATATTGATTACCTCTATGTATCAGATTCTGTACTAGGCACTATTAATACAATGGAAGGCAATTTAAAGACTTGGTTCTTTGCTTCTAGAACTGTCTAATACAGTGGTCTCTATAGTGGGGTGCATGCACCCTAGAAAGTGTGCAATATACTTTATAGGGAACAAGTAGAAATATGAAAAATAATCTTTATATTTGTGATTATCTCATTTTAAATTGTTTTTATAATGTTTTATACTATGTAGAAATGCATGTTTGTATTGGTATATTAGCTTGAAAGACTTTTGTTAATAGGATTGTGCTATCAAACAAGTTCAGAGACTGGATTAGTATAAGGAAAAGAGTTGAATGAAATGAAAAATTTTATTATAGCCAAGGACAATATAATTTTTAAAGAAAGACTGAAAATTTTTTTGGCTTGGACATTTTGAAACATCACACACTTGATGTCCCCTGTTGTTTTACAATTAAGCATCAGTTTATACATAGTATGTTCTAGACACATTTCCAAGCAATTTGTTTGAATTAACACATTTAATCTTCACAGCAACCCTGTTTGGAAGGTATTCTGATTTTTATCTGACTTATGAGTGTCATTCAAATTCAGGTAATCTGTCTCCAGAGCAAGAACTCATATTCGCTATGGGAGCCTGTCTCTCACATGTCAAGTTTATTGATAGAGTGCTGTGATAATAGCAGATCTGGAAATAAGTATACTATTTGTAGTTTTAATCTATTTTTCATTATTGCATATTTATATTATGTCATGAGATAGGCAGTCTTTCTATTCTTGTGAAGTACATCTTTCCCCACAGCATTAATTTATGGTTTTCTGATTGTATTCTTTTGAAATGCTATTTGAATAGTCATGAGAGATTGAGTCAAATTTAAACCTTACAATGTGCTGAGCACTGCATCAGGACCTGGAAAAATGGAACCTATTGAGATAAATTCTCTACACCAATAGGAACCTCAACTTTGCACTGAATATTAATATAACATTTAAAACTATGTGTAAAATGCTGAATGAAAAACCTGCCCCCCTCATTCAGTAAAATTTCACTCTATTTATTAAAACTGATTTATAGTTTATATACTTTGGGGTATATCAAACTTATTTTGGTTTTTATATCAATTTCAATAGTACATAAAGTATTATTAAATCAGTGTTTAAGTTGCTTTCAGAAAGCACTGAGAATTTTATATATTTTGTATTGAAACCAAATATTGACAAGTGTTTTATGTGGGTAAAGTTATAAGTACCTATTGTGGGTTAGGCGCTAGAAATGTAATAGTGACTAAAAGCACACAAGTTCTCTGCCCTCATAAAACTTATGGTCTAGCAGGGAAGGTAGGTGTTGATCGCTAAGTGTGTTGTATTAGGTCCCTTGAACTGCCATAACACAGAACCACAAACTGGGTGACTTATAACAACAGAGTTTATTCTATCACAGTTCGAGGGTAGAAGTAGGAAATCAAGATATTGGCAAAGCCATGCTCCCTCTGAATCTCTAGGGAACGGCTGTTCCTTGTCTCTTCTAGCCTATGGTAGCTTCAGGCGTTCCTTGGCTTGTGGCAGCAGAACTTCAATATCTGCCTTCATCTTCATGTGATGTCTTTGTTTCTGTGTGTATATGTCTCTGTCTTCAACTGACATTCTCCCTGGGTGTCTTTGCTTCTTTTCTTATGAAAACACAGGTCATTATTGGATTAAAAGCCCAACCTATTCCATCTTAATCGTCTTAAATAATTACATCTACAAAGACCCTATTTCCAAATAAGGTCATTCTGAGATACTGAGGGTTAGGACTTCAACATATCTTTTTGGAGAACACAATTCAACCCATAATACTTATCGTTGCAAACTATCTTAAGTACCATGGAGGAAAGGTACAAGCAGAATGAGAGCATGTGCAATGGGGAATGGATCTAGTGTGGAATGTAAGGAATGTGGGATTCAGTCAGAGAAAACAGTATGGGCATGTGACTTTTGGAGAGAGGAAGCTCAGCATCTTTAAGAAACTGGAGGAAAACCACTATGACTAGAGATTGAGGTCTTCGTGAGGAGTTGGTGGAGATGAGACAATAGCAGTGCATAAGTCGAGAAAAAGCAAGATATGGGTTTCCTTATGAAGGTGAACTGAGCAAACGATCTAATTGCATTTTGAAAGTATTGATTCAGCTCAGTGTTGGGAACGATAGCGTGAGGAGGGTACAGTAATGGATGCAGACACAGCAGCTAAGGGGCAATTGCAGCAGTCTAAGCTAAAATGGCTTGGATTAAAAAAACATGTTCTGAGAGATGTGTACAGCTTTAAGATACATATACTAAACAAAACCAACAGGATGTATAATAAATGGTATGTGAGGAATGAAATCAAAAGATGTGCTGAGAATGCTCCTAAATTTCTCTCTTATAGCGTATACGAGTATGAATACCACTCACTGGCATAAGAGCTAGTGATATAAATATTATGAATATTATAAGTGTGTTTTTTTTGTTTTTAAAGTATTTGTTTATTTATTTATTTATGGCTGTGTTGGGTCTTCGTTTCTGTGCGAGGGCTTTCTCTAGTTGCGGCAAGCGGGGGCCACTCTTCATCGCGGTGCGGGAGCCTCTCACTATTGCCGCCTCTCTTGTTGTGGAGCACAGGCTCCAGACGCGCAGGCTCAGTAATTGTGGCTCACGGGCCCAGTTGCTCCGCGGCACGTGGGATCCTCCCAGACCAGGGCTCGAACCCGTGTCCCCTGCATTAGCAGGCAGACTCTCAACCACTGCGCCACCAGGGAAGCCCTATAAGTGTGTTTTTAAACAAGAAGTACTTTTCACAAATATTTCAGCCATGTAGTTAGATACACAGATTTAGAGGTCACAGATAAGGCCTGGGTGAGGAGATATATGTTGGTAGTCACTGGTCATTTTTTCCTCATTCCAGTTTTTTATGCTTTCCCATCTCTACCTGAGGACCAGGCCTGGGATTTAGAAAGGACTTATGATGTGCACTATTGGATAATCTTTGGACACAAAGCTAGACCTTTACTTCTTTAGTGAAATTAATTCCACCATCATTATAAGTTTTCAGTAGAAAAGAGAATTCTGCTATTTTTTTCCACTTTGAGTTGTAAGTTGACTCTTCTTTTCCAGTTAATTCTTAAATTCATTATTATCTTATTCATTTTTGTCTTAAATTCTAAAAGAGGGGATATGATGTCTTCCCATGGACATTCATTTATGCTGTGTCTGTAGAGATTACCAGTGACTTTCAAAAACAAATCTTCTTTGGAGGATGCTTTTCAGGTCTGTGATACTAAGTGTATATGAACAACACAAAAACACTATAAATGGAAGATCTAATTGATTTGTAGAGGATGTGTGTGTATTTGTGTGTGTATTTTAAGATCAACTAAGAGTGAGTCACTTTAAATTATTCTTAGAGACTAATTTAAATAAATAAGCATAAAAGAAAACCAAGGAAGGAAAAGGATCTAGAACTAGGAAACATATTCTAAAGGAAAGTTTTAGTAAATGGAATGCCATTCAATGATTACCTATAAAGCAAACTAGAAAACAGCATTTGAAGAAGGGGGTACCCACATGACAAATATGTGATACTGCATTGAGAAACCAGGAATTGGAACAATCTGTTCCCCCTATCAATAGCAGTACTACACAAACTAAAAGGCATATGCTATTAGGCAGACAGAAAAAGTCATTCTCTTTATTTGCTGGAAAAGTGAGTAGTGGGTATGTGAGCAGAGAGTACTTTGTAGTGTTCTGTTCTTTATTCTAGCCATGGAAGAGGTAACCGAAAATGTCTAAACATTATCAGCTGTTCCTTAATCAAAACCCATATAATATTGTGTATGTAAGACTTCACACTCAAAATTCAGAAGTAAATGAAAGGTTAATATTTATAAAATATTAAGAGAATGAAATACTGTGGGCGTTACAAGATGTTAGAAATAAATTTTTTAAAGTAAAAGCCTGACAGGAAATAAGAAACAAATGTGTACTTTAATGCCTGCATAAAAGAAAAAACAAGCTCTCAAATATAAAATAAACAGAGAAATATTCCCTAACTATACACCTTTTGCTTTGGATAAAACTATTGTATTCAGAAGAATAGTTAACAGGATTTGGAAAAACTCCAGAAATGATTCAGGACTTCTCAAGTATTTTGTGTTGTTCTACTAAATATACGTAAATTCTAAACAAGGACATGCCACATTTTTTATTTTCGTTATGTTAGTTGTTCCAAGAAACATTTGTTTTATTGACTTTTGTGTATTTCTTAGGATCAGATTAATGGTTGTCAAAAAAACCATGCCAAGTTTTCATAATTTAGCCTGCTGAGCATTACAATAATACACATTTTTTAAAGTAATTTAATATTTTATTTATTTATTTTTGGCTGGGTTGTGTCTTTGTTGCTCTGCTCAGACTTTCTCTAGTTGCAGTGAATGGGGGCTACTCTTTGTTGTGGTGCACGGGCTTCTTATTGCGGTGGCTTCTCTTGTTGCAGAGCATGGGCTCTAGGCGCACGGGCTTCAGTAGTTGCGGCACGCGGGCTCAGTAGTTGTTGTTCGCGGGCTGTAGAGCGCAGGCTCAGTAGTTGTGGCACACAGACTTAGTTGCTCTGCGGCATGTGGGATCTTCCCAGACCAGGGCTTGAACCCATGTGCCCTGCATTGGCAGGCGGATTCTTAACCACTGTGCCACCAGGGAAGTCCAATAATACACATTTTTAAAAGATGATGTCCAAACCCATCAGTTAACACAAGTGGAAGGCCATTACATTTGAAAGCATGATTGTCATTATGGTGTCCATGATCTTAAACACACACACACACACACACACACACACACACACACACACACACACCCCGTATGGAATATGTAGCAAATGTCATAGCAAGATTATGAATGTTGGATTATGAATGGTGGATAGGTTAAATGCAAATCATGACTCAGATAATGACATCCCACTAGGTCCCAAAAGTTAAGTAAAGAATCTGATTTTAAGGGGAAAACATAATCAGGAGACACTTACAGAACAGTATCAAGAAATCAATATGTTTATTTGGACAATCAGCCAAACAGGCTGAGGATTCTTAGATATGTCTGATTGTTCCAGGAGTCTTAACAGTTATGTCAGGATTCCCTGTAATTGATTGACAAGAGTAGTTAAAATAATGCCGGTCCATTGACCATTTGTAATTATCAGATTAGGTAATTGTAGATTAAAGCAGTTTGGGCTCCCGTTTTATTCAATACTATAAGAATGGTTGTGCAACAATGTTAATGCATTTAATGCCTGTGAGTTTTGTATATTTTACCACGATAAAAGATAGGCCTAAAAGTGCTATAAATATGTAGTCTAGCTGTAAATACAATGCTTCTAGTCTTCTGTGGAAGTTTCTCATCTTACTTTGGTACAAATATAATCTTAAGCATCTAAGTTCCAGTATTCCCATGAAAATATACATACATGTTTCCATGTGAGGGATGTAGTAAGTCTGTGTCATATTTTTGCAGAGACCAGCAGTGAATATAAAAGACTGAGTTCATGTGCCAGCTTGGATTACTTACAATCTGGAGAAAACACATACTTTCATATGTTTTTGAATTATTCATAATGTAAGTTCCAGGTTGTAATTAAAAAATGGGACTCCATCTGTAGTGTTCTAACTTGTAGAATTCTATAGTAGATTTCTTTCCTTCTACGAGGAACTGCAATACTTTTTCTTCCTAAACATTTATTTCCCGTTTGTTTTAATTATGCAACATTCATCAAGAAAAGTTGGTACCATTCAGAAATAATTTCTGACATTTATAACAAGGAAGAATAGCAGCTGATTTAATTAATGATAAGTAATGCTGCATTGTAAAGTTTGAAAAATCTGCCACTTTGGTGAATGGGGGTGGGTGAATGGCATGCAAACTGCTTCTGCATATTGGATTTCAGTATTGTATTACTTATAGCACTAAGTGATTGTTCCATCTGTGTTGGGAATGTTCTCCTATTGCGTCTAGTCATTTAAATAAGCAGGATACTTTTATTATAGCACATGATACTTATGGTATTAGCAGAACAATTCAATCTTTTGGATGTCTGAGTTTTTAATTCAAGACCATCCAGATGAAACTGTTAAGGATCAAGCTGATAGGGGTGGGAAGACAGACATAATAATAAACGTGTGTCAATTGTAATAATACAGTGTAAGGAATATAATTTTTAAATTTCTATTTTATAAAAATGTCAGTTGCCAGATTATAAAAAAGTCGTTAAGCGCTTATTATTGCTTTTCTACTTTTCTTTTTTCCACAAGAGATTCTATGTGTTAAAATTCATTGGAAAAGTATAGTAAACTTGAAGCTTTAAAATTACTATATAATGTAATATTTTACATTCAGGTTGATAAAGAACAGTTATCATCTGGATCTTATCAAGATAACCTAGAAAGTGACTTATTATTCTTGTTACATAAAGATGAATACAACATAAGTAAGTTGTTATTTATAATGAAAAATGGAACACACAGATGGATGTAGAAGTAGATAAATAGCTAGATAAAAAGGCACAATTTTAAGGTGAACAGATTTTCATAAAACTTGTTTCAAACTATTTAGCTTTTATAGTATAGGGTTGAGTGGAATAAGTTAATGTATATGATATTATTTTATTACCATTTTATCAGTTAGTAATATGTATAATCTTGCATCAATGTATTTTGAGTAATATTGCTAGTATTTACCATTAATATTATTCCTTGAGATGAATTTAAAAATTAACCACAACTTATTTTATTTGAATTTTCATACAGCTAAACAACAGCAGATCTCCTAACAATGAGGATTTCTTAATATACAATACTTGGAGGGCAGAATAGTTTTACAGTCTTTTTGTTTATAATGGCCTAGTTTCTGTTGCAGTGATTAAGTTGTATTTTGAGTTCATCTTCAGTAGTGTATTGCCAGCATTGTAGATGAAGTAAAAATGTTCATTTAACAGATCTCTACATGCCATTCTTCTGTTTTAAACTCTATTAAAGACTATAAAAACTATTGAGTGAATTTGTGCTTTTAGAATTTTTTAAGAAATGATTATGTTTATCTATTAATGCTGTTCTCTTTACAGTTTTTTGTAGTGTCACAAATCCGGAAATGATGTCTTTATGACTGAAAATGAGAGCATAGACCCTAGCCACTGTATCTGATTACCAAAAGGTCATTTGTAAACAGATCCACAATGTAGAATTAAACTAGTGTACCTTAAAAGTATTTTGATAGAAAGAAATTATACAAATAGGAGTTATTTTTCTTTCCTTCAATTGGTCATTTATACAAATAAAGAGTTTTATGTTGTAAAAATTAAGATGAATATCAGCAGAAAAACAAGACATTCAAATACAATCATATATCTGTGTTATGTAACATCAGAAGATGAGAATTAAAACCCATTAACAATAAATGCATACTTCTTTATCAATAGATAAAGTTATAGTATCTCAGATGGGTCTCTACTTGAAATCTCTCCCAGTGTCTAATTTAGCCCCAATTACAATGAATAAACATTCAGCTAAACAAAACACGTGCTTTAAGATGGTGCTTAATGCTAGCAATCTAGTCTGGTATAATGCCAGTGGCAGAGAAGCCTAAATAGGAAATTCATTAATTATGCTCTGTTTACCATTTTATTGTCAACTCTGATCATTAAGATGATCTATCTTGACTACTCTAGTTACTGCATGAAAGTGAATCATAATACAATTGAATTTAATCAGTATATCAAAATTTTTTATTTGTGCCTTTTCTAGAAAGAGTAAATATGTTGACTCATTGCTATCTAGAATGAAGATGAATTTATATTTCATTTTAATTATATATCTCTCTAATTAATTTGCTTTTGAGAGCTGTTTTGTTACACAGAAACATTTTGTTACTTAAACACTTTACATTTTTACTGAAAACTTTCACATCTGTGTTCCATTTTTCCCTAAACAAATTCTATTATTTTTCAGAGATCTTGCCTTGAAATGAATTGCATCTACAACATTCCCACATTGAACCAGTCTAATAATTAGTGTGAGCTTGACATTTGTTAGATATTATTGAACATATGAATAAATATATAATATAAATCTTACATGTATAAGGAAGGGGAAAATAAGGAATTTAAATAATTTGTATTATGATTTCAAAGTTTGCTCTGATTATTAAGCATTGTTTAAATTTCCTAGATAACTAAAAGAGATTAGGGATGGATTCATTCTAGGAAGCTGTTCAAGTTATTGTTTCAGCTGGGTCAAAAGCCCAGTTCTTGAGAACTGCCAGACTTGGAATTCTGAATTCATTAAACCAATATGGTAGTGAAGTGACCTTCAACTTCCCAGCAGAGTTTAGAGGGAATGTAAACAGAGAAAGGAGAACTGGTTCATTCAATATTTATTCAACATGGAGTTTCCCACATATGCTTGTCACAGGCTCTGGAAAAAATGGTGAACACAAATAGCCCCTCTTTTTACTTCATGGAACTTGCACCTGCTGAATTAGGCACTAATCCAAACAGTTACAAAAGCAAATCTAGCATTGCTGTTGTTATAAGAGCTTTATAAGAGAAGAGCTTTGTGCTATGAGAACCTCTAATAGGATTTGCTGTAACAGGGACATAATGAAATTCTCTTCGAGATACACTTTAGATAATAGCATAAGGATAAGTAGTAGTTAACTTAAAGTGGAGTGAAGGATTGGGGGTGGGGCAGAGTATCACTGAATATCCCATATCAGAAAGAGAGCATGGTTTATTTGAGAAGCCTGAAAAAGACATATATAGCTGAATTAAATGAAGAGTTTTGTTTAATATGAAATCCCCAAAATAGGTTAAGAACCAGATATGCAAAACTATTCACAAAGGACTATACAAAATTTTACTTTTCACTAAAAGCAATGTGTTCATATAAGCCAGTTCTGAATGGTTATGGGCATGATTATGAAACCACTATATTTGTGTTTTTAAAAGTTCTTTCTCGCTACGGAATAAAGAATAGAAGATATTCAGTGTATGTGATTTGGCTATATATAAAACTATTGCAGTAGTTCAGACCCATAATGAGGGAAGTTTGAACTTGAGTAAGGATGTTCAAGATGGAGAGAAGACCATGAATTCGGGGATAGGGGTAGTCATCATGACTGGGGGATAACTAGAACTGGAGAGTAAAGGTGGAAAAGGTGTCAAGGATGATTTTCATTATTTCCTGTGTATAGCAGTGCCTGTGACCTGAGACAATCAACACTGAAAGAGGACTAATCTGAGTTTACTATATTATAAATACTTTGATTTGTCTCAAAATAGTAGCTTTATTTGTTTTGTTTTGTTTTTGCATAGTGTTTGAAGGTGGCAAAAGTAGTGGATTATGTAGAAGGATCCAGTAAATTTGGCAAATTCTTGATTTTACCCCATGTTTCCATGTACGTCATTCCTTAGGTTTCAAGGAAGAAAGCTATTTTTACTTCTAAAAAGATGTGGGAAAAAGGTATCTAGATCAAAGGAGTGGAATGCAAAAAGAAAATAAAATTAATAAACTTAAGGAATTAATACCTTGGTAAATTTAATTAAGTTTTATGTTCAGATATTGGAGTTTTGCTTAAAATTGTGTAACACAACACAATAGAACAATAAGCAAGTTCCAAGCCTAGTTAAAATATTGTAACTTGTTTAGTTTGTTTTCTAGTAGTGTACAGAATTATTCTAAAATGTGCAGAAAAATAAAATAGCCGAGTATGCATATTACGTAGAGAAAAATAGGCATTTTATTTCAAATAAATTTCAAATAAGCAAAGGGGAATACTTACATAGGTAAGGAGGTATTTATATAAGTATGTAGGTAGGTAGGTAGATGTAACAAAACCAATGGAAGGCAAGAAAGAAAATGTAAATCAAGCATAGTTACTACATGAGCACTACAAATAAAGTGGTAGAAATACAAGAAGTATATTAGTAATTCCATTAATTGTAAAAGTAACTCATAAGTAAAGCCACAGTTTTAATTTTTTTAAATGTATAATAGTTTAGCTACACCTGAAATAATGTCAGTAGAAGTATTGAAAACAAAGGACAGAAAAAAGCTACTTCAGGCAAACGTAACCAAAAGTAACTCATATATCAATATTGTTATCATACAAAATAGTATTTAAGGCTATATTACTAATGATGAAAGCAACAAAACACCAACAATAATCATTAATACAATTTCATCTAACAAGATAGTCACATAAAGCTGAAAATTAAAGAAGAAATTGGTGAGCTGGACAATCACAGTGGGCATTTTAAACATGTTTCATTCAGAAACTGATAAATCAAGCAACAACAACAAAAAAGTTAGTAGGTATATAAAAGATTTAAAGAACACAATTTTAAGGTTGACCTAGTAGATGCTCACATAATTACATAAAATATTTATTTTTGAAAAGCACTTAAGGAAAAGTATAAATATTAATAACTTAAAGTATTTGTCTAAACCTCAAAATTTTCAAAAAACTGTTATCATATGCCAAACTCAAACTTTTCAAATCTGGAAAACAGACTTTTGAATCCTGATCAAAATAAGTGAAACTCTTCTTCTAATAGATTAATTTTAGCCTCTTACTCAAAATTAATTTTCAATGGGAACATTATTGTTAGTATTTGTATTTTAATGGTAAATATGTATCTTTGATAATCCTATTTTCAACGTCCTCTTAGTCCAGTTCATCTCATTTAGAATTAATGGTACAGAATTGTGGCATTTCTATTGCATGTTGGTGGTACATGCACATGAGTTTCTTTTTGGTGTATACCTAGAAATATAATGGCTCAGTGCAGGGTATGTACACATTCAAGTTTATCAGGGAGTGTTTTCCAAAGAGACTATACTAGCTACTCTCTAAACTACAGTAGGTTGGAGTCTTTGTGGTGTTATGTATCTACTAACACTTGTTATATATTTGAATTTTTCGTTATTTGGTATATGTGGATTGGAATCCCATCTTGGTTTTAATTTTCCTTTCCCATATTTACATTATCTTGATTGTTTGACATTTATATTTATTGTATATTTGAGTGTTCCTAATTTGTGAAAATAAATGTATTTTGCCTATTGATATTATTCACGTGTTCATTGCCATATTGAGTTATGTCTTGTTGCTGTTGACTTAGAGGCATCCTTTAAATGCTCATGTTATAATTCTTTGTTGATTTTATGTGTTGAAAATATATTCACTAATTTAGGCATTATTATTTGCTTTATTGTGCTTATATTTACCAATATTTTTCTTGTATTTCTTGCTTTCTGCAAGTTGATTGAAAAATTATTCCCTAACCAGAAGTAGTAGAGTCTTCCGTGTCTGCATTGTCTAATATGGTAACCGCTAGCATATGTAACTACTTAAATTTAAATTTAAATAAACTAAAGTGGAATATCAATTCTTAGTAGCACTAGCCACATTTCAAGTGCTTAGTAGCCTGTGGTTAGTGGTTACCATATTGAGCAGAGTAAATTAGAATATTTCCATTACCACAAAAAAATTCTATTGAGCAGAGCCGTTTTATTCTATCTTGTCAGAATTAAATTTTCATTTGTTTTATTTATTTTTTGCCTTCACAGTTATGTGATTGGAACTTCATTGAATCTGTATATAGCTCACTCCTTAGGACTGTCAGTCATGTTCAAAAACGGTTGTGAGAGAACGAATATAAAAGACTTTGACTTCAACATAAAATATATTTTTGGTAGTTGCTGTGTGTGTGTGTGTGTGTGTGTGTGTGTGTGTGTGTGTGCGCGCACGCGCGCGCGTGCGTGCGCATTTAAAGACCATTATTGCGTTAAAATTTTTCCTTTCTAGTCTGTTTCTTGGACCTGAAACAGCATTTTTTCAACATTCCAATAGAAATTATGTTTGTCCACTTACATTTAGGGTGACTAATGTTATATTTGAACTTATTTCTATAATCTTATAATGTGCTATTTCTTTTTTAAACTTTTTCTGGTCCTCCTCCTACTTCCTCTTGCTTTGTTTTGAATTGCATAAGTTTTTTAAATTTATTTTTATATTATTTAATTATCTAGAAGTTATGTATTTCTTTTATTATTTTGTTGGTTTTTCTAGGTACATTATACCCTGATTTACTTAACACATCCAAATGTAACTAATGGTTTTTCTTCATCTCAGATAATAAAAGGGTCTTAGAATCATTTAACTTTGCCCTTTAGCTCTCATCCTGGCCCCCATCTAGATTGTCTGTTATTGCTGTCTAGGATTTAAGTTCTAACCTGCTTCTCCAAATTAGACATGAGTATTGCTTCATAAAATAAATGATTGTTTAAATTATTTACAGACACATTTTCCTATCTGTTAACTCAAGATTTCTTCTTGCGTTTAATAGCTTAACTTGTGGCCAGTTTTTCTCTTCCTGAAAAATGCTTCTTAAAATTTACTTTAGTGAGTATATTGTTTAATTAAACTCTATTTTTTCCATTTTTGTCTGAAAATATCTTTATATTTAAGTCATCCATAAAGGTAGTTTTGCTATGTAAAGATTTTTGATTGGCAGTTGTTTACCTCATCTCATTAAGGATATTTCTTCAATGTCTTCTACCTTCTATTGTTCCTAGTGACAAATCACTGGCCAGTTTAATTACTTTCTCTTTGAAGCTGCTTTATATTTTCTTATTGGCTTTTCTTAATGTCTCTTTGCCTCTGCTTTTCTGCCATTTCACTATGGTATGTCTAGATGTGGATTTCTCATTAATTAGCCTGATTGGGAATGAATGACTCCCAGATCTGATTGACATCTTTCAAATTTTCTGGAAAGCATTCAGCTATTATCTCTTTGAATATTGCCTTGTTATTGCCTTCCAGAGCTCTGTTTAGATGTATGTTAAGACTTCTCACTATTTCTTCAATGTAATGTAGTCTGTCTTTATATGTCTAGGCAGAAATATAAATAATTTCTTTGGGTCATTTTTCCAGTTCACTGATTCATTCATCAGTTCTATGTAAACTACTGCTTCATCTATCCGTTAAAAAAATCTAGTTATAATTTAAAGATATAGAAATTGCATTTGTTTTGAAATTTTGCTTTTATTTCTTTAGAAAAAAATCTGTTTATTTTTATTAAATCTGTTTCTAATAATTGCAGTAGTTGAAATCTTTGTGTGTCTATTTCTGCTGTTGTTTATATTAATTTTTATGCATGGTGCCTTCTCTATTTGTGTGCATGTGTGTGTATGTATGAAGGTATTTTTTTTTTCTCTGTTGATTTGTTTCCTATTATAATGAGGTACTAATTTTCTTTTGAACTTCATTTATTGGCATTTTTTATGTCCTGAGTTGAAGTTGAATTCGTATGGTGTTTGCTTCTGTCTGCCAACTTGGGACAATTTTAAATTAAATTCTTTCAAATAGCTTAGTTTTGGAACATGCCCTGTAAAGTGAATATTGACACTTTTGGAGGATTAAAGTTTCAAATGATACATATAATTTTTCTTTTCCCCTTCGTGCAATATCAAGACAGATATTGGCAGTATTCCAGTCTGTCAACATTTAGAAATGTCAGTTTGAGAAGGGTTGGGAAAGGAATATTCTATTTCTTGTCCTCCCTTGTTTGTTTGTTTTAGTCCAGCTGGACTAAACTAAATATAAAATAAACTAAGTATGTTCCAGCTCAACTGAAAATTTCTTGTTATGTTCCACACCTTAGGTGCTACAGTTCCTGTCTTCTGTAATCTATATGGTGTTAAAGCTGTGGCTCAAGATCTTAGGTTTTGTAGAAAACACTCACTGAGAATGCTGGCATTGGTACTTGCTTACTTCCTGGGTACCTGGTTTCCAATTTTTTGATCTCTTTATTGTCTTTATGTTCATGGTAATTCATCACTGAATTTAAAATTATTTCCAATTTAAAAAATTTTATCCAGTGTATTAGTTACCTCAGCCAGTAATTAACATTAATCTCTAAATATATATTTTCCTATAACAGAAATTATAACATAAATTCCACTATCTAAAATTTTTATACTAGACTTTTCCTGTTTCAGTTGTATGCTTACACTTATTGCATGTATCAAACCTACAAATAAACATTTAAAAAAATACGTGATGTAGACATTGTTATTGAAAACAAAATTTAAAAATTTAATCCATTTTTTGAGAAAATTGATTTTCTCTTTGCAAATTATAGGGTGATTCTTGAAGTTTTTCCCCAGGTCCAGAGAAACGTGAATTTAGAGAAACAATTTAAGCACTGACTTTTAAAAATTTGGTCCGATATTTTGTTCTTTTTACTATACTAACTTACATTACATGATCACTATGGCAACGAGATACTTAGAAAATTTAAAAATATAAGTTACTGAAGCCACCGCAATAGGTTGTACTTAAGAGACTAACCATTAAAATTGTCCACAAAATAAATTGCCAAATAAATTGTGAGGAATAAAATAAATAGCAAAATCAAAATAATTAGTCTCATGCTAAATTATATAATTTGCACTAAATACTTTTCTTTTTGAACCATATGTCATGTTATGGGAAAAAATTGAATGAGAATTATTTTCAAAACCTTAATTTCCAATGCATATCAGTTCATTTAAATTAAAAATTTTATAATTTGTTAACCTAAGGATCTCACTTGCAAGAACTTTTCAGAAGTAAAGAATTCAAAACATTAAATTTTATGCATAAACATAGGTGTAGTATTAACTATATTAGCATACCTGAAAAAGAATCTGTATGCCAGGGATTTCATTAAGTATCCCTTAACACATCAAATTTAAATTTAGCCATGAAAATTATATGTGTAACGAATATGTAGCAACCTGAACAGTTATATAATGTTAGTAATATAATATTTAGGAAAGAGGAAACATTTAAAATGTAAGATATGCTTGCATATGAACTGACAAGAAGAAAACAAAAAGGAGTGAAAATATTTATGTTGGCGTGGTGAAATTGTGTATGCTTTTACAGCATGCTTCATGTATTTTTATTCTGTTCTTATAATCAAGACAACCTTAGCATGTTATGTCTAAATCAAGAGAAACTTAATCAAGATTTACTGTTTTATTAAATATCCACATAGAATTATAAACGTCTATTCTAAATTGGTTAGCTTACAAATTTATATGATGATGTAGCATAATTTTACATGTGAACCAGCTATCATTTCTATAATATATGGTCTTCAGGCCAACTCATAAAATCAAATTTCCAAAATTAAAGATCTAGGGAAAATTTCCTTCATTTTCAAAACTATATGTTGAAATTTTAAAATAAATAGATGACCAAAAGAAATGAATTCAGGATACTGGGAGTTGTTAGATGAGCAAAAAATAGAAAAGAGTTGCATAAAAGTATAAAACTCTTACTTCAAAGTACAATTTCAATTTTATGTACCATTAATATGGAAAACCTATTGATGTCCATTAATCATAATTGCTATAAACTATTATAATATTATTCAAAGCATCAATATTAAAAAAAATAAATTCAGGGCATTAATCTCTAAGATAGTAATTGCATTGAATATTCTGAAGTTGCTTCTTGGACTGAATATCAAATGACTTTACTGAATATGTGTGTTCTTTTGAGCACAGAAGGAAAGAATATGTGTAGGGTGTGTAGTGTGATTATTAGTTTTGGTTTACTGAACATTTATGATGGCGGCATTATGCTGGGTGCTGTGGATATGAGGGTAAATTATCTCTTAAGGAATTTACAAGTAGGAAGCAGTCACAAAATAGGAATAATATTTGGTCTGAAATCAATATATTAAAAAATGTTTTCAAGCAATTTCTGGCTAAAATAATGACTGAAAAGCAGTGTTGGTCTTTCAGGACCCATTTAGTCTTTTTTGAATCACTTCTTTATTGCTTAGTGGTTCTTTCAGTCTCTCATTTTTAACTATCAGGTTCTCTGCACTGCAGCAGGTGCCAGTGAACTCAAGATAAAATCTAAGTGACTGATAAGGACTGGTATGTTACATTCCTAAGGGATTTTTCTACTTCTCCTAGATTTATAGTTTTTTTTTTTTTTTTTTTTTTACAACTAAACAAGATCCTAGGATAATTTATTCAACTTCTATTCAGAAATTTGAATACTGAGGTCCAGAGAGAGGGTGTGACTTGTCCAAAGTCATTAGCTATTAAGTCATAGAAGGAGGAACTCTCCATTCTCCATTTTAGTATGGGTAAGAAAACTAAGCTAAACACCGCCTCGTGATTATTTACAAGAACGTCTTGATGCCAGACACTTTCTTTAACCTCTTACTTCTTCAAAGGAATAATGTATAGAAATATAGGAAGGTGTAATACAACCCTTTATGTGTTTTCTGTTCCAGGTTAAAAAAAAAAAAAAAGTGATCCAAAATTCTTTCCATTACAAAACAATTGGTTTTAAATGCAACCCTACACAAAAGTAATATTAAAAGAAAATTCTAAAGATATAAAAATCCAAGGTTTAGTCTACTCATCTATCACTTATAATGGAAGCAGTGCAACTAATGATGCATTCATCATTTTGAAAATCTACTTCCAGTATATTAGGCTGCTAAATGCCTCAAGATCCAAGGGACTGGAATGAGGCTATTGTATTAAAATAAAGTACTTTAAAGTTGGAAAGTGCGAAAAATAAAGTCTTTAAAATTTTCAAGAGCTATTGAGGAATTTATAAGTACATTTTAAAACACAGAATACATAAATGAAATAAGCCATTTAAAAATAATTTTTAAAATGTTTGACTAAAATTAATTAAAACATGAAAGAGAAGTATTTTATGGTATTCTTTACAAATTAGATTTAAGAAATATGTGATACAATGTTATGAAGATATATTTTTAGCCTTTGGAAACATTCTAATAACTGTATCACTGTTGAATTAAAACATACTGAAATTTAATATGACCTTAGATCATTTTTAAAAGTAGTGCTGGATTGTATGTTAATATATTGAATATATATTTTAAAAATATTAGCAGCCATCCAAGTATCTCAAACCAACCTGTAAGCCTTGTACGTGGCTGGATTTCTGTGAAATATTGTGTCTTTAGGCAGTGAAAACAAACTATTTATCTAAGCAGAGCGTGGAAGGAGTCTGCACCTCCTTCCACTGCCCTGTCTCCCAGGGAAAACAAAACAATACTGGCAAACAAACATCAGGAATATATTCCAAACTAAATATAGGGGCTTTGGAGTTACCCATTATTGCACTAGCTTTCAAAACTGTAAATATGTTAAAGTGCAAAATATGGTGCCTGCTTCATTAGTACATTATTCTAGGTAATAATACTAACAGCCACTTTAACTATAACTGATTCTGCATTATTTAATAAGACTTATTTAATGCTAAATTTGGGGGCTTTTTCAATATATTGAACAATTAGGATAACACTGTCACTGGTCAAATAAAATAGATATGGTGAGCATTATAACCTATGCTTGGTACATAGTTAATATCAAGGTTGAAGGTAGAGATTTATCCACATTTTTCCAGATAAATTAAATGAAACTTGGGAAACAGTAATCACATTGTTAAATTGATAAGTTGAATTTTAATCTACAGGTTTCTATTTTTCCCATCCAAAAAATGGATAATTTTGGCTTATGAAACAAAAAGCCAAAATCAAACCAAACCAAAACAAAACAGTTTTCTGTATTGAAATAAAGGCAAATAGTATATTAAACTAGCAAGAATTTAACTTGTTAAACCTCTGAGGCAGGACACTTGGATTTGGAGAATATAGATATAAAGTTATTTAGATCAAGAAAATAGATTCCTATGAAAAGGATTGAAGTAGATGAAGCGCTAGCATATAGAAGCAGGCATATAAAGTCAAGTAAAATATAAAGATACAAAAGCTCACTGCTTGCCTTAGAAACATTACTAAGTAATAATAGAATATCAGACTTGACAAGACAGTTAAATATCCACACTGGTGTTAGAAACTGGATACTTTTACAAGTGGTTAGTAGGAATATATAATGATACATCATTTTTGCAATCAAATAAGGAAGTATCTATCAAAAATGTTAAATGTTCATACACTTTACTACAGTAATTCTATTTGTAACAAATTTTGACTAGTATTCTCTAGCAAGGTATAAATATTACATAGTTTCATATTTTTAATCAGTGAGTTCAACTATATTCTGCTGTATTAGTCTTCACTCCCCTTTAATGACTACGTTGGCAGATTCTACTACGTTTGGTAACTTTTAGTTATACTAAATATCATTTAGTTTTTATTGTCAATCTTACATTCACATATAATCTCCAGACTACCTTATTTCATCTTACTAAACCTCAGCAGATCCAATTCAATTGAGTAGGAGAAGGGAAGGGGAAAAGAAAAGAGATAAGTATCCCTTTCCTTGTCTGGCCAAAATTGTAGCCTTTTAGTCATATATGACTCTTTTCAGTCTTAACATTGACTACCTATAACATGCCTCTGTGTAGCAGATACACTGGATATTGGGACTGAACTCTTAGAAAGGTAATGTTTGGTTGTTTTATTGCATGATCCTCTGATATAGGACATCCAAAGGAAGCTTAACCTTTTTTGCCTGACCTCAGCTTTGCTTACCTGGAGCCCTTCCTGAAACATCTTCCTATAGACAACCTTCTTGGGTAAAGCTTCAGAAAGGTGGCTCAAGTCCCATTTCCTTCCATGGTGTCTACTGGACTAACAGGAAACTTATCCTGCATTGCTATTCCCAACAGTAAGCTTGTAAAACTACATCTGTTCCGCCCCGTTTCTATCCTGCTACCTTTCTTAACTCTACTTTCTGTAATCAGGGGCAAATAAATGGTTCTACTGCTTAAGCAGAATTCTCACCTGGGAAGAGAGTGTCAGTTCTTCCATCTAGCAAATATCCCCGATCTGTGTAAGTGATTCTTTTGGGATTTTTCCTTAAAGTGAGATGCTACAGAAGAGCTAGTTGGGGATCCCCTCATTAGGATTACAATATTTCCTACCAGGCATAGGAGACCACAACACTTCCTCCCTTCCTCAGTTCTTCATTTAGATAAACTGGATGAATGGAAAGGGGTAAATGTGGGTTTGAATAATAAAATAAACTTATTCAAGTAGGGCCTTGAATAGCTATAATGTAGCCTTAAATGTTGGTTATACTTCAGATTATAAGGTTGTTATGTTTCTTGTTTTGAGGACTAAAAATCCTACTCATCCTGATACTACTCTTGCAACCTAACCTAAGAATATAACCACACATGTACACAAAGACATTGATACAAATCTATACATTTTAACACTTTTTTTTTGTAGAAACAAAACAAGTAAAATAAAATAATGTAAAGTAAAAATAACCTGAATGTTTAATATGAGAGGATGAGTTGAAGTTAGCTTTACTCCAAACTTTGGAATTACCCCCTCATCCCCATTTGAATGTGTCCCATCCAAGCTCTAGGATGGACCCTAGCAATGTGTTCATATAGCCATATGTTTGTAAAATTTGCAATAGTAAACTATTTAACTGCAGTTGGTTAAGACTATTTTTCATTTTCAACTTCCCCAAAATATAGGTAGTACCTTAGTATATCTGACATTTCTTGTGCTGTGTAAAGTCTGATGGTCCTAGAAAAAACAACATGAAAAATCATCAATAATAGCGAAATGGACTGAGGATAAAGTATTGAAATTATAAAAGTGATATTCCCCAAATTTCAAATTCTTCAATAAGTCAGTTGATAAGAATAAATTGCTTACAGAATTGTGTAGTTCAACACAATGTAGCAATAATTTACAAATTAACTTTAATTACTCTTTTGTATTCATTTTAATTACTCTTTAATTCATTTAAATTATTCCTTATTTCTGATAAATTTTGTATATTTTAAACAATTATCGATCATACCCAAATTGAGTTACAATAGAACACCCTTAATCTGGTGGAAGAGAAAGAGAACACTTAATCTGTGTGTTAGGAATGATAATAGCCTCACAGATGTCCACATATTAATCCCGGAAACCTGTGAATATATTACCTTGTATGAGAAAAGTGACTTTACATATGTGATTAAATTAATGATCTTCAGATGGGAGATTGTCCTGGAATATCT
Organism: Balaenoptera borealis; assembly: GCF_965194805.1. Classification (NCBI taxonomy): domain Eukaryota; kingdom Metazoa; phylum Chordata; class Mammalia; order Artiodactyla; family Balaenopteridae; genus Balaenoptera; species Balaenoptera borealis. Next base: position 49,394,300 of record NC_138863.1, on the reverse strand, counting down.
GGATGGGCCCAATGTGATCACAAGGGTCCTTATAGGAAAAGGAGACAGGAGAATCAGAGGCAGAGAAGGAGATAAGATGACACAAGCAGATGTGAGTGAAAGAGAGAGAGACAGACAGAGACAGAGAGAGAATTGAAGATGCTGAACTGCTGGTTTTAAAGATGGAGGCAAGAGGTTCAGGTGGCCTGTTTCCTCTAGAAACAGGAAAACACAAGGAAATGGGTTCTCCCCAAGCTTTTGGAAAGAACACAGCTGTACCAACACTTTGATATAAGCTAAATAAACCTACTTTGGACTTCTGACTTCCAGAATTGTGAGGTAATACATTTGTGTTGTTTCAAGCAACTAAGGTTGTGGTAATTTGTTGCAGCAGCAACAGGAAACTAATAAAAATTGAAAGAAAATATTTGTGGTATTTGTCAGCATTAAATTTCAGTTATTGTTTATGTTCTTCTGAAGACTAATATCCACTTTGTTTGAAGTTTATTAGTCATTTTCTATTCTTTTTCTTTAAAAAAAAAAAGAAATGCTGTGTAAACATGAGACCAACAGAAAGTGGATCTTCCCTTGCATAGAAAAGTGGTTAAATTTTACAGCATCATTTTCTTCTTTTGAAATAATTAAATATAGTGTTCTGTTTATCATAGATTTTTATACTTTAAGAAGTACTTTGGCAGAGACCTGTAGAGCTTTTGCAATTCATTTTCTTCTTTAATTTTATATACCTGTTGGGAAGATAACTATATACACATTCAACAAGATAGTTTCTCTTCTTTGACAATACAACCACTTTCTTATCTAAAACAACCACATATTGTTTATCTAACACTGGAAAGGACTTCCTATAGAAGTTTAGCAATTAAGTCACACCAGATGCTCCACTTCAAGAATAAGGAGTAGCTTGTCAGTAACATTATAAACCTGTCTACTTGTTTTTATTTAGAAGTCATTAAGCACTACAGCAAAGTAACTAACTACCACTGTTTGAGGTACTATAATCACCTTGCATAGAGAGTCAAGTATGGGAGATAATAATAATGAATTGTATATGGTGAAAGTATTATTAAAGAAAGCAAATAAAATATGTTCTCCACAGTCTTACCTTTTATACTTTAGTAAATTAACTAAATCTGAATTAGTTTATAATAAGTTGAGCTCAATGGGTATTGATTAATTTAACAAGTCAGGATCTCATTCTTAATTGCTGAAATATTCGAGCACAATTAAAATTTTTGTATATATCCTATTAGCTTTATCAAAATGCCCAGAGTAAAAGTGTGCAAGAGTTTTCTTAGTGTGAATCATAATGCCATTTCATCCTCCTGCCCTGACTTTGTTGTCTTGCATGCTAGTTTTTAAACAAACCACCATCTAAAATGGGTTATTTAAGGTCACAGATTTAGTAGCATACACTTATTGAAATAGTTGGTAGATAATGATATGTGAAGGAAATACTAAGAAGCATTATTAGTTTTCTATTACTGTGCTTGATCAGAAATAAAAGAAAAAAAGAACACTTTTTTTCTGAAATTTCACTGTATTTAAAAACATTGGAACTCTCATATTTGTATTTTAAATTATTTTCTCTTCCTCTCTTGGTTTTATAATTCTAATATGGGTTATTAAATAAAGCTTGAAGTAAGTGAAAATTGTCTTAATATTTCAAAATAGGTCTTAGGTTTTGTATATGCATGGACACATACACTCACTGCATAAATCACATAGAAGGAAAACAAATTGTTTTGGTGAGCATTAGTTAAGACTGAAAAATTATAAATTTCTATTTAAATGTTCATTAACTCAATGCCTGGAATTTTATTTCAATGGTTCTTTCATTAAAACTAAACAAATACTATGCTAGTGAAATATTCATTAATTTTAATTTCTTTTACTTCTTTTTCTGGGTGTGTGTGTGTATGTGTTGTTCAATATAATTTTTACCCTAGTGCCTATAATTTAATACATATTTGCTTTTCCATGTTAACATATGGTACTTTCTCTCATTTTATTACTCCTTAAATTAATCACTGTCTTTGAATTCACCGTTCTTGCTTATGATCATTATTTTTGTATTCAGTCTACATGTACAGCTATTCTAGCATAAAGTTTCAAAGTTATTTCTACTGAACTTAGAAAATTTCCACTTTTTTCTATAGTTTGCTAATAATTCATGAAAAGCACTATTATGCATTGCAATTGGACATATAATATTCTTTTAAGAATAACAAACATTCTATGTTTAGTTTTTCTCATCTTTGTTGAATATGGAAGCATGGGCAAAACACTCCCAGGAAACAATACTTCTTTATGGAAGAATCTATTCATCCTCTCTGAAATCATGAATTTGACAAATTAATTATGTTATCTTTTACCTATATATATTATTTCAGCCCAGTTCTGCCACTGATGTTGGCAACATCTGAACAAAATGGCATTTGCATGCAATCATCTTTTTTTTAAGGACAAAGAACAAGAATTGAGGAAGAATATTTCTCTGTGGCCTGGAGGTTGTTAATCATGGAAGTGGATGTTTAGAGTGGTAGACCACACTGTGCCTGTTCTGAACATTTAATCCCTAGTGAAGGAGCCTAGAAACAAAGACACCCCAGTAACAATACACACACATACTGACCAGGTCTTGGTTTTTAATACCATTTCCCGCTAAAAGGAACTAGGACACATCAGAAAAATTACTGATTCCAGAGCTGGCTCAGGAAAAATACAAGATGAGTCTGGAATATTTTATTATGAAAGGAAGTAACAAAGTGTTAAAAAAAAATGATGGCAGCATGTGACAAGGACACAGGGGCCAGTTTAAGGATTCACGCTGACTAAACCTGTGATAAATAGAGCCTCAAAACAAAGTATTGACAATACTGAATTAAAAACCATTTTAAAAAGTAGAAATCCATGAACTCAGTGGGCCCCAAAATTTGCTGCACATTGGAATTGTCTAGGGATCTTTAAAAATAAGGATGCCAGGCTCTCACTTCAAGACATTCTGTTTTAATTGGAATGTATGAGGAGCAAAAGGAACATCAGATTTCTTTTATATATTCTTAAAATTTACTGTCTAATTATAATTAATTGGGAAAAGAAGAAGAATATTTGTCTACAATGTATTGTTTTTGTTTTTGTTTTTGATGTTGATCCTCTTAAAGTAGAGGAAATTTAGTTTTTTTTTTTTTCTTACCTCCTTGATGAAATTAGGGAATTTATATCCTCAATATTTATTATATTATTGAGCAAGATCAAACAAACATTTGGCGGCAAATTAGAATATTTTCCTAATTGGGAACATTGATTTTTTTTCAGTAAACCAGGATTTTCTACTTTGCCATAGTACACCTTGTGTCAGATTGTAAATTCAAGGGCTCCAGTGGATTGTAAGGAATCAGAGGTACACAATAATATGACACCAGGGGTTAAATAACTTATCTTCACTTTTTATTTTTTTTCTTCCCCTCATTTGCCCTACTGTTTCTAGCAACAAGAACCTTGAACTTTTAGTGTTCAAGGTGTTTTTTCTTTTTTTAATCACGCATTTTAATGGCACTAGTTTGGTACTTAAAGGTCAATTTTATAAAAGACAATTCGACTCCAGTTAATTCCATTTTCATTTATCTACTCTGATTTACTTTTTAACCTTACCTGTTTTTACTAGTGTTGTTCTTACTAGAAATTATGTCATGTTATTATGCATTTTCATTCTTAATTTAACACTGAAATTATCTTGTGTGTGTGAAAGTATCAGAAAACTATAGAGGTCTTTAGATATGAATGTGGTAAATATTTTAATTTTCTCTACAGCCAAAGTGCTTGGGCTAGGACAGAGTGTGGGAGATGGACTCAATGTGTGTGGTGTGTGTGTGTGTATGGTGTAGTGTGTGTTTGTTTCCTCAGTCATAATGCAAACTTTTCCAAAGAGGTCTTTCCACTCCACCTATTCTCTTTTCTATTAATTTTTTCAATACCCTTTTCTGTATTCAAGTAACTTAATGCTTCTGATTATGAAAGTTTTAATTATCAAAATCAAGTCCTGAAATACTTTGGGCTATTGAGATGTAAAGAAACATCTTACTTAACAATGGGTTTTATTATTTAGGATATTACTTTTTTAGAAGTTATGATAAATCAAGTCAGAATCATTTTATATTTATAACTAAGTGTGTATATATATATATATATATATATATACACATACACATACTCACATATACTATTGTTATTTGAATTCAATGGCATTTTAAAATAATGTGTAAAATATTTTAAAATTGCTTCATAATGATGTAACCCTGTGATTTCAATAGTTTCTGAAACAATATCAGTTTTTTAACCTGCAAGTTATTCAAGTGTGTCTTATTTCAGTTTTAATTGCAGTGGATGGAGTTTAAAATTAAAACTACTTTTAGAACTTGGGGCATTTTTCACTTTTAAGAGACCAGTTTTAATCTGCTGTAGGTGGTTATTTTGGAACCCATGATAATTATATAGTAAATGAGGAGAAGATAAGATGTGAATTATTTCATGAAATATTTTCCCCAACCTTGGAAGATATTTTAAGCAGAAGGAAATTCAGTACTACACTGAAAAATGCATAATGTTTACAATGATAACTTGAGACTTTCTGGAGAAAGAGACTAAGGAGAGCATTTCCAGTAAAGTCCTAATGATTATATTTAAAACGTTTCCATATTTTCTGAAAAAGATTGTTTCTGTTTAATAACTAGTTAACATTTTATTACTATATTTCATATATAAAACATGGAATATAGTATTACCAACTGAAATGAGTTATAGTCAGGTCTAATGTGCTAATAATTTTGTTTAAAGCAGGGAACAATGCAGTAACTTAAAATAGATGTATGTTATGTACATTTCTACCCAGAATTAATATGTTAGAAAATATTCTGTAGGCATAACACATTCTTCCCTGTATTTTTAGAAAATAACATTTTTAATGAATTTCAGAATTATTGTGCTTAACAATAATTAAGCTATTTAGTTTGAACTAACCATTTTAATATAACTTTTACAAAGTTGTAACCAATGTTTTTCTGGGACACAGTAACCTAAGGATGCAACAAAATCATAAAAGCAGGAATCAAACAAATTTTCTAATCTAGTACTCACACAAAAAGTTAAGAAATCCCTACTCCTCCATCCTACTCCATACCACTTAATTCCTGACCCATGGGAAACCAGAGAATGGTGTCCTTCTCTACCACTTCCAATGATGGTCATGTGCCCTCCTAGACAGTTAGGCTTGTGAGTATTGGAAAGAGCCTGTTAAGGATCTTCCTTGTCTAGAATTGGCTGTATAGATGCCCTGCATCCTGTAGAACTTGCCATTGCTCCCTGTTGCTGTGTGCTAATTATTGTCTCCCTGGCAGTCAAATGTTGTCTGCTTCTTCCTGCCCAACTGTATAGGGCTGCTAGATTTGTTCAGGTCTCACAGGGATTTTGACAACACAACTCTTCATCTTATTATTTATTTCATCCCCTCCACTCATGGATATGAATCCCTTGAAGTATGATTAAGGAACAATCTGAATGATAGACTTGGTGCTTCAAAAATCACTCCTATCTGATGACAAGCAGATTTTGTAGGTGGATGAAGTTTACATCAGGGTCCATTGGTCTACCCAGGACCCAACAGTTATGTACAAAAATTTTGAGGGCTGCAAAGTTGAGGTTCCTATTCTGGGTCCTCAGTTCACAGAGACATCATAATGAGTAGTGTACAAAATATGTTAGATCTTTGGATCTGGGTCCTCAGTTCACAGAGACATCATAATGAGTAGTGTACAAAATATGTTAGATCTTTGGATATGTTTTTGATCATTTTGTGGGTATTCCTTAAAATCAGTACAAACTTCAAAATTTGAAGTTCAAAATAATTTCTATCATATTTTAGTTACATTTACATAATTGCTGAGTATGTAAATTTGGTCACACTATAGAACTTAATAGATTTGATGTTTATAAACTAAGGGGGATTTATTTTATCTATTACCACTGAATGTGATAGATAAAAGTCACTATTTCCAATTTTCTGCCTCCATTTTTCTTATTGTTTTGTGAGAAGAAAGAAGAATGGATGCTACAAAGGTATAAAAATGATTGATATTTCTACCTTCATATCATCATTACTGCTTACCATCCACCATACATATACCCAAAGGCTACATGCTCACAATTATCTTTGTCTACTCTTCTTCATGAGTCCTTAATTCCAGCAAGGTCAATTCAGAACAAGAAGATTTAATCATAGACATCAAATTCCACTTTTAAGTTATAGTTTATACTGTTTGAATGTAGACTTTCTAAGAAAGGGAATCTTAGTAGTCGATTGAGTGATCTGATGCTAGAATCATTATTTCATTTTTATATTTCAAAACGTGTTTCTCTCTAATAAGTTCCATTTCTTGACAGGATATTTCTTCATCATAATCAAATATTTAAATTTTACAAGTACTAATGGACCAAAGGAACTCTTTCATGGTGATGTTTGAAAATCTTATGTTATATAAAAAAGTGCTTTAAGAAAAACTGGGGAATGATGAATAATAATGTCACCTGCATTACTTAACTTGGAAGATTGCACTTTTAATATGCACCTTTTTAAGGTTAAGATCTTTAGAATATGTAGTGCTTTAAGTGAAATAAATGTCACACAACTGCAACTCATGTTCTATGTTCTCCAAACAGTAAAACATGATATGTTCATAGTTGAGTTGTGTATGAGGAAATTGTACTGCTTGTCATTTCCTAGAAAGAAGATGGTCTAAATAGCACCCCTGCTTCTAGCCTTTCCCAGCTGAAAGAGTGTTTGATCTGAAACTCAGGTATGTCTTCCATTTTCACTGTCACTAGGAGGACTAAGCCCAGGTTCTGTAATGTGGTCTCCAATGATTTGGAAACTGTTATCTCTTTAGACCCACTTCTTCCCTTTCCCACCTTCATATTTCATCTTTACAGGATTCTAGTCACTTTTTGTATAAATTTACATGAAGTAATATTTAACTGCATCCTTGGATAACAGATGCTTACTGCACTAAGTGACTAACTATGGGGCTTCAGCCATGACAGCCTCCTGAGGAATCCCCAAGGCTGAGGAGATTGAGTCATCTATTCTTGAAGTGTAACCTAACCCTAAGGAAGTATGATGCTTCTATAGGGCAGAGCTTCTCTAACACTGTTTTGAAAGATCTTTAGGAAACTCTGAACCATAAGTATGTTAACACTTTTTGTAGTTCTTTGTGTACCTACCTCGTGTTGTTCTTCTTCTTCATGGTCTTGTTTATATTGTTCTTTCTCATTGAAACACACACAAACTTTACTTTTACCTGTTTGTTTGGTATCTTTCAGAACTCAGCACAGGCATCATCTTCTCTAGAAAGTCTTTTTAAATTTTGAAGATTCATGAGATGAACCTCCTCAGTAACACCAAAATATACTTTTTAAAACTCTTTTTTTTAAAAAAAAAAAAATTAATTAATTTACTTATGGCTGTGTTGGGTCTTCGTTTCTGTGCGAAGGCCTTCTCCAGTTGCGGCAAGCAGGGGCCACTCTTCATCGCGGTGCGCGGGCCTCTCACTATCGCGGCCTCTCTTGTTGCGGAGCACAGGCTCCAGACACGCAGGCTCAGCAGTTGTGGCTCACGGGCCCCGTTGCTCCACGGCATGTGGGATCCTCCCAGACCAGGGCTCGAACCCGTGTCCGCTGCATTGGCAGGCAGACTCTCAACCACTGCGCCACCAGGGAAGCCCTCTATCAGTACTCTTAATATATAGTTTTATGGTTCTTTAATTTTCTTGCTCCATTGGATATTGGTATTCTTGCATACTGAGTAGTTGTTGAATTTATTTTTAGATTTCTGGCAACTATCACAGTTATCAAGAAATGCTTTTAAGTGAGTGGATGAAAAAGGACAAGGCAGGAGATATTTTACAAATAATAAAAAGTTGTCAGATTTGACACATTTAAAATTCATCTGTATTTTAAGTTTTGAAGTTCTTAGATTTTTATTTTGGGAGAGGAGAGAAAAAGGAGAGTTCAAAGTAACTGAGTAAGCATATACATTTGGCCTTGGTAATTTCATAGATCTGAACTCAAGTATGTGTCAAAATACAAATAAATGAACACATTTCTAAGAAATGAACATCATTAACATTTTCTACAAAAAAGAAAAGAGATGATAACCTTTATTTCATATGTCATTATTAAAAAATTACATTTTTACATAAAGTGCTTTTGTTCAGGGTGTCCAGTTTTTTTAAAAAGTGACTTATAGGTAGCTTCATTGGTGAATTCTACAAATATTTAAGAAGGAAATAGTACCAACACCACACAATTTCTTTCATTAAGTAAAGGAGTAAATGCTTCTCAACTTATTTTTGGTAGCCAGTGTTGTCTTGATATCAAAACTGGGCAAAAACAATACAAGCTAAGTATAGCCCAATCTTTCTCATGAACATGGATACAAATATTTTTAACAAAATACTAGCAGTTGAATAAATCAATAAATAAAAAGGATAATACATCATGACTGTGACTAAGTGGGTATTTTCCTGGGAATGTGAGATTGATTTAACAAATAAAAATCATTTAATTCACTTTATTAGAAAAAACATATGATTACATATGATTATTATTATAGATGTAGAAAAAGATTTGGATGAAGTTCAATATTCATATGTGATAATGGCTCTAAACAAACTAAAAGGAAATTTCCTATCCTGAAAAGGACATCTATGAACAATCCACAATTCACATCATCCACACAGATGAAAGTCTGACTTGTTTCCTTCTAAGTTTGAGAATAAGACAAGAATGTCCACTGACTTTTAGTCAGTGTTGTACTACTTGGTAACAAATTATAAACAACAGATACATGGAACAGCAGGCATAGATCTCAAAATATTATGCTGACAAAAGCATCTAGACAAAGAAGTATAATGTATAGTGACAGAAAGCAGATCAGTTTTTGCCTAAGGCCAGGGGTAGAGTTGACTAGGAAGAGAAACAAAGGAGCTTTTTAGAGTTATGGAGATGTTTTATATTTTGATTGTGGTCACCATCAAGTGGATGTATACATTTGTCAAACTCATAAACACATATACTTGAACCGAGTACATTTTATCATATGTAAGTTACACCTCAAAATGTTTATTTTTAAAAAGAAAGTACATTGTCTTATTATGGTATAGAAAATGTATATCATTGTATTTAATAACAAATTATTTCTTAAAGAGCATAGCCAATTGTTTCTTAAATATTAGGGATTTGTAATTCTACCATGAAAACTTCCAGTATGTGTCTTATCTTTATAGTATTTCACATTACTTTTCTAGACTTTAATTGCAACATATGCAGTAAGTGAGGATATTTTCCTTCATTATAGATAAGCTCTTTGTATTATGTTTTCTGCCTTTGTTGATTGCCTAGGATTAGAAATCAAATATTCTGTATTAATGTAAATTAGATCTTTTACGCCAACAAATTTGTTGGGGTAAAACAGAACGCTGAAAGAATAAATCAGAGTCACAGTTCTCTCTGATTGATCTTATAATCTGAGATGTCATCTCCTTTAACCCTTTAACTCTTAATGTCTGTCTTTTCAATATGTAGACACACACACACACCCATGCACACACACACTCTTGATATGCTTCTCATTCATGTGGCTAGGGTTTCTCTTCCAGTGTGGAATGGCCTCAAACAACCTACACATTGCAATGTTTGAAGGCACTGTTGCTTTTTCTCGATACTAAGTTTAATTATGTAATCCCATACTATTATTTTATTTTTCTTACTGATTTTTTTATGGTATTAAACTGTTATAATGGTTTCTCTAACTTCATTACTTAGGAGAAACAGTGTTTCCTTTATTTTTATTTTAGTTTGTTCTTAATTTGTCCTCAAGTGCCCATCATTTAACATTCTTGCCATACACCCAAAGCCTCTCCCCTCCATTATTTTTACTTCCCTTTCAAAGAATATTTTCATATTTATTGAATCTAAAACATACTAGCTAAGGGTATATTACTATTCTCCATAACAGGATGATGCTTCATATCTGCTTTTAAATATCCTTTTTAAAGATAAGGTTTGCTTGGTTCTTTAGGCCAATGTTTACTTAAACTAATAGTTTTCAAAACACATTACTTAAGATAGAACAGGAAAAAGAACTGTAGAAATCAGATAATACATTTACTTCTTTGCCCCTCTTTTCTGTTTTCTTTTTTTCCCCTCTTTCTACATTATCTTGTGTAGGCATATGGCAGCCAGTTGCTTAGGGAGCCAAGTTTCATTAGTGAATCTGGCAACATCCCCAACTCATTCTTCTTACTACCCGAGCCCTATACATGCAACTTAGGCATAATAATTATGGAAGCTCTTGTGTGCCAAAGATGGAAGAAGTCTGAAGAGTTCATACCTGAGAGCACACTCTCAATTCTTGTTCCTATATCTTATAAAGCTGGATTCTTAGCATGTTAAAATCAAGATCTTTTAGAATGATGGTCTTCACATTTTCTTGATACAATAGTTGATGATGGTGTGATATATTTAAGAGAATTTACCTTGTCTGATATTAAAATAAATATAAAAACAAGTATAGTTCTGTTTTATTGGTTTACTCTTTCTATAATGAGCATCATATTTATCTAGAATGGCAATACCAGATGAAAAATTATAGACACAGAACTTCACATTAGAAAAACACATCTATCCATTTTTTCTGACATAGCGTAGAGGATGATATCCCAGTTGAAAATATCACTTAAGGCTTTGTTTATTTTCCTTTAAGCATTGAATACTTTTCTTTTTTACTTCTTTTCTTTCTATGATGAAGTGCAGCATGTTAGTATACAGGGAATAGTGAAGTAGAAAGAATAAAACCTAGGTGTTAGTTCTGTTTTGTCATGATTTTGGTCAAGTCATCTAAATATTATGAACTTTGAACTTTCTCTTTTATAAATGAAAATTCAAATACTTGCTAGCAGCCTTTTTCTCACAGTGAATTTATATAGAACATAAAATATACTCCATAAGTTTGCTTTGAATAACTAGGAGATATACACATATTATGTACCATTACTTTTCTGATTTTATCTTATTTTTATAATATATTTGTGATAAATTACTCAGGTGTAATTTACTTTTCTGATTTTATCTTATTTTTATAATATATTTGTGATAAACTACTCAGGTGTAATAAGCATATTTTACTAAAACTTCAAATAAAATTCTATTTATAAATTTTCTGGCTCTTCCCATAGTGAAGAACATAGCACCAGGAAGAATCATGTTATTTCCAATTCTTCTAATTTTAATATTGCTTATTGAGAAAGTGACTAATCTTGTAGAAAGTAAGCATGTAGGTTGAAGTAAAATATAAACAACACATGCAAAAGGAAGCATTGGGAAACTGAGTACAATCTAACTAACAACGTTGAAGGTTATACTGCTCTCCGCATGACAGGACAATAAAGAGATGAGGTGTTGGGGCAAGGAATAGCAACTTTATTCAGAAAGCCAGCAGACTGAGAAGATGGTGGACAACTGTCCCAAAGAACCATCTTACCAGAATTAGAATTCAGGCTTCTTTTATACTAAAAGGGGAGGGGTTGTGGCTGGTGGTTGCAAACTTCTTGGTGTTGGCCAGACCCTGCCTGGAGGGGATGTGATAATCCTTTGTTCTTGCAGCTGTCCACAAAGGTCTGGTGAGGACATTCCTGTAAACTTCCAACAAGAAAATTGTTATTTTCTGTTCTGCAACTTTTTATCTCTATGTGAATGAAAAGTGTTATGGCTTTAAAGGTCAGGCCTGGGAGGCAGAGCCTTGAGAAAGGAATGTTATGTATATTTCAGGTTATAAGCAACATTCTTTTACTTATTGAGGAAAACAAAGGTGCAGAGCCAGCTATAGGAATAGGTCCAACAGGGATTCAAGTTTGTTCTCTGTTACAACAGTATAGGTTCCCTGGAGTCAAGAATAGCCCATGCAAAATAGCTTCCATTATTAGCATGATTCTAAAAATATTTTACCATAAAATTCTCAAAACATCTTAAAGTGCCTTTAAAGTGAATCATGTTAATACACTTATTTGTTTTTAGTGGAGGGAGTGGAGTAAGGCATTAGGAACCCCTTGTCCTACTTTCAGAAAAAGAAATAGTGAAGTAAATATACAGAAATTTAACTGTCAGGGTTAGAGGTATTATGATAATCATTGGCAGAAAGGCAAGAACCAAGGAGGGATGTGAAAATTGCAATACAACTAAAAAGTTTATAATAAACACATCACATGATCAATTGCATTTTGAAAGGAATAAATAGATTATTTAAATATCACTTATAGTCTGTACTAATGCATAAATAAAAATGTTTGTGTGTATATAAATTTACCTTCTTGTGTTTTAGCAAGTATTTTGTTAACCAGTCTTTTGATTCCTAAGTGTAGATGAACTGATTGCAAAGTAAAATATTAAAAGGCATACAAATTCATCTTGCTTTATAAAATAGTAAAATCTACAAGTATATGTCTGGCAAATAATATCAAATTTTATATTTTTCAGAAAAAAATCTCTAAATACATTTTATGTCCTATAATAATGTATTCATTAAATCCTATACTAATATTTAACTTTTTCATCTGATATAGGAAATGTTCCTTTTTAATCTGTTATGTAAACACTCTCATTATATGAAAGTGTTTCAATACTCTGTAAAGATAGACAAGATGCAGACTTCTCAAAAATCTATAAAACTTAACTTCTCAACTTGCTCTTCATTTCTTAAATTATTGAAAGAACTGTGTTAGGGAAATGTGCTGGGCAGATATTTTTCTTCTTATTCTATTCCAGTCCCTGATGTGTAACATTGCACCACACTGGGGCAGCAGATGGCAAGATTAGTTTTCTTAAATAAAAGTCTATCACAAGTACCTGGTGTTTGGCTTTGATTTAAAAGAGTAATGGGAAATTTACATTTTTTTCTTAATATATTTGGCTTCAAAATGATTACCTGTTTGTAGTTTAATTGTGAGAAGCTAATACAGAGACATCCTTTATTCATCAAAGAATTTTGTGTACCAGATCATCCTCTAAAATCCTGTACATGATATAAGCACATTAATATATCTCTTGAATATTTATTTTAAAACTAACGATGAAAGGCATCACTGTGGTTGCAATATTTTCATGTTTACTACTTTCTGCATGATTTCTGCATTTTCATTTCTGTTAAAACAATTCATATCTTTCTCCGATATACATATTAGGTATTCTTTTGCTTTCAAATAAAATGCCAATTGTATTTGTGTGTGTGTGTGTGTGTGTGCTCTGTCAGTAACTGGAGGGTTTAAAGAAAAGAGATCTAAGGCCACAATCATTATATTAATGAGATTATATTAATCTGAGTCTTTTGTTTCTGTCTCCTCTATCAACATTTCATGTATTAAAGCAATACTATCCATGTGGAATATGTTAGCTCCAAATATACTTTTCTTAACACCAGTGATACTTATTGGCATGATACGTAATTTTAATTTGAAATCTTATATTGAAGATATTTGGTTGTCTCTGGTTTATTGCTAAGAATGTGATGACCCAGGAAAGCTGGTTTATTAGCAAGATAATTTAAGTGACCTTTAATTTTTCACAGATGAAGACTATTATTGTTTTAAAATATTCATTTCTTAGATATAGCTGTATATATTCTTTAAAAAATAAGTTCTTTTGGTAAAATAGTTGGAAAAAAAGGCTTTACACTGAAATTAAAAAGAAATGCTTATGACATTAAAGGGGCATAACAGATAGGGAGTGTTACAAACTGTGACAGCAAGACACTAACATCATTTAACAAACTATATTTAAACCTTTTAATTATTTCATTCATTGGAGTTTGAGATTGTGGAATTTTGATGAAATCCTGATTGGTTAATTTCTAGGCAGTTAAAATAAATTATTTATGAAAAAGGGCCTCTTGCATTCCTTTGTTAAATAGCACACCTCTCTAGTATCTTTCTAAGAACTTTTTCCTCTTGCTTTGTTTAGTGTAGATTTTTCTTTTGATCTTCTTTCTACTTTGTTCTTGCATGTTTCCTCATTATGGTGTGAATCGATACAATGGCAATTAAAGTCATTTCGCTTGATTGCCGAGTCAAACAGCAGTTAGATGTTCTCATTTAATGGTCCATAAAATAAAGTAAAAATTAAATATTTATGTAAACAAATTTCCTCAACACTCAAATGTATACATTTTACTCCCTTAATACAGAGCCATTTTGGATATAAACTAAGACTACTAAAGTAACAACAAATGGTAAAGTATTACTTTACCCTTTTCCTATACAGTATATATATTTTTTTGTAAAGTTGAAATCATGTTGTATACAAAATTGCATCTTCAAATAATATAGCATCATCAGTATCTCCAATGATAGGCAATAATTTTTAGAAATAGGTTGTTAGTGGTTGCATAATATCTCTTAGCATAAATGTATCATATCACTCATTCTTACACAGTTGTAGTTTGTCACTTTTCCTTTCTTTAAGTAATATTGTGATAATTATTTTAATAATTTTCAGTTAGGGGGAGGTGGCAGTAGTTATTGCTATGTTTGGGTTATTGAAGTCTAGTTCATTAGTATTGCTCCTTTTACAATTTCTGATTTGGCAAATTTTAGTATATTTGGGGGGTTGGAAAGGTATTTGATTAATTAGCTACTTGAAAAGAAGGTGTATTTCTTTTGAGAATTAAAACTAGTCACACACACACACACACACGAACACAACTAGTTCCATTATTCAAGTTATCTCTACTCAGTTTTCTAATAACTTATTAAATGCTTTATGTAAATGTTTTCTATAAGCACTTGTTACAGTGATTTTGTTACATAGCAGATGCCAGTAAGCAGTACATTACCGTTTAGTACCACTATAATTCTATAAGGTTTTGTACATTTTATTTGTTATATAATTAAGATTTTTCCAGATTACTTTATGAACTGAATTCAACTTGTCAGACATTTTTGTTAAAACTCTAATTTGACTAATAAAGTAAACCTATTTTATTTGTGCTTAATTTGACTCTGTTTTTATATTTTTTTTATTGATGTGGAGTTGATTTACAGTGTTGTGCCAACCTCTGCTGTGCAGCAAAGTGACTCAGTTATACACATATAGACATTTTTTTTAATGTTCTTTTCCATTATGGTTTATCACAGGATATTGAATATAGTTCCATGTGCTATACAGTAGGACCTTGTTGTTTATCCATCCAATATATAATAGTTTGCATCTGCTAACCCCAAACTCCCAATCCTTCCCTCCCCCACCCACCTCCCCCTTGCCAACCACAAGTCTCTTCTCTCTATCTGTGAGTCTGTTTCTGTTTTGTAGATAGGTTCATTTGTGCCATATTTTAGACTCCACATATAAGTGATCTCATATGGTATTTGTCTTTCTCTTTCTGATTTACTTAGTATGATAATCTTTAGTTGCATCCATGTTGCTTCAAATGGCATTATTTCATTCTTTTTTATGGCTGAGTAGTGTTCCGTTGTATATATGTACCACATCTTCTTTATCCATTCCTCTGTCGATGGACATTTAGGTTGTTACTATGTTTGGGGTATCGTGAATAATGCTGCTATGAACATAGGGGTGTGTGTAGCTTTTTTTAAAAACTATTTTCTTTTTATTTTTTCAAAAAAATTTTTTGAATTTTATTTATTTTTTTATACAGCACATTCTTATTAATCATCAATTTTATACACATCAGTGTATACATGTCAATCCCAATCGCCCAATTCATCACACCACCACCCCCACCCCCCCGGCCGCTTTCCCCCCTTGGTGTCCATACGTTTGTTCTCTACATCTGTGTCTCAATTTCTGCCCTGCAAACCAGTTCATCTGTACCATTTTTCTAGGTTCCACATATATGCATTAATATACGGTATTTGTTTTTCTCTTTCTGACTTACTTCACTCTGTATAACAGTCTCTAGATCCATCCACATCTCCACAAATGACCCAATTTCATTCCTCTTTATGGCTGAGTAATATTCCATTGTATATATGTACCACATCTTCTTTATCCATTCGTCTGTCGATGGGCATTTAGGTTGCTTCCATGACCTGGCTATTGTAAATAGAGCTGCAGTGAACATTTTGATACATGACTCTTTTTGAATTATGGTTTCCTCAGGGTATATGCCCAGTAGTGGGATTGCTGGGTCATATGGTAGTTCTATTTTTAGTTTTTCAAGGAACCTCCATACTGTTCTCCATAATGGCTGTATCAATTTACATTCCCACCAACAGTGCAAGAGGGTTCCAGTTTCTCCACACCCTCTCCAGCATTTGTTGTTTGTAGATTTTCTGATGATGCCCATTCTAACTGGTGTGAGGTGACACCTCATTGTAGTTTTGATTTGCATTTCTCTAATAATTAGTGAGGTTGAGCAGCTTTTCATGTGCTTCTTGGCCATCTGTATGTCTTCTTTGGAGAAATGTCTGTTTAGGTCTTCTGCCCATTTTTGAATTGAGTTATTTATTTTTTAATATTGAGCTGCATGAGCTGTTTATATATTTTGGAGATTAATCCTTTGTCCATTGATTTGTTTGCAAATATTTTCTCCCATTCTGAGGGTTGTCTTTTTGTCTTGTTTATGGTTTCCTTTGCTGTGCAAAAGCTTTGAAGTTTCATTAGGTCCCATTTGTTTATTTTTGTTTTTATTTCCATTACTCTAGGAGGTGGATCAAAAAAGATCTTGCTGTGATTTATGTCAAAGAGTGTTCTTCCTATGTTTTCCTCTAAGAGTTTTATAGTGTCTGGTCTTACATTTAGGTCTTGAATCCATTTTGAGTTTATTTTTGTGTATGGTGTTAGGGAGTGTTCTAATTTCATTCTTTTACATGTAGCTGTCCAGTTTTCCCAGCACCACTTATTGAAGAGGCTGTCTTTTCTCCATTGTATATCCTTGCCTCCTTTGTCATAGATTAGTTGACCTAGGTGCGTGGGTTTGTCTCTGGGCTTTCTATCTTGTTCCATTGATCTACGTTTCTGTTTTTGTGCCAGTACCATATTGTCTTGATTAATGTAGCTTTGTAGTATAGTCTGAAGTCAGGGAGTCTGATTCCTCCAGCTCCATTTTTTTCCCTCAAGACTGCTTTGGCTATTCAGGGTCTTTTGTGTCTCCATACAGATTTTAAGATTTTTTGTTCTAGTTCCATAAAAAATGCCACTGGTAATTTGATAGGGATTGCATTGAATCTGTAGATTGCTTTGGGTAGTATAGTCATTTTCACAATATTGATTCTTCCAATCCAAGAACATGGTATATCTCTCCATCTGTTGGTATCATCTTTAATTTCTTTCATCAGTGTCTTATAGTTTTCTGCATACAGGTCTTTTGTCTCCCTATGAAGGTTTATTCCTAGGTATTTTATGCTTTTTGTTGCAATGGTAGATGGGAGTGTTTTCTTAATTTCTCTTTCAGAGTTTTCATCATTAGTGTATAAGAATGCAAGATATTTCTGTGCATTAATTTTTTATCCTGAAACTTTACCAAATTCATTGATTAGCTCTAGTAGTTTTCTGGTGGCATCTTTAGGATTCTCTATGTATACTATCATGTCATCTGCAAACAGTGACAGTTTTATTTCTTCTTTTCCAATTTGTATTCCTTTTATTTGTTTTTCTTCTCTGATTGCCGTGGCTAGGACTTCCAAAACTATGTTGAATAATAGTGGTGAGAGTGGACATCCTTGCCTTGTTCCTGATCTTAGAGGAAATGCTTTCAGTTTTTCATCATTGATAATGATGTTTGCTGTGGGTTTGTCGTATATGGCCTTTATTATGTTGAGGTAGGTTCCCTCTATGCCCACTGTCTGGAGAGTTTTTGTCATAAACGGGTGTTGAATTTTGTCAAAAGCTTTTTCTGCATCTATTGAGATGATCATATTTTTTTTATTCTTCTATTTGTTAATATGGTGTATCACATTGATTGATTTGCATATATTGAAGAATCCTTGCATCCCTGGGATAAATGCCATTGGATCATGGTGTATGATCCTTTTAATGTGTTGTTGGATTCTGTTCGCTAGTATTTTGTTGAGGATTTCTGCATCTATATTCATCAGTGATATTGGTCTATAATTTTCTTTTTTTGTAGTATCTTTGTCTGGTTTTGGTATCAGGGTGTTGGTGGCCTCATAGAATGAGTTTGGGAATGTTCCTTCCTCTGCAATTTTTTGGAAGAGTTTGAGAAGGATGGGTGTTAGCTCCTCTCTAAATGTTTGATAGAATTCACCTGTGAAGCCATCTGGTCCTGGACTTTTGTTTGTTGGAAGATTTTTAATCGCAGTTTCAATTTCATTACTTGTGATTGGTCTGTTCATATTTTACATTTCTTCCTGCTTCAGTCTTGGAAGGTTATACCTTTCTAAGAATTTGTCCATTCCTTCCAGTTTGTACATTTTATTGGCATACAGTTGCTTGTAGTAGTCTCTTAGGATGCTTTGTATTTCTGCGGTGACTGTTGTAACTTCTCCTTTTTCATTTCTAATTTTATTGATTTGAGTCCTCTCCCTCTTTTTCTTGATGAGTCTGGCTAGTGGTTTATCAATTTTGTTTATCTTCTCAAAGAACCAGCTTTTAGTTTTATTGATCTTTTTTATTGTTTTCTTTGTTTCTATTTCATTTATTTCTGCTCTGATCTTTATGATTTCTTTCCTTCTGCTAACTGTGGGTTTTGTTTGTTCTTCTTTCTCTAGTTCCTTTAGGTGTAAGGTTCGATTGTTTATTTGAGATGTTTCTTGTTTCTTGAGGTAGGCTTGTATAGCTATAAATTTCCCTCTTAGAACTGCTATTGCTGCATCCCATAGGTTTTGGATCGTCGTGTTTTCATTGTCATGTGTCTCTAGGTATTTTTTGATTTCCTCTTTGATTTCTTCAGTGATCTCATGGTTATTTAGTAACGTATTGTTTAGCCTCCTTGTGTTTGTGTTTTTTACGTTTTTTCCCCTGTAATTCATTTCTAATCTCATAACGTTGTGATCAGAAAAGATGCTTGATATGATTTCAATTTTCTTAAATTTACTGAGGCTTGATTTGTGACCCAAGGTGTGATCTATCCTTGAGAATGTTCCATGTGCACTTGAGAGGAAAGTGTAATCTGCTGTTTTTGGATGGAATGTCCTATAAATATCAATTAAATATACCTGGTCTATTGTGTCATTTAAAGCTTCTGTTTCCTTGTTTATTTTCATTTTATATGATCTGTCCATTGGTGTAAGTGAGGTGTTAAAGTTCCCAACTATTATTGTGTTACCTTCGATTTCCTCTTTTATAGCTGTTAGCAGTTCCCTTATGTATTGAGGTGCTCCTATGTTGGGTGCATATATATTTATAATTGTTATATCTTCTTCTTGGATTGATACCTTGATCATTATATAGTGTCCTTCCTTCTCTCTTGTAACATTCTTTATTTTAGAGTCTATTTCATCTGATATGAGTATTGCTGCTCCAGCTTTCTTTTGATTTCCATTTGCATGGAATATCTTTTTCCATCCCCTCACTTTCAGTCTGTATGTGTCCCTAGGTCTGAAGTGGGTCTCTTGTAGACAGCATCTATATGGGTCTTGTTTTTGTATCCATTCTGCAAGCCTGTGTCTTTTGGTTGGAGCATTTAATCCATTCACGTTTAAGGTAATTATAGATATGTACGTTCCTATGACCATTTTCTTAATTGTTTTGGGTTTGTTTTTGTAGGTCCTTTTCTTCTCTTGTGTTTTCCACTTAGACAGGTACCTTTAGCATTTGTTGTAGAGCTGGTTTTGTGGTGCTGAATTCTCTTAGCTTTTGCTTGTCTGTAAAGCTTTTGATTTCTCCATCGAATCTGAATGAGATCCTTGCCAGGTATAGTAATCTTGGTTTTAGGTTCTTCCCTTTCATCACTTTAAGTATATCATGCCACTCCCTTCTGGCTTGTAGAGTTTCTGCTGAGAAATCAGCTGTTAACCTTATGGGAGTTCCCTTGTATGTTATTTGTCATTTTTCCCTTGTTGCTTTCAATAATTTTTCTTTTTCTTTGATTTTTTGCAGTTTGATTACTATGTGTCTTGGTGTGTTTCTCCTTGGGTTTATCATGTATGGGACTCTCTGTGCTTCCTGAACTTGGGTGGCTATTTCCTTTCCCATGTTAGGGAAGTTTTCGACTATGACTCTTCAAATATTTTCTTGGGTCCTTTCTCTCTCTCTTCTCCTTCTGGGACCCCTATAATGCGAATGTTGTTACGTTTAATGTTGTCCCAGAGGTCTCTTAGGCTGTCTTCATTTCTTTTCATTCTTTTTTCTTTCTTTTGTTCCGCAGCAGTGAATTCCACCATTCTGTCTTCCAGGTCACTTATCCGTTCTTCTGCCTCAGTTATTCTGCTATTGATTCTTTCTAGTGTAGTTTTCATTTCAGTTATTGTATTGTTTGTCTCTGTTTGTTTGTTCTTTAATTTTTCTAAGTTTTGTTAAACATTCCTTGCATCTTCTCGATCTTTGCCTCCATTCTTTTTCCAAGGTCCTGGATCATCTTCACTATCATTATTCTGAATTTTTTATCTGGATGATTGCCTATCTCCACTTCATTTAGTTGTTTTTCTGGGGTTTTATCTTGTTCCTTCATCTGGTACATAGCCCTCTGCCTTTTCATCTTGTCTATGTTTCTATGAATGTGGTTTTTGTTCCACAGCCTGCAGGATTGTAGTTCTTCTTGCTTCTGCTGTCTGCCCTCTGTGCATGTAGCTTTTTGAATTATAGTTTTGTCTGGGTATATGCCCAGGAGTGGGATTGCTGGATCATATGGTAATTCTATTTTTAGCTATCTGAGGAACCTCCATACTGTTTTCCATAGTGGCTGCACCAACTTACATTCCCACCAACAGTGTAGGAGGGTTCCCTTTTCTCCACACCCTCTCTGGCATTTCTTATTTGTAGAGTTTTTAGTGATGGCCATTCTGACCGGTGTGATGTGGTACCTCATTGTAGTTTTGATTTGCATTTCTCTAATGATTAATGATGTTCAGCATTCTTTCATGTGTTTTTTGGCAATCTGTATGGCTTCTTTGGAGAAATGTCTATTAAGGTCTTCTGCCCATTTTTTGATTAGGTTGTTTGTTTTGTTATTGTTGAGTTGTATGAGCTGTTTGTATATTTTGGAGATTAAGATCAACATTCAAAAACGGTTGCATTTCTTTTCACAAACAATGAAATATCAGAAAGGGAATATTAAAAAAAATCAATACCTTTTAAAATAACCAAAAAAAAAAAAAATTTAGGAGTAAACCTGGCCAAGGAAGTGAAAGACTTATACATTGAGAAGTATAAAACATTAATACAGGGAATTAAAGGGGATTCAAAGAAATGGAAAGATATCCCATGCTCTTGGATTGGAAGAATTAATATTTTTAAAATGGCTGTACTGCCCAAAACAATCTACAGATTTAATGCTATCCCTGTCAAAATACCCATGACATTTTCACAGAACTAGAACAAATAATCCAAAAATTTACATGGAACCATAAAAGACTCAGAATTGCCAAAACAACCTGAGGAGAAAAAAAACAAAGCAGGAGGCATAACTCTCCCAGACTTCAGACAATACTACAAAGCTACAGTAACAAAAACCGTGGGGTATTGGTACAAAAACAGACATACGGATCAATGGAAAAGAATAGAGAGCCCAGAAATAAACCCACACACCTACGGTCAATTAATCTTTGACAAAGGAGGCAAGAATATAAAAATGGGAAAAAGACAGTCTCTTCAGCAAGTGGTGCTGGGAAGGTTGGACAGCTACATGTAAATCATGTGAGAACACACCCTCACACCATGCACAAAAATAAACTCAAAATGGCTTAAAGACTTAAACATAAGACATGACACCATAAACTCCTAGAAGAGAGCATAGGCAAAATATTATGTGACGTAAGTCGTACCAGTATTTTCTTAGTTCAGTCTCCCAAAGCAATAGAAATAAAAACAAAATAAACAAATGGGACCTAATCAAACTTACAAGTTTTTGCACAGCAAAGGAAACCATTAAAAAAATGAAAAGACAGCCTACGGAATGGGAGAAAATATTTGCAAATGATGCGACAGACAAGGGCTATTTAACTCTCTTTTAAAAACTCAGTGTAAACATCTCTTTATTTTCATTTGGGAGTTTTACATATTTTTATAAATTTACAGAACTGTTAATTTTTTTTCTTATTTTGCTGATCATAGTATTATCTTAGTATTATATTTGTGTATGCTTTTTTAGTCTTTCATTTGCCATATAATGTTTTCTTATTTTACTGTTTTAATTTATTCAATATTTTTGAAAGTAAAAATCTTTAAAATATTCCTGATAGTAATTGCCTTGCAACTTTACAAAAGATGTGATTCAGTTTCTATGTCCCAATCATTTAAGTTACAAAAAAAGATACCTTCAATTGTCTCCCTGTGTAAGGTGGTGAATTTATTGTGCTTTTATCCCATCCCCAAGGTTTTCCTCTCTTCCACCCAATAATCAATATATTCTGGGGTTGAAGAATAAAACTACTGTTTCTAAATTATCTAATGTGTTTGATGTCAGAATTATTTAACTTTCCAAATGCTTGCTGCTTGCTGGAAGTTTTTTTTTTTTTTTTTTTTTAACTATTTTGCTGGGAACACAGTATACCTTTATCATTTTCCATTTCAAGTCTCTTTTTTGATCAGAAAATTATCTTCAGGGAATACCCTGATGGTCCAGTGGTTAGGACTCCTTGCTCTTGCTGCCAGCACCCAGATTCGATCCCTGGTTAGGGAACTAAAATCCCACAAGCCACGTGGAGTGGCCAAAATAAATAAATTAATTAATTTAAAAAAAAAGAGAATTATCTTTAACTATGATTTTGGACTTTATTTCTATTCTTATTGGTGTGGTTTTACTTATATATTATAATATATATATAATCATTATTTTTAATTATTCTTTTTCTTCTACATTTCCACAGTTCTTGTGCATCTAGCTGCATTTTAATCCCCAATTATATTTTAAATATTATCTGAGTCCCATTTCTTTTGTCTTTTTCTTTTCTTTCATCTGAGCCTTTTGTCTTCTGTTTCAATGACGTCATGTCTTTTTCCTTTTTATCAAGGGATTCAAAACGTTTTATAAAATGAATCCATTCTATATTGAACACTTTCACAGGACATTTATTTTCTCTAAGCTAAACTTGCCTTCATCTTTTATATGTATTTTAGCATATATATATATATATATATATATATATAAATTAGAGTCTCATATTTACCTATCTTTCCATGACAAAAGACTTAGCTGGTATTTTTCAATAAAATAAGACTTAGTTTTTATCATTTCTTCCCTTTAAAATTTGTTCAAATCTTTATGCTTCATTTTATTTACCAATACATACAAATAATTGAGGAACACAGAGAAAAATATTTTAAATGATCAAACATTCGAGAAAGCTTTTTTATCAACGATTTATATTCTCAAATCCAGATAAGGGAAGTTTGATGGAAAGGGCTTTTATATGTTTGTTTTTGTCTTTATTTTTAAAGGGACATCAGGAATTTTAAGAAGTAGTAACATATTTCTCCATTTTAACACTTAAAGAGCACTGGAATGTGGAACATGACCAAATATCCACTAATCACTCCTATCTTAAGTAGCTTCCAGTATCAAAAATGGACTACCAGTAAAAGTTATCTCAGTATTTGTAAGCCAGGAGAACACATTTTCTAGATGTAGTGCAAACGTAAACTTACTAAGAAGATACATGTTTTCTGGTGATAAAAACTAACTGTAGGTGATGATGCTAAAAGAAGCAATAGTCCTTTTCAATATAATAAGGTATTTCCATCCCAGTTAATAAAATACACTTCCAAATAAGTGTTAGATTTCACAACTTAAAATTAAACTTATAAATTGATAAATATTTTCTGGCGAGAAAACTGATCTTGGGTGATGATGCTAAAATAAACAATACTTTCCAAGGTAGTAAGATATTCCTGGTTATTAAAGTTATATAAAAATAAATATTAAATTTCACAGCACATGAAATAGAGTCATATTTACAGTACTACAAGTGATACAGATTTTCTTTGTATGATACCTTTATTTTCACACACACACATACACAAAACTTACTTTGCCACAAATAAAGCACAAGTCTTGCCTAATGCAGGACTGCTCATTTTACTGAATTGAAAGCCACCTTAATCAGATGACATTGATTTTTTTTATTAGATTTTCTTCTTGTGGTTTAACCTCTTGGAGATGCAGTTGGAGACAGAAGTATTGTTCTTTTCTGATTTTTAAATTTTTGAACTTAATATTCACCTCTTGATAATAGGGGGATATGTGTTCAAATTACTGTACACTACCTAAAAGAGAAGTTGAGAAGATTCCCTTCAGCGCTTATGCCAATAATAAATTAAAATTTTGTAACTTATAAAATTTATAAATTATAATTTATAATTATACAATTATAGCAAATTGAAACTTCAAACCATTTCCATTGCTGAATGTGAAGTTTCCTTAAGCTTGCTGTTTGGCTTTAATAATGCCATTGTTAGATTTTTCTTTCACTGCCATTTGAATATAGAGTTTAAATGGCATTTTCGTGCAGTTTTTAACTGATGCTTTTCCTCAAATTAATTTTCACAGAAAAATCCACAGATGGGTAAACGAAACAAAAAGGAAACAAAAGAAGGAGTCCTATGAAAATTTCTTAGTATGGTTCTTATCCAATCAAGCAGAAGTACCTCATTAAGATAGAATGTGTCTACTACTTAATAGACACATTTTTAGTGGTATTGTCACTATTGAAGCAAATCTAAAATAAGCTGCATCTTAGACTATTTACATGTGTTGCAACTTCCAATTGTTTTCATTTGTTGAACTTTAATATATTGTATTATGCTTTCCCATGTAGCCCTTTCTTCATTTGTTGTTGCTGTTGTTCAAATATAAAATTCCAGGGAGTCTCTGGCTATCATAAACCAGAACTTCATAGAAGCAATACTT
Source organism: Balaenoptera borealis (assembly GCF_965194805.1). Classification (NCBI taxonomy): domain Eukaryota; kingdom Metazoa; phylum Chordata; class Mammalia; order Artiodactyla; family Balaenopteridae; genus Balaenoptera; species Balaenoptera borealis. The sequence continues at coordinate 49,369,216 of NC_138863.1, read as the reverse complement.
TTAGTAATTTACTATCTGAACTTCCAACTTGTCTGTCATTGCCCTTCTGCCAAACACTACCAGGAACACATATGAGCTTGAACAAGCATCCTTTATTGCTCATGCAACTCATTGAAACACCTGACCATGGGGAATTGTGTGGCGTATTAGTAACAGAGTGTTAGAGCGACTTATTATAGAATTTGGGCTTGTGTTAGATGATTTAGGGAAAGACTTAAGGAAGAGGCCTTTATCCAAATTAAGAAGCAGGGTGTTGTTATGATTGGCTATTATAAATCTTATCAAGAAGAAGGGAAAATTAGAGGATAAATCTGTAATTAGTAAAGCAGCAGCCGTGATTCCTATTAGCTGGAGGATGCTGATCATTTTGTGTTTTAGACAATGTACATGATTCTGTCTGTGTTCAGATATGATTACAGTTAGCTCTTATGTTTGTTTGGCCCATAATGGTGATAAAGTGGCCTTACTTGGTATTGATGATTTGCAAAATTGCTTATGTTCAGCAGGAGAACAAGAAGGCTCATCTGTGGATGCCACACTAGTTCCAAGATGTCAGGGGCTGTTTTTCTCTTTCTCATTTCAAATTCAACAAACAAGAAAAGATGTTGTTTATATGCTTTTGTGTGTATGTTTCCCCAAACTAAATTTCTTGCTGCAAATTTGGGGTGAGAAACTTGGTCAGAAAAGTTGTACTGAGACTTGAAGTTTCAAAGGCACAGAAAAATAAAATTAGGAAATAAGACCAATGTACAGCCTAAACTTAAGGAAAAAAGAAGAGGAAAGGAAATGAAAATATGAATATTTCTGAAAATATTTATGTTTAGACATAGATTTACGTACTAAAATGACCTAATTATTCAACTGAGGATATGCTATATAATTATTAAATAATTTTGTTATTTGCCCACATAAAGTTATTGAAGTAAAGCTTATTGATTCCTTATAGTATTTTGGTTATTTGAGAAATGCATCATCCATTGAATAGTGTTGTTAAATATTTGCATGATATATGGATGAGAATTCACTACAATCAGGATACTTAATAATGTTTCATTTACTGCACTTTTAATTAAAGAAAATATTCATTAGAAGTTTCTATCATTATCTGTGCTGAGACTTAATTCATCTTATCTGAAGCTCATACCAAAATAATTTTAGTGGTTATGTGAAAATACAGAGTAGTAAATAATAAATGTGACTATGGAAAATCATTTTAAACTTACATCATAATTGAGGATCATGACACATGCAATTTCTGAAAAAATTGAATAAGGGCTTTATAAAGATGGAAAATGATGTCAGATATCTCATGCCATTTAACCATGGGACAACCCTTAATTTGATCCACCAAGTCTTTTTGAATAATGCATTACTTTTTCCTTTCAATTTATTTATTTATTTTTTAATAAATTAATTTTATTTATTTATTTATTTTGGCTGCGTTGGGTCTTCATTGCTGTGCACGGGCTTTCTCTAGTTGCGGCGAGTGGGGGCTACTCTCTGTTGCAGTGCGTGGGATTTTCATTGCAGTGGCTTCTGGTTGTGGAGCACAGGCTCTAGGCGCGTGGGCCTCAGTGGTTGCAGCACGTGGGCTCAGTAGTTGTGGCTTGCAGGCTCTAGAGCGCAGGCTCAGTAGTTGTGATGCATGGGCTTAGTTGCTCTGCGTCATGTGGGATCTTCCCGGACCAGGGCTCAAACCCGTGTCCCCTGCATTGGCAGGCAGATTCTTAACCACTGTGCCACCAGGGAAGTCCCTCAATTTATTTGTAATCTTATAATATTTGAAAACTTCAAGGGAGGTATTTGGAATGCTATTTGTAGAAAATCTATATAATACTCATTTTATTAATTTACCCAAACATATTTTGAAAACATTTGAATACATTAGTATTACAGTGAACACTTTCATAACTCAGATTCTCTAATCCGTAACATTTTACCACATTTGCTCAAGGATCTTTTGAGAAAAAAAAAAAATCCCATTCTCTTCACCTAAGCAGTTCACCTGTGGAAAGAACTCATAAAGATGGGAATTTTGATTTGGAGATATTGACTTGAGTTACTATATTCGTTTTCTCTCTCTGTGTAACAAATTACTACACATTTAGAAGCTTAAAACAACACTTATTATCTCACAGCTCTGTTTGGCAGAAGTCTGGCATGGCGTGGCTGGATTATCTGTGCATGTTCTCACAAGAGTCTAATCAAGGTGTCAGAAGGGCTGGGCTCTTGTCTGAATGATCTAGGGAATTAATCTACTTTCAGACTCACTCAGTTTGTTGGTTAAATTCAGTTCCTTGAGGTTGTTGGACTCAGGTCCCTGTTTCTTTGCTGATTGTCAGTCAGGGGCCACTCTGCTTCTGGAGTTGCCTGCATTTTTTTCTCATGTGGCTAGATTACTTGCCTTCCTAGACCCGCAATGTTATAATTCAACTCAGAAAAGGTGCATCATGAGTCCTCATGCTTTGAATTTAATGACTTCCCCCTCTGTCACATATCTTTCTGGTTTCCTTTTCTGCTTCCCCCTTCTACCATTAAGGGCTTATGTAATTACTCACCTAAATAATACAGAATGATTTCCTTATTTTAAGATCAGCTGGTTAGTATACTTAGTTACATCTGCAAAGTCCATTTTGTAATGTAACATAAAATATAATAACAGGAGTTAACACCAAGAGGTGGAGATGATGGAGGCCAAAATTCTGCCGATCACAGTTACTTTTCAAAGAAGATTTGTACGTTTAATACAAAATGTTCATTTATTTTGAAAAGTTTCCTGTTCCCAATAACAAACATGTACAGAGCAATTTCAGTGTATAAGGAAATATAATTGAATGTGAGTGTACATTTCATTTATTGCAGACTTTAATATTGTATGTCATAAATTTTATTTATTTCAAAATATCAAAATAGATGGTCTTTTAAATTAACTTCACAATATATTCGTTCTTCAGAAGCTAGGAAGACATAGTCATTGCAAAGCAAACACAGAAATACTAAGAAGTATGTTACATCTGCAAGTACAGTATTATAATCTATTACACCAGATTCAAAATACAGGTACACTAAATTTTTAGCTAACCAAATTCAATGGAAAAAAATGTACAAATAGAAAAATGAATAATTGATCAATATCTAAGATGAAAAATTATATCCATACACTCCCAATTTTAATTATATGTTATAATACAATTAAACACTATGGTAAAATGGTTTTGTGGTTATTTTGTATTGCAGCAGTTGTATGAATATGTTTTCTCATGTCAGCAAAAATTCTAAATTTCCAGATTGTATGCTATCATCTCAGGCAGGTTAGCATAAAATTTAATTAGTGCCAATTAGCCAGAGGCGAGGGAGGGAAATTAACTTGACACATTAATTTTGCATTTACAGTAGTCTATCATAATGTTCATGTGCATGTGAAATTTATTAGTTATTCCCTTTGCATCAATGTCAAAATTTACTTCCTTGGGTATCTTAACTGGAAGAAAATATTTGTTCACAAAATACATTGCAACACAAATTGAATTGCAGAAAACTGGCCATCTAGGAAGTAGTTCCACAAGATAATTGCATAGAACATAGGTTTTGTTAACCACATATAAATTTTGGTTGTGATTGTAATAATGATACATTTAACTTTCAAATGTTTATAACATTGAGGGTCTAGGAAGGCAAATAATCCAAAGTAGTAGATAACTCGAATTCTTTTGTGAAACGTGCTAACCTTAAAATGCATAGTATGAGGTAGGAAATCTAAGAGTTTGACTATAATTTGTATTTTAGTGCTGTATATTGAATTTTCAAGAAATGTAGCCTTTTAAGGCTATACTATTGATTTGTTTTATATTATTCATTAATTAATATTGTCTTTAGTTATTAACAAATATTCTAATTTTTCATGACATTTCAAGATTGAGGTCTACAGTACTGACTTTCATTAACTTTCAGTAACATTATTTCTTTGATTCAATGGATGTTCAGCATTTGTGAAGCACCAGTGAGTAATTCATGGTTTTTTAGGTCTCTATTCTTCCTTTAACCAGTTAGCCAGTATTAGATTTTTATCTTTGACAAACCTCACACACATACTGACCTGTAATGATTTATTTCATCTGAAATTATGGTTGAAGGTCTACTGTGTCCAAGGCACTATCCTGAGAGCAATAAGGATATAATAGTGTATTGCATAGGAGCATTGCCTTCTGGGAGGATTACATATACAAAAGGGCCCTCAAACATTCATGTACATATTAGAAGAGGAAAAGCTTTTGAAGAGTTAAGATCAACAATTTATTTGAGTTAGATCTCTTCTTAGGTTTTTAACTGTAACTTAATACAGTTAGCAAATCTCTATAAATCTGTGTTTTCATATGGGGATGCATATGTTAATTCACATATCACAGAACTCTTGAGCATTAAAATATTTTTTTCATATGAAAATCCTTTAAAATTTCTTAAAAGCTATCATATAATTTATCCAACCAAAATAAAAAAATATTCTTTTCAAAATATCTTCAAATTATCAAAAACAGTCTTTAAAAATGTCGAAAGATTAAGCAGTCTTAAAATCAGTACTCATTGCTTTAAGGCAATGTGATCTCTTGGAATGTGAACTAATTTTTAGTGTTATCTCTTCAAAGAAGATTAACAAAAGGTAAAAGAATCAATTTTAGAAAAAATGAGCTCCAATTATCTCAGATGTAAATTAAGGAAGGTTAATTAGAACATTTATGAGCTCCCATAGCAATTCAAAGACATTAATTTCTATGAGTTTATAATAAATTATAAATCAAATACAGTGACATTTTGTTTACTTTTTCCTTACAATTGCATTTAAACAGAACATCAGCCTTTAGTTGATTACATAATTGAAATAACATTATTACTTCCTTCACCCACCAATTTTCAAAACAAAACCTATGGTTTTCTGGGGTTTTTTTTTCACAATAAAAGCTTGACAGGAAATTTAGTTGCTAGAAGCAACAGGAGCCACTCAGAAGGTTTGAAGAATCATGAAATATGCTATTTCAGTCCTTGAAGAAAGCAAAAATATTTGTTTCAAGAGCTATTTGGAAAGTTATACTACTTGACTGAAAAGATTGTACAAGATCAACCAAAGGTCAAATTCCCTTCCTGATTGAAGTTGCCTATTATTTAAAATACCTAGAGACAACAATGTATCTACAGACAAAAAGAGGGTATATTATGTCAATAGAAATAATGTCTAATTTTTCAATTTAAGTCATTAACATTGGAATTACTGTTGCCCTAAGATTGATAAGCCTAGGATTAGACTGTGGATTTTGTCAAGTAAGCTTCTTTCCTGATCAGTGGACTATCTAAGGGACACCATTCCTTATTTGGTACCATTTGCTGAAGAGATACTGAGCCCTATACCTGGTCTCCAGCGTGTACCTACTTTCCCGAGCCTTGTGAGGGTTATTTACTGGTGGTTGCTGAAAACAAAAGTAACAACTAGCCTCTCCCTTTTATTGTATGAAAAGAGGATTATGAGACAAAAAATAAACTACAGTTGACCCTTGAACAACTGTGTTTGAACTGTGCAGGTCCACTTATATGGGGATATTTTTCAGTAGTAAATACTATAGTACTACACCGTCTGCAGTTGGTTGAATCCACGGATGTGGAAGGAGCATGGATACCAGAGGGCCAACTATAAATTATACACAGATTAATGCCCCAGTTGTTCAAGGGTCAGCTGTATATAAAAGAGTTCATGTATTAGCAATCGTGGCAGTCTCCAAAGGATAAATAACCATTTCTATATTCATGCAGATACACTGGGAACAGTTTTTTTTTTTTCCTGGAAATGCAATTACATGAGGTTTGGGGGGTCTTTATTGATTCAGTGACATATAAATCAGTGCATACAAATGAAGGTCTTACACATAGTATAATTGTTTATTGATTATAGGTCTATCTTTCCTGAGTGTGGGTTCTAAAAAAGGAGACATAGTTTCAAATTACACTCTACCTCTTTTTTTTTTTTTTTTTTTTATTAATTATTTTATTTTTTGGCTGTGTTGGGTCTTCATTTCTGCGCGAGGGCCCTCTCCAGTTGCGGCAAGCGGGGGCCGCTCCTCATCGCGGTGCGTGGGCCTCTCACTATCGTGGCCTCTCCTGTTGCGGAGCACAGGCTCCAGACGCGCAGGCTCAGTAGTTGTGGCTCACGGGCCCAGCCGCTCCGCGGCACGTGGGATCCCCCCAGCCCAGGGCTCAAACCCGTGTCCCCCGCATTGGCAGGCAGACCCTCAACCACTGCGCCACCAGGGAAGCCCCACTCTACCTCTTATTAGCTCTAGTTCCTTAGACAAATTATTGATTTAAAAATAAATCCGAGTTTTCAGTTTTCTCTCCTATTGAGTGGAATTAATAATACATATTTCTTAAATTTAAACGTGTAGGGTATGACTGACAAAAGTAATTCTAATGATTACTAATTTCCTTCTTTGTTAACATTCTCCTATTCACTATCCATACTGAAACATTGAAAATGGCACGAGTAGTCACAAAATAACTGAATAGATCAATAAATACATGAATAAGGGAGTTCTTTTCAAATCATTTTATAATTAAATATTTTAAAATAATATTGTCTTGAAATCATGCATCAGTGATCCTACTAGATGATTTGGTTACCAAGTCTAGTTTCATATATCAGGGAATTTGTGAATGAAACTGGACATGATTCTTGGTAAGAAAGAAGTAAATACAATAAAGCAACTTTGAGTGAATAATACATTCCATCCCACATTCCAACAAAAATGGACCCTTCCTGAATAACTAGAAAATAGGGAATATTTGTAAGTTATCATCCACTTCTTGTTGGATCTTAGGAGCTATTCTAAATGCACAAGTTGTCTCATTTAACATTCACAAAATTTTGTGAAGAACATTCTGTTATTAATTGCAATCCTACTAGTGATAAAGTACTCAACCTAGGCATGCACACATGCACACACACAATCAGAATTTTAAAAAATGTTTCTCTAAATTGATTTCAACTTTTTAAGGAAAAAATTATGATTTTTTAAAATATTTGAGTTAATTACATCTCTGTGACAAGTATGAATAACTTCTAGGATCAACAATTTTTTTCTCACCTTCTCCTATCTTCTAAGTTGTATCTTTGTTAATTATTTCAGTTATGGTCTATGGCTTTTAAACTATCCTACTGTTTGTTCATACGAAAATGTTTATTTTTCCTAATTTTTGGATGATAACTCAGCAGGGTTAGAATTCTAGTTTAACATTTAGTTTTGTGCAGTGTTATGAAGCTTTTACTCCATAATTTTCTGCAATGCTGCATTGTCTGTATTGAAAGAGAAGTCTATTGCTAGCCTATTTGCTATCACTTTTTAGATAAATGTACCTTTTCTATCAAATAGCTTTATATTTTCTCTTTATTCTGAATGTTACATGTTATCAGCCCAATGCATTCAGTTGTTGATTTGTTTTAATTTACCTTCACATCACATAGTGTGTACCTTTAATCAGAGTACTCTGTCATTATTTTCCTGGAGAATCTTAATTTTTTTTCTTAAAAAAGAGCTTCCCTATCACTTCTTTTATTTTCTTTTTCTGGAACTTCATCATGCTAGAGTTTGCCAAATTAACTATTATGTCATTTGATGGCTCTTTCGTGGTTTTATTCCTTCTTTTCCTTTTTTATATTGCATTCTGGGTTATAGTTTCTATTTTAGTTCTCTAATTCCGTATATGACTGTGACTGTTTTAGATATTGTAATGTCTATTGAGTTATTTAAATGGCTACATATATTTTTACTGCAATTTAACATTTCCACTTATTAATCAATATCAGTTGAATAGAATTCAGTATTTTCTTATTTGTATGGATGCTATACTTTATCTCTTTGATGACTCTAAATTTACTTATTTTATAGCATTCTATGTTGCACTCAAATATTTTCTAGAATAAACACATCTGCTATTGCTTATATGTTAGTTTTTCTTTAATTTTTGGATTTGAGAATGCTAGTTGTAGCTTCACCTTGAATTCTTCTCTGTGTATGTGTGTGTGTATGTATGTGTCTCCCACCTTCACTTTCAGCTCCTTTCTTCCTTGTCTGGTAGATTTTTAGTGGACTTCTTCTGACCCCCTGTGGTTCTCAATTAAACCAGGTTATACTGTCTACCTGGGAATCCTTTCCTGTGGTAATATTAGATGTATTATAGATTTGTATCTGATCAAGTTTTCAGCTCTTAATTATGGACTTAGAACTGGTTCACCAGCCTCTATAAAGTGATCAGGTTCATATAATAAGTCAGGGCCCAAACAGTGATCAGTCCAGGCTTTTCACCTGTTTTCTTGGATAGGGGTATGTCACCTCAGGTTTTGTTTTGAGTCAGTGAGTCCAGACACTTTCATTCCCCATCTTTTTAGATATTATGTTGCCCCCCCATTCACTATTGTGGTTCTCATTATGATCTTATTCAAGGATACTAATACTGTTTAGAGCCTATCAGTGGTCTTCCATGTCCTCTTACTACTAACTGGGTTCAGACGTGGGAAGACCCAGCCAGAGATGAATGGGAAGAAAGAGAGAATGGCTGAGGTATTATTGCTTTGGATACTTTCCTGAGTTGTCAGAAGAGACTGGAGATATTTTGCAGAGAGATTGGCTCTTTATCTCAACTCAACTGACCTACTTTTTATTGTATGACCCTATATTCTATGTTTGGGTAACCACTGTTCCTTTTCATAACTTGGAGTCTAGAGAGATAGCAGCTTTCCCCTGGGGTACAGCAGGAGCCCTCGTGTTTTTTTGCTATGTCTTGACATTGCTTGGCAATCAGTCCCTTTATTAGACCATCCTGAATTATCTTAATATCACTGTGCCACCACTTTCCTGCTGATTGATTGATGAGCCATCTCTCTGCAGGAATTCTCCAGTATCCCTTGCTTGATTCTAAAACAGTAGTCTCACTCATTGCAGATTCAGGTCCACTTACCTCTTTGTTTTTCTCTTCTATATCTGTCCATTACAATATTTAACTCAAGTTTGCGAGATTTATTATAGTATGCTGTTATTCATTTTCTAAAATAATTCCTCTGTCATTGCTATGTGCTTTGAGCGGGGCCTAGAGCAAGTTAGTTGTTCATAAAATGAAATTAAAATATTATAGTGACTGATATCTTGAGTCCCTCTATGTATGCAATGTTAACATTTTCGAGGCAGGAAAAACTTAAGATATTGCACCTGTGATAGGTGGGGGAAAATAACTTCAAATTATCCAAGGAGCTATTTATGGGAATGAAGGTTAAATGAGTGTTTCTAAAGGCCCACTCAGTGATAACACTAGAACTCCTAAAACGGTATGGGAAGAGTACAGTTATAAAGATAAATGTAGGCTACTTTTGTAATATCCTTGCTTGTTGCATGTATTTTATGCCCTAGGGTCCTAACAGAATCAGAACAGAAAATCAGATAAGTAGTATGAGAAACTGGAGATGAATTGGACCATGGCTCCAGAATGAGACAAAGAGAGAATAGAGAGCTCCCTCAGAGAGATGGCTCATCAATCAGCAACTCTTGGGCTGTTTCTGTAATATCCTTGCTTGCTGTGATTACTCCATGCCTTAAAGTCCTAACAGTTGGTCATTTAAATTAGGATAATGTGTATAAACCTGCACCGAGGTACATAGATGCCCTGGAAACATCAATGGAAATGTATTTAAATAATTTATTTTGTGATAATGACATAAAATGTATTATTATTAGAGAAAATCTGGATTCGAGATGATGGCTAAGCATTAAAGTTTATTAAATTCACTTCTTTAATTTCAGGTGCACAGTAGTTTTGTAAGAATAAAGTTTTTTTTTTTTCATGACACAGAAAGCAAGTATGGAGATTTGCCAGATGGGCAAAAGGGTAAACTTAACTTCTACAGGTGTTTATAAATCTCACCATAGTAAAAAGAAGAAAAATATAGAAAAAATAGAGAAGGAAGAAAGAAAAGAAGGAGGAAATAAAAATAAAGAAAGAAAAAGACAAAGATGGGCTGGGGGAAAAGAAGGAAGGAAGGCAGGAGAAGAAACAAGAAAATTCAGAGTCAACTTAAATCTCATGTTTGTACATTCTTCCTAAATAAAAAAGACATTGCTTGTGTTTAGTGTTCAAATGCACTTGATAGCTCATTTTTATGCTTTGTAATTAACCTATTTCTTCCCCTTCCCAATGTTTAGAATCTCCATAGCTCCATATGGCTTTTGTCTTTAATTCAGGTACCTTTGTCACAAATCATATTTGTGTATTTGTGTATTATCATATCCTGGTTCTTTAATTGCCAGGAAAGCTTTGCTTTGCTTAAGTAAATTCAGGTGTGGTGAAACTTATGCAGAATAAATATTGCTTGTGAGAGCAACTAGTTTTCTAAGGTCTATGATATGTGACAGCATCCAGTTTACTGATAAATTGCAGTGTAGCAGGAATGATGCTAGGATAAGTATTGATTTCTTTCGTAAATAGAATTCATTTTACTACAGCTTGTGAATTGCCTTCATGAGCTGACAATTCCATTAAGTATTACTTTGTGTGTCTCTTCCTTCATTATTGATTTTATTTATTTATTTATTTTACTGCTTTATGTTTTACTACCTTTAAAAGACGTTATCAAAGAAAAATGAGTAAAGGGAAAACTTAGTGGTAGCACCACAATTGGGAGGGAAATAAAATGACTTTATTAGGTAAAACTGTATTTTTGCCACTACCTCCAAGAAAAGACTGTAAATAAAATAATTTAAAAGGATTGTATTAAAATATCTTATAGAAAAGTAGGTAATAGAATGACTTGAATTCTATTCTAAAATCAATAGTTTTACTTTGACATTTTGTATTATAATCAACACAATTTATTTTACCTACTTTTGACAGTATTGTAGTTTTATTCATTTCTTCATTGCTGATCTGAAATTTTATGTGTGAATGCAAAGAAGACACCTTTAGAGTTTAACTCCCACCATCCTAAGCTGCCAACTCATATTTTTTTGTTAAAATGTGAAGAGTTACAATATTTTGTTATTGTTTTGTGTATGTTCCCTTAATTTATATATTGCTGCATCTCAGAGCAACAGTTTAAATACATAGTAAAATATTACATTGTCAAAATTTTAGATTTTTATGTAATTATCAATTCTGCTCTTTTTATATTGGCTGGCTTCATCTTTGTCAAAAGGTGGTAGAAACACAATAATTCTGAAGCATATGAGAAAAACCATATATTTCAAATTAGCTTACAAGAATTAGAAGAAAATGCATCACTACGATGTATGAAGGCATGAAAATGAAGAAACAGAAGCAGAAAACCATGAGTACACAAAGAAAAGGAAATATAATTTTTTTACAAAGCAACATAACATAAAGGAGAAAAGAGGCTAAATTTGAAAGAGAAAATTAAAATTGCTTTGGAAATCATAATGAAAATTGAGATTGTGGGAAATTAATTTTAGGATATGGAAGAGTAACAGGATAATTTAACTATATACAAGTATAAGATGAAGACTCTGAGGGGGAGACAAGGAAGATAAAATGGGCTGTAGGATGGATATAACTAGAGAATTAAAAGATAAGTGTGGAGGAAAGAGAATGCTGATTCAACCTAAAAATCATGTGTTTCCTGAGTTAGAGACCAGAAGGACAGGAATACCAACATGAATTTACATAAACTTATAGAAAACATTCTGAATCTAAAAAAATCCTCACTAAGATCTAAGTAAGAAGATAGAAAGTGCACACTGTTAAAAAAATAAAATAAAATCCCACATGTCAGTAACTGTTTATATTTTATGTGAATAAAAAAAAATCTTATACATTTTTGGGCTTCCCTGGTGGCTCAGTGGTTGAGAATCCGCCTGCCAGTGCACGGGATATGGGTTCGAGCCCTGGTCCAGGAAGATCCCACATGCCGCGGAGCAACTAAGCCCGTGCAGCAGAACTACTGAGACTGCACTCTAGAGCCCGCGAGCCACAACTACTGAAGCCTGTGCGCCCTAGAGCCCATGGTCCACAACAAGAGTGGCCACCGCAATGAGAAGCCCGTGCACCGCAGCAAAGAGTATTCCCCGCTTGCCACAACTAGAGAAAGCCCGTGCACAACAACAGAAGACCCAATGCAGCCAAAAATAAATAAATAAATTTAAATTAGAAATAAAATCTTATACATTTTAATCTAATGTTTGCTGAGTCAGTCATGAACATAATAAAATAACATCAGTGGTCCTTACCCACCCACCCAGTAAAAGCGGCACAGGAATCTTAACCATGTAAGTGTGTATATGGGTACATGTGGGTATATGTGCATATATGTATGTAAGGATAGATGATAGATAGATAGATAGATAGATAGAAGAAGGTAGATAAATAGAAGATAGATACATGTATTTTTGCATGTGTGTATATATATATATGCATGTGTTTATGTATGGAGAGAGATTATAGGTATGTTTGTATGCACATACATATATGATGTACATACATGCATACATAATGAAAAATATAAATAGTATATTTATTTAAAATCTATTTATAATTATATTGTGATAAGTTATCATTGTTATTTTAATTAAATTTAATAAACTATATGTTTAATTGCAATAAAAAATGCTATTTACATTTTTAGCTGCATGAGGTTGCAACTAAGTATAATGTATTAATTTCTGGATATTTCATTAAATAGATGTTTAGACTAAATGACTGACTCCACAATCACAATACTTGAGTTGAAATTAATACATTAGTAAACCTCTTGCTAGTTGTGTGAACTTGGCAAGTTATTCAGTTTCCATTGCTTCAATATACTCATCTCTAATAAGGAATAACAATCATACTCACCTGTATAATTATTGTGACAACTAAATATAATAAAATATGTAAGATATTTAGCATATAGAAAGCATTGAATATGTATTTGCTGATGGCACTGTCATTACTAATGACATTATTACTGCTACTACTCTTTCTATTCTTATCTCATGTCCTATCTCCAGAATCTAGAACTCTCACTCAAGCAAAATTTTTGTTGAAGGAATAAGAGTATGTCTGAAGTTAGTAAACCTAAATTTTAAAGAACCCCAACACACATACAAAATACTGTTTTCCTCAAAAATAATGATGAGTTATTAGAAAATCACTTAAGTAAAAATGTAGGAAAAAGACAAATTACCAAGATGTGTTATATTTATAGAAATATAAACATAATATTTACTAAGTCTGTGTTCTTGTATCCTTGTTTTATTCACTTTGAAATATGTTTATATTTCAAATTACCAAGAGTGGCCCTCGCTCGCCGCAGCTAGAGAGAGCCCGTGTACAGCAGCGAAGACCCAATGCAGCCAAAAAAAAGAAAAAAGAAAAAAAAGCAGGTGGAGGACATGACGGGGGCAGGGGGGTGTGCCCCAGGAAGGCCCCTGCTTGGTTACAAGATGGCTCTGGGGCAGAAAAGTACTTGATACTGTCCCTAAAGGACAGTCAATGAGGGATACGAGGTTGGAGTTAGGAGTGGCCAGATCATTTAAAAGAAAAAAAAAAGAAAAAAGGATAAGGATTCACTTATCCTTATCCCTACATTGTTTTTGATATTGTTTATAAAATTAAAAAATTTTTGAACCTTAGTTATATGTCAGATACTATTGGAGTTAATTTTTACTTGTACTAAGTCACAATCCATTTGATAGTTACTATTTTAATCTTTATTTTATAGAATAAGAAAGTAAGTACAGAGAAATTTAATAATATTCTGATGGTTTTATAGCTAGTAAGTAAAAAAATACTGGAAAGAGTGACAATATGTATATTTATGGCTTATACTCATAACACTTAGACAATTAATTTCATAATAACATGAAAGCAAACAAAGCCTGTTAGCGATAGCCATTATAATGATTCTTCATAAATCATTTAGTTTGTTAAACTAAAGCTGATATAGTTCCATCCCCTGAGAATATTTAAAAGTTTGTTTTTAATGAAAATATGCTGAAAAAAATATCGAGTCAAGTTACCGTTTTATTAAATATTCTGCAATGTATATTATATGAATTCTTTAGTAAGAATAAATTTATTTGCTTCACTTTTTTTCAAACTTTAAAGATCAAACATTGGAAATATCTTTAAAAGCATTTAAAAAACATTAATGACAAATATATGTATAACTGATTTTATTAACAAATAAGTTATGTACTTAAACTTAATTGTTTTGACAGTAGTATTAAGGATGGGATAAATCTATAACACTCGGTATTAAACATTTGTTAGCTTTTTATAATTGAAGCGAAAACTTGTATGTTTACAGATACACTTACTAGATGCATAAATATAAGGTGATAAAAATGAACAGCCTCTGCCTAAACACTGGTTCTATTAATGTAGTAAACAGAAAATAAAAATAATTTTTCTATTATTACCAGATATATCCAATCCAATCATTTGGGCTACAACCAATAGAAATGCAAAATCAATCTGGTTCAAAGTATACATGATTTATCATCTCACATAACAGGAATTTTAGAGCTCAGAGGGATTTCAGGTATGCTTGATTGAGATATCACCAATAACATAATTTTCTTCTAGTTTTCTAGTCAGCCATTCTTGGAGTTGATTGTGATAATTGTAAACACAACATTTAAATAATAATATCTAGAGGATGACAAGGAATCATCTTTTCCTATTAGCATCAGACTCACCCTCACATCTCATTTGTCAGAGTTGGGTGGATAAACCAATCCCTGGAAAAGAGAAATGGGATTATAATGAGCAATGTACACAATCATCTACATGGCAGGGGTTTGGGGAATTAGCTACAATGCCAAACATTAAATATACAAAAAAAATTACAAATAGAAAAATCCAAAATGGTTTTATTGAAGGAGTAAATCTCTCTAATGTGTCTTGCAAAATGTACACATTTTATTCACGTTTTTTTTGTTTCACTTTGTGATTACTCTTGAAAATAATTTAGTTTTCCAAGGAATATGAAAAATTGTTTTCTCTAGGTTTCAATATGCTAGATAAACTGTTGTCCTATGCAACAACTTTAAGCTAAAGTTATTAACTAAAATTTCACATGGGATTTCAGTACTTTTTTTCCCACCTATATCATGTGTTCTGGATGTTGGCAGTCAAATAAATGATAAGCCCAAACACAGCCATTTTGGACTTACTTCCATGGCAATACCTTCCGCAATTTATTGTACTTATTTATTTTCCTGAATCACTGCCCCAAAGACTTTGATTTTTCAGAACTTGACCTTCATCACTTTTTCTCCTTCAGCTTCAATGGCTAGAACAGTTCCTATACCAGAGTTGATAAATGGAAAAATGTATACAAATAGAGGCAAGGTAGGGAGGGGGTGAAAAAATAAAACAAAATTATAGAATGCTGAACTTAGAAGCATGGTAGTATATCCAAGGATATATGAATATAGATAATTATTTTTAAAATAATTATATTAGATAAAATATCATATAATTTTCTTGTTAATATAGCAAGGACTTTATTTCACTTGTAAAATTGTCAGTATTCTTATCATATTTGCCATTTAATGTCTTTAGTAGTATCTAATTAGGGCCTCATCATTGTCCTTTGCTCTAGATAACATCCTGTACTCATCAGTTGCTTTTGTGGCATGTGTGGTTATTTTTTCTCAGTAACCTTTTATTGACTGCCAGAAATGTCTATTAGCTTGATGTTCTCTTCCTTATTTAGTTAGCTGTTCCTTTAAAACATAAGTCTGGCCAGATGTAACGATAAGCAGGCAGATGGCTCTAGAGTGATTCTTTTCTGATAAGGAAGTAGCTTCCTTTGAAGATGTGGCTCTACAACCATACTGGCCCAAGGCACAATTTATGATTTGTAAGCTTGTACAGGATGTTTTTTAATCTTATGATGATAGAAAAAATTGAACATAAACACTGATATTTAAGAAAAAAGAACCTGCATTTCTATGTGAATATTGCATTTCCTGGCAGCGGGGATACATAAATAACATATATGAGTAGAAAATTGAGTTAATTTGAAGAAATGGAATATCGCTGTTAATAACTATCCAGTTAGTACAGATATGAGAAAATTGAAATCCTGAAGCTAAATTTATTTTGTACAGGTTTAATGGAACTCCACATGATTTTACTGGGGACTTTATAAATTCCATATAAACCCTGAAGTCCATTATACTTATAAAGTCTGTATTTTCTTCTTTTTTTTAGTAAATATTGTGTATTTACACAAGAAGAATGATAGTACATATATTGCTAGATGTTGTCAAAGATCAATACCTACTTATATTTGATTTATTCAGCACTCATTATCATTGTAAAAGATTTATTGAAGATCAAGTCAGGATAACACGTGAGGCAATAATGCATGTTGATAGATGTCTGTATGTTGAAGTCTTTGAGGAATTGTGATTCATACTTGTTTAAAGACATTATTACAAGTATTAAAATTCACTGACTTGTTTTGAAAGTGAAATTTTAAAATGCAGCCTATTATACCAGGGACTGGGAGGAGTGGAAAATAGGAAACATTATTTAATGGTTACAAGTTTCTGCTTGTGGTAATGAAAAAGTTTTAGAAACATATACTGGTGATGACGGTATAACATGGTGAATGTAATTAATATCACTGAATTTTATACTTAAAGATAGTTGAAAAGGTAAATGTTTATGTTTATGCATACTTTAGCACAGTAAAAATATTCAGGCAAGCATAACAAATGTGAAGACAAATTTATGAATATATAGTCAATAAGCAGCACTTCTAAGTCATAGCATAAATCCAATATAAAATAAATATTTTTTAATATAATGGTAGGATGAATCAGGTACATTTTCCCCCTATTCTTCTCTGTTGAGGATTTTAGGTAGGGTTTGTAGGCAAAATATATGTACAAATGGAGTACTCTCTCTCTCTCTCTCACTCTTTGTTGGGAGATATGTGTGTGTCCTCTCTGTCCAAAGTAAATTTAACAATATGTTTTAATACCTGGTATACATAATCCATCTTACTTTTAATAATAAGCTCAAAAATTCTTTACAAAAATGATTTTCAGGTTACTAAACCTCTTTCTTTTCTTCAGGCATATTTTCTCCTAACCTATCAGTAAAACTCAAGATGAAGATTAGGATTACTTTGTCATTCTTGCTTATTTCAGTATTTTAACTGTTATTAATAATTTTGTGCTTTAAATTATCCTCAATACATAATGCTTCAAAACTGCTTTTAATGTTTACTTCCCTAGGGGTGTAAAATTATTTTTGGTATCTGGAAAAATCATTTTAATGGATAAAGCATAGTGAACAATTAAATGAAATAATCATGCATCTTTGTGCTAAAAGGAACAATTTTAAAAGTTAACAAGTAAAATGCACTTAATGATACTCTTAAACCTATTTTTAAAAATCTCCCTTTGAAGTATGCTACATATCTGCCTATTCTAAGAAAACACAAAAGAAGACAAGTAAATTATAAACTGCAGTGTAAATCTGATACCACTGAACCACTTCTAATTTTTAAGGAGGGAAGATCTAGATCTTTTGTCTCTAATAACCAACAAATTTATAAAAATTTAGAGTTGTATACATGAATATGGATCTATTAGTATAAACTAATTGATTAGTATAAACAAATACTAAACTCAAATAGACACTCGTATACACTGATTGATATAAGGAATATGGCATGCATCAGGTAGTAAGCCATCCTCTCAAGCATTGAACTGATTGTTGCTTTATAATATTAATTCTCAAAGTTAAAGCATCTCTCACTTCAGAATGTTCATATATTGAGCAATACTCCAAATATGAAATTTCTTATACAATTTTATCATACATGATTCATTTTCAAAATTTACCTATATTTTCTCGTAATAAAATAAAAATAAACTTGGAATTAACAGGTTGGTGTTCAAATTTTAGTCTTACCCTTTAATAATTATGTGACCATTGGAAATGCATTTGGTCTCTACAGTTACTGCATCTATTAAATATATATACTAATAAAATAGAGTTGCTGAAAGTTGCTGAAAGAATTTAAAAGAAAATGCATTTGGAAGCTACTGTTGAGCAATAATATAGAGTAATATTAAAAGTTTTGTCATAACATTAGGGCCACAGTTTAGGACAAGATATCACTTAGTTCTAGATAGGTGATTTAATCTTTACTATATTTGAATATGTGATACAATTAGGTATATTTAATGAGATTTTTATAAACATAAAATCTTCAGGTCTTTATACATCCTGTTTAGAAATAAAGACCTGCCCTTCCACATGACTTCCATAACAAAACCTGGTATGTGCAGGTGGCCCCTTAGAATTTTTCCAGATTCTTTTTCTTCTCTCATATTCTCTGTGTAGCCTTGGAATACACTCTGTGGTATAAAACCCATGGCTGTACGTAAAACAACATGTAACATAAGAATAAAAGGCAGTTAGCCATTAGATGGCATGATTTTTCTTTTTCTTGGAAATATATATATAGATGGAATATCTCAGATATTAACAGAACAATTTTCCTAAAAGAACAATTCATCTACTTATAAAACAACATTCAAAAATCACAAGAGGGGGCCTTCAAGATGATGGAGGAGTAAGACATGGAGATCACCTTCCTCCCCACAAATACATCAAAACTACATCTACATGTGAAACAACTCCTACAGAACACCTACTGAACACTGGCAGAAGACCTCAGACTTCCCAAAAGGCAAGAAACTCCCCATGTACCTGAGTAAGGCAAAAGAAAAAAGAAAAATAGAGACAAAAGATTAGGAACGGGACCTGCACCTCTGGGAGGGAGCTGTGAAGGAGGAAAAGTTTCACACACTAGGAAGTCCCTTCACTGGTGGAGATAGGGGGTGGGTGGGTGGGGAAGCTTCGGAGCCCCGGAGGAGAGTGCAGCAACAAGGGTGCAGAGGGCAAAGTGGAGAGATTCCTGCACAGAGGATCGGTGCTGACCAGCACCCACCAGCCTGAGAAGCTAGTCTGCTCACCTGCTGAGGTGGGTGGGGGCAGGGAGCTGAGGCTCGGGCTTCGGAGGTCAGACCCCAGAGAGAGAACTGGGGTTGGCTGCAAAAACACAGCCTGAAGGGGGCTAGTGTGCCACAGCTACCAGGGAGGGAGTCCAGGAAAAAGTCTGGAACTGCCTAAGAGGCAAGAGACCAATGTTTCAGGGTGCGCGAGGAGAGGGGATTCAGAGCACTGCCTAAAAGAGCTCTAGAGATGGGCGCGAGCCGCAGCTATCAGCGCGGACCCCAGAGACGGGCATGAAATGCTAAGGCTGCTGCTCAGCCACCAAGAAGCTTGTGTGCAAACACAGGTCACTATCCACACCTCCCCTCCCAGGAGCCTGTGCAGCCCGCCACTGCCAGGGTCCCGTGATCCAGGGACAACTTCCCCAGGAGAACACACAGTACGCCTCAGGCTGCTGCAACGTCACGCCGGCCTCTGCTGCTGCAGGCTCACCCAACATTCTGTACCCCTCCCTCCCCCCAGCCTGACTGAGCCAGAGGCCCCTAATCAGCCGCTCCTTTACCCCGTCCTGTCTGGGCGAGGAACAGATGCCCTCAGGCGACCTGCATGCAGAGATGGGGCCAAATCCAAACCTGAACCCCAGGAGCTGTGCGAACAAAGATGAGAAAGGGAAATCTCTCCCAGCAGCCTCAGGAGCAGCAGATTAACTCTCCAACATCAACTTGATGTACCTGCATCTGTGGAATACCTGAAAAGACAACAAATCATCCCCAAAATGAGGCAGGGGACTTTGGGAGTAACTGTAGACTTGGAGTGTGCTTCCTGCATCTAATTTGTTTCTGGTTTTATGTTTATCTTAGTTTAGTATTTAGAGCTTATTATCATTGGTAGGTTTGTTTATTGATTTGGTTGCTCTCTTCTTTTATATATATATATATATTTTTCCTTTTTCTCTTTTTGTGAGTGTGTATGTGTATACTTCTTAGTGTGATTTTGTCTGTATAGCTTTGCTTTTCCCATTTGTCCTAGGGTTCTGACTGTCCGTTTTTTTTGTTTTTGTTTTTAGTGTAGTTTTTAGCACTCATTATCATTGGTGGATTTGTTTTTTGGTTTCATTGCTCTCTTCTTTCTTTCTCTCATTTTTTATTACTTTTAAATTTGTTTATTTTTAATAAATTTTTTCTATTTTAATAACTTTATTTTATTTTATTAATTTATTTTTTCTTTCTTTCTTTTTTTCCCTCCTTTTCTTCTGACCCTGACTGACAGGGTCTTGGTGCTCCGGCCGGGTGTCAGGCCTGAGTCTCTGAGGTCGGAGAGCAGAGTACAGGACATTAGTCCACCAGAGACCTCCCGGCCCCACATAATATCAAACAGTGAAAGCTCTCCCAGAGATCTCCATCTCAATGCTAAAACCCAGCTCCACTCAACAACCAGCAAGCTACAGTGCTGGACACCTTATGCCAAACAACTAGCAAGATAGGAACACAATGCCACCCATTAGCAGAGAGGCTGCCTAAAATCATACTAAGGTCACAGACACCCCAAAACACACCACTCGATGTGGTCAGCCCACCAGAAAGATAAGATCCAGCCTCATCCACCAGAACAGAGGCACCAGTCCCCTCCACCAGGAGGGCTACACAACCCACTGAACCAACCTTAGCCACTGGGGGCAGACACCAAAAACAACGGGAACTATGAACCTGCAGCCTGTGAAAAGGAGACCCCAAACACAGTAAGTTAAGCAAAATGAGAAGACAGAGAAATACACAGCAGATGAAGGAGCAAGGTAAAAACCCACCAGACCAAACAAATGAAGAGGAAATAGGCAGTCTACCTGAAAAACAATTCATAGTAATGATAGTAAAGATGATCTAAAATCTTGGAAATAGGATGGAGAAAATACAAGAAATGTTTAACAAGGACCTAGAAGAACTAAAGAGCAAACAAACAATGATGAACAACACAATAAATGAAATTAAAAATTCTCTAGAAGGAATCAATAGCAGAATAACTGAGGCAGAAGAAGGGATAAGTGACCTGAAAGATAAAATATTGGAAATAACTATCACAGAGCACAATAAGGAAAAAAGAATGAAAAGAATTGAGGACAATCTCAGAGACCTCTGGGACATCATTAAATGCATGAATATTTGAATTATAGGGGTCCCAGAAGAAGAAGAGAAAAAAAAGGGACTGAGAAAATATTTGAAGAGATTTTAGTTGGAAACTCCCTAATGTGGGAAGGAAATAGTCAATCAAGCCCAGGAAGCGCAGAGAGTCCCATACAGGATAAATCCAAGGAGAAACACGCCAAGACACATATTAATCAAACTATCAAAAATTAAATACAAAGAAAAAATATTAAAAGCAGCAAGAGAAAAACAACAAATAACATACAAGGGAATCCCCATAAGGTTAACAACTGATCTGTCAGCAGAAACTTTGCACGCCAGAAGGGAGTTGCAGTACATATTTAAAGTGATGAAAGGGAAAAACCTACAACCAAGATTACTCTACCCAGCAAGGATCTCATTCAGATTTGATGGAAAATTAAAACCTTTATAGACAAGCAAAAACTAAGGAATTCAGCACCATCAAACCAGCTCTACAACAAATGCTAAAGGAACTTCTCTAGGCAGGAAACGCAAGAGAAGGAAAAGACTTACAATAACAAACCCAAAACTCTGCATTTTCTTCTGTATTTACTTCTATAACCATACATGTTAAACTACATTGTATAATCAGACATATAAAAACAGATTCTACCAAATCTTTGAAAATAATTCATGGAAATATATAATACCTATTTTGTATACCAAAAAAAACCTTAGTAATTTGTTAATGTAAGATACATTTAATGAGTACAATCTTATAAGTAAGATATATTTAGTGAGAATAATTTGTTAAAGTAAGATATATTTAGCGAGATTCACTCTTTCTGTGTGATATTTAGGGCCTATGTTAGTATCTACAGGTTTATGTCAAAGGACAGGAGAAGAGACATTCATTCTGATCTGTCAATTTGCTCAGCACAGAATCCTCAAAAGCATTGCCTATCTCTTTTTACCAGAAGTACCACTGTTCATAATAAACTGGGAAAAAAATTACCAATACTAGAATAAGCAATGTACTACAGGATTCATGCTCCCTTTGTTCTGAGTTAATTGCCCTGAGATATAAAACCATATACAAAAAGATATATTCTAAATGTTAAGAGTTAAGGTACGTAGTTAGATTGTATTTACTTTTACATTTTTATTTATGAAATGTCTTCTCTATTTCTACAAATTAATTTACAAATGTGAGTCTACATATAAACATATATAAATATAATCACAAACTTATACTTCTATGTGAAATATCTAGTGTTTCTAAAAACAAATTGCAGTAATCTGATTTGGATATAATATTTACATGAACTTTCACTTTTAATCTGACTATGCTATTTTGAAACAGCACTTATTTTTGTCTCTTAATATAGGCTAAGGGGGTATAGCATAATTAAAGGCTGTATATTTCTATTTTATTAGTTATTTTATTTTCAACTTATTTTATTTTTCAGTATACATGTTTTAATGTTCTACTATAGATTTTGTGTAAGGGACTTGAGCATCGGGGAGATTTTGGTATCCGCAGGGGGGCGTCCCAGAAACAATTCCCTGCAAATACCAAAGGATAGCTGTATCTCTCCAGGAACTATAAGTGCGAGCATAGTTACCCCTATACTCTTGGAAATAACAGTTGGAGGAAATAGAACAGAATAGAACTCAGAGAAATGATCCATGCTTTCTGATGAGAGAAACAGTGAGAAATCTTTTACAATTTCCTCATTAGATAACCTGCAGGTAAATTGATTTATAAGTTAAAAATAGTTTCTAAAGGTATATTTTCGATGTTACTTCTTTTAAAAAGACGATTGAACTACATAGCCTACTAAAAGTTGATATTCGATTATGTAGGTTTTGTCTGGAAAAAAATAACTGGGCAGAGACATATATTTTTGGAGACAAAAGCAGCAGACAAGTAACAGTTGTTTAATAGTGTGTGTCTTCATACACTTTAACTGGTGTGTGTGTGTGTGTGTGTGTGTGTGTGAGTGTGTGTTTCAATCCAGGGCACAGCAGTTAATAGCAGCAGTGTTCACACAGACTGATTTGGAGCTTAATTTTTATTAGAAAACCCTAACTGTCTTCTCTCACCATGTGAATGTGTCTGCCTCTAGGATTAGCACCATGTGTTGAATTCATTACAGTCTTTCATAGGGTCCCAGGAGAGTTTATTCACAGATGTAGATTTACTGCCAACCACCCATAACTGTCTGTTTGGCCTTCACTGTGAGCACAAAGGCAAGAAATTATCCATTGGAAATAATTCAATAATAATAGCAGTGTATTAAAAATAATACGCATTATTACTAGTCAGTGATGCTGGAGGTGTATAGTTTCTGACACTTGACTCTGGTTTTGTGGCAGCCCCCAGGATTTATGTGTAATCTCATATGTCTTTTCAATGTCTCACAGTAGAGCCTGAGTTTTTACAGTTTGAAAGAAAGCTGAAGGATGCTGGTACCATAGATGTGTCTAGTTTATTGATTTTCCCATAAGTGTATTTAATTATTCAGTGAAGGATCCGTTTAACAATCTCATCTATTTTTAACCAATCAAGTTCACATTAAAGATTTACCAATATCATTCTAATAATAGAATGTTTCATGGCATTTAGCCAGCAAGTACCCAGTACTGTGATTCTCTATCCTATAGTGCATATAAAGATCTAAAATTAGTATGCTTTCAGACGAACAGTGAAATATATACATAGCTATCACCGTACAAAGAATTAATAGTTTAAATATTAAAGTATTATAAAACTGTATGCCTTTTTGACATTCATATAAATATTAATAAAGGAAAATACACTTATAGGAGTGGAAATCTTCAGATTGATATTACAAGTCTTAGAAAAAGTATGATCACACAAGATTAAAGGAGGCAGTACAATAATAATTCACTGCAAAGTCAGAACACATATTATTTCTGCTTATCGTCCAAATGTGTTTACTAAAATGTAGGGTTCTTATTTCTTTGTATTATTATATTCCTTTTATTGCTAGAGTGAAATATGAGATTAAAATAATTTATTAGAATAAGGCAGTCTCAACTATCTTTTTTAAAGGGTCATAGAATGTATGAATTGGAGAGCTTTTAAAAATCATATATTACATACACTTCATTTTATAAAAAAAACAAATGCCCATAATGGCTTGTCCAAGGTAAGCTAATGTTAATAATATGAGAGTTAGATCTCATACCCTTTTGCCTCTTAGTCCAAGGTTATTTCTACTTGTATTTTGTAACCCCACACTCATAATTTATCATTTTTTGTTGTTGCATTCACATGCTGTTTTCTCTGAAGCCTAATTTCACAATAAATATTCATACGTGCAGGATACATTACAGTTGGCTGCTGTTACTTACCTATATTCCTAGGAGGAAAATTCAACTTTGCCTTATATTGACTTCCAGTAAGCTTACGCCTTAGCTCTGACGTATATTTAATTTTAAGCCTACTTAAAAAACAATAGTTCCCATCTACGTCTATGATTGCTTTTTCTGTTTTCATTTTTCTTTCTTTTTGAAATGTGCGTGTAGCTAGCATTGTTTTCCTATTGATAAGTTATTTTCCTACACCTTTTTAATCTTCCTCAACCCCTTCTCACTTTGCTACATATGATGTCAGCTTGGAGTCAGTGGATATCAACAGGAAAACCAAATAAGAAAAAGAAATCTCATGAGTGTTCAACTGCTATGGGGACAAAATCAATGATACAACGAACTTTATCTTTATTATTGTATACTGGAATTATAACATTTGGTTGTAAACTGCAAATAATATGAGAATTTCAGTGTAAAGTGGAGATTACCACAAAAAGTTCTTTCACAAATCCTGTTCTCTTGTTCATGGGTAACTTCTTTTAGAGGCTAGTGTTCACCATTCCAGGAATAATTTATTGTATAATGCATGTATTCTTTATATTCATTACTATTGTTACATAACACACACATATTTTACATTGATCAGTATATATATATATATATACATACATATATGCGATATAGAGAGAGTTATATAGTTTTGAAATATATGTTTAATAACCTATCACTATATAATTGGCATTATCTAAGGTTGGATTTCCTGGAAGCAGATTCTGAAGCAAGATTTCAAGTGCACATAATTTATTGAAGAAATGCTCCCAGGAATAGGAGTATGAGATTTAGCAAATAAAAACATGGCATGCCTAATGAAATTTGAATTTCAGATAAACAGTGAATATTTGTTTGAAATATTCAGGGCATACTTATACTAAAATAATATTCATTCTTTCTTTAAAATTCAAATTTATATGAGTCCTTTTTTTTAATCTGATGACCCTACTTAAGAGACAGGGAGTAAAGAAAGATGGGGCAAAGGAAGGAGCTAAGCAAAGGTGTGGTGTCAGTTGGATCCAAGCTTCAACCTGAGTTTTTGGACAGTGCTGATTCTATAGGAGGTATGAATTACACTATGAAGTTGGTCCCACACTGGGGCTGACCTTTTCTACCAGCATTGCTCAGTTAGTGGCCACAGGCTGTGTAGACAGAGGTGGGATTAGGGGGGAACTAACCTCCTGGATGGGTAACTCTCATTTCAACAAGGGCAATTATCCAGAGAAAGTGGTAACTTTGATTGGTTAGTAGTCAGCAATCACATTAAGTACAGACATGTTTATGGGTTCAGGCATATATACCTACAAAAGTACCTCATCTTCCTTGCTATTAAAATACCTAGGTTTATCCTATCAAATGGAATTTGATTATCAAGAAAGCATAAGGAATACCTTCTTATAGCAGACATCTAAGGCATCTCATAATTAAAAGGTGGATTTAGGCTTGTTCCTGTTTTACATAGTATCATCTCTTTGTCTTTTAGGATTTTAATAGCTTTTACTCATAATTAAGACAGTTGCATCCTCTGCTTATTATTCTTACAAAGCTTAGATTGCATGATTTGTTTAACAGAGTGAGATGACTAGTTTATTATCTGTTCCCAAGAGTTATACTCTCTAAATCAGTTGAAATTTGTATAAAACCCTATGTAAGAGTTCTAACTGGAGTAACCAATTACATTATAATATCTGTTGGGTTGTTATGTTACTACTGATGGAGAAAGTTCATCTCTGTACTACTTATATAATGTTAATTTCAAAGATATTTCAGCTTTTACCAGAATATGCTACATTTATGGTTCTTCTTTGCCAAGTGACACCTGCCTGGTCAAAGGACAAAATAGTATCTAAGCTGCTAAAAACAAGTCAAAGAATACTTTACAACAAAGGCAAGATTGGGTTAAGGAAAGCAAAAGAAGACCAAATGAATTATGTTAGAAAATGATTGATTTCAAATGATAGAAACAGGAAACAACATCAAGTTCAAGCTAAGATTGAAGCCTCAGTACATAGAATCAAGTATGGAATCTAGAGGAAACAAAGTACAAAGGTGAGGGCAGTTTAGAAATAAATTATGAAAGTGTAGGGTCATCATTGGGAGGTTTACATATGTCTGGGACTTACCTGTATTGAATTTCTGCAGCTTGCTTCAAAGGAACAGAACTTAAAGGGACGCCTCATTACATAGAAATTGTTATAAAATGCTTAGTATTTCAGGAAATGCAATATCATTCATCATTCTTCTCATCAAAATAATACTTTTGTATTATTTAAATAAATCAAGTAACTGATCTGTTAAGTAGTTTGACAATATTAGTTTATTATAAAATTAACTTTTCTCCATAAGAATTTGAACTATGAAAATGTGCAGGAAGAATTTCGCTTTTAGTAAATCACTCCAAGGCAACAGTTATTAACCCTTTTTTACTCTCTTCCTGACTTCCTGCTGTCTATATTATTTTTACATAATTGTAATCAAATGGTGTATATAAAATTAAATATGCTGATTAAAACATCTGCTCTTCCTGATTTTAAATAAATATTTGCTTATTGCAAGTAATATAAAGTAAACCCACAGAAACAAACATAATGAAGAAATATAACCCAGAACCTAAAAATAACAACAATAATAATAACAATATTATTGCTATTTTAGTATTTCAGGTTGTTTATTATTTTTCAAGATTTTAAAAATAGTGAGTCCAATAATTCGAAATCAACTTCATTTTTACAATGAAAAAATATTATGATGATCTCTTCATGTATGAAAGAGTGAACTGTATTTTAAATTCTGTTAAAACAAGTTTTATTTTTAAAATTCTAGCTATTATTTTTACAAGATAAAGAACTAAACAGCACATAATATTGAGTTAAGAGGTCATCAAAAGAACCTATGAGATTTGTGAAGGGAATGATGAAGCTCAAGAAAACTGTTTTCTATAACATGAAGAGTTGAGTCTCCCTCTGTATGTCTCACCTTAGTTTCTGTTCATGGACTCTGTATGAAACAAAAAATACAAATGAATTCCTGAGTTTGATATCCCAAAAGATTAACAACCACTATTTATATTAAAAATGTTAGAAAATCAAAATACATTGCTAATTCTATAACTGTATATAATACACTAATGTATAAATGTAAGTTCAGTGTTAGAGCCACAGAATATCATCTGTAGGAGATGGTCTCATGGAAAAAACACTGATCAGAAACAGTAATTCAAAGAATTATTACTTACCAAAATTGAGTGTCTAGTTCTTCTAAAGTTAAATAATTTGAGAAGTTATCATTAGAAAAATAACTCAGACACACATAAAAAATCATCAACACGAATTGTATTTCTAAT
Source organism: Balaenoptera borealis (assembly GCF_965194805.1). Lineage (NCBI taxonomy): Eukaryota > Metazoa > Chordata > Mammalia > Artiodactyla > Balaenopteridae > Balaenoptera > Balaenoptera borealis. Next base: position 49,341,373 of record NC_138863.1, on the reverse strand, counting down.
ATTTTAAAAATTAATTTTCCATTTGATTTATAGTATCTTATAATTTAAGAGCTAAAAAAGGGCTTAGAGATCATCTATCTAGTTCAGAGGTTTTTAAATTATCCTTAGTAGAGCATACAGATTTCACAAAAGAGACATCAGAGTATGATGTTGATATTTACTGAGTGGCTCTAGGTCCTCTGCTCCCACTTGAACCAAAGCACATCTATGTAATTGATATTTATAGGACATTCCATCCAAAAACAACAGAATACACTTTCTTCTCAAGTGCCCATGGAACATTCTCCAGGATAGATCATATCTTGGATCACAAATCAAGCCTTAGTAAATTTAAGAAAATTGAAATCGTTTCAAGTATCTTTTCCGACCACAACACTATGAGACTAGATATCAATTACAGTCAAAAAAAAAAAACAAAACAAAACTGTAAAAAAATACAAACACATGGAGGCTAAACAATATATTACTAAATAACCAAGAGGTCACTAAAGAAATCAAAGAGGAAATCAAAAAATACCTAGAAAAAAATGACAATGAAAACATGATGACCCAAAACCTATGGGTTGCAGCAAAAGCAGTTCTAAGAGGGAAGTTTATAGCAATACAATCCTACCTCAAGAAACAAGAAAAATCTCAGACAACCTAACTTTACACGTAAAGCAATCAGAGAAAGAAGAACAAAAAACCCCAAAGTTAGCAGAAGGAAAGAAATCATAAAGATCAGATCAGAAATAAATGAAAAAGAAGTGAAGGAAAGAGTAGCAAAGATCAATAAGATTAAAGGCTGGTTCTTTGAGAAAATAAAGAAAATTGATAAACCATTAGCCAGACTCATCAAGAAAAAAAAAGGAGAAGACTCAAATCAACAAAATTAGAAATGCAAAAGGAGAAGTAACAACTGACACTGTAGAAATACAAAGGATCATGAGAGAGTACTACAAGCAACTATATGCCAATAAAATGGACCAGCTGGAAGGAATGGACAAATTCTTAGAAAAGCACAACCTTCCAAGACTGAACCAGGAAGAAATAGAAAATATGAACAGAATAATCACAAGCACTGAAATTGAAACTGTGATTAAAAATTTTCTAACAAACAAAAGCCCAGGACCAAATGGCCTCACAGTCGAATTCTATCAAACATTTAGAGAAGAGCTAACACCTATCCTTCTCAAACTCTTCCAAAATATAGTGGAGGGAGGAACACTCCCAAACTCATTCTACGAGGCCACCATCACCCTGATACCAAAAGCCAACAAAGATGTCACAAAAAAGAAAGCTACAGGCTAATATCACTGATTAACATAGATGCAAAAATCTTCAACAAAACACTAGTAAACAGAATCCAACAGCACATTAAAAGGATCATACACCATGATCAAGTAGGACTTATCCCAGGAATGCAAAGATTCTTCAATAGACGCAAATTAATCCATGTGATACAGCATATTAACAAATTGAAGGATAAAAACCATATGATCATCTCAATAGATGCAGAAAAAGCTTTTGACAAAATTCAACACCCATTTATGATAAAGTGGGCATAGAGGGAACCTACCTCAGCATAATAAAGGGCATAGATGAGAAACCCGCAGCCAACATCATTCTCAGTGGTGAAAAACTGAAGCCATTTCCTCTAAGATCAGGAACAAGACAAGGTTACCAACTCTCACCACTAGTATTCAACGTAGTTTTGGAAGTTTTAGCCCTGGCAATCAGAGAAGAAAAAGAAATAAAAGGAATCCAAATTGGAAAGGAAGAAATAAAACTCACTGTTTGCAGATAACATGATACTGTACATAGAGAATCCTAAAGGTGCTACCAGAAAACTACTAGAGCTAATCAATGAATTTGGTAAAGTAGCAGGATACAAAATTAATGCACAGAAATCTCTTGCAGTCCTATACACTAATGATGAAAAATCTGAAAGAGAAATTAAGGAAACACTCCCATTTACCATTGCAACAAAAAGAATAAAATACCTAGGAATAAACCTACCTAAGGAGACAAAAGACCTGTATGCAGAAAACTATAAGACACTGATAAAAGAAATCAAAGACAATACAAACAGATGGAGAGATATGCCATGTACTTGGATTGGAAGAATCAACATTGTGAAAATGACTATATTACCCAAAGCAATCTACAGATTCAATGCAATCGCTATCAAAGTACCAATGGCATTTTTCACAGAACCAGAACAAAAAATTTTACAATTTGTATGGAAACACACAAGACCCCAAATAGCCAAAGCAATCTTGAGAAAGAAAAATGGAGCTGGAGGAATCAGGCTTCCTGACTACAGATTATACTATAAAGCTACAGTAATCAAGACAGTATGGTACTAGCAGAAAAACAGAAATATAGATCAATGGAACAGGATAGAAATCCAGAGATAAACCCATACATGTATGATCACCTTATCTTTGACAGAGGCTGGAAGGATACACAATGGAGAAAAGACAGCCTCTTCAATAAGTGGTGCTGGGAAAACTGGACAGCTACATGTAAGAGAATGAAAGTAGAACACTCCGTAACACCATACACAAAAATAAACTCAAAATGGATTAAACACCTAAATGTAAGGCCAGACACTATAAAACCCTTAGAGGAAAATGCAGGCAGAACACTCTATGACATAAATGACAGCAAGATCCTTTTTGACCCACCTCCTAGAGAAATGGAAATAAAAACAAAAATAAACAAATGGGACCAAATGAAACTTAAACGGTTTTACACAGCAAAGGAAACCATAAACTATACGAAAATCCAACCCTCAGAGTGGGAGTAAATATCTGCAAACGAAGCAAGTGACAAAGAATTAATCTCCAAAATATACAAGCAGCTCATGCAGCTCAATATCAAAAAACAAACAACCCAATCCAAAAATGAGTGGAAGACCTAAATAGACATTTCTCCAAAGAAGATATACAGATTGCCAACAAACACGTGAAAGGATGCTCAACATCACTAATCATCAGAGAAATGCAAATCAAAACCACAATGAGGTATCACCTCACACCAGTCAGAATGGCCATCATCAAAAAATCTACAAACAGTAAATGCTGGAGAGGTGTGGAGAAAAGGGAACCCTCTTGCCCTGTTGGTGGGAATGTAAATTGCTACAGTCACTATGGAGAACTGTATGGAGGTTCCTTAAAAAACTAAAAATAGAACTACCATATGACCCAGCAATCTCACTTGGGCATATACCCTGAGAAAACCATAATTCAAAAAGAGACATGCACCCCAGTGTTCATTTCAGCACTATTTACAATAGCCAGGACATGGAAGCAACCTAAGTGTCTATCGACAGTTGAATGGATAAAGAAGATATGGCGGGCTTCCCTGGTGGCGCAGTGGTTGAGACTCTGCCTGCCAATGCAGGGGACATGGGTTCGAGCCCTGGTCTGGGAAGATCCCACATGCCGCGGAGCAGCTAGGCCCGTGAGCCACAATTAATGAGCCTGTGCGTCTGGGGCCTGTGCTCCACAACAAGAGAGGCTGCGATAGTGAGAGGCCTGCGCATCGCGATGAAGAGTGGCCCCCGCTTGCCACAACTAGAGAAAGCCCTCGCACAGAAACGAAGACCCAACACAGCCATAAATAAAGAAATAAAAGAAACCTTATTAAAAAAAAAAAAGATATGGCACATATATACAATGGAATATTACCGAGCCATAAAAAGAAATGAAATTGAGTTATTTGGAGTGAGGTGGATGGACCTCGAGTCTGTCATACAGAATGAAGTAAGTCAGAAAAAGAAAAACAAATACCCTCTGCTGACACATATATATGGAATCTTAAAAAAAAAAAATGGTTCTGATGAACCTAGGGGCAGGACAGGAATAAAGATGCAGATATAGAGAATGGACTTTATGATATGGAGCGGGTGCGGAATGGGAAGCTGGGAGGAAGTGAGAGAGTAGCATTGACATATATACACTACCAAATGTAAAATAGATAGCTAGTGGGAAGCAGCTGCATAGCACAGGGAGATCAGCTTGGTGCTTTGTGTCCACCTAGAGGGGTGGGATAGGGAGGGTGGGAGGGAGGTGCAAGAGGGAGGGGATATAGGGATATATATATACATATAGTTGATTTAATTTGTTATACAGCGGAAACTAACACAACATTGTAAAGCAATGATAGTCCAATAAAGATGTAAAAAAAAAGTAATATTCTTAAAATTTTTACGTTAAATTTTAATCCTCAGAATTCATTTCTGTGGATTGGGACATTATAACCTTGATAACTTCTCCTTTAAAGCTAAAAAAAATGTTTCAATCTAATTACTGAAAGAGAAATATATCACTACTACCATTTAAAACATATAATCACTCAGCAGCCTAAAAATAATAAGTTTTTGGCTGAGTTAAACTGCCCTGCCAGAATCTTTGTACCTTCAACTGTTTTGTGAGGCAAGGATTAATTAATATAAAATAATCCTTTCTATCCTGTATCGTTTAGGATGCTTTGCCCTGCAAATGGCAGGAAATGCTCGTTTGAACTGGTTTAATCTATGAGGAAATTTATTACCACACATATAGAAATTGCAGAGATATGGTAGACTCTGAGGTTTATTGATTCAGCAGTTCAAGTATGTCTCGTATGACCCAAGATCTTTCCATTTCAGTCTAGTACTCTCAGGGTTGATATTTTTTAAGACATTCAAGATGTCTGAAGAAGTTCTAGCATTATATCCAGACCCAGGGATGTCCATAGATAGAGAGAGGGAAAAAATTTTAACTTCCTATGAGTTTCTCATAGAATATATGAATGTTTTTGTAGAGGCAATCCAGCTGACTTGCTATCACGTCTGATGGATTAGAGTTGGCTCACATGAATATTCTTGTACCAATCAATGGCAAGGAAGATGAACTGAGCCAACTATGCCCTCTCTTGGGACTGCATATAGGTTCACTTTACCATGAAATGTATAATTGTGTGCATGGCACATGGGGGTGGCCACCTGGATAAAATTGGGAATCTATGACTGAAGAGGGAGCAGGAATGGATGATGATTAGGCAAATATCCATGTCCACTACCCAATGCTCACAACATATGGCTATGTGTATAATCAGCAATTATGAATGGTAATGAGATCAGACAAAGTAAAACTAATCTGAATTTGAATAGAGTTCTCAAATACCACTCTAGGCATTCCTACCCAAGCCTTCTCTAACCGTTTAAACCTTTGTTAGAAATCAGCTTAAAAATAACAGAACAGATTTGCATTGGTAATACTAATCTGAATACTTTCAATGAGTTAAATATTTAGGCATCATGATGCTTAATGATGCATCGATTAGAGAGAAAATTAAGTGCTGAATCCAAGTAAGCAAATGACCTCAGGAAATTGGCATAGATAATGACCAAAGCCTTCGCCAAACTGCAGACTTTCCCTGTCTTTGAGAACTTGAAGGCTTGAGCCAGCTCTTGTGTTACCATTACTTAAGTAGTGCTAGCAGGGAACCCTGTGTGACACTGAGTGGCATGTCAGGAAACCAAAAATGTAGTCCTGAAAATGAAGCTAATGTTGCCATGATCATACAAAATAATTTAACTGAGCAGCTTGGATGAGAGCAAGTAAGGTATAAAATAGACAATTTTAAGCAATGGTAGACAATATTTATTGAATCCTTATTGTGTGGTGCCAGGCAATATTTTAAGTGAACTAAAGTTCTGCAACAAATATAGAAGGCAGGTGCTGTTATTATTGTTGTCGCCCTCATTTCATAGATGAGAAAACCAGTGAGTCATAGAAAGGATGGGAAAGTCATGTGTTTAGTAAGTAGCAGAGCTGGTAATACCACCCAAGCAACATGGTACCAGAGCCCACGTACTATTAAATTTTATGCTATCCTGCTAGTACTATAGCCTCTTTTCTAATAGAGCTATAAGAGGGAAGAAATATATAACTTTAATATGAAAAACTGGCTTTATTGCTGAGAAGAAAAAGGCATTTATCGACTTACTTAAGAAAGGATTTGGCAAATTTTAAATATTTTATCATTCTAGAAGATATAAAATGAATGTATATAAATTATTTTAGTATATCATTTAAATAGTGACTTATTTTTCTGTTTGCAGTATAGTATGTGCTTATTTATATCACTGTGAAATCTTTTAAGACCATGTTGCTTCCATTCATTTCCAGATTACATAGTACTTAGAGAATCTGGAAATGCATTTGGTATAATTTCTCAAGAGTAACACTAGAATTCCAAAATCAAATGTACAAACTTATTTTAAATCTGGGTCAATTTTTTCTCCTAAAAATAACGTCCAATGTCTTTATTAGATGTACAGTTGGCCTAATGAATAAAAAAGTGTTCTTAAATGCATGAATGACTGAATGAGTAAATAAATTTAACTTAATAGATTGGTAGAAATACTTCTGTCAGTCCTACATTTTCCTTGTATTACTGAAAAATATTTTCTGTACAAAAAGTGATTTTCAGGATACTTGGAACTTATATAAGGCCATAAGCATTCCAAAGTTCTAGGCAGCCTATAAAGTAACCTCTTGGTATTTGTAGGGGATTGGTTCCAGGACCCCCTGCAGATACCAAAATCTGAAGACACTCAAGTCACATATAAAATGGCATATTAAAAAATGGCATATTATTTGCATATAACCTATGCACATCCTTCTGTATACTTTAAATCATCTCTAGATTATTTTTAATACCTAATGCAAGGTAAATGCTATATAAATAGTTGTAAATACAATGAAAATGCTATGCAAACAGTTGTAAATACAATGAAAATGCTATGTGAACAGTGGTAAATACAATGAAAATGCTATGTAAATATATACTGGTGCGTGGCAATTTCAAGTGTTGCTTTTTGGAACTTCTGGATTTTTTTTCTAGTATTTTTTCGTCTGCAATTTGTTGAATCTGCAGATGCAGAATCCTGTGGATACAGAGAGCCACCTGTAACCAAAATAAAATATTAAGAATCATATGAAGTCCATTTTAAGGTGATAAAAGTTAAAGTGGTTGACAGCAAAATAATAAACAACACACATTTGATATAGGCTTAAATCATGAAGGAAAGACTTAAGAAATGACATCAGAGTAGCCACAAGTTTCAGTCTTACCTCGTTATATTGTGCTCCCCTTTACCGCACTTTGTAGATACTACGTTTTTTACAAATTGAAGGTTTGTGGCAAGCCTGCATTGAGCAAGTCTATCGTGCCATTTTTCCAAAAGCATTTGCTCACTTTCTGTCTCTGTGTCACGTTTCAGTAATTCTTGCAATATTTCAAACTTTATTTGCTGTGGTGATCTCTGATCAGTGATCTTTGGTATTTCTACAAGGACTATCTGAAGGCTCAGTTGATGGTTAGAATTTTTTAGCAACAAAGTATATTTTAATTAAAGTATGTACGTTTTTTAAGACAGTGCTATTGCACACTTAACAGAGTACAGTATAATGTAAACATAACTTTTATAGGCACTGGAAAACCAAAAAAAATTGTGATTTGCTTTATTGTGATATTTGCTTTATTGCGGTGACCTGGAATTGAACCTGCAATATCTCTGAGGTCTGCCTGTAAATCCCTCCAAAGGCAGCCTTAGACGACATACAGGCAACCTGAAGACAGCAATTTCTGGAAAACAAAATCAACAAAAAGACTGAACTGCCGTTGGAAATGTATTGGGAGTGAGAAAGGGTAAATTCTCACTTGACATGGGGCATTGTCTGTACCAAGTCAGAATTTCATGAGCAAAGAACCTGTAATTATCCTAAAGAGTAGGTGAATATGTGTGTGCATTGGAAAAGGAACCTTGGTCACTGTTTAAAAGGGAGATAATGAAGGGAATGTTTTCTCAGTGTTTGCACTTTTATACTGGCATATATAATAAGGTAAAACAATGATGAAATCCTCCTAAAATTAACAGTTTTATAGTGAATAAAACGCCATCGGTCACAAAAATGATAGTACAACAGAATACAGTCAAAGACATGCAGCATTTCTAGGGTAAAATTTTAGGGAATAACTAGAAACGTATCTTACAAGACAATATAGAAAAGCAACAGAGCCCTTTACATTCTGCTAAAATAAATGTTCTATTTCTCTCAATTACAAAACTTTTCCAAAATAATTTGAATGTATGCTGTTCTCCTTCAAATTGTATTTTAGTTATTTTATATTGTTGCATGAAATCATTGGTAAGAGGGTAAATTAACACCTAGCTTGATTCAAATGAGGTTAGCTACTTTGCCTGCCATACCTTTCAGTAATTTTATTACACCTTAGAAACATTTTATCTAAAGGGGAAAAAAAAGACTTAGTGCCACTGGATTTCTAGAATAATCAAGTGGCATTAGCAGCTTGATTTTCTGAGAAATCAGGTTCATTTTTTTCCTCTAATTTAATTCATAAAAATCTAAAGGCAAATGAAATGTTATAAATTCATAGAACAGTCTCCCTGGGAAAATACTATTAGTGCAGAATTGCTAACCACGAACAAATTACTGTAATTAGAGTTACCTGAGTGGCATTGTAAGGCCACTCTACCTCACTAAAGTTATTTGAACCCGGAATTTGTGTTCCTTACATTAATCTTAAGACTCTCTGAGTGAATAAAGAAAGATATTTAATGATTATTCATTTGATAAGGTGATTTGGTGTAAGAAGGAGTTCTTCAGAGTTTAGACTCTTGTAAATCTAGAGCAATTATAGGTCCTCCGGGAAATTCAACTACATTTCTATCTTTAAATAAGACATATAAGGAAAATCACTCTTTATAAGCTAGTTGTAGAATAAAAACTGTGCTTTTAAAAAAGAATCTTGAATTCTTCGCTCTGATATGTCTGCAGAAATCCATATGTATCAATATATTTTGATTATAATTAAGAATTGTATGAACCCTTAATCCATCATAATCTCGTTCAAGAGTCTTAGTCAAGTTTGATTTGATGAGATAATTGAAGTAAAACTGCTTAAAAACTGTTACATAACATAGAAATATGAATTTATAGGCAAGAAACTGAAGTAGTCAGGAACAAATCAGAAGTACTACAGAAATCAAGATATTTCTAGGCTCCAATGAGGATAAAAGGAGAGTGAGAGCTCTCTAAAGTTCATACAACGCTCTCACTTTATTTCTCTCTCTATCTTTCCCTTTCTATCCATCTATATATCTCTAAGGAGATAGAGATAGATATAAATATTTAGTATTTAACTCATTTTAGCTAAACCTTCAACAATGAAATTTATACTGAACTAAAGTTAGTGCAGAATTACAAAAATCTTAGAGAAAACAATAATTCTTTATAATACTTTAAAATTTCTTTCAAGAAATTCTTTAAAATTCTTTAAAACTTAGATTATTATTTTAAAAATAATTTATCTTATGGTACTTGGTAGCTTCTCAAATCTAAGTCTTTGGAACTATCCTTAAAATTTGAAATTCTTAAGTAATAACTTAGATAAAGACCTAGAATCAATTTTCACCAAACTTTTCAGGAAGAATTGTACAAGAGATGACAGAGTTAGAATCAAAGAGTATCTCTAAAGACAACAACAGCAACAAAAAAAAACTCAATATGGCAAACTTTAACAAGAATAAATATAAGGTACAGTATTTTGCTTCAATAAATTAGTTTTATGACTTAGGCTATCATAAATTCAATTTAAATAAAGAGTATAATGTGTTGGATAAAAAATGGCTTTTTCCAATTAAAAAACATTACCAAAATTTATAGGAGGTAAATAATTAATTTAATAAATTTTGTACCTACTATATGTGAGACAGGTATATGTATATATGGCACCCCCTGCCCTTAATTAGCTTATAATCTATTGGAGGATATAAAGATATAATGATGATAACAGTGTAGTATGTCCATGACTGTGATATAATCAGAGTCATAAGTAGAGAAGGCACACCTCACCCTGATTGGCAGCAACACGAAATGCGTTTTGAGAGTGAAGACACCTAAACTGTATTTTAATAGTGTTTCTTGGCTGCATGATAAGATATATGGAAGAGACAAATGGGAGCTAAAGCTGGGAAAGTAGAGAGGTCATTGATCATCAGAGTCCCAGTATGGAATGCTAAAGATGTTGGCCTTTATTCTGTATGTGCTGAAAAAGCTGTTGTGATATTTAAGCTGTGGAATGACAAGTGTGTATTTTAGAAAGGTTGCTTTAGAAACAGAATACAGTATGAAACAGAGTATGGAGAGACACCAGGGTTTTAAAGGAGTCCAAAATGATAAGAGACTGGAAAAAAATACAACTTTAATGTATTCAAATATTTCATACTGTCATGTATCTGTGTGTTGTAATTTCACTTTTATTCATAGAAGAAAGTGAACCATGTTACTTTTGCTTCAAAGATCTAATCTAGACTGGTACTTTGAAACTGTTTTTTGGGGTTTTTTTTGTTTTGTTTTTGTTTTTTGTGGCTCCTGCTAAGTGCTGCTGGAGCCCACTTTTCAAGGAAAAAGGAAGAGGCTGAGTGGCTGAACCACCAGATCTTTGGGGGTCTACAGGTGAAAAATTATTTGTATCTGGATTAGATATATTATGGAGTCCATGTAGTACCACACTGAATTAAAGAGTTTGAACAACACTGCATTGTGTATACATACTCAAAAAATCTGTGTTGACTCTAAAAGGTGCAGGCTATCATTCTGGTGTAAATGTGCAATCTGATGGTAATTAGAAAATTCAACAAAAAGTTCTAATAGGTATGTATTTACTATCATTAGCATCATTGTGATAAATATGTTTGTGTGTATATACAGATATACACACACAGATTTATTATATATATAATATATCTACAGGTGTTTGTCCGTGTACATATTTTATACATATATATATTTGAAATAGTTATTCTCTAAAAAAGTTTTCAGAAATTTTTTCTTCAGTTCTAAGTCACTTGCCAATAGTGGGAGTTATACACTTCTCCACTGTTTCCCTACTCTAACGAAATAGATATTGCCATGGAGAAACAAAAAAGTTCAGAAATCTGGATTAGCTATGTAGTTGACATATGAGAAGTGCTTTTTATTGGCAATGGTTCTCAACTAGAGACTGTACCATCCCTAAGATAGCATCTGGAAATGGGCATGTTTGAGGTCTTCAGTGATTGGGGGCTACTGCAGACATTTAGTGGGAAGGACTGGGTAAGTGAAAGACCCACAAGGTTCACGACATTCTCACTCAACAAAGAACGCTTCCGCTGAAAATGTCAATAACATTAAGAAACACTGGTATTTGGATTCAGGCTGAAGGAGATATAATGACAATTGAAGCTAGTATTAGGATGGAAGTTAGGGGCAATTCATATTTTAGCTCTTTCAGCAGCCATCCCTTGGCGTGTAATTTCTCAAACGTACTCTTCAGGTTCTGATTTTGAAGCCTAGTATCCCTTTAGTTCCTCTGGTTCTGCCGATTCAAGTCTCCAATCCTGTCTTCTGCTTTATTCTCTATTCCTTACATTCTCTATTCGTCTATATATTTTTTACTTACCCTTCTTTACTTATGTGTTTATGAAATCAGTATGATGAAGTGTATGCTGAACAAAACAGTAATTATATACTTGAAACTGATTTCAGAATTGTTCTGCTTATTAAGAAAGACATTAGCTTGCTTAGCAATAAATTTAATATTATTTTTCTTCACAGTCTTTTGGATATGTAAAAAAAGCCATCTCATCTATTACACTGACTAGAAAAACTTAGAGAAGTAACAATTTACATAGTATTTGAAGTGGTTAATATTTGAGGCACAATTATTTGACTTCTTTGTGGATTCATATTTAGATCCATTAATTACTTGCTTTACCTATATGTATATTTATATAGATACAGATATATTTTTTAAAGAAATTTATTAAGTAATGGCAATTTTGTCCCTTCCCCTTTTGCCAGCCAATTTTATAAACATATTGATTTGTAATATCTTGGTGAACATTATTTGAATCTCTGGGGTTTTTAATTGCTATGCTTATGTCATAATATAAGTATCAGAATATTCTGTCTGGCTCTTTTTCTTTTCACAGTTGTTCCCGTTTGATTATGAGCAATTAGACTGTTGCATAAACATTACAACTTACCATGATAACTTCTTTTTATTACATGTTCATGAAGAGCTTACAACATAAATACTTTTAAGGGGAAAATTCTACTATTTACTATTAAAATTCTGAGTGTCATATATATTTTTTCAGAACAATAATCACTGTAGGTAAAAAGTAGCTTCTGTATTGTCTTATTTACTGTTGAGAACCAACCTGTTATGTTGAGAACCTACCTGATATGAATGAGATCCGTTAATGTCTCATTTAAAATAAACACAACCGTAAACAACATATCACTAAGTACTGTTACATAAAATATTCATAATGAACATATACAATGTAGCTATAGTTAAAAATCATTAGAATTAAAATCTCTTTGCATGAAATATATTAGTAGAAGAATCGCTTCCAAACAGGAGCTGTATATTTTGAATGAATGGTACAATGTAGAGCGATCAGGTGTGCATTTACCTTACGGAAGGAAATGCCAAATTTAAAATAATGTTTATATAAAATCTGGAATAGTGCTTTTTGAAGATAAATTTGTTGATTCCAAAAAAACCAGGGAATCATCATGATAAAACTCAGAAGCTCATGCTTGTTTCAAAATCACACAATTTTCAGTATAAACTACTTGTTTTATTTCAAAAATGTGAAAAAATATGAACTACGATTCATCACATTAAGGACCTTAAAGAGAGATATAGGGGTGACATCTCCCCCAGTGTTAATACATTCAAGATAAGATCCCAGTTGATAAGTGAGTTTACAGTATTTATTGGAATATAGAGAAGAGAGAGAACACTTGCAGACTGAGTTTCAGGAAGTCTTCATAAAAGAGGTGCAAATGAGTCCTGAAGGATAGGTAAGATTTCCAAAGAAGAGAGAGACAGGAAAGACATTGAGAGGGTAGACTAATATAGAGGGTATCGGAAAGATGCTCAAACTAATAGTTCAGGTTAAGTTTATGTGGAAAAGTATATCAGAAATGTCGAAAGTCTTCAGTTGGTGAAATCCTTTGAATTAAAGACTAAGGGGTTTGGATTTTTGTTAATGAAGTGTTTTTTTTTTTTTTTAATAGAGAATGAAAAGCCCAAATCTTGTGTCTTAGCCTGGGTTCCTAAGAAAGCAGATCCTGAAGCTTAAGCTTATATGTTCCTCTTTTCTTAGAAAGTACATCTCAAAGGACAGAAGTGAGGGACAAGGGATTGAAGCTGGGGAGGAGAAAGAGCAGGAACTAAGTTGGTCACTTCGAAATGTGACTGATGCTCAGTCCTTGATAGGGTGCCCCAAGAAGCCATATAAACTGTGTCAGGACTGTTCCTCATGGAGAGAAAGGAGAAAGTAAGAATAATTTAACCATTTCTTCTCAAGTTACATTGGTTAAACATTCACCCCATGAATAGTTAATACCCCTGCTCCTTTGAATTGTAAATTGGACAAAAAATTGAGGCAATGTCAGATTGCATCTATATGAGGTTGATCAGAGGCTAAGCAGAGTTGGAACTAGAAGCAAGTGATGCATAGAAATGTTTAGGAGGTTTCTGATACAGTGATGTTTTAGAAAAACTTGCATGGCAACATAATTAAGAAAAATATATTAAAGACAGGATGCCCAATTAGAAAAAAAATTTAAATAGTTTAGGTAAACATAGCAAAGACTTTCATTAGCATAGTAGTATTTAGAGTGGGAATAAAAGAATGACTCTAAGAAAATATAGGAAAAAAATATATCAGGGCTTAGCAGGTGACTGGATGTGGGATGATAAAAGGCAAAAAACATGGTATCACATTTCTTAGACTGATTTGAAAGGTAACACCATTTGCATAGGAAATGATTTTTGTTGTTGTTCACTTTTTTTTTCTGAGCAGGTTTTAATGGTAAATATGCTTAGACAGAGAATTCAAAATGCATTGATTTAATTGGTAAAGATTGTCTAACCATGCATATAGAAAGTGTAGCTAAACAGATAATGTAGAATATATTCTGATTTTCACGTTTAGTAAATATATTTTCTGCTTCCTATCTCAGAGTACAACTACAGTTACAACCTTAATCATTTTTGAAGTAACCTAAGGGGTCAAGGGATGACTTTTTCTCCCAAAGAACAATGATATCTATTATTTCTGTTTCCCAGAAAGAAATGTAAGATTATGCTAGGTGATCAAAAGACCATTTCAGAGTTTCCATGGAATTTTTTATACAAAAATAAATCTCCACCCCACCCCCACACACAATAACCATGCATTTTGACATGTGGATATTTCATGTGTTGAGGTGGAAGAAAATATGGTTCAGGGCGTAAAAACAGAAAATAATGGCTCTTATTGCATAGATATTAGCTGAACAACAAACTGATAACTGCCATAACCTCCATTCCTGCCAACATGGCCACTTTGTTCATGAGCCTGTTGGGCAATGACAGGGATGGCTGGGGAAAGAGGCAGACTGGTATTCACAGAACGGGTCATCGTATCCACTTCATTATTAAAATCCTCATCTGCTGAGGTGATCCTATGGTGAGCATGTATGTGGGACACAAATATCTTCACATTTTTCATCCAACTGGAGACGTCTATCCACATATGTTTTCCCCAGACTTCCTTGTCACCAATTTTCCAATCACGTTTCTTCCAAATCCCTGACCATCCAGTCAGACCATTGGCCACAATCCATGAATTGGTATATAATCAGATGTCGGGCCCTTTCTCCATCCATGCAAAATGAACAGCCAGGTTCTTTGCTCAAAGTTTTATCCATTGGGAGGATTTCACTTCACCACTGCCCTTCAGGGATGCTCCAGAAAAAGACTGTTGTACAGCTGTCCACTTTCATATGATGCTTGCATCTCGTGAAGAACCATCTGGAAAGCAGACCCAAGTCTTCTCTTCCTTTGTCAACTGATCAGACAGAACTTTCCAGGAGACCATAGGTTCAGGCTGGGAGAGAGAAGATGGTAGAGCAGGAACACAGACCACGGGCATTTGGGCCACTTCGTCATGTGATTCATGTAATTTACTTGTACCTTCAGGGACTCCTTGGGCCTCTCTCATATGTACCACTTTCATTTCATGTTGTAGGGCTGCTGTACATGCCCAGCTTTGTGGCTTGCTGGGTCAGATAACTGAGCATCTGGCTTTAATGACTTGTAGATGACTGAGAGTTGCCTGGCCTGATAATATCAGTGAGATCCCAGGGAGACTTCAGTGATTATCTCCTATCTTTTGTAACACCTGACCAGCAGGACTGCTGTATTTTAGAGCTAAGTATCGGACCATGTATCTTGTCACAGAGATGTACTGAAATAATTTTGTTTGTATTCTGCGCCCAGTGTCTGTGGGATATCTGGTATACACAATATCCAACTTTGTGTATGTCACTGAGTCCTGTATGTGTTTAAGTATTTGGAACTTTTGTGGAAAATATGCCCCATTACTACTATACATTTACTAAAGTTCCTTTACAAAATGGAACTAGAACTACATGTATATCTTGGCAGCAAGCCAGGCATAGTTTATGTATGTATTTCAATAGTTTTAGTAAATAATCTCAGTCTACCAAAAATCATCTTTTTCGTAACACAGTGGAAGAATCTTTATGTTATTGCCTTCAGAGTGGTCTTCTTAGGCTCTGAGGTGGTATGGTTGTGCCAGTAGCTAGGGTACCACTTCTTGATTTCCCAGCTTTTTGATTGTGATAAAGATTGCTGTTTCTTTATGTGCCAACTGTGTATGCTGTTCTAGGAACCACTCCTGGACAAGCCCGTTTTCCATACTCTCCACTGACTATATGTGCCTCTACTTCCCTCCGTTAGAAGCCCCATTTGCTTAATAAGCTAGGTTGGATTTTATTCTCTGAAACTTAAGCTTATCTGATAAAAGGATTCAACCCATCCTTCAAGTCCCATAATTATGTAGGAATCTCTCTTGATAAAACTTCTCAAAAACTGTCTTTTTTCTATGAATGGTAGTAGATTGTGTATGGCACCTTAATGAAACTTTTCTACATAGCCATCCTGGTATTTCATATTTTCCCCTCTATATCATAAACTCCTCAAAACAGTAACTATGTGCCATATACCTCTGTATACCTTACAGTATCTATTTCTCATATTTGGATAATATTTTGAGAGGAAAGTATAAATAGATTACTTTGCAGGAGTATTACTAAAATCCTAGACAATGAAAGTGTTAATGATGCATTTTTCTTATTTTATTGTGAAAGGTATTATTTATAATAATCAACTAGTAAATATTTCCTTTATACTGTTACTGTTCTTCTTCTATATATATATATATATATATATATATATATATATATATATATATATATTCATATTCAGGACAAGGTAATGAAAAGTTGTCCTTAATGCAAAAGAGGAACTCATGTGCCTTTTGATATGGAAATTAATTCTTTACTTGGGTTATTGCATATTTAAGTTAATACACATGAGGAATTAAATAAGGTCATTTTGAGACATTTTAGTGATGTACAGACATTTACTATAGAATAAGCTAAGCAATAAGATTTTTAGAAAACACCGGAGTAGCGATTTAATGGATATCTTTAAAAGGCATAATAAATTATTCCATTGTATTTTAATATTTTAACTCTAAATACTTCTGATTAACTAGAATTCCTTGTACACTATATCATGGTTTATTATTAAATCCTGTCAGAAAATGGGTTTTCTGTTCTGATGGTTGCCTTGTTGGACTTAAAATATAAAAGCCATCCAGAAAGATTCAGATGTCTTCTTTCTTCATCACTTACTGTTTATCTCATTCTCTCTGACAGTCTCAAATTAGCAAAAGCAAAGTCACAGGCACATGTATACACTATTCCCTTACTGACAACATTTAAATTTCTCTATTATATTTTAATGTTTGTGAATTATTAAATATGCATTAGCATTTGTATGTCTAGAAGCTACATATCTAAGTTTTATAATTGTGGCCATATTTTTTTTTATTTTGTATGTTAAAACGCATTTAAATTTGAACAAAAAAAAGCTAACACTGCACATTTTCAAAGATGACTTCCGCAACTTGTGAACTGTTCCAAAGAGCTGAGAGGGTACATTCAGTAAAGACTGCCCCCACATACACCAAAATTGATAACAAAGCTGTTCATAGAAAATTGAATGTCCTCCATGTCATCATTTATTTAAACACAAACAGAAATCACAAGTTCTACCTGTTATCTATTAGAATCATCAAAGCATGCCAACAGGACCATAAACCCTTTCTATTTTTTTTCTTTTTGTTAAGACAATAAGTGGTTCATATTCTGGTCTATCTGAATTTGAATCTTTTTGTTTTTTAATTTGAGTTTTTCCATGGCGTTCTTGGGAAAGAACAACTTACTCTGAGATAAAATAATAGATACATTACTGTTTTGTATAGCCTCAAAATTTTTCATTTTTAAATAGATCTTAATGATCCTTGCTTTCTAGAGTTTTATTTTATAGATGATGACACTGCAGGATAAATATCTGTAACCCTGAAAAAAAAAGTGAATTTAAAGAGTGGGTTTGCGGCTGTGGTGTTAAGGATGAGCAGTGAAAGAAATAATAAGGCCCATTCAACTTTTATAGTAAGAAGATGCAGGTAAATATGTCTTCATCTGGAAGATAAACCAAGTTTGGATAAATTTTATAAAGAACATAGATAAAGCAGCATTATTTGCTCTCTTCTGTGCCTTCTTTATACTAAAATGAAGGAAATATTGAATGATGAGTGTTGGAAGGGGTCAGAGTTACTAAATGCATCTCTCTGGCTTTGGCATGCTTCCATATAAGACTAGTAGCCAGACTAAGGGCCTGTTATATGACCAATGCCCAGATGGAGTGGGCTAAGGAAAACTTTGGACATTTTTTAAGCAAAATTACAAAAGTCTCCAGAGGAAAAGTTTTTCTAGCCCCTAATAGTCAAAAATGTTTGAGGCCTCAAATGCTAATGCTTCTGCTAGACTGAATGTTCTGTACTAAGAGTGGAAACTGGAGAACATATTATTAATGGGCAATGGAACTAGGTGACAAAGGCAATGTGGTTGAGCACCCAAGCTGTTGAAAGTGTAAAGTGTCCACCTATATGAAAATATGCCCCAGTTTGGAACTGAGCTTTGTAGTTCTTTATACCTACTATAAAGAGGAATAAATGACATAAGCACAATACTTTTAGAAATACTTACAGAAATATTTCTATAAGTTCATCAATATTTTATAGTCATTTTAATAAATAATTTAATTGTATTTATAAAAGAAAAACTGTGTATAGATTGAATTTGGGCTATCAGAAGATTTTTACATTGGTAGTTCTTCACTGAATCTGCTTTGCCTTGCATAGATACTGGCCTATAATAGGCATTCATTTAAAGAATACAGGTTTCAAGCAGGAGCTCAAACATTGTTTTATGCCAGTAGGACTAATGAATCTGAGGGGTACATTGTTGTGAACAACCCATTAAAATTCCATGATGCCTTTAAGCTTTGTAACTTATAAGTAGTGAATTGTGTGTTTAATTTAAGTCACTTCACTTTGACATAATTATCAGAAAGTATTATTTAACTGTTAATTTTAGTAAATGGGGAAATAATTACTTCAAAAGCCAAAGAAATACTGCACCTCTGGAGTCACTAGACATTTAACTGAGGAATAAAACCATATTTTCATATACCTTACTGTTGTTCACAATTATTAATATTTGAGAGTATTTCCTCATGCATTTTCCCCAGGCAGTGCTTTTACATTGTTGTGATGGTTTTGCAAATAGTATTTCATATTCTGTTTTTTCCAGCTAACATTTAATACAAGCATTTTAATCATGTTACATTTTCTTTTAATACCTCATGATTGATGGAGCAGTAAAATCACTAAAGATTACAATCAATAAAAATAAAGGTTCATAATATAAAAAGGCAGAATTGCATAAAGATCTTAGTTGTTAGGTAAAGATATCATGTTGTTTTAAAGCAAATGAGTTATTGGATATTTAGATGTGTGGAGATTGGAGCCACTCACCTTCAGTTGCCCATATTCTATTACTAGACTCGAAAAAATCTCACCCAGAAGAAGTGGATTTAAAAAAAGTTGTAGCTGCTGCGTGCATGTGTGTGTATGTGTGTGTGTGTGCATATGCATGCAAAAATATTGAGTGGTGTAACTAGTATAAATGGAGAGAGGGGAATAATTGTTAAGTGACTAGAAATGTCAGGTGTGATCCTTTGTGTTTTATGTATGTTAGTAAAATTTCTACCCCCACAACTGTCCTCTTCTGACCATAGTATGGGACACTCTGGAAGAACCTATGTGGAAAGGCTACCATAACTCCTCTAAAATCATAACACGTAAACCCCAAACACTGCAGGCATCTCAGCATGTCAGGGTGTCACACTTAAAGACAAAACAATTAGAGATCGTGAAATAATGTGAATAACAGTTTACTGTAACTTGCTGAAAAATTACCCAAAAAATCTATTCATATACTACTATAAAGGTTCTTTCTGATTTTTTAAAGATTTGTTTTTTTGATGTAGACCTTTTTTTTTTTGTCTTTATTGAATTGGTCACAATACTGCCTCTGTTTTGTTTTTTTTTCCTAACATGTTTATTGGAGTATAATTGCTTTACAATGGTGTGTTAGTTTCTGCTTTATAACAAAGTGAATCAACTATACATATACATATTTCTGCATATCTCCTCCTTCTTGTGTCTCCCTCCCACCCTCCCTATCCCACCCCTCTAGATGGTCACAAAGTACCGAACTGATCTCCCTGTGCTATGCGGCTCCTTCCCACTAGCTATCTATTTTACATTTGGTAGTGTATGTATGTCCATGCCACTCTCTCACTTCGTCCAAGCTTACCCTTCCCACTCCCCATATCCTCAAGTCCATTCTCTACGTCTGTGTCTTTATTCCTGTCCTTCCCCGACCTTCTTCACAACCTTTTTTTTTTTTTTAAGATTCCATATATATGTGTCAGCATATGGTATTCGTTTTTCTCTCTCTGAGTTACTTCACTCTGTATGACAGACTCTAGGTCCATCCACCTCACTACAAATAACTCAGTTTCGTTTCTTTTTATGGCTGAGTAATATTCCGTTGTATATATGTGCCACATCTTCTTTACCCATTCATCTGTCGATGAACACTTAGGTTGCTTCCATGTCCTGGCTATTGTAAATAGAGCTGCAGTGAACATTGTGGTACATGACTCTTTTTGAATTACGGTTTTCTCAGGGAATATGCCCAGTAATGGGATTGCTGGGTCGTATGGTAGTTCTATTTTTAGTTTTTTAAAGAACCTCCATACTGTTCTCCATAGTGGCTGTATCAATTTACATTCCCACCAACAGTGCAAGAGGGTTCCCTTTTCTCCACACCCTCTCCAGCATTTATTATTTGTAGATTTTTTGATGATGGCCATTTTGACCAGTGTGAGGTGATACCTCATTGTAGTTTTGATTTGCATTTCTCTAATGATTAGTGATGTTGAACATTCTTTCATGTGTTTGTTGGCAATCTGTATACCTTCTTTGGAGAAATGTCTATTTAGGTCTTCTGCCCATTTTTGGATTGGTTTGTTTGGTTTTTTGATATTGAGCTGCATGAGCTGCTTGTAAATTTTGGAGATTAATCTTTTGTCAGTTGCTTCATTTGCAAATATTTTCTCTGATTCTGAGGGTTGTCTTTTCATCTTGCTTAT
This sequence comes from Balaenoptera borealis, assembly GCF_965194805.1. Taxonomy (NCBI): domain Eukaryota; kingdom Metazoa; phylum Chordata; class Mammalia; order Artiodactyla; family Balaenopteridae; genus Balaenoptera; species Balaenoptera borealis. Next base: position 49,320,613 of record NC_138863.1, on the reverse strand, counting down.
GTTTTCCTTTGCTGTGCAAAAGCTTTTAAATTTCATTTGGTCCCATTGGTTTATTTTTCTTTTTATTTCCATCTCTCTAGGAGGTGGGTCAAAAAGGATCTTGCTGTGATTTATGTCATAGAGTGTTCTGCCTATGTTTTCCTCTAAGAGTTTTATAGTGTCTGGCCTTACATTTAGGTCTTTAATGCATTTTGAGTTTATTTCTATGTATGATGTTAGGGAGTGTTCTAATTTCATTCTTTTACATGTAGCTGTCCAGTTTTCCCAGCACCACTTATTAAAGAGGCTGTTTTTTCTCCATTGTACATTCTTGCCTCCTTTATCCAAAATAAGGTGACCATATGTGTGTGGGTTTATCTCTGGGCTTTCTATCCTGTTCCATTGATCTATATTTCTGTTTTTGTGCCAGTACCATACTGTCTTGATTACTGTAGGTTTGTAGTAGAGTCTGAAGTCCAGGAGCCTGATTCCTCCATCTCCGTTTTTCATTCTCAAGAATGCTTTGGCTATTCGGGGTCTTTTGTGTTTCCATACAAATTGTGACATTTTTTGTTCTAGTTCTGTGAAAAATGCCAGTGGTAGTTTGATAGGGATTGCAATGAATCTGTAGATTGCTTTGGGTAGTAGAGTCATTTTCACAATGTTGATTCTTCCAATCCAAGAACATGGCATATTTCTCCATCTGTTTGTATCATCTTTGATTTCTTTCATCAGTGTCTTATAGTTTTCTGCATACAGGTTGTTGTCTCCTTAGGGAGGTTTATTCCTAGATATTTTATTCTTTTTGTTGCAATGGTAAACGGGAGTGTTTTCTTAATTTCTCTTTCAGATTTTTCATCATTAGTGTATAGGACTGCAAGAGATTTCTGTGCATTAATTTTGCCTCCTGCTACTTTACCAAATTGATTGATTAGCTCTAGTAGTTTTCTGGTAGCATCTTTAGGATTCTTTTTGTGTAGTATCATGTCATCTGCAAACAGTGACAGTTTTAGTTCTTCTTTTCCAATTTGGATTCCTTTTATTTCTTTTTCTTTTCTGACTGCTGTGGCTAAAACTTCCAAAACTATGTTGAGTAATAGTGGTGAGAGTGGGCAACCTTGTCTTGTTCCTGATCTTAGAGGAAATGGTTTCAGTTTTTCACCACTGAGAACGATGTTGTCTCTGGGCTTGTCATATATGTCCTTTACTATGTTGCAGTAAGTTCCCTCTATGCCTACTTTCTGGAGACTTTTTATCATAAATGGGTGTTGAATTTTGTCAAAAGCTTTTTCTGCATCTATTGAGATGATCATATGGTTTTTCTCCTTCAGTTTTTTAATATGGTTTATCACATTGATTGATTTGCATATACTGAAGAATCCTTGCATTCCTGGGATAAACCCCACTTGCTCATGGTGTATGATCCATTTCATGTGCTGTTGGATTCTGTTTGCTAGTATTTTGTTGAGGAGTTTTGCATCTATGTTCATCAGTGATATTGGCCTGTAGTTTTCTTTTTTTGTGACGTCTTTGTCTGGTTTTGGTATCAGGGTCATGGTGGCCTCGTAAAATGAGTTGGGGAATGCTCCTCCAGCTGCTATATTTTGGAAGAGTTTGAGAAGGATAGGTGTTAGCTCTTCTCTAAATGTTTGATGGAATTCGCCTGTGTAGCCATCTGGTCCTGGGCTTTTGTTTGTTGGAAGATTTTTAATCATAGTCTTAATTTCAGTGCTTGTGATTGGTCTATTTATATTTTCTATTTCTTCCTGGTTCAGTCTCAGAAGGTTGTGCTTTTCTAAGAATTTGTCCATTTCTTCCAGGTTGTCCATTTTATTAGCATAGAGTTGCTTGTAGTAATCTCTCATGATCCTTTGTATTTCTGCAGTGTCAGTTGTGACTTCTCCTTTTTCATGTCTAACTCTATTGATTTGAGTCTTCTCCCTTTTTTTCTTGAGGAATCTGGCTAATGGTTTATCAATTTTGTTTATCTTCTCAAAGAACCAGCTTTTAGTTTTATTGATCTTTGCTATTGTTTCCTTTATTTCTTTTTCATTTATTTCTGATCTGATCTTTATGATTTCTTTCCTTCTGGTAACTTTGGGGTTTTTGTGTTCTTTCTCTAATTGCTTTAGGTGTAAGGTTAGTTTGTTTATTTGAGATGTTTCTTGTTTCTTGAGGTTGGATTGTATTGCTATAAACTTCCCTCTTAGAACTGCTTTTGCTGCATCCCATAGGTTTTGGGTTGTCATGTTTTCATTGTCATTTGTTTCTAGATATTTGTTGATTTCCCCTTTGATTTCTTCAGTGATCTCTTGGTTATTTAGTAGTGTATTGTTTAGCTTCCACGTGTTTGTATTTTTTACAGATTTTTTTCCTGTAATTGATATCTAGTCTCATAGCATTGTGGTCGGAAAAGATACTTGATATGATTTCAGTTTTCTTAAATTTACCAAGTCTTAATTTGGGACCTGAGATATGATCTATCCTGGAGAATGTTCCATGAGCACTTGAGAAGAAAGTGTATTGTGTTGTTTTTGGTTGGAATGTTCTGTAAATATCAATTAAGTCCGTCTTGTTTAATGTATCATTTAAAGCTTGTGTTTCCTTATTTATTTTCATTTTGGATGATGTGTCCATTGGTGAAAGTGGGGTGTTAAAGTCCCCTACTATCATTGTGTTACTGTCAATTTCCCCTTTTATGGCTGTTAGCATTTGCCTTAGGTAATGAAGTGCTCCTGTGTTGGGTGCATAGATATTTACAATTGTTATATCTTCTTCTTGGATTGATCCCTTGATCATTTTGTAGTGTCCTTCTTTGTCTCTTGTAATAGTCTTTATTTTAAAGTCTATTTTGTCTGGTATGAGAATTGCTACTCCAGCTTTCTTGTGATTTCCATTTGCATGGAATATCTTTTTCCATCCCCTCACTTTCAGTCTGTATTTGTCCCTAGGTCTGAAGTGGGTCTCTTGTAGACAGCATATATATGGGTCTTGTTTTTGTATCCATTCAGCCAGTCTATGTCTTTTGGTTGGAGCATTTAATCCATTTACATTTAAGGTAGTTATTGATATGTATGTTCCTCTTACCATTTTCTTAATTGTTTTGGGTTTGTTATTGTAGGTCTTTTCCTTCTCTTGCATTTCCTGCCTAGAGAATTTCCTTTAGCATTTGTTGTAAATCTGGTTGGGTGGTGCTGAATTCTCTTATCTTTTTCTTGTCTGTAAAGTTTTTAATTTCTCTGTCAAATCTGAATGAGATCCTTGTGGGATAGAGTAATCTTGGTTGTAGGTTCTTCCCTTTCATCACTTTATATATGTCCTGCCACTCCCTTCTGGCTTGCAGAGTTTCTGCTGAAAGATCAGCTGTTAACCTTATGGGGATTCCCTTGTATGTTATTTGTTGTTTTTCCCTTGCTGCTTTTAATATTTTTTCTTGGTATTTATTTTTTGATAGTTTGATTAATATGTATCTTGCAGTGTTTCTCCTTGGATTTGTCCCGTATGGGACTCTCTGGGCTTCCGGGACTTGTTTGACTATTTCCTTTCCCATATTAGGGAAGTTTTCAACTATAATCTCTTCAAGTATTTTCTCAGTCCCTTTCTTTCTCTTCTTCTTCTGGGACCCTCTATAATTTGAATGTTGGTGCATTTAATGTTGTCCCAGAGGTCTAAGACTGTCCTCAGTTCTTTTCATTCTTTTTTCTTTATTCTGCTCTGTGGTAGTTATTTCCACTATTTTATCTTCCAAGTCACTTATCCATTCTTCCGCCTCAGTCATTGTGCTATTGATTCCTTCCAGAGAATTTTTAATATCATTTATTGTGTTGTTCATCATTGTTTGTTTGCTCTTTAGTTCTTCTAGGTCCTTGTTAAACGTTTCTTGTATTTTCTCCATTCTGTTTCCAAGATTTTGGATCATCTTTACTATCATTACGCTGAATTCTTTTTCAGGTAGACTGCCTATTTCCTTTTCATTTGTTTGGTTTGCTGGGTTTTTACCTTGCTCCTAAATCTGCTGTGTGTTTCTCTGTCTTCTCATTTTGCTTAACTACTGTATTTGGCGTCTCCTTTTCACAGGCTGCAAGTTCGTAGTTCCTGTTGTTTTTGGTGTCTGCCCCCAGTGGCTAAGGTTGGTTCTGTGGGTTGTGTAGGCTTCCTGGTGGAGGGGACTAGTGCCTGTGTTCTGGTGGATTTGTCTGGTTCTTGTCTTTCTGGTGGGCAGGACCACGTCCGGTGGTGTGTTTAGGGGTGCCTGTGATCTTATTTTGATTTTAGGCAACCTCTCTGCTAATGGATGGGGTTGTGTTCCTGTCTTGCTAGTTGTTTAGCATAGGGTGTCCAGCACTGTAGTTGCTGGTCGTTGAGTGGAGCTGGATTTTAGCATTGAGATGAAGATCTCTTACAGAGCTTTCACTGTTTGATATTACATGGAGCTGCGAGGTCTCTGGTGGACCAATGTTTTGAACTTGGCTCTCCCATCTCAGAGGCTCAGGTCTGATACCCAGCCGGAGCACCAAGACCCTGTCAGCCACACGGCTGCAACTTGAGACATGACCATTCATGTCCCATTCACCTGCATTGGTCAGGTGGGGTCTTCTTTTTCACTACCTCTGTTTTATGCCTTGTGTTTTTGGCTGCAAGGCATGTGGGATCCTAGCTCCCCAACCAGGGATCAAACCTACACCTCCTGCATTGGAAGGCGAAGTCTTAACCACTGGACCGCCAGGGAAGTCCCTATAAAGATTCTTAAAATGAGTTTTTATATTTATCTCTCTCAAGATCTTTCTTGTCCTTCAGCTGCCATGGAATCTTTTTATTTATCTGCAAATTCCTAAATTTCATCCGATAATTATATTTTCCTCCTGCCCTCTTCATTTTATTTTTTGTGATAATTTCTCTTAACATAAAATATAACCCCTTAGCAAATGTTTAAGTATACAACACAGTATTGATAACTATAGGCACTATGGTGTATAGTAGATCTCTATTATTTTGAATGCTCTGATCTTTCTCCATATCCCCTTCCTTCTAGATCTGTTTGTTGTTGTTTTCACCAGTAACCCTGTACTGGCTTTCCAAAATAAGTAAGTCAGGGTCCTTTTATGGTATCTCAGAGTTTCACCTCATTCAATTGTCAAATTCTTCACAGTAAATGTCCAGGCCCCAAGAGAATGATATGGGAGAGAAGAGAGAGACTGTGAATTCACACAAGTAAGATTCTCTTTTGCTGCCCTACATCCCAGGAACTGGTGAAAAGGTGCTATCACCTTACATATAAGGTGTCAAAGAAACCTATGGTCCTTTTTCTTAATTATATGTATTTATTAATAAGTTGAGAAACTAGAGAGATATTGACAGCAAAGGTAAAGATGATCTTTTCTAGATAGTAAAATGTGGCCGCTTTGGTGTACAACAGTTAATTTTAAATTTCAGAGAAAAGAGCTGTTCAAAAGTCAGTTTGCCATCAAAATGCTGTGTGAAAGTAAACCCAGGCTCACCACAGCTGTCCCAGTCATCCTATGCTTAAGTACAATCATTCCTTGGTATCTGAGGGAGATTGGTTCCAGGACCCACCCCACTACACAGGTACCAAAATCCATGGATGATCAAGTCTCTTATGTGAAATAGCCTGGTATTTGCATACAACCCACCCCCATCCTCCTGTTTACCTTAAATCACCTCTAGATTACTTATAATACCTGATACAGTGTAAATGCTATGTAAATAGTTGCCAGTGTTGTTGGTGTGGCAAATTCAAGTTTTGCTTTTTGGACTTTTCTGGAATTTTTTGAATATTTTCAATCTGCATCGGTTGAATTGGGGGATGCAGAACTCATGTATAAGGAGAGTCAACTGTAACCTATTTGTGGGTCTCTCTCTGCAGCAACGAATTTAAACGCTGCATTGTAATTAATACTTAGGACAGTATAAATGAACCCTCAGAGAAGCTTAAATTTTCTTCTGTACATGTGCTTTGTTTTAAATGACTGGAAAATAAATGGTGCATACAGAAATGTTCCATCTGAAAAGTTTAGGTTTTAGGAATTTTGTGTTAAAGTTGGTTTTTAGAAAATTTGAATGCATAATAGAAGCTACTGTAAATGTTCCCAAAAACTGAAGCTAGGTTCTGAATTTTCACATTTATAACTAAACTGGAGTATATTTAATTTACCAATTATATTTATAATTATTTCAGAATTGCTCAGAATTACCTTCCAGAGAATTTAAAGTGAGCATGCTTTACTCACTACTGAACATGAAATGATTAAACATAAATTCTGAAAGTCAAATAATGTCATTGAAATACTTTAACATTAAAAATTATCACTTTTGGTTTGTATAGCTCTATACAGATAATTAAGGTGAAATGCTGTTTTGTCTTTCCTACATGTGATCATCAATTCTATAAAAATAACTCTCCCTCAAAATAGTTTCATCAGAGTGCGAAACTTTGGCATTGAGAGACATCATAAAATAGTTGTAAAACTGCTTCATGTTAATAGTATTTACCCTACAGGAAAGTTTAGGCTTCATTTACAGTGTGCAACCATTCAAAACAGCATAACTTTGCTATGCTATTAAAGTAATCATCCAATTTAAGAACATATTACTTTGAAGACACCATCTGGCATAATACAGAATCTAGAGGGCATAATTGGTTTTACTATGGATTTTTAGAGAAAGTATAAAATAACATGGATAATCTGTTAAATAACCCTGTTCAATATTAAAAATTATCACAAGCCCAGGAAGTAGGCACAAAAGCACATTAAAGAATATTTCTTCTTTTTAAATAAAAACTCATTCTAAAACTATGTTTACATACATTTAAGTGGAAAATGGTCTACATGATAGGAATTTTTTAAAACTGTATTTTCTGACATATATTACATGCTTAGCAACATACCTGCATATTTCACTGTAATTGGCAGATGAGGGTATTCTCCAAAAGGAACTGAAGGGTAGCAGAATATACCACCCCAAAATATGCCTCTTAAGGATTATCCTGAGCTGGTTATTTTTGAAGAAACAGCAGATGCAGGAGAAGCTCTGAAAAATCAGTAGAAATTACCCTTTTGTAAGATAAATTTACTTTTATAAGGAAAATATCCATTTGCAAAGGTGTCTCCCTCTCAGTACCAAAAAGAGGAGGATGACTAGATCTCTAGAAACTCTCATCAATGGAGAGGGCAGCAGACCTAAATCTGCTTAACAACCTTATCCTTGTTTACTGTGCTATGCTTTTCCTATAACTTCCCATAACTGGTTCCCCACCCTCCACAACATCTTCTTCCATCTTTAGGAGGAGATGGTACTTAAGGTGATGGCTTGGACCATTTGTTACTACCATGACTCACTGAAGACTCCGATGAAGGTTAGCATTTTTTAGCAATAAAGTATTTTTAATGAAGTTATGTACATTGTTTTTTTTTTTAGACATAATGCTATTGCACATTAATAGACTACAGTATAGTGTAAACATAAATTTTATATGCACTGGGAAACAAAAAAATTTGTGTGACTCTCCTTATTTCATTATGCATTTTATTGCAGTGGTCTGGAACCCAGCCCACATTATCTCTGAGGTATGACTGTACTCAGTTTTGGGTATCTCCCATGTATACAGGAGGTATATATATTGTAAAACTTCTGTTTGTTTTTCTCCTGTTAATCTGTCTTTTATTCTCAGCCAAGAACCTAGAAGTGTAGAGGGAAATGTATTTTTTCTTCCCTACAGAAGAAATAGTCATTTTATAGTTCGATATTTCCATAAAATGATTTTCAAAAATGTTTAAAGATAAAACCTATCTGCAAAGAAGAAATTAAAACAGGTATACTTGGATTAAAAGCTCATTTTATTTTACATAGATTATAAAAGTTACTTTAGGCATAGTATAACTACAAGTATTGGGACTATAATCTTGCATGAATATCAGTCTCATTATTTTATAGACACCTTACCTCTCAACAGTACACTTTAGTATTTTGATTTGAAATTGTAAAAACCCTGATATACTTTTATGAGGATATTTCTTTAAGTAAGCTGTTTATTTCAAACACGTTTTCCTTATTGCTTTCAGCTCACATACTACTCTGTTAAATGCACATTTTAATCACTATGAAAACAACAGCTGCTTTCCATAGTTAAGTGGCAGTTTATACAATGCACAGAAAAACTGCAGTGATTAGCATTAATACTTTCAGTGTTTTCCAATAATATTTTGTGCACTAGGGTGGCTTGTAATGGACTAGAAGTTTGAAGATTTCTATATTCAAGAAATTGTTTTGCTTTTGTTCAAATATTTATAAATGATAGACTAGATGAATGGATGGATAGATAGATTTTTTAGTTCTTTTATTCTGCAAAATGATTAATTGGCACATTGTCTTGAAAATGAACATAAATCACTGTGTAGTATTACAAATTGACAAAATCTTTGTATAATATTGAACTTGTGAGGTTCAACATACTTTTGGCAGTTGTCTTATATCCCTCATACATATATGTTTATTCTTCTTGTTCTAGTTTTACTTCTCCTTCTCAAAATCTCTCAACACTTTTATGTAAATTAAATTTTTGCTAGGCTATGTACCAGGAAAAGGCCGTTATAATCTTGCCTCAAGCAGCTTGCAGTAAAAGAAACATACTAATAAATGATGTTCATAAATTCTTAAAGATGGAACAAGAAATGACTGAGAATTACATTTATTACTTTATATAAGTACATGAAGTATATAGAATATATGCATGTAATGCTCTATGCACATTTATTTGTTTTAAGTGGAGAGGAAATTACAGTTGCTACAATTTAAAATGATATTTATGAGTTTGAAATCATGGTAAGTGTCCTAGAAAGCGGAAGAGGGCATTATGGGTCTGATGGGATTATAAAATAATGGAAATCAGGCAAATAAGCAGAGAATCTCCTAATACAGTGCTACATAAAAGCAAGAGAAAATTTAGGAGGATGCGTGTTAAATAAAATCGCCTGGGAAACAACTCAAATTAAAAAGAGGTACTAACACTGACATTGGTACTGGAGAGAAAGAATTTTCCTCTACCCTTTAAAGGTTCTTTTGGCTGGTCTGATGAAATCAACATGAAGCAGAGTAACAGAAGAAATTCACATTTAATTTTGTATGTATAGGAACCCCACATACATAACAGATTCAAAGACAGAAAGGTAAAATGAGGTATCTATATGCCACATTGAATGGAAAGGGGCCTGGGGCTTCAAACGGGAGGAGGGCAATTCACAGAGCAATAAGAATAAGAGCAGATGTTTCATAACTGGATGTTTTCCCTGCTACACAGATGGGCCACTCAGGTCAAATTTATCTCTGGAAATAATTTTCATTCTGGGAAAGACTTCCAATTTAAATTCTTCTAGGTAATTAAGGGACGGGCAGAAGTTTCTCTGGAGCCTGCTGGTCTCAATTGCCTTTAGTTCAAAGTAATCCATATGCCGAAGTGGCACATGTTGAGAAGGTTCGTTGTGAACCCCTTCAGTGGTCAACTGAGTAACAGTCACTGTGTTATTCACCAAACCTCTTGCTAAATACATACCTGGTGCAGATTGTAAAAATGTGAATAGGAAGTGATTCTACCCCTAAGGGAGCTCACTATCTACTCATAGAGGGCATGTGAATAAATGAATTACAATACAGTTAGAGTGATACTGGAAATGTGTACTTTGTACAGGGACAGCATAGATAAAGAAGGGGTGGAAAGATGGATGAGAGTTTGTCAGAAAGATAGGAAAGTAATTTTACAAGCAGGAATAACAATATTTGAAAAGGTTTAGTTAGAGAAATATACAATGTGGTGGTTTTAGGGCACTAGGCTAAAGCCTAAATTATAAGATAAGAATAAAGTGAAACAGTCACATTTCTCTATACAGATAACTTTTAAAATTTTTGAATACATGGAATTTTTCCTAGGAACATTTAGAATTTTTTAAGGATTAAAATGTTCATCACCAACATAGAAATAACACACAGTGGTTAGCTGCTAGGACTTTGGAATCAGACAGTCTTACATTTCAATTCTAGATTTGCCTGTTAAAAATAGAATGACTTTTGGAAATTTCTTAGCTTTTCTAAATTCACTTTCATCTTCTGTAAAATAGAAATAACAGTACTTACCCATAAATTTGCTATAAGTATACATAAAAAGTGCCATTGGAGTATGTAAGAATTGATAAATGTTAAGATATAACTATTAGCTTGTTATTATTATTGTGAGGAAGATGTTGAAAACATAATTCTGTGTCTGCAAGCATCAGTATTATCCTCTCTATTCTTTAATAAAAGTTAAATATACTGTGCTCATCATTATGCATGATAAGATTTTTATTACCCAGGGGAGTAAAATGAGTATAAATCTAACAACACTGACATCAATTTAAGTAAACTTCTCCTACCTACAGGCATAATCTTCCACTGCCCAACATTTTTTAATTAGAATTTTGGGAATTTTTTTATTTTTAAATATTTATAGATTCACAGGAAGTTACAAAACCATTACAGAGATTTCCTGTGTACTCTTCACCCATTTACCCTCATTAGTTGCATCTTCCATAACCATAGTATGATATTAAAACCAGAATATGACAAAGATATAATGTACAGTTCTGTGTCATTTTACCACATGTGGGTAAATGTGTGTAACCACCACTGCAATCAGTATGTAGTATTATTCAGTCACCAAAAGATCTCCCTCATGCTGCTCCTTTATAGTCACACTCACCCCCTCCCTCACCCACTATCCCTAATTCTTGGAAACAAATAATGCATTTTCCATCCCTATCATTTATTTCAAGAATGTTATATAAATGAAATCATATATTATGTGACCTTTTGATATTGGCTTTTTCATTCAGCATAATGCCTCTGAGATTTACTAAAGTTGTCGGTGTTTATCAATAGTACATAGCTTTCTTTACTGAGTAGTATTCCATGGTATGGATGTACTACAGTTTGCTTAACCACTCACCTATTATAGGACATTTTGATTCTTTCTAGTTTGGGGGCTATCACAAATGAAACTGTAGTGAACAGTCATTTACATGTTTCATGGGGACATAATTTTCATAAATGCCTCAAAGTGCAATTGCAAGATTGTATGAAATGTATATTTTTAGAGTTTTAAGAATTTGTCAAATTATTTTTTAGAGTGCTTATACTATTTTACATTCACACCAGCAATATATGACAGTCTTTTCACATCCTCACCAACATTTAATATTGTCACGATTGTTTTATTTTAACTGTTCTAATAGATGTTTACTGATACCTCATTATGGTCTTAATATATTTTATATCAGAAGATAATATTCATTTTCATAGAAACATATTTCTAAATAGGTAATAAATTCTTTGTCTATCTAAAGTAAAGTATGGAATTGACGTTTGGGAAAAAAAGAGTTAAGTTTGCTATAAGTTATTAGGCAACTGAAGAAATACAAGGAAAAAAAAATCTATTTCAAGTTGGTTGAGACTCAAACCAGACATTGGGACTAGAGTGAAAAAAAACATTCTACATTCCCATGAGAATATACATAATTTTATCAATGATTTTCAAGAAACGCATTCACCAAAGGAAAAAAAAAGATGAACTTATCTCACTTATATGTGGAATTTATATAAAAAAAGTCAAACATAGAAGCAAATGTAGTAGATGGTGATCGCCAAGGGCGAGAAGGTGGAGGAAATGGGGAGATGCTGGTCAAAGAGTACAAATTTGCAATTACTTAGGATGAATAAGTCTAAAGATATAATGTTCAGCATGATGATTATAGTTAATAATACTATAGTGGATACCGGAAATTTGCTAAGAGGATAGATTTCAAGTGTTCCCATTACACACAAAACATAGTGACTATGTGAAGAGATGGGTATGTTAATTAGCTTGACTTTAGTAATCAGTTAACTATGTATATGTATACCAACTCATCATGTTGTACACCTTCAACAGTCATTATTGAAAATAATAATACAAATCACGTCTGTTATCCATCTTCCTGCTGTACCATCCTGAGAACTTACATTCATTACCTAAATATAGTTCTGAAAAAAGAATACTTTTGAAAAAATACAGTTGTGTTCCTTGTGTATGACTGTCTTAAGTCTTATATGCCTAGTAACAGTTAAGAAGTCTATGGGTCTCAGATTCATATTCCCTAAATTAAAAAAAAGAGTCTATGTGCAAAATATATTAAAAGAACAATTGTTTTTAGTAAAAAATGTGTTAGTATAACATAATATCAGATACAGAGTAAAACTCAGAATTTAGGTTCTCTAGCATTACTAACATTGAGAAATTACGTGGCACTGGAAAATAGTTTCCTTGGTAATTTAACCAAAGTAAATCCTATCTGTAACTGAAATAACACACACACACAAAAACCCATAACATTTCCTTTGCATTTTCTTAAAAGGAATTCTTTTTAATTTTTTTTCAGAACATATGTTAACATTTCCTTTAGGGTCTTATTAAAAATGCCCTGGCATTTCTGCTTGTCTGAATAGAATTTCACTACCTCACACGTCTTAAGCATTATAAAATATCGCATTAACCTTTCTAACAGAGCTTCATATGACACAGAAGATATATTCTTCCAGGAGAATGTATTATTCATTAAGTAAATAGTAGAAGCAATATGAAAGAATTGTCTGAGTACTAAAATTTAATCAAAGCAATTAAAGTCAAAGGTGTTAATATATAGCTAGACATATTACAGTCATCAAATATTGTTGAACTTTTCCTTCAGGAATGAAATAGACTCCTACTTCAACTACTCATCTGAACTTTTATTACGTCTCATCATTTTTGTACTAAATCATGATGCTGAATTTATTCCAAGTACCTGTGCATAAGATACTGTGAACTTTATATTACTCTTCTATTGTGTCTATAGTTGATAACTCATTTCTAAGTCACTATTTATTTTAGAATTGCTTTACAGATCTACTATGATAATATGCCGGAGGAAATATTTTAAGCATAAATAGAAATGATTTTATATACCATGATATTAATAATTTTCAGAAAAAAATTATTGCATGCAATGCTTTATGATTTTATAGTATCTATTTGAATGCCAAATGCTGTTTTGTAATTACACTAAGGAGTTTTGCTTATAGTCAAATATGATGACAGGAGTAATCAGTTTGTGAACATCTACAATGTGCCATACCTCATGCTAGATAGTTTATATTCAGAATATCTTTTGGTATTGTTATCATATGCATTTGCAAATGAAACAGAGAATAACTTACCCAAGAACATGCAACTAGTCGATAACAAACACAATCTGTGAATTGAGAATATATTAAAAATAACCTTGGATAATCATCAAATACTATGACGGGAAATAACCAATATATAGCAGTCAGAATTCCCATACCTAAAACTATGCTGCCTGAGTAAAGCTTTTGAATAGAGTCCTCAAATAAAATAAATAGTCATTTTAAAAAAGAGATGAATTTAGGAATGTATTTAAATATACTGCTCTTATGGAAAGGAAACACATGATACATGAAACCACCAGAAATATAAATAACTCAACAAATTTTTCTCAATACCAATATAAATAGGCATCTGTGATGCCAATATTAATAAAGTGTTATGTGGGGATACACAAAATTTAAAGCTGATTCCCCACTTGAAGCTATGCCATAGTTGGATGCTTTTAATTGCAATAAAAGGGAAAACTCAAATCACTGTATGATAGAGATCAGTCAATATGTATTATTGCTTGTATGGCCTATCAAACTAGTTCCCAATAATAGGAAATATGCATTCTGCTTCCAGCTTTAAGGCTGTTATTTCAGAGTGGGGAATAAAAAAGTGTAAGGACTGCTGGTTCCCTGCCCAAGCACAGCTGTAGGATGGGCTCTGTGGCTCCCAGATTTCCGGTTAGGCTTCCTAGTCAGGCAGTCTGGATGCTGTCCAGTCATTATGTTGTACACCTTAAACTTATACAATGCTGTATATCAATTATATCTCAATAAAACTGAAAAAAAAAACCTGCCAGGACTTTGTACCTGGAGATTTCTTCTGTATGACAAACTACTTTCCAAAGATGGGTATTGTTCTGATCCTTCAGTGCAGAAGTCTGAGCCATGTAGATAACTGTCATGACCCTCTTATTTCCCTTGTGACACGGAAAGAAAAGTTTTTCTATTTTGCAATAGAAACATGAAAAATAAGCCAGCATAATTTCCAAAAGGGAACTGAGTAAGTTAAGTGGCTAATGCTTTCTTTGTACCTCTGAGTTCTTGGAAAGAGGCATAGAGATCTTGATTAGCTTGCTTAAGAAAAATAGAAAATAATCACAATGTGTTAATCTCCTTTGCTTCCCTTTGGTAGGATGTTACTGTATGGAATGAGGACCTCAGCCTAGGAAGCAGTACTTGATGATCTCCCATAAAAGACATATTAGTAAATGTCAATAATGAAACCATCTTTAAAAATAGTACATTTGAAATGGAATCCATGATTTCAAATCATTCAGTTGGTTCAGTTCATCTCTCAGCTTCTTGTTTTCAAAATTATTTTTAAAGTATTTTAATTTTCTCAATTTTATTCTTTGTAAGCCAATTTATAAAGCTCAACTAATCAAAAATCATGTTGCTGTGCAAATTATTGAATACAAAACTGAGAAAAATCAGATTTACTTGTCTGATGGAAATGAGATGCTTAATTGAATGTAGAATGTAGAAATCACTTTATTACTGGCATATTTTTTCCTCAACTCTATGTATTTATATAGCACTTATTACTATAGTGTCTAGACATCTTAACAAATGTGCCATGCCAATATAAAACACTATATTTTCTGGCCAAACCTATAGGAAAACCATATGGCATTGAAGTTATTGAAAAGCAAACACAAAAATAAATCACCGTGCATAATCAGACACTGGATGTTATTATTAGATTTTGATGATGTGACTTTCTCTTCACATGTTTGTCTTAAATACTAATGCAATTAAGATATTTCATGGAAATTACTACCATTGGACCTGGCTTATAAATAGTAACTAGTACTATTAATGTAACTACCAACATGGTTACCTTTACTTGCCCAAACTCCTGAAAATCTTGATGTCAAGATTCAGTTAAACTTCAGGAATTATTTCGGTTACTCATTTTAAGAAGTTTATAGTTCCGGAAGCTTAAACTGTTTTCTATGTAACTGACTAGAAAAGATAGTTTTCCTTAACTTGGTTACTTTAAAATGCATTTTAAAAAATCATTCTTTTTCTTTCTCCTATAGGTCCAAAATTAGGCTTTAAATACAATTAACAACCTGGTCAGTAAAAGGAATATTTATGTTATCCACAAAAATAAATTTTATGACTTATACACATATTATTAAGTAAATTTTGTAGTTCTCAGAGTTGAAGGTAAAATATAATGGTATTTGAAGATTGACTGGAGAAAGTGCTCTTAAGGCAGTCTTCAGGTTAGTGCTCATTCATGTTTCCTTTTCTAAGCAAATTAATTAAAATGAGGAAAGTAACAAGAATATATATACATATTATTACTGGCAGAACCTAGAATATGGAAGAAGTTTGTGAGAAATAATGAAGCAAAAGACTTAAAAAAATTTCTTTGTATGCTTTTAGCCTCTACCACTACCCAGGCACAGGGACAGATAGTGGTATGGATAAACATTCCTACTCTTGTCTATGTCATTGTAGTTCATTGCAATCTTATGAGATATAAATAGCCTGCAAGCTGGGAAATGTACCAGATTCTGAGCGAAAGCTTGGCTGACTGATTATGTAGGACTTTTCATGTCTTGCTGTTCTGATGCTCATTCTCCCCTCCGATTGATTCCAACACATGCATTTGCCCCTTGATGTCTAGGCTATGCTTCAGCTTTTTATTGATTACTTACAGGATGAAAAACACAGCCCAAGGCAACAGAGGTGATTTAGATGTAATCCCAACCTTACGAATTTCCTAGTATAGTGAGGGGGAGACAATCTTGCTAGCTGCCCTTTCTTGATAATATTTTTTATGATATTTTATCCTTGCTAGTTTTGAAATTAAAAGGACCAATCTTTTTTTATGAAAATATGGAGGTAATAGATAATAATGCTTATTATCTATTACCTCCATATTTTCAAAAAATAATACTTAATATTCTAGTACTAGAATATACTTTGTATTCTACTTAGTATAGTATAATTAATATTCTAATACAGTATAAGTAATATACTGATACTATTATTGCTTATAGTATAAGTAATAATACTTAGTGTTCTAGTGTGTCTTTGTATTTTTAAATCAATATTGATTAATTCATTTTCTAGTAAGGTGCTTTTATCAGTTACAAATCATAAGAGCTATCTCTTCCCTTCTAATATTTAGACCCCTTATTTCTTTTTGTTTTTCTGTAGTGATGGCCAGCACCCCCATTATTATATTAAACAGCTGTGGTGTTAATGAACATCTTTGTCTTTTGCTCAGTTTTAAAGAGAATGTATTAAACATTTATTCATTAAGCCTAAGGTTTGTTATATGTTTTGGTATTACTTATATCAAATTGTGAAAAGTCCCATTTACCACTAGGTTAGCTATTTTTTAAAAAAATTATTAAATGGTATTAAACTTTGTCATGTGAGTTTTCTGTAACAACTGATAAATTGTATTGTTTTCTTCTTTATCAATGCAGTAAATTACAATGATAGTTTTTTTTCTGACATAGAAACTTACTTTGTGATTTTAACCACATTTTTATATGATCATCATTAATAACTCTAAAAACTAAATTGAATAAATATATGCTTTGATTACCCAAGTGTAGACTTGATTTTAATTCATAAATATGTCCATTTTTCTTTCTAATATTTACTTCAAATTTTATTGGTCCATGGCGTATCTAAATACTAAGGTGTAGCAAGTATTTACTCACAAAACTTGGGCCTCCAGAGTGATTAAGTCCATTTGCTTAGCCTAGATAAATGGATTTCTTGACCTGAATTAGTATTTACTGGGTAAGGGACTGGAATTGTTTTTGAGAAGAGCAAATATATTTTTTCAAAAACAAGAAAATTAGATCCAAAAAGGAATGAAAGATAATAAAGTGAAAGTTATATTGGGAAGATAAGCAATAGAGATCCATAGCAAAGAAAGTTGAAAGAAGGGTAAAATAGACTTTGAGAAATTGATGGATGAGCATCACTCAAGTTGAAGACTCTAAAGGTAAAAGCTTGGATTTATCTATCTAGGTTGCCCAGATTCAGGAGTGGTTGTAGAAGTTTTTAGGAACTTTGGAGAACTGAAAATTCATGGACTATGTTGACCTAAAATTATCTCTGATGTCCTTCTATAGGTAAATTAGATTACCTAAGGATAATGAAATGGTTACTATACAAAGGCATTGTGGTATTGTAGTAAATCAGAACATACTTCATTATGCACCCCTTGATCAACTTAGCTTTAATGTATTATTTTTAGTCCTTTTATGCTCCATTTGCTGCATTTACTTTCCTCTGTGCATCTGAAGGACTGGTGATTCCAAGGATCCTACCTTTGCAAGTACCCCAAAGATTTATCAAAATAGCAAGTGGA
This sequence comes from Balaenoptera borealis, assembly GCF_965194805.1. NCBI lineage: Eukaryota > Metazoa > Chordata > Mammalia > Artiodactyla > Balaenopteridae > Balaenoptera > Balaenoptera borealis. The sequence continues at coordinate 49,303,044 of NC_138863.1, read as the reverse complement.
GCTCAGGAAGAAATACAATCTAGGACTCCAAAGTACCTTTAAAATGATTTGTCCATACAAAATTTGGCAAACACAATGTGGGGAACTGTGTGATCAAAAAAAAAAAAAAAATTGAAGCAACACTTTTTAAAAACCACTATGGGCAGGAAAAAGAGAGACCTGAGTTCGTTATAATTTTATGTATGTTTTGCAGATATAGCATACGAGACAAATTTCTACAGAGAAAGAACAATGAAAATAATTGTTAATTGAAATTCAATTAACATGTTATCAAAACACTTCATTTATTTATTATCTCTAGTTTGGAGGATCATTAGTAAAAATTCAGGAATAAATATGTGTCTAAAATTTCACACATGATTCTCCAATTTGATTATAGTATAAACAATAAGAAATTGATACAGTAAACTTTTTATTGTGCTTACTATATGCAAAGCTTGAGATCTTATTTTAGCTAACATGATTAACACGGAAAATAGTTGTATTAAAAGAAAATTAAAATTTTTTTCAATTTACTTAGGTTGATTTTGTCCTTGATTGTATACACGACTTACATAATTAATTACACACTCAGTGAAAAAACAACCATTTATTCATTCACCAAATAAGAATAACAGTTTACTCTGTACTGTAGTTATATGCTGATTTGAAAGGCTTAGACATTAAGATTATTTGCTATTAATTGCCTTCTGTTGTGTGATTACCAATAAAATATACTATTTCCTAAATATTCTTTGCACCAAAGTATTGTCAAGTATAGAAATACAATAGCCAATCTCCCCCACTCAATGTCCCTACTTCATCTCTCCTACTTTATAAACTTTGTATGTTTTAGCCTTTTTGTCTCTCTCTCAATGCCTCAGTCCTTTCTAAGTCAAGCATAATCAAATAATGGAAATCAGAATATTATTAGAGTCAGTGAAGACATTCTCCAACATCCATTGCCATATTCAAATACAGTTTTCCTTTAGAACATTAACTCAGTTGTTGAATTAGTTGAACTAGGAGGTGAAAGACAATTCTCTTCTAAAATATATCACTGTTATTTTTCCCTTATTTAGCCAACACTCTGTAATAATTGTGTTCATATCTTGGGAAATGAATTCTGACATTCATTCAATACTTTTTTCACGTCAATTTTTCAAGGGGCTTGTAGGCTCAAACTGTTGCCACAGTAGTGCCATGATTAGTAATTCTCAGTCAAATCTTAAATGATATTTCATATGTAGTATATATTCTTAGGACTCCCCTGGCTACCTTCTTTCAGAATAGGGCTCATGTGCATTCTGCTAGAGATATGCAACGTGATTAACACCAGGTGAATGTTTTCTAGATATACCCAGTTGATTCACAAGATCACTATAAGCAAGGGAGATGCAGGAGTTGCGAGGATGTTAAGAAGCACATGCATCTTGATAGTGCTTATATTATATGTTTATTGAGTACTACCCAAAGACTGCACTCTGACTTTCTGATGACTCTGGAGAACAGGTCTCAATACACGGAATATTTCAGAAGCCAAATCTTTTGTTTCCCAAGCATAACACCAAAGTTTTATTTTTTTCTCGAAATTCTATTCCCTTATGATTAAGTAAAACCTCAGAAAACTTACTTTAAAAATGATAGCCTTTAAAAGCAGAGTTGAGTCGCATGTTCATTTCTTTATTAGGGCAAAAGAGAGGAATTTCTATATTAAAATGTTTTATTTTTGTTTGTAAATTTAAAAATTCAGTAATATTCTATTTTTAAAAAAACTTCAGTAATATTCTATGTCTTATATTCTACTTGTTCCTAACTCAAGAATTTTTATTACACGAATTGAATAATGTCATTAAGTTGGTATGGGGGATTTCAGCCACACAAAAAATTACTTGGCCACTTTAGTTGCTTCATCTGTAAAATGGGCTTAATAATAATACTTAATTCAGCAGTATATTGCAAGGATTAAATGACCAATGGATGTAGTTAATAAATATTAGTTATAAGATTATAAATATGAGGATTAAAGTACTTTTAATATTTGTGAAATTAGGAAACAATTTACAATACCATTCTCACTTCTGATACCCACTGCAAATTCAGTGGTCCTCAGGACCACCACTTCTGACACAAAATGCAACTTGAGGGGTTCCCAAAACCACCCTAGATTTTAATAATTTGCCAGAAGGACTCATTGAACTGACTGAAAGCTGTGGTACTCACAGTTACAGTTTATTTCAGTGGAAGGATACAGGTTAAAAATCAGCCAAGAGAAGAGGTGTCTGAGGCAGAGTCCAGGAAAGTAACGTATATGCAAGTAGAGCTTCCAGTTCCTCTCCCCATAGAGTCATGGACAACACTAACTTTCCTGGCAATGATGTTTGACAACACTAACAATATTGCCAACCAGGATAGCTCACTGGAGCCTTGATTTCCAAACCCTTCACTGTCATGTAAACATGGTTGACTACACATGTAGCTAACTTCAGTCTCCAGCCCATCTGGAGGTAGAACTAATACTGCAAGACCTGAACTCTCCATCATAAATCACTTCAGTAGATTATCTAGCATGACCTCAGGCCCTTAGCTAAACAAAGTTACTTTAATCCAGCAAGACATTCCAAGAATTTAGAGACTGCCTCTCAGGAGCTGAAGATAAAGGCCAGATATCTCTTTGGGCAAGGATAATTCTTAACTATACACTATTGACTTTCTGATTGCTAATATCAGTATTTCAAAGAGCAATTCAAATGTATAGACTAACTAGAGGTAGGAATTGCAGCTGTCCATTCTGTAAAAGAGTTAATAGTGTAAAGTTTATCATAGGTTTTGCATTGAGGTAAACTGGTAATATTTTTAGAAGCAAAATGTTAATTGCATTAAAATAGTTTTTGTTTTGGCTTACAACTAAGTAGAATTTTATTTGCCCTCTGGATAGCAAGTGACACTTTTCAAATTACAGATGAGGAATATAGTCACCATTTTGTGCTTATGTATAATAAACATATTAGCATTTTAATTTACATGTTGTCTAGTCTTTATTTTTTTAGTCTGTCTATGTTGAGTTTTAGGTACTGATTTTTATCAATAAGATGCAGACTGTGCTTTTAAAAAAGTAGCACTGTTGGCATAAATGCAAAGTACAAATTTACATATCATTTTGAAAGAAGTAACCTTTCGTTTTAATCAGTTAGTCTCAGATATGGTGTGTAACTATAAAGTATTTTTGTGCATTCATTTCAATCATTATGATAATAAGCTTAAAGACGTAAAAGCTGTTCTGTTTCTTATGCTGCATTGTTAAACCTGTGCAAGTGTTTCAATTACCATAATTCTGAAAAATTTTATGCCTTAAAATTTTAAGGTAATATATTCCCTTTCTTGTATTCAATTTTATTTTTTGCATTCAGTCTAAAATACCTGACAGCTGCTTTTGAATATGTTTTGTAGGCATTTGAAAAGAGACAAGTGTAGGGTGGGACTGAAAAAAGGCTAGAACAAAGCTGATTCTGACAACCTATCATGTGTTAAGAAAAAACAAAATATTTTTGCATGTTACATGGTACTTTTATAAAAATAGCATGAATTTGCAGTAAAACTACTTTGTTTTTTAAGGTTTTTTTTTTTTTTTTTTTTCCACATTGAATTTAACTGCCTCTGAACATGCTTGGCAACTACTTGGTCAATAAACATTTCTGAACATTTATTGATCAGAATCTACTAGGTCCTTGAAATCTAGTGGTAAAGACTATAGATATAGTTTCCAACTTCCAGGACATGAGTCTCATTGGAGCAAATTTCAAACAATCTGGTGAAAGTGAGCCAAGTTGTATACAAATAAAAAATATTCTATAGCTCCCAGTTTCAGATTCATAGATGTTACTATCCACCAGTCGGTCTAATACTGAGTCTTTTTCTGTTTGAAAGCTTTTCTCTTTCAGGCACTGACAATTTCTAGTACCTATCTTTGCCATGTAGTTTGGATCTATGAGCTATGGTTGACAGATATGGGTTTTTTTGGTCACATTCACTAAAAATTACCTGATCTTAACATGACCTAGGGTAGAACTTTATATCTGCCTCTCTTTCTCCTCTCCATATCGTCAAATTTGAATGTTTTCCAACTTTCCCTAGCTCAGTAAGGAGCACCAGTATTGACCCAATTGTTCAAGTCTACAGTTTCTAAATTATCCTTAATTCTTATCTTTCCATCACTCGACATATCCAATGAATCAGCAGGGTTTCCTGAATGCATCTATTTGTTTTTATTTATCTCTAACAGAAATGGTGTTCCTGACTTACTTCTTTATATTTTTCATAGCCAATGTCTCATTGAGCTATGGTTGCTTAGGCATTAATTTTGATAACTGGAAACAGTTACAACCTAGATTCTTTCTTGGGAGCTTTCTAAGTGACACTACTATTATATTAATGTTTTTCTTGAAGTGCAGTAATATTTGAAATAGATGAAAGATGGAGAAAGTTAAAAGCAAAGAAAATACTTTAAAATTAAAAATAAAATTGTATCTCTGGAATCCAATGTATGGCACCATATTTAATAGGATCAATATCAAATATAAAATATGTTTCACAATTTTGAATTTGTGAAATTCAAAGTTATTAAAATTATATAAATTATTAAATTTAATAATTTATTATTAAATCTATATATAAGTAAATATTATATATCTATGTATAATATATATTAAATAAAATATTAAAATGAGAGAAATAAGAGGCTTCCAACCCACAGAATATTAATATTTAAGGATAGCATATTATGTATATATCTCTCCTTAGTTTATTCTTAATGAGATTTCTGCTAATTTATAGTAGAATAAAATAGGAAATGCTGCAAATTTGATAAGAGTATTTTGAGAAACAAGAGTAGCAACATTCAAAATAGGCATGGATTATAAAAGTCTAAAGTGAAGGGAATTTAGCAGCATGATTAGCTGCCTGGGGAATCCTATAAGTAATGTGTGGTCATCATTATTCTGGCATCTGTATACTAGTTCTGGAATGTGCCAAAAACATAAATGGACAGAGTGAAATAGACCCTACAGAACTCAGCTGCCAGTACTAATGTCAAAATTATATAGTAACATATAATTATGAATAAATATGCTAGTGAATTTATTTAATGATGCTTGAAACATTCACTTGTTAATGGGCAAAAATAACAGGAAGTAGACAACTTTTTCTGTTTCTGCTTTACCACTTCCTAGTCATGTGAGCCTAGACGAATGTCTTTTCCTCTCCAGTCTTCATTTTCTTTATCTACTAATTAGGGCTAGTCATATCTGCCCTTTGTAGATTACAGAGTATTGCAAAGACCAAAACCAACACATTACAATTACTTTTATTAAGTGCAGTGCAATTGCAAATGTAAGATATTATAGAATATTTTCAAATATGGTAAAATGGCTTCCTCGAAGAAGTACTAGCAACCAAAGTCAGCATTAATTTACAAGAATGTATAAAATTGAATTAAGTAATTACAAATATGAAACTAACATTTTATTCCCAGCATTACCTATCCACCAAACAGATGTTTGCATAAATACACATAGTTATTTTTTAAAAATCAACTCCCATTATTTTTTTCAGGTAGATTTTCCCTACCTGATCCCAAGCTTAAATAATCATCTGGAGGAAGAAAAATAAAATTGTTAATAGCTCAGTCAATACACTAAGAAAGCACTGGATTATAATCTTGTGTCTGCTATTTAAGTGGTTTTTGACTGTAGGCAAGTTATTTACAAATATATTCAATGGAGATGATAAACATATTTTTTTGCTTTGTTATTTTAAAGGTTAAATGAATTTTTATGTACCATTTTATATTACTTCATTGTGTCTGCTGCATAAAAGTATGCCTAGTATACTATAGCTGTTTTATATACCCTTATATATTTTTAAAGTTTAAATGAATTTTTATGTACCATTTTATATTACTTCATTGTGTCTGCTGCATAAAAGTATGCCTAGTATATTATAGCTGTTTTATATGCTGGGGTAGTACAAAAAAGATAGCATATAAGATGCATAGTATTTGCTCAAAACTATTCAATATAGAAAGTAAAACTATTCAATCTGAGATTATGCCTTATATTAAAAGAAAAAGTAAATTTGATCCAAATGATGAGATTGGGGCAATCATATGGATGGATATACCATAAATATGAGTTTGGCTGTACTATTTACCATGTACACTAGCTAAAGTTCTCAGTATAGAGAGAAATTTGAAGATTCAATAATTTTTTCAAAAACAAGTATTTACTTGTTTTAATATTCTTATTTAAGTCAAAGTTCTACTGACAAGTTTATTCAAGAATGCAAAATTATCACTATCCTTCAGGGATCATATTTAAAGTACCTTATTTATGTTGAGATATCAAGAACAAAAGCCTAAAGTGTTATTTATATGAAAAAAATGTCCTCCAACCAAATGTACTTACAAACAGAACATAAACTCATGAATATTTAGTTTTTCTTCTTTTCTCTAGGCATTAGCAAATAGCCCATTGTTAGAATGTTTCATTTACTTAGCACAATGTGGAGCCAATATCAGAAACAAATCGTTTACTGGGATTATAACTCCTCATGGGCAAAATCATGACTTAACCATGTTTTTTTCTTTGTCACTGGGCATAATACCTGGGACAGAGTAGTTAATGTAACATGTTTATTGAAAAAATAAATTATAACAAGGAATAAAATCAATTTATATCATATAAAATATCAAATGGTGTATGAATTATTCAAAGAATATATGTATTTTTTTCTGTCACAAATATAAGAAACTCTGACATTATTAAATAAAAGATTTGTTCTTATGCTTTTGTGAATCAGTTTTTTTCCAATAAAGATCATGAATCCAAAAAACTGTATTTTTGATGAATCAACCTGAAAAGGTTTTTTATTACATTTCAGACAAGCACACAAAGGATTACAAGGTTACTGAAAGCTTGTCTGAATAAACCCAAATCCCCCTACCAGAATCACACAGGAATCTTTTTTTTTTATAGCCTTCAAGATATTTTCAGTAACTTTCCTTTGTTAGCATTTTTTTAAAACTGGTTCAGCAGTAACGTTATTAAAATTTAGTTAGACTTTTTAAAGAGTGGAAAAGTTTCACTGTCCAGCCCTTTCTGCTTGCATCTGTGAAGAATTAAATACATAGGAAACTAATTAGAAATACACATATATAATGTTTGAATAGAGAAACACTTTTAAATATGTAAATGCTTTCAAAATAGAATAATTTTCTTTCATCTTTTGAAACATATAAAAAGAAGCAAGTTTATAATATGTGTTTAAATTTTATGTTTAGAATAACTTTTTATATATGAAATAAAATAATCATATCTTTACATATTTAGTGAACAGCTTAATGTTCTTTTATCTAATAACATAAGTAGAAATGGAAAAAGGGAATGTTTAAAAATAGGTTTAAATTTAATATATAAATTCTTATTTATTTTAAGCACAAAATATTTCCATATCAAATACTGAATACCACTAATTTACTTAGGAACTTATCTACAACTGCATACTGCTCTTGTTATTAATACCTACATTTAAAAAAATTACATCTGTTATATTTTAAGAAGCTAATATATAAGTATAGCTCACAATTCTAATTATTTATTACTAACCTTTGGAATAGACCAGCCACTTTTTGAGTTTATGGCATTTCTTGTATTTCATTTGTTTCATAGGTTCTGCTGAAGTTAAGTAACATTGTATTCAAATAAAACTTACTGATTTTTCATGTATTTAGCTTTCACTTGAGATTATCACTCATTGATTATTTTAATACTAAGTAACTCTTGCAAAAGATTTAAGGTCCCATAGAAGTATAAAGAAGATGTTAATTCTCATGGTTGTCAAAGAGTTTTACTAGGATTTTTACAAAGGTAATGAATATTTATACAATTTCTTAGTCCTTAAATTATTTCTAATACATGATGGTTAAGTTCAAGTTTGAGTTTGGTGATTACAAAAGTTTGAGACTGTATAGAATGGGCTGTTCTTTCTTTTTATTAAATTTTAATGTTTTATACTTGTTTGTATTTTTTTAACATCTTTATTGGAGTATAATGGCTTTACAATGGTTAGTTTCTGCTGTGTAACAAAGTGAATCAGCTATATGCATACTTATATCCCCATATCCCCTCCCTCTTGCATCTCCCTCCCACCCTCTTTATCCCACCCCTTGAGGTGGTCGCAAAGCACCGAGCTGATCTCCCTGTGCTATGCAGCTGCTTCCCACTAGCTATCTATTTTACATTTGGTAAAGTATATATGTCATTACTGATAACTTATCCTTATTAATTTCTTTAAATGATTCTGTAAATTAATGTGGATAAATGATAATGACAAAGAAAATGATCTTATTCACAACTGTGCATAGTTGTGTGGCTGGGCTCACCTTAGCAATGACAATTATTTGTCTTATAGTGAAAAAAATTATTTTTCCAGTAGTATGTCCTGCACTATGAAAATCACTACATTATGCTTCATTTTGAAAAACTAATTGGGTTTTATTTGTGATGAATTGCTATTGGAGACATGATCAGGAGAGTAATTCCCAGAGCCAATAATATAAATCATGGTATAAGGTAATGATGGCCTAAACTGGGGTAAAAAAAGATGGATGGAGAGGACCACAAAGAAAGATTCCATGTCGTGTTGATTAGGTAGAAGTAATGATTCCATGATTCTGAAATCTGGGGCAGAAGATTAACCGATGAAATGATTTGATTGGGGTTCTGATATTTGCCCTTATAGTTTCATACTTGTTTAATATCGTGTTTTCTTATTTCAAGAAAAATATTTTAAAATTTGATGCTTATTATAAATTTAGGGAATGAATCTGGTGAAGTTTGATTCTGAAGGCAGTAGGTTGGAGGGTTCCTCCTTCCATGGCCTCCTAAAATGACAGCAGAATTTAAACATAACCATACATATAATCTAGAAAACAATGCTGAATGGCATGAGTATGCATCTAGCACAAGTCTCTTAGTCTATGCAATATCAATCCTCTTATTAACTTAGAAAATGTAGCTCTGTCCATCATTTTTAAAAATGTGATGAAAGCAGCTATACATTATCTTCTAGGGCTAAGATTGCCTTTCTCAAATGGCATGTGATACTCCACCACTGCCACTCTGGTTGAAGTCTAATACATGGCAGAGAGGTGTCTTGACAGTCCAGTTTTACCTGTGGCAGTGGAAGCCTGTCGTGGATTATTTGTGTGATAACTCAGCAATGTTAGCAACTTCTCTTTGAATATCATCCTAAATCCAGTTCAGTAATCTCCAGCCTTATTTTGACAGAAATTTTTAAAAAGGAGAAGATGCTTAGAGGGACACTATACAAAGTCTTCATGAAGGAAGTAAGTCTTAAGCTAACATATGGAGGAAGGATAAAATTTTAATTTTCTTCCTTGCCAAGTATTCTGGGACTAGATTTGCCAGATTATCAAATTAAAATACAAGATACCTAGTTAAACTTGAAATGTAGATAAACATATTTTTTAGTATAAGTATATCCAAAATATTGCACGGGGCACACCATGCACACACTACATTGATATCTATATCTATATCGATACTGGTAGATGTCAATATAGATATCAGATATATATATATATATATATATATATATGTGTGTGTGTGTGTATATATATGTATATGTGTAGATACATGTCTGAATGAAATTTAATTTAGCAGTCTATATTCTAACTGGCAGCCTTACTTGAGACATAAACTTGCATGGTTTAAGGGTATCCTCAGTACTCTTTATCTTATGTCCTGTACCCAGTTTGTGTCCATGGTTTATCTAAGCAAAGTTAGGTGCTCCTTCTCTGCTAAACAGTGGAAAAATAGCCTTGGTGGATATCTTACAGCTCAGTTGTAATGTTTCAACCTAGCATATTTATGCTTAGCAATAATTTCATTCACTTATAGGCCAATACCAACATGTGAAACGTGAGGGATTAGAAAATACCAACTGTAAAAAAGTTTATGATTAGAAAAGTTTGTACTTATATCTGAACTCATATAACCTTTATATAACCCTTCTGTCATTTTTTCTCTTTCAAGTGTCTAGTGCCTTCCTTCTGCACATTGTCCCTTCCAGTATCTGTCATTCATGGTCACTTATTCATGGATCTTTATAAGAAATAAATTTCAAAGCATTCTCTATATCTACTATTTGTTTACATTTTAAGTCTAATTTTCCCTTAGTATAATATCTTAGAAATAATAACATAGTTGTGGAAATGCCAATAGAAACAATTAATAGCAGAATTATCTCAATGTTAAAGAGGACCCTCAATTTATAATAGGACAAATTTGAAAGATCAGCCAAACCTGGTCTTTGAGGTTGGCTTCCTCACGCACAAAATGGCCCTTCCTTCTCTGGGGAATACGAACTATGATCTGTAGATCCATAATGTATGAGCATGATCCATAGAAGTTTAATACTGGTAAATATTGTTGACCTACTGGAAAATATCAAGGCTTCTCCTTAGAATATAGAGTCAATTTTGGCCAACTTTCTATGATGGGAATCCTTCCTGTGAACTGGGTGCTTGTCTCTGTCTATTTCCCTTCCATAGTTCACAGGAGCCTCACGTAACTCCAGCAATGCAACCAACTCTGCCCCTAAGGCAATCATGTTCATATTTTATATTTCTTTGCCTGTTTGTTATTTTTGTACTGTGTTCTCCATATATTTATGAGGCTGTGGGATGAACCCTATGCTTCCTGTATTGTTTTTTTTTTCTTTCTTGAATATAACTGGTAGATTCTAGAAGGCAATAAAAATGGGTTCATTACTCTTATAGTGTTCTTAAAATAATATTGAGAGATGTAGTGCTGTGATTTAAAGATTTATTGATAGGTAGCTACAGATTTGTAGATAAAGTGAACCTTAACACCTAATTCTTAGCAATGAATATTTTAAAAGCATGTATTAATGTAAAATAACCAATTCTGGATGCATTTGAAAAAGATTTGTGTACCTCCTCTGACTTTATTCACTTCAAATGCATTCCTGATTAGTTGCTGTGTTTTAGAATGGCCTACAATGCTTTAACATAATTTTTTTTTGAAGTTGCCCTTGGAAAAGGAGAGATTATATTTGAAACATCATGCCATTTATTTAAATTTTGCCATTATAAAAATTAAAATATTTACAATTTCTTCATAGCATATAAATCATTTATTTGATGTTTAATGAAAGATTAGTTTGTTTGATTATATTTATTTAACCTTTACAAAAAACAAACTGAGTAAACGTAAGCACATTTTTACTGTAAGGCCCAGGGAAATATAGTTCCCAGTGCTTATGAGTATTCATTTCCTAGTCCTGCCTTCTAATTCAACAGGTTTTTGTACTATAATTTTTACTTCTTGGTTGAAGCTGTGTATTCATTATTTAATAAAATATTTTGATAAATTTGATATAGTGACTATGTATCTGTGATTATGATATTTTGAGCTTTCACTTATATCAGATTGATATACTTACAGAATATTTTAATATAGACCCTTGTCCCTTAAGATTTTCTTTTTTCATTTTAAGTATAAATTTTCCAGGTTTGTAGAACAATGCTACTTTTATTCAATTATTTTTGGAAAGACAATATGATTCTAAATATCTAATATCCATAAAAGACTGCTTAACTTGGAAAACAAGGTTAAAATGTCTATGGATTATTTCATGTGTACATTTTAAATAATACTCCAGAAAATGATTGAGTGATTTGAATGTGTGTATATATGTACATAAGTATTTAAATATATATGTGTATATATGTATGTGTGTGTGTAAAGCACCTCTTTTATATATTTCTAACTTGGTATTTTTGCTGAACACAATTCTTAATTTTTTTTCTCTGCTTTTATAATTGATATGTTGAACACACTAGAGAAAACTAGAAAATTGAATAGCTTAGTGCCTTAAAATTTAGGAATTTAAAACTTATTTCTGTCTTTAGTCTTTCTTAACAGTCCTTTTATATAGGTTTAATAAGCAACATCTCCAGTTTCCTTCAAAGTCTAGTCTAGATATTCAACAGCTCTCAAGTCCCCTTCTAAATTCTTGCACCCTGGTCCTGAGCCCACATCTTGCTTCCTCTTTCACTACAAACTCTTTGAAATTCAGAAGTATACAATCCCATCATCTGAATACACATCCACATCCTTAAATATTGTAAACACAACTTCCTAATCTCATAATATAGTGGAGAATCAGGAAAGTGACCTTCAGAGGATCACTGCAATTCATGTCAGTATCAACTCCAGGTTTTGTTCCCTGGATCAAAGGTAAAACCACACATGAATCCTTTCATGCAGTCTGTATTTTTCTTTATCCTACACTGTACCAATTCTAGTCATCAAGTCATACCTCTTAAACACACTGAAATTCCTTCATCGCCTTCTGCCTGAGTTATTGCAATGACCTCCACATTGGTCTTTCTGATTCCTTCAGAGATCTGTTTCTCTCAAATCAGTGTTCTATATTACCAGTGATTTTTAACTGTGGCCTTTTATTTAAAGATCAGATAATCTGCAAATGACATTATTTCATTCTTTATTATGGCTGAGTAATATTCCATTGTATATATATCCACATCTTTATCCATTCTTCCATCGATGGACATTTAGGTTTCTTCCATGTCCTGGCTATTGTAAATAGTGCTGCAATGAACATTGGGGTACATGTGTCTTTTCGAATTATGGTTTTCTCTGGATATATGCCCAGGAGTGAGATTGCTGGATCATATGGTAGCTCTATTTTTAGTTTTTTAAAGAACCTCCATACTTTTCTCCATAGTGGCTGTACCAATTTACATTCCCACCAACAGTGTAAGAGGGTTCCCTTTTCTCCACACCTTCTCCAGCACTTACTGTTTGTAGCTTTTTTGATGATGGCCATTCTGACTGGTGTGAGGTGATACCTCATTGTAGTTTTGATTTGCATTTCTCCCATAATTAGTGATGTTGAGCATATTTTCATGTGTCTCTTGGCCATCTGTCTTGTTTGGAGTAATGTCTATTTATACCTTCTGCGCATTTTTTGATTAGGTTGTTTGTTTTTTTATATTGAGCTGCATGTGCTGTTTGTATATTTTGGAGATTAATCCCTTGTCGGTTGCTTCATTTGCAGATATTTTCTCCCATTCATTGTGTTTATGTTTTTTCGTTTTGTTTATGGTTTCCTTTGCTGTGCAAAAGCTTTTAAGTTTAAGTAGTTCCCATTTGTTTATTTTTGTTTTTATTTTCATTACTCTAGGAGGTGGATCAAAAAAGATCTTGCTGTGATTTATGTCACAGAGTGTTGTGCCTATGTTCTCCTCCAGGAGTTTTGTAGTGTCTGGTCTTATGTTTAGGTCTTTAATCCATTTTGAGTTTATTTTTGTGTATGGTGTTAGAGAATGTTCTAATTTCATTCATTTACATGTAGCTGTCCAGTTTTCCCACCACCACTTATTGAAGAGACTGTCATTTCTCCATTGTATATTCTTGCCTCCTTTGTCATATATTAAGTGACCATAGGTGCGTGGGTTTATCTCTGGACTTTCTATCCTGTTCCATTGATTGGTATTTCTGTTTTTGTGCCAGTACCATACTGTCTTGATTACTGTAGCTTTGTAGTATAGTCTGAAGTCAGGGAGCCTGATTCCTCCAGTTCTGTTTTTCTTTCTCAAGATTGCTTTGGCTCTTTGGGGTCTTTTGTGTTTCCATGCAAATTGTAAAATTTTTTGTTCTAATTCTGTGAAAAATGCTACTGGTAATTTGATAGGGCTTGTACTGAATCTGTAGATTACTTTGGGTCATATAGTCATTTTGACAGTATTGATTCTTCCAATCCAAGAACATGGTATATATCTCCATCTGTTTGTGTCATCTTTGATTTCTTTCATCAGTATTTTATAGTTTTCTGAATACAGGTCTTTTGCTTCTTTAGGTAGCTTTATTCCTAGGTATTTTATTCTTTTTGATGTGATGGTAAATGAGATTATTTCCTTAATTTCTCTTTCTGATCTTTTGTTGTTAGTGCATAGGAATGCAAGAGATTTCAGTGTATTCATTTTGTATCCTGCAACTTTACCAAATTCATTGATTAGCTTTATTAGTTTTCTGGTAGCATCTTTAGGATTTTCTATATATAGTGTCATGTCATCTGCAAACAGTGACAGTTTTACTTCTTCCTTTCCAATTTGGTTTCCTTTTATTTCTTTTTCTTCTCTGATTGCCATGGCTAAGACTTCCAAAACTATGTTGAATAAGAGTGGAGAGAGTGGACATCCTTTTCTTCTTCCTGATCTTAGAGGAAATGCTTTCAGTTTCTCACCATTGTGAATATGTTTGCTTTGGGTTTGTTGTATATGGCCTTATTATATTGAGGTATATTCCCTCTATGCCCACTTTCTGGAGTGTTTCTATTATAAATGGGAGTTGAATTTTGTCTAAATCTTTTTCTGCATCTATTGAGATGATAATATGGTTTTTATTCTTCAGTTTATTAATGTGGTGTATCACACTGATTTATGTATATTGAAGAATGGGACCAAATAATGCCATTTGCAGCAACATGGATGAATCTAGAGATTGTCATACTGACTGAGTCAAGTAAGTCAGACAGAGAAAGACAAGCATATGATATAGCTTATATGTGGAATCTAAAAAACATGGTACAAATGAACCTATTTACGAAACAGAAATAGAGTCACAGATGCAGAAAACAAACTTATGGTCACCAAGGGGGAATGGAGAGGAGAGATAAATTGGGCAGTTGGGGTTGACATATACACATTACTATATATAAAATAGATAACTAAGAAGAACCTACTGTATAGCACAGGGAACTCTACTCAGTACTCTGTAATGGCCTATATGGGAAAAGAATTTAAAAAAGAGTGGATATATGTATATGTATAACTGATCACTTTGCTGTACAGCAAAAACCAACAGAACATTGTAAATCAACTATAGTCCAATAAAAATTAATTAAAAAATAAAGACCTTTTATTTTTACATTTTACATTTAAATGCCTTATGTTTTCATGGAAAATGGTGACACTCTGCAATCAAATGATTGGAAAAGTTGTTATCCAATAAGATGTTTTTTGTAGTTTGAAGAGTGGAATGTTAATCTTAAAAAAAAACTAAGCGTGTTCTGAAGTTATCTTGAATTTGTGTAAGAAAATGTTCTCAGAGGATGTCCTACTTATTCTTCCATTCTTACCATGAGTTTCAAAATGACTATTTGTAAAGGTGGGAAAAGAGCAAAATGAACAAACTGAAAAACTATTGTAAGGAGGGTGAATTTTTGATCTCTCTAGAATACAAATAAAAACACATGTGTGTCTCTTTCTGTTAAAGGTTTCCATGATTTTCTTGAAGAGAATTATACAAATTTAGAAACTTCTTGAAGACTCCCCCTACTGTGTAGCCTTCTTTTATTTTGTTGACTCTATTTCAAACATTGCAAAGTCTGAAATGCATCACTGCTTACCATTGTACAGGAAGAGCTATTTATTATAATTGAGAATTTTTAAAGAAAGAATTGTAATGAGCCCTTTTAATCACTACTATTTGGAAATTTGAAATCTGTTTTTGTATATTGCTACTTATTTGTGGGTATTATTAAAGAATCACATGAAAATAAATATTAAGCATCAGTTAAATATGTCAATTTAACTTGCATTTAGTTTTATGACATAGAAATGAAAAAGAGCATATCATTTGAGATAGCAAATATAATATGGGAGTGTTCTGATGATCAAAAAAACTGATCATTAATAGTATTTATATATAAAATTGATATATAAAAATGATAACTAAGAGTATCTATTATTTACAGGTCATGATTTAGTGTCATATAAATTCACTGTTCTAATCCTTCCAATAATCCTATAAAGTAGATAATACTATAATGAACTCAATTATACAGGTAAGGAGACCAAGGCTTAAAGAGATTAATTTTCTCAAGGTTCCTTTTTTTTTTTTTTTAACCTTCTGTTTTATATTGGAGTATAGCCGATTAACAATGTTATGATAGTTTCAATTGCACAGCAAAGGGACTCAGCCATACATATACATGTATCCATTGTCCCCCAAAGTCCCCTCCCATCCAGGCTACCACGTAACATTGAGCAGAGTTCCCTGTGCTGTACAGTAGGTCCTTGTTGGTTGTACGTTTTAAATATAGCAGTGTGTACACGTCAGTCTCAAACTCCCTAACTATCCCTTCTTCCCACCCTTCCCCCCTGGTAACCATAAGTTCATTCTCTAAGTCTGTGAGTCTGTTTCTGTTTTGTAAATAAGCTCATTTGTATCACTTCTTTTTAGATTCCACATATAAGGGATATCATACGATATTTCTCTTTCTCTGTCTGACTTACTTCACTCAGTATGACAATCCCAAGGTTACTTTTAAATGATAATGCTGGTATTCCAAACAGATTGTCAGCCCTTGTATACATGAAACTAATCACAAAGTTACAAGTAATTATCTTTTAATCTAATCTAATATTTTATGAGAGCATCTTCAAATAATGCTCTCATTCACTTTAAATGATTTAAAAATTTAAAAAGGGATTTAAACTTATTCACATGCCTCTGTATTATGACATAAACAATGATATGATACAATATATTATTAAAATAGAATGTTGTCTCTTCATTGTAACTTATGACCACAAACTAAATATTTATATTTACAACTTAAAAATTGAATTTAGGTAAAAGGAACTATGAATTTTACGAAATTAAAAATGTTTAACTATTTGACTGCTTAGCCTGTATATCGATGCTTATTTAAATTGTGTCTCTGCAAGAGAGTACTGTAGTATGCAATTTTTTCCATCTTAGTTGGCAGGGAATACTAACTCAGACACACGCATGTATTATTATACATGTGTATAAATATATATATATACACAATATTTTATATGTATATGTTAGTGCTATAGTTCTTACACATGTAACATATATATAAAATATTTAAGCTATAAGTTATATACAATAGATTATATATGACATACAATATGTAAGCTATACCCATGAAAAATGTACAATAATATGCAATAATACATATGAAGGTATTGTTATTCTTATAATGTCCTTTGGGAACTAATTATTAACAATAGTATTTGTAATTGAAAATAAAATATGAACAACTAACAAAATATTATATTATAAATCTATAGAACAAATAAAAAGCATAGTGTGCTAAATGCAATGTACCCCAGATTGAACTGTAGACAAAGTAAGGACATTAGTGGAAAAACTGATGAAATCCAGGTAAAGTCTGTAGTTTAGCTAATAGTAATGTATTAATATTAAATACTTAGCTTTCTCAAATGTACTATGATTGTGGAAGTTATTAAAGAAAACGTGTGAAGAGTACATGGATACTCTGCATACTACCTTTGTCTCTTTTCTGTAAATATACAATTATTCTGAACCAAAAAAACAAGTTTAAAGGAAACATTACATAAATACTAAATACTAAATAGTGAATCTACCTATGGTTGGGAAAGATAAAAGATATAAATAACTTGACCCAATAGAAATATTAAGCAATATTTGTATTCATGCTCTATGAATAATATTATATATCATGTAAAGTTGAAATAAAAAATCAGTAAGTTATGACTGTACATAATGCCCAAAAAAGTCATATGTATATATGTCCAAAATTATATATATATATATATGGTTTTTATTAAAAAATATAGAAATTTCTATTGAGATAATATAGTTGAACTAAATTAAATCTCAGATATTTTCATCTTGAAAAAGATTAATTTCTGTACTGTGTCTCTATTGGGAAGAGTTTTAGAAAGTCATAATGTATGTTTATGGCAGAGTTTAGGTGGGCATGTATGAATTTTAAGGTGCTATATCTTATACTGGCCAAACATTATAACATTTCTTTAACATTGGGTCATACAAAGGTATCTCAAAGCCCCCGTCTCCCTCTCCTGCCTCAACAGACTGAAAGACATTCCACCACAGGTTGGCTGCATTTGGCTACATGCTTGGAAAAGAGAGATGACTGAGGCTAAATGGATGCTATAAGGCCTCAGCAGGGTTTTTCCCTGCCGTTTAGTTTTCTGTTTTCGTGTTTTGTTGGTTTTTTTTGAGTTTCTCTGATGTTTTTTTTTCTCTCAGTATACCATGTTGATTGTCTTGACTTCAAACCCCATGGTCTCATCAAATGTGTGAGACCTTTTACTCTGCCAACTTCAGTGTTCTCATCTGTGAAGGGCTTGACTTCACAGATGAACATATGGCAAATTTGACAAATGTTAGCGATTGTTATAAACTTCCATTTCATTTACTTTTCTCTTTGTCATATGAATTAAACTGTTTTTTTATTTTTGTTAGTATCAGAGCTGTTAGTAAGCTTTATTGAGCTAAATAATGTTTTCCTTTTTGAGTTCTTAACTGGAAATACTTTTCGCAGAAGTTAAATTAAGTTTACTACTTCAGCACATTTTGCTTGAGGTGTGTTTGAAAGTCAAGAGATAAAGCTGGTTTGTGATTTCTATAGAAATTTTGCCAAACATAAAAGGGGCATAAAACCATTATGCATACAGGCAAGCACAGTTGGGGTATTTTCAGTCTGTCAAGTTTGCATTTTAAAAAGTGTAGTGAGGCTTTATGAAAAAAAAGTTTGCTTTTCCCTAGTTTTGTTATCTCTTTCTTTGAATGTCAGGATACATTTGTAAATCAAACTGTGCTCAGCCAGATAATGCTCAAACCAGAATCTTAAAGGTTTAAGGATGGTTTTTTTAGGCACTTTCATATGTTAGTTTGTTGTACAGAAAGTGATTAAATGAGCATTGTGAGTTTTCAAGGCAATACTGGGAATACAGTTTACTACTAATAATGGTCTATTCAGGTACATATTTTTCAATGTAATGGGAAAATCAATCCGGCAATTGTTTATTGAGTTCTTTACATGCTAGTCACTGTGTAAGAGGAAGGCAAATAGGAAAGGCAAATAGGAAATAACATAATTAGACAAAATGAAAACAAGTTCTCAACTCTCCATATATCATCAAAGATGGGCAAATAAATTTGGGCTAATATTTTTAAATGCCACAATGAAAATGTGTTTATGCACAAAATATATACAAGAGAATTATCTGAGGTTGCTCAAGGGTGTCAAGGTCATATCTGTTAACCAGAACATGAGATGGACTTCGGGGATCTTGTGTGCATCTGACAGTGTTTCTGGCTGCTAGTTATCTTGGGCCCCAGTGAGATTCTGAGATTGGAATTATGAGACTAAGCTTCTGACATGCCTTTCTCAGGAAGACTGTATCCTCAATCCTTGTGACCCAATGGAAGCATATTCTGCAGGTGTTACTCCTCAAACTGTCGATATACAGCTTAGATGCTTAGAAGAAATATTTCTATTACATTCCATGATGTCTCTTCCTTTTTTCACATTGTCTCCTTCAGCATTCTCAGTCTCTTGAGAGAGAGTCCTGCCCCCCTCCCTCCCTCCCTTGGAGAACAGTGTTGTGTTGTTGTAATGCTAACTTTGCCCACAGTCTTCTTCATTCGTCCAACAAATTTTTATTGATCACCTACTATTTGCTGAGCATTGTTCTCAGTGCTAAGAATACAATGGCATACAAAACATACAAAAACTCTTTACACTTCTGGGTTTAAAAGAATACATCTTATAAGGTAATACAAGTTACAAAGAAAAAAAAAGTCAAGGAACGGGGTCTGATTTTCTTTTCTCACTGATACTCTATTTCACAGGGTATCATCTACTGCCAACAAGTCTAAAAAGTCTTATTTCCAAGAACAATTAATTTATTCAATCATTTATTTGTCTGCTTATTTATTAGCTTTTGTATTAGACATGACTGCTTAAGGGCATGACCATTTAAAGACAGGACTAGGCTTTTGTGTCGGGTGCCTCAGTTTCCTTTTATGAATTGTTTTGTGAGCCCCATAGAAACTGCCTAAAAAATATTAATATTTCACATGAATGGCAATAGTTTAATGAAAGAGCCATACTTTTAAAACTATAAATATATTAGCCAAGATGTAGGTAATCCCCAGGGAAATGGCATAATTAGAGGGGAGAAAGACTTAGAATTAACTGGAAGATAGGTCCTTTAGCTGAATATCCCTGGCTGATCCCCAGAAAGCAAGGAATGCAAAAAGATGTGTATAGTTGTAGTAAAGAAACATGTGGAAGACCCTAATCATAGCTAAAATGATGTTCATTTATTTGACTGATAAATTGCTTAATTTTCAGACTACATCTGAAACATCTTGTTTATCAAAGATCTTTTAGAGATTATCCCTTCATAAAACACTAGGGCTGGGTGACAGAGGAAAAGTGAGGTATGATTCTTACCAAATAATTTTGTCATCTACTGGGAGAGAGAAAGTTATGAATAAAGTATTTATACAATATAAGTAAATTAATATGAATTAAAATGAGCATACATGCAAAGAAGGAAATTATTTTGATCTGAGGTGTTTTTAAAGAAAACCTTTGAAGAAATAAATTGGTACATAAATCTAGACTTAAAGAATGATTTTTTTCTGTTGGCAGGGAAAAAGACAATTTGAGACTTCTGTAATATCACATTTTAAGAATACCAACAAATCACTGAATTTTCAAACTGTGAGGAGATAGTAAGGGGAGTGACTGAGGGTGTCTGAGAATGTTAAACAAGAGAAAACTAAAAGGAGACCAAATAATTATATCAAGTATTTGAAAGCTTCCTGTGCAGGAGGAGAAAGAGGTTGGTTTTTAGAGAGCAGAAAATAAATGAACATTTAACAGGAATAGATGAAGGCTCAAATATTGAAATTTTATCTGCACCAATCAGAGTTCTTACTTATAAGCAATAAAAACTGATTCTAACCTAAGCAGGAAAATGAAATTAATGGGAATACAAGAGGTAGCTAATAGACTTGGAATAAAGAAGAGGCTAGAAAACTGGCAGGAATGAAGGAAAAATGAGCCTAAACGTCTAGTTATAGGGCTGCACATGACCATGCTGCCGAGAAGCTTTTGGACAGTACAGCTGCAGGACACTTGACCTGCTGCTGGAGTTTCCTACGCCACACTGCCACTTTTGAGAAAAATTTCTGAAATGTCCCTGCTTCTTTGAGGTCTCATTTAAGAAAGAGTCAGTGACTTATAGGTGGTGGTATTTAACTGTCTTAGTTCAAGTCAAATGTATATTCGTCTTTTAAAAAGAATCATAGAATGTTTGAGTCTCTCTAAATTACAATCTAAAGGATTTTTTTTTTACTAAAAAAATTGCCTTTTGGAATGGTCTCAGTCACTTACAACTAAATAGTCTCCATACATTGATGCAAGCCAGTGAACTCATAAATGTGTTATACATATGAGATTAGTGAATGGTCTGTAAGATGTCCTTCCTAAATTATACATAAAATTTTGGAAATATGTGTATGTGTTCTAAATTCTATCAAACGCTAAAGGAAGGCAGTGATCCATTGAGTATAACAAGTATTTGTTTATGTTAATTTGTTATTAATCATGATTTTTCAATTCCAAATTCCAGTTTTTTTCTAACCAAGAAGGGAATGAAATCGCAAATGAATATTCACAACGTAATAATATAACGAATGAGTCAAAAGCTCACAGTTGCAAGGGAGCAAGTTGCAAGCGTATCTGTTTAGCTGTTAAATTGCTGTGAAGGGAGTCCAGACATTTTTTGCTCTTTTTCAATCAGAAATGTTATTTTTAGCTGTTGAATCATTAGAGTATGTTAAAATTTTATTATATCATATAAGTTAAAATGTTGTCTTTTTAAAATGTGTATGAAATTATGCCTTCTGGCTAAGTATTTCTCAAATCTTTCCATTTATCTCAATTCTTATGCCTGCTATCTAGATCTAAGTTGCTAAGGGTTAAATTGTGTCCTCCAAAAAAGATAGGTTGAAGTCCTAGCCCCCAGTACTTCAGATTGTAACCTTATTTGGAAATAGGGTTTTTAGAGAGGTTCTCAAGTTAAAAGGAGGGCATGAGGGTGGGTCTTATTTCAATGTGACTAGAGTCCATATAAAAACTGGAGACATATGGTAGTTCTATTTTTAGATTTTTAAGGAACCTACATACTGTTTTCCATAGTGGTTGTATCAATTTACATTCCCATGCTGGAGGGTTCCCTTTCACCACACCCTTTCTAGCATTATTGTTTCTAGATTTTTTGATAATGGCCATTCTGACCAGCGTGAGGTGATACCTCATTGTAGTTTTGATTTGCATTTCTCTAATAATTAGTGACGTTGAGCATCTTTTCATGTGCCTCTTGGCCATCTGTATGTCTTCCTTGGTGAAATGTCTATTTAGGTCTTCTGCCCAGCAATCCCACTACTGGGCATACCTTGAGAAAACCATAACTCAAAAAGAGATATGTACCACAATGTTCATTGCAGAACTATTTACAATAGCCAGGACATGGAATCAACCTAAATGTCCATCAACAGATGAATGGCTAAGGAAGATGTGGCACATATATACAATGGAATATTACTCAGCCATAAAAAGAAACGAAATTGAGTTATTTGTAGTGAGGTGGATGGACCTAGAGTCTGTCATACAGAGTGAAGTAAGTCAGAAAGAGAAAAACAAATACCATATGCTAACATATATATATGGAATAAAGATGTAGACATAGAGAATGGACTTGAGGACACGGGGTGGGAGGGGGAAGCTGGGGCGAAGTGAGAGTAGCATCGACATATATACACTACCGAATGTAAAGTTAGCTAGTGGGAAGCAGCAGCATAGCACAGGGAGATCAGCTCGGTGCTTTGTGATGACCTAGATGGGTGGGATAGGGAGGGTGGGAGGGAGGCTCAAGAGGGAGGAGATATGGGGACATATGTATGCATATGGCTGATTCACTTTGTTGTACAACAGAAATTAATAGAGTGTTGTGAAGCAATTATACCCCAGTAAAGATCTATTAAAAAAAAAAAAGTGGAGCCAGACACACACAGTGGGAAGACAATGTAAAGACCACCATGGAATGACAGAGGCTGAGATTGGATTGATGCAGCTACAAGCGAAGAAACACCAAGGATTGCTGCCCATCACGAGAAGCTGGGAAAAGGCAAGAAAGGATTCCATCCAGAGTCTCAGAGGAAGCACTGCTCTATAACGTCTTGATTTCAGAATTCTAGACTCTAGAACTGAGAGACAAGACTTTTCTGTTGTTTTAACAGGTTATTGTATTCTGTTACAGCAGCTCTAGAAAACTAACAGATAAGCCATCAGGCCATCACTGTTTCTAACTTGGATTAATGCGATACTTGACTGCCAGGTACTATTATAAGGCTGTGCCATGCATATCCCTAGGAGCAGCATTCACATAGATTGCCAAAGCAATATTGCCCAGTAGTACTGTGCTATGCAGAATCCACTGCGTATGCAGACTCCTTTCTGCTCTCCTAGCCTGAATTAGGTAACTTTCTCCTGAATTCCAATTAGGAATCTACGCATCTTACATTTATCACATTTTATTGCAACTTTTTATTAATCTATCTTTTTCCCTCACTGATTCTGAGTCAGATGAAGGCAGGGACATATTTGCCTTTTACAGGGTATATATCCTGGGGATATCTGAATTATCTATTTAATAAACAAATGACAAAATCACATTATCATAAGTTTACTTCTTATATTAGCCATTTAGTTTAGATAAGTAGTTTATTTTGCTAGTATAAAATGCAACATAATACTATTTATACCATATATATAATATAACAATAATTCTCTTTAAAATCAAATATGTTTAGTAAATGACTTCCAGAAAGGAAATGCATTTTGAAATTAAGGAATTCTCATATATTAAACAATAGTTTGGTATCTGGAGAAACTGGATTCTTTTTGACTGCAAATATTCAAGTTGTGGGCATTTAAAAAATATATTGAACTTGAAATATAGCAAACAAATCACTAAAAATAAGGTAATAATACTCAAGACTAAAATTTATTTTTCATATTTGAATAGTGCTAGCTGTTGGTTTTCAGTTTGGGAAAATGTGATAACAATATAATAGTTACTAAATGGTATATATTGCATATGACCTTTAATATCTTCTTAGGAAACAGTTTATATATACAGTAAATATATACAGTATATTCTGAATTGCCCAAAGTAGACAGAGAAACAGGGGAATAAAAAATGATTGCTCATAAAGCTATAATTTTATAAGATCTGTTTTCAATTAAGATGTCAGGCAAGACTTAGCAAGATTGAATTGAGTTTAAAAATAGAAACAAACACTCCTATAAGATTTTTTAAAATTCTTGAAATTTTCTGAAAATCTAGAGTAATTAACAATATATATAGTTAAGATGAGAAGCAGGATATATGATTTACCAAGAAGTCAGGATATAGTCAGGATATAGTCCAGATATTTACCAAAAAGTATAGGATATAGTGTCTCAATCCAGATGGAAAAAGAGTAAAGCTACTAAAACTTTTTGGTAATTAGAGTAAAACTGCTTGAGGATATGTAGTTGACAAATTATTTCTCATAACTTATTATCATTATAAAGTAGATGAAGTAGTAAAATTAATAACACCATTTCAAAAGTATTTATAATAATGTTTCTTTTTATAGTTATGGTAATGTTTTAAAAATACATACTGTAGATGTACATGTTAACTATCCCAAAATAATATAATATTGAATAACAATTTAACTAAACCGATAAATGTAAGAATACTGTGTCTAACCAAAGTAGAAGTTAAAAACATACAGAATAGGTAAATTATAAAATTGTATATAACTAAGTTAAACAACTTTCAAGTAGGATGTACAAAAAAAAAGAAGTGGCAACTTTTTGATTAAATTTGGCAATTAAATGACTTAAATGGCAATTAATGTTTAAACTTATACTTGTTTTCTTAGTGGTTATAGTTTATTTTAAAACCCTGCATTCTGGTAAATGCCATATTATTAATGAGGGAAAAAATGAAGAACACAAGGCTTACCACCCTGACTCAATATATCTCCTTAATTATTGTATTTCACTGCTTTCCTGTGAAGCACATTTTCTGTAAACATCACTCTTATGCCTTTCTCATTCTCTCCAGGCCCTCTAAAATCAGGCTTTTCCCAGCCAAACCCACCACTTATTAAGCTCATTAATTACCTTTCCTGAATACTTAATATAAGGTACCTCTCCGCCACTATCACTTTACTTTTTTTCTTCAAAGAACTTTTGCCTTTAATTTTGTATATCTCTAATTCATATTTGTCCCCTCCCACAAAAACTGGGACTTGTTTTTCGCTACTCTGAATCTATCTCTGAAACCCATAAACAGTGCTCAATTATTTTTTGAATAGTTCAGTGAATCTGTGGTATAAAACCCAATTAAATATGGAAGCTTTTGTTAAAATCAAAACACCTTTTGAATAAATAAAAACATAAAAGCCATGTTATTTTTTTCATTTTTCTGGTCACACTGAAGGTATCCTTGCTAAAATAATCATTAAACTATCTTTCGTTGGGGTTATGTGAGAGAGCGTTTTGATTAATTGGCTCATTAGGTGTAGCCAAAAGTTTGTCTAAATTGATGATTTGAATTAAAAGACTCATAAAATCAACCCAAGGAATTTTAGTGTTTCGTACTGCGTTTCTCATTTTCTCATTATGAACATGCCACCTTTATTTTCTTGAGCCATTAACCATCAAACACAGTCTTAGGAAAAATTGTGACTTGATTTTCAAGGTTTAAACTGGACATAAGAAACTGGCCAGCAACTGGGCTTTGAACCTTCCATGAATCCGAGAGCATTCGTTAGCTATTTGTTGTATGATCCACATGCATGATTTTTCACTTCCTTTTAGAAAAGAGCCACAACCACAATTTATATAGGTACATCTGCATTGCCAGTCAGAAATGTCACATCTATAAATAGACTATGTACAATATAAAAGCATAAGACAATAAAGCTGTTTTCATAGCATCAAAACATTCCCTTGACACTTGTCAATTATAAATGAGTTGAAATTAAATCAATGTAATAATTTATTTTAAAAAGGTGTGTTTAATTCAAATTTCTGAATTCTATAATTTATATAATTTATGATAGTCATTTAAAATATAACATTTCCAAGGAAATTTTAAAACTACTAAAGTAAATTGGTAACATTTTTATTTAAGGAAAACAAAACTGTCAAAAAAATGTTCTTGCTTTAAGAAAATGTCTGTAAGTTGAATTTGATTTTGAAAATTCTTACAAGTGTATAGGTAAGTGATCTTAAGCCAGGTTTAGAATTGTCTGTTATCAACATATTTATAACAATATAGTTTTGTTGATGTCATTGCTTTCTGAACATTTTTTGTAGAGGATCATGAAACGGTTGTGAATAAGCCAATTTTATCTCTTACCTCAGTAGCATGTGAATAACTGACTTGGTGGAACAAGCAAACAGGACTAAATTGGAACACTGCTGAGCCACACTGCCACATTAGAGACCAAACCTGAAAAAGGAGTCAATTCTTACACTTCCATCACTTTCTCGTACTATCGAGGAGACCCTAAAATATTTCCCACCAATAATAGTGCCCATAGGTCTCTGTGTATTTACCACTTTCAAGTAGAGTTATATATCCGTTGTATCTTCTACTGAAACATTACGTAGAAAAATCAATATGACACTTGCCTCTGTGTTATTTGTCTAGAGCAGCAAAACAAAATTCTTCTTGTAGAAATGAATAAGATCATGTTTCTAATTTAAAGGAAAGTGGGACATTATTTTTCCTCCAAAATACATATCAATATACAATATATCACTTAAAAAGGATTTATACATATAAATTTGTTTATTAACTTACTGTTAAGTTCACTTTATTGGAATTCCTATGTTGGTAAGTCAAAATCATTCATTGGTAAATCATTTTTCTAGTTTAATACCAAATCACCTTTTGGTTATAAGATGGCTATTTAGAGGTTTTGAATCTTAGTAGATAATACAGTTAATGTCCTGAAACGTTTATATAGCAATAGAATCATTATATCACTTAGATGATAATCCCTTGATTCTAGGACTAAACACAGATCAAAAACTGTAAATATACCCAAAAAAGTATTTAAGATTATTTTTTTCTGGTATGATTTTTGATTAGGAAATATATAAATATTGAATAGGCTAATCAAAGCTTCAGTTTCAAAGTGAGTGCTTAATCTTGCCTTGAAGTACTTGGGAACTAGTAAGTTTATCCAACTAAATGCATCATATAGTGGCTATAAAATGATACCTGAGCAACCTTGACTTCATTGCCATGGAAATTTAATTTTATTCAGAGAAAACATACTCTATCTTAATGCCAGGCAGCCTTGCAGATATTTCTATGATTTGTAGTTAGAGCATTTCTGAATAACTGGTGAAAAAGGAAAAAAAAAAAAAAAAAAAAAACTAATCT
This sequence comes from Balaenoptera borealis, assembly GCF_965194805.1. Lineage (NCBI taxonomy): Eukaryota > Metazoa > Chordata > Mammalia > Artiodactyla > Balaenopteridae > Balaenoptera > Balaenoptera borealis. Next base: position 49,275,578 of record NC_138863.1, on the reverse strand, counting down.
AAGACAGGCCATGATGGCTATTTGGAAACTGAAGAATTTTATAAAGTGAAGCAAAATCCTAGAAGAACAGTATGTATGCTCAAAAGCATGAGTAACAAAATGTAATTAGAAAAAGGGTCCTAAACAAAGACTGAAGTGGGTTTTGACTATAGCTGCCATAATATCCTATAAATGTAAGTGTTAATTGTTCTTTAATTAAGTGAAGTAATAAAGTCAATTTTACCTGTAGTCTCAGTCTTCACATACCATACACACACACACACACACACACACACACACATGAAATCGAAAGATACATAATTAGATACAGTATTATGGTAACTGAAAGTGAGAAAAACATAAAATTCATCATTATTTGTTGCTGCCACTCCTTTCACTTCCTTTATTATATGAATTATCTTTATCAACTAACTAAATGAAAAAAAATTATATCTCTGACTTTTTTCTGTAGGTCAATCCACTATTTCTTTTCTCAAATAAATGTTATTATAATTACAAATCACCTTTGGGGGAAAGATAATTCAAATATATATCAAAAACTTTATAACATGCTTAAATAGCATAAAATGCAGTAATTAGATCTACATATTTTAAATTATATTGCGATTAAAATTTCTATGTAAATAATCAATTCACTAAAAGATGATATTTTAACACAGATTATACAGTAGTCTATGGATTCTTAATTATCAAATGAGAAATTGATCTTTAATAATTAGTCTTCAATCAATCACTCTTTTTCACTTAAAGTTCAATAAAACTATTTTATAATATGGCCGATAGGTGAGACATGGTCTGTTACGTTAACAGACTCATTCTGCTTAATTGTAACTCAAAATTCTGAAGTTCTACAGAAATCAATATCTATTTAAGATGAGAAGCAGAATATAAAGTCTATTTTGAAGTAACTTAAGAGTTTTGCTTCCATCTCAATCCAGAGGAAAAAAGTCCAGGGACTAGTAAAACTTCTTGGTAATCTAATTATAAGAAACAAGATATTGATGGTATGGATTCAGTGGAGGTTGGAAATTGAAGTTTGCTGAAGGCATTCTTCTAGATGTGTCATGCTCACAACAAAGTTTATATTGAATTCACCACTTGTACTGTCTGATGAAATCAATCCATAGTGAGTTGCATAAAATACTGAATTTTAATTCGGAACAATTATCTTTGTTTGACAGTGACGTCAATCACTCTTTTTCACTTGAAGTTCAATAAAAACTATTTTTCAAATACTTTATTAGGGAAATGCAAATCAAAACCATAATAAGATATCACCTCACATCTATTAGGATGGCTAATATCAAGAAACAAAAACAAAAGCAGAAAGCAACAAGTGTTGGTGAGGATGTAGAATATTGGAGCCCTTGTGCACTGTTGGTGGGAATGTAAAAAAATGAAAACAGTATAGAAGTTCCTCAAAAAATTGAAAATAGAGTTACCATATGATCCAGCAGTTCCACTTCTGACCATGTGTCCGAAAGAATTAAATAATAACTTTAAAAGAATTGAAGAGATATTTGCAAGCTCATATTCATAGCTGTATTATTCACAATAACCAAGTGATGGAAGTGTCCAGTAATGGACTGAATTGTGTTCCACCAAAATTCTATATGTATTTGTCGTAATTTTAAAAATCAAAGAAAAAACGTTCACTTTATAGCAATGCCATGCTGTAAGATGAAGATCTCATTAAAATAGTTTTCATTTTTACTTTTGAAATTTAAAAGAGAAATGATAATTTAAGTCATAAGGAGTCAAAAACACTTTATTTGAAATGTAAGGAACTGTAAGGAGTCCACCTTGTCCAAAAGTTCAAACCTTACAGAAAACCAAAGGGGAAAAAAGCAAATGGTAATTCTAAGTAATCCAATTGTTGCAAATAAGGCACTTAAGAGTGGTTTCAAATGTGTTCACTACTAAAGTGTCTTTTCAACTCCTTTTGGCATGCATTATAAGCTATTGTATATCAAGAACAATTTTTTAAAAGTTATTTTCTAGTAATCATAGCCACATAAATATTAAACAAATATAGAACTGGCACAAAGTAATCGGTGTTACTATGCAATACATTTTAATCACACCTAATATAAAACCAATGGCTTCTATAAAATATTGAAAATACATCCTTTGAAGGTTTGTAGTTGAGATTTTGGCACATATTAAGGAAGGTGAAATTTAATTTCAAAAAATAGTGGTTTGTAAACATTAGGGTATTATATTGCGAGTCATCTGGAGAGCTTGTTAAAGCACAGATTACTGGGCCAACACAATTTATGTTTCAGTAGGTCTGTATTTCTAAGAAATTTCCAAGTGATGCCGATGCTGCTGGTCTAGGGACCACATTCTGAGAGCCACTGTCAGAGAATATATGGAGGAATCTTAAGAGGTAGTTTTTTAGTCATGAAAATTGGAATATATCTTATAGAATTAAAATACTACAATTCTCGTACTACCGTTATCTTTATATTTACACATGAATTTAGTAATTATAACAGCATTTTATACAGATCAAATGTTTCCTAAATGATGATAAAAAGCATATAGTGCACTAATTAATGTATCCTGTAGTCTACATCATTTTAATTAATGACCTTCTTTTAACTGCATGCATATAAACAATCAAATCATCACCATGATTTACAGAATGAGGAATATGCTGTACCTAGGTTTGATGTATCAGATTTAAACTATTGTATTCTTATTCTGAACATGCTTTTATGAAAATATTTATAGTACTTCCATGCCTTGAGTAGAGGGTAGGGATATTTCTCCCATCACATTGCCTCTGCTTCACAGTCACTAAATGTTCCTTCCAATTGCTAAGTGCCTAGCAGGGAATGACCTATACTATTTGCGCACATTCTCATTGCAAGGCTCTTGTCTTCTTCCTTTAAGGAATGAACACACTGCTACCATCTGGTTTAAGGACTATCTATTAATTTTATGACTAAGAAATGTGTGACCCACTTGCTTGAGGATTTAGGAAAGCTACAATAATAAAGTACATGGTAGTTTTTATACTTCCTTTTTCTTTCATATTTACAATGCAACTACTTCTCAAACACAAACTGCCAAGAGTACTATGAAACACATATTCTGGTATAATTTGATAAACTATTGATCTAAATTTAAAATTTTATGAGATAGAATGGGTTATAAGATTTTCACAAATTGGTGAGAAATAATTTCAGTAAACTTAGTTGCAATGGCATTAGTATGCTGTTGTTGTTCTTCCTTTAGAAGTACTTTTTAAAAAGTACATAGGGAGGGAAAATGACTAACTGTGTGAGTAGTTTACTTATTTAATAAATCTTTATGTTGTTTTTGAAGCCATTGTATGAGAGATGCTAAGTATATATAGCTGTAAAAAAAGCAGACAAAATTTCTATCTCAAGAAGCATATATTATTTTTAGTAGAGGAAGATAAATAATAAACAAGTTAATATGAAAAATGTCAGAGAATTAAAGTAGTATAATGTGATAACAAGTTATTTAGTAGGAACTATAGATTCCCATTGTCAAATATCTAAAATTGAGCTTATCTGGGGAAAAAAAAAAGGTAAAGCAACTGAAAGTTTTTGACTCTCATGGTGAGAGTATAACTACTGTGGAAAACTGTTTGGCAGTGTCTAAAATTCTGAATATATGAATACTCTATGTTCTGTGACCCAAAAATCCCATCTGTAGGTATACTGAATAGAAATATATGTGTGTTTGTGTGTATTACATCCAAAGACATGTATCTGAATAAGAATGCTCAGAGCAGGATAACTCGAACACTGGAAACAGCTCTCATTTAAATAAAAAAAAAAGTAGATAAATTATGGTATATTCACACAGTGGAGCACTATACAGTAATGAAGATGAATAAGGTAATGCTACACACAAGAAAATGCCACACAACCAAGATGTTGGGCATGGGAAACCAGGCGCAAGGTTATTTATACTCTGATTCCAATTATATATATTTAAAATAGGCAGTACTATTTCAACATGTTAGAAATGAAGATACAGGTTACCTTTGGGAATGGGGCTGTAGTGCCTGGGAGGGGAAAAAGGAATCTTCTCAGATAATGGTGTTATTAGTGATCTGTTGCTATATAACAAACCACCACAAACTTAAGTGTCTTAAAAAAAAAAAAAAAACGCATATTAAATATCTCAGTTTCTGTGAGTCAGGAGTCTGGCAGGGTTTAGTTGCATTCTCTGCTTCAGGATGTCACCAGGCTGCAATCAAGGTGTCAGCTGAACTGAATTCTCATTTGTAGGATCAACTGGGAAAGAGTCTACTCTCAAGCCCACTCAAATTGGCAGCGTTCAGTAGTTTACAGTTGTAGGACTGAGCCCCTCAGCTCCTACAGAGCCTATAGAAAATGAGAAAACTTTAACAAGATAGAGTCTTATATAACATGATATAATCAGTGGAGTGATACCTCATCATATAAGCCATAACATGTAACCAAATTGCGAATCATGTCCCATGTCCTTTGTCCTATCCTATTGGTTATCAGCAAGCCAAATGTCTCACTCACTTTCCAGAGGAGGTGGGATACACAAAAGTGTGAACACAAGGAGATAAAATCATTGGGAGACACCTTAGGGTCTGTCTGCTCGATGAGATGTTCTATTTCTTGATGTTTTTTGTTATTTTCCTTTATTGTATAAAAATACAAGGTATTATAATTACTTCAAAACGTAACTTTGGTTTTTTAAATAACACTTTATTGAGATGTAACTCACCTAGTATTCACAGATTTGTGCAGTCGTAACCACAGTCAATTTTAGAACATTTTCATCACCCCCTCAAAAAAATGCATACCCAGAAGCAGTCATTCTTTTTCCTCTCTCACCCCAGCTCTTAGGTACCACTATTCTATTTTCTCTCTATAGATTTGCCTATTCTGGACTTTTCATGTTAATTGAATTATATAATACATTGCCTTTGGTGATTTGCTTCTATCACTTCGCTTAGTGTTTTCAAGGTTCATCCAGGCTGTAGTGTTTATCAGGCCACCATTCCTTTAATATAATAAATATTATATTTACATATAATAATATTACATTAAATGGATATATCAGATTTGTTTATATATCATCAGCTGGTATATATTTATGTTGTTTCCTCTTTGGGGCTATTATGAATAATGCTGCTATAACATTTATGTACAAGTTTTGTGTGTGTGTAGATGTATTTTTCTTGGGTATTTCGCTAGAAGTGGAATTTCTGAGTCAAATGGTAAAGCTACGTTTGAACTTCTGAGGAACTGTCATGCCATTTCCAAAGTGGCTGCATCATCTTGCATTCCCATCAGCAATATGCAAGGGTTGCAATTTCTCCATATCCTTGACAACATTTGTTATTATCTGTCTTTTTGGTTATAACCATTCTAGTGGGTGTTGAAGTGACTCTCATTGTGGTTTTAATTTGCATTACCCTTATGACTGCTAATTTTTTTTATATGGATGTGTTTACTAAGTGAAAATTCATTGAGCTATACCCTGTGATTTATCTACTTTTCTGTGTGCTTGTATTTAACAGGTTATTTTAAAAAGTGTTGGTGGTGCTGCACTATGATGTGCAGAGGAATAGAAAATTACAATTCCTCCGACCCAGTCCGTATGGACGTAAAGCAGTTATTTCAGTTCATCTTGGCTGTGCCCTCAATTCTCCTTACAACAGCCAACAACATTATCTCGCCTGTGCAAAGTGAATACACTAATTCAAATGGAAATCTTGGTGAATCATTGCCCCTCGTCTCTATTCCAATTGATGCTCCAGCAAAACAGAGAAGTAGAGATAGATATAGAGATAGATAGAGATAGACATAGACATAGAGCTAGAGCTAGAGCTAGAGCTAGAGCTAGAGATGTGTGTGAGAGAGAGAGAGGAGAGAGAGAGGAGAGAAAGGAGAAAGAGAAAGAGACAGAGACAGAGAGGGAACTGGTAGCTACATCATTACCTATCACCTAGTAATAATCAGGAGGGGAAACCAAGTAACTGATCAAGATTTATAACTGTAACAATGTAGTCTGCAAGCAAGCAGAAAACACCTTATCTGAGTTTAGTATTAAATGTTGACACAAAGTCCGAGGAAAATGGCAGAATTTAGGGAAATATTGATCATTCAGTTCATATGTACATATTGAATCTGTATAGAAAGTTGTATCAATAAAAGTGAGGAAAATACTTACATGGTCTACCATAGTTCATAGATATTTATTCAGAGCTCTCCGTGCAATCAACGTTTCTGAAATTTTGCTGCTTTGATGTAATTTGGGTATTAGGTAAATGTTAGGAAAGTACTAACTACTTTTTCTTAAAGCAAATGCTATGAAGAATACACAAAATTTAATTCTGTGGCTTTGCTGGTGATAGCTAAACTGTTTTTTGCTGATGAATCTTAAACGTAATAAAAATATACATAATTAATATCTACCACAAGGTAATTGGTAAAATATATAATGCAGTGGCAACTAATGTCAAGGTTAGCAAATGAAAATCATGTATACACATATGTCTTGCTCTTGTGGACATAAAGGAAGAACATATAATGTTACAATATGCTTTTTTTACTGGGAGTATATAGGATTGTGTTTTGAAAATATTTCTTTCTTTGTGGATAGTTCTCAGGGATAAGAGAAAAAAAAATCTTGCCAGAAAAGAAGTGGAGAAATTAGAACTTTTAAAGTTTTTGCTTTATTGGTTTGGTCAGAGATTGTGAAAGGGGAATCTTTCCTCCTTAACACATGCTTGGACTTCAGCACATCTATTCTTCTTTAATCCATCTGTGGCAAAATGTACTCTTTTATATTGATACCTCTCTCCAGTTTCATTCCTGCAGTTCATGAAGGTAGTTTGTATGTTAAGATGAATAAACAGCGCATATCATTTCATCATTTATGAAGTTTTTTTGAAGAAGGATAAGTTCTATTTTAATTCCTTTATTCAAAGTACTTGCTCTAAGGGCAGATCTTACATCTGATCTCAGCAATACATTTTTGCCTCATTTGAGGTGGTGGTAATGAAAGAGAAAAGGGTCAGTGAGTATAAAGATGTGTGGAGAAAATCAGAGTGAGAAAGTTAACGCGTGCAGCATGTGCCTGCTGGATGTCAATAATATCATTAGTGATCCTTAAACATGACCTATAATCAAAAAGAAAGTGACTACACACTATGAGGTAAGGGATTGATTACTCGTTCTCTTTTTCTCCTTAATACCAGATTTTATGTTTTTACATTCTACATGAAAACAAAATAAAAGCAAAATAAAATCTATTTATTTGTTTTACAACAGAATTGCCTTACTACCTGGGAAAGAATGATTTTGAGAGAGTTATTTTAATCTGCACTTCCGAATATTTCCTTCTGATCTATTGTAAAAACTTATGTAAATATGTAATTATGAGCATGTTTAATGTGTACAATTTCCTCAGAAGTCTCTAAAATCATTTTTGAGCCTTTATGAACTCTAAATATGTATTTAGGCAACATTTCTAAAATATCATTCAAACATAAACAGCTCACTGAGAACTCATAGATTCTTTTGAAAATCAAGTTGGTTATGATTGTCTTAAGAAAGACAGGTTATCTACCCAATTTGGAAAGCCATGATATGAAACCGTGATAACAACTAAGAAAGCAGAGACTCTAATTTTCATAAAATAGGGCCAAGTGTAGTGACAGTCATTTGGAAGTAATGTCGCAGCTTAGATAGTGAAACCATGTTATTCTCCACATTAATCTTAACTGCCAGCTATGAGGCTGTACAGTGGAGGCTGACATTCTTGGGTCCTAAACTCCTACTTTAGAGAAAACAGTGTTATCCTATATGAATGTCGTACGATCACCAACTCCTGAGTTGGTTTTGTAAATATTTGTACAAGGAACTTCTCTTCTTTGGGAGTTAGGAATATTGGTAGAAAACAAATTGTTCTCCTTTCCATATTCTCAGATAACTTCGCTGATGCTATTCTCTACAATTTAATTGCCCACAGAAGCTTGAATGTTTGGTTATTTATAATGACATGGTGAAGGATTTGTACTGCTAAAGCAGTTCTTAGCCAAGAAGCAAGATAAAATTGCACTAATTCTCATTACCAAAATGAAGATGGGTAAATGGCATGGATAGATGTTTGGATATGAGAGCAAATCTTTACTTAGCTAGATATTAGTATTTCATGGATAAGTCATCAAATGAAAAAACTGTAAAATTTTAACAATCCTCCAGAATAATTTTTTTGGAAATATTATTACATCTCATCATAAATATTGATGGTGTTTACAAAATTGATAGAACTAGGATTGTTCTTTTTTCTACAAATATTTATTAATCATCTTCTCTGTGCCAGGTACTATTTTAGACAACACTGAAAATACAGTAGGAAAATAAAGAGAAAATATGTTTATGCTCCAAAATGGTTTACTTTTGTGGGGGGTTAAGAGAACAGTTAAGCAATAAGTAAATAAATATACACACAAATGGGGAAATATATGGTAATATGTGCAATAAATAAAATGAAACAGGGTTCTGTGATAGAAAGTGCCTAGTGGATACATAATAGTTCACAAAAGGTTTATTTGAGAGAGGAATAAGGAATCAGGCCTTGAACAAGTATTGGAATGGGAAGAAGAACCAATATAGAATGAGTTAATAGTAGCTTGGAGTAGCAGAGATGGAGACAGTCTAAAAATTTTGTTAGTAATTTTGTTCTATTAACAAGCTCTTGTCATTCTGAGTGAATAGATGACACTTTTGAGGTCCAGGTTTTGTTGGCTGTTTTATGTAAACCTCATTATTTTTTTAAACCTCTATATAAAAGCTAGTTCTTCAGAATGAGTAATTATTTTCTCCATTTGTCAAAAAAATTATTCATACCTCTTGAAATAAGGTATATTTTTGATACACACCTTCCAATGTCATAAAAAGGAGCAAAAGTCACTGAGGATTATCTAGGAAAATGTAATTATTTCACTCATTATTACTATTGATTAAAGGCTCCAGACTTAGTGACGCTGTATACTAATTTGCGTATTGCTCCAGATCGAACTGATAACCCCAGAGATTAGAGTTTATGGCTCTATTGGACATTACCCAGTTATTCTAAAATTGCCTAGCTTTGTAAATGCTGTTTGGGCTGTTTTTAACATCTGTTTCCCTGATTAATTAATGAGTAGAAAAATTCTTTGACACGTTTATTTTATATTGGAGTTGGATTGATGGTTTTAACTTTTTAAAAATTACATTTTGATATGTGAGACACAACTAAATCTTGGTTGCTATGTCAACAGTATCCATAGCTCTCTCCTTCTGTTCTTATCCTGATGTAAGAGAAAGTGGAGAACTTCTCTGATCTAAGAATTATTCCAGCATGTTTGTAAAAAATGTTTTCGTTTTCATTCCATTTGCTGTCTGATTTCATGGGACATCCTCATTACCCAAAAGGCACCTCCTAGTTCCTTCATCCCCTAAACTGTAATAAAGTCTGCTTCTGCATTCTCAGTCACCCATTCACATAATAGCCAACTGGACCCACAGATGTACTAACTCAGAAATCTTAAAGTCATTCATTCTAATATCTGATAACAAGTTCTTATCCTTCATAGTCTCAGTTTATAGTGCCACTGTACCTGTTTCTGAACCTCAGAAAGACTTCTACACCTTAATATTTTCCTTCTAGATTATTGACTCTCTTTTACCCTTTCTGCTGTGTTGTCTTTGTCTACATGGTTGAAATGACTTGATGAAGTGTCTGAACAGCTTTCTCACAATCACCTTAATTCCCTTCCTTGAACTTGTATCTTTGCCCCATACCAGCCAACACGATCCTAATCCAAAATAATTATGTATTCACTTTCTTTACTGCTATGTAAGCCCTAGTTTAAAAACAAAACCAAAATTTAAAAAAAACAACCTCATACAACTATAATTAACTTATTTGATTAGACGAGAATCCAAATAAGAGCCATGTATTTGTTTATATGTTTCTAAAGTTTGTTTTAATCTATAGTTTCACTCTCCATCTTTCCCTTTTCATTACAGTTTATTTGTTGAATAATTTCATAAAACATATTTTATCTTTGAGTTATTTGTCGTACAGAGTTTCCCATCATCTTTTTTCTTTATTTTTGAATGCCTTCCTATGTTTCTGTGGTGTTGTTTAACATGGTCCCCTGTTCACTGTGTTGCAAATTGGATGTGAAGGCTTGCAGTTCAAGACTACTTCATTGATGTGTCTTCCGTTAGGAGGCACCTGGATGGTGTCTGTCTTTCTGTGTTGTTTTACCCATTCATGATGACTGTCTAAATATACCAATTAACTAGAGGTTTCAAAATGGTAATACTCTAGTTTCACCATCACTTCCTCATTTATTATTTGGAATACTTTTAAAAAGTAAACTTTCTTCACTAGCTGTTTTGTTACCTAGAGGCAGTTCATATAGGAAAGGCGGAATAAATGCAACATTTTCCCCCTTTATTTACCAGTTTCCAGAGTTATCATTTGGTTCCCTTGCATCCTTCAAAGGGGATGATGGGGCTGTGTGTGTGTCTGTGTGTGTGTGTGTGTGTGTGTGTGTGTGTGTGTGTGTGTGTCATTATGAACTCATGAATTTGTACATATTTGATATGTTTAAATCCACTGAAGTTTTTACGCTCATTTAAAAAATCTCTGGCCAGTGGGAGACTCTTTAAAATGGATGCTGAGTTTTTTGACATGACGCTGGTAGTATTTGACAGCTTTCCTGCTTTCTGCTATTCTAGTATACTACAGATTCATTTTGAGGTTATTATTAATGGAAATAACGTTTAGAGACCACAGTCTGGGACTTCAGTGTTGCTGATTGCTACTGGATATTTTTTTTAATGTTTCTAGGCTTTTAAATGGGCACAGTTAGCAAATATGTTTTATTTGGTTTCTTTTTGAAAATTAAATACAGTGTAAATCACGCTGATAACTCTAATTCAACTTCAGAACTGCAGACCTTAACCTCACAGAACTTAAATATTCAACATTAGCTGCAAAACTCTGTTAAAGCTTCACAAAATAAAATATGTAAACTTATAATAAAATTAGTTTTCTCTAATTTGGGGGAGGAGAGTATCTAATTTTGGGAAAAACTAATACCCACTTCTTTTTAAAATTTCCCTTTGAAAAAGAAATATTTTCAAAATGTCATCCAGTCATTTCCCTAAAAATGTTGTTGATGAGTTGATTAAAATAGTAGCTAAAATCTTTGAGTATATTCAGTGAGCATTAAAATACAATAGACTGAACAACATATTGTGGTGTATGTGATTAATAATTCATTTACAAAATTATAATCAAAGTCCTGTGTTTTAAAGGATTATGTTAGCTTCTCTAGCGTGACTTTTCCCCTGCAGTTTAGAGGAATCTACATTCGAATAAAAAATATGCACCCCTTGCTTCCGACTAATTCTAGCATTATGCTGCCAAGCAACTATGTTAAAGCTCCCATGACTCCTGAGTATGTTCTTGCTTTGCCTTCAGATAAAAAGCTTTTGACATGAATAAATGAGTGGTGGATTCTTTTTGTTATAATGATTTGTTACTTTCACATTATATAATTTTCTCATTTGATAAATATTATTGAGCACATAACTTCCAGGAGGCACTGTTCTAGAGGCTAAGAAAATTGTAGTAAAGAAGACTAATAATATCCCACCTTCTGTTGGGCTTACATTGTAGTGATGAGAGAAAGTCCATCAACTAACTCATATGTGTCAGATGTTTATAAGATAAAATAGAGCAGAAAAATGGAATGAGAGAGACTAACTTATGGGAGTTACTGTAGATGGAGTGCCAGGGAACACCTGCTGTTTGTACCACCTTCATAATTCTGACACCATTTTTTAAAAATCTCAGAATTGGCAAGAGTCTTTGCTAATAGCTAGGATCCCTGCTAGTTAATGAGAAACACTATGGCCAGAAATTACCTTTCAAAGTGAAACCTGCTTCTAAGGCCACACGAGACTTTCTATAATAATGTGCTTCTACATATAGTCATTGCACAAACATTCCTTGGTATGTGTAATGTGCTGGGCACTGTGATTGATGCTGAAGTACAGAGGAAAACAATATAAACCTTAAACTTAGGAAGCTCAGGGACTGAACAGTTTGGACAGAGCTTCACAAAGTTGGCATGTACATCTCAGCATCCCAGGACTACTGAATCAGCATCTTTGGGAAAGGGGTTAAGTCTTCTACATTTCAAAGTCCCTGTAGGTTATTTTGGTGTGGAGTCAGAGTTAAGAATGAATAACCAGGAGAGGAATAAAATAGTAAATTTCAACATCTACCAACACAGTTTCACTGGTGTTTCTCACTTGTAGTTCCTAGGGCTACCATAAGACATCATTCTTCTTTCTGCTGCTCTTCCAAAAATATCCTGGTGGTTTTCAGGTCACTAGAATGTCATATTCTGAAGCTGCAAATGGGAGTTGTATAGGCAGGCTTTCCTGGTGTTAACATGACAACCTGTGTGGCTCTGAAGTCAGATTGGCCTTTCATCTGTGGTTACTGGGTCACAGACAACTTCTACTGCCACTCTTTGTTTTCATTTCTGGGTTTTTTTCAAGCAAAATGTTTAGTATCATAGCTACTGATTTATTTATTTGTTGTGTTTGTTCTCTTTTTACTGAAATTCTTCCACAAGTGTGAGGAAGAATGACTCCCCATGTTGCCTACATCTTAATTCCAAGAACCTGTGAATACGTTAGGTTACCTGGCAAAGGGAAATTAAGGTAGCAGTTGGAATCAGGTTGCTAATTAGCTGACATTTAGATAGGGAGATTAGCTTGTATTATCCAGGTGAGTTCATTATAATCACAAGGGTCCTTAAATATGGAAGAGGGAGAAGAGTCAGTGTCAGAGTGATGCGAAGTGAGAAATACTTGAACAGCCATTGCTACCTTTGAAGGAATGCAGCCACAGCCAAGGAATGCAGGGGGCCTCTAGAAACTGGAAAAGACAGGAAATTAGACTCTCTGTTAGAGCTTCAACAAAAGAACACAGCCCTGCAGACACCTTGAGTTTAGCCTGGTGAGACCCATTTTGGACTTCTGACCTCTAGAGCTGTAAGATAATATACTTGTGTTGCCTTAAGCTACTAAATTTATGGTAATTAGTTACAGCAGCAGATAGGAAACCAATGCAGTACCAAAGGTTTCAAGGGTCTTAATTCTGAGAAGCAGTCTTCAGTATAAATAAATTTTGCAGTAATTTTTCCCATTAGATACAGTGGTTCCCCAGGCAAATAAGCCTCCATAGGTTCATGCTTTACCATTCTAGACATCCCCAAATGTGGATGTGTTCACAGTGTGCATATAGCTTAGGCTGTGACATCTCCATTAAACTCGACAAAATCGAGTTTAATCCTGATTAAGAACAAGCCCAGTAAAGGGTTCCCATACAGTGTGTCAAGTGTTAGAAGAACTTGTTATATTATGTGGTATCCGAGCAAAAATTTCACGCCAAAAGCCATGTTGATACCATCAAAGGTATGGACTAATCAAAGTTGCTGACAAAGCCAAGGCTAAATCATCACTGAAAGGATTTAATTCTTAGTGGAATTAGCAGGCAATAGTTTATATACTGCATTTTAAAACATTTTTATTTAACTAAAATAGACTTGGATGATGATGAGGCTGGAAATTATTACCTCTGTTTTAAGTGTGAAAAACTTGAAGAAGAATTCAGGAGAGTGGTTCCTGGTTTTATTTTATTTTCTATTTGTGCTTATTGCTTTCCAGAGCAAAATTAAAGCTTAATAATAGATGAGGTAATGGAATCAAAGGAAAGCAAAAAATGACTCAAAATTCAGAGGTTAAACATTGATAGGGGCCAAGGCAAACTCTGGGCAAGGTTTTAACACCAGAGCTTCTTGTACTGACTGAAGTGGAACTAAGAAAAGCCTGTTGTAGTGGAGAAACTATGCCCTTCCCCAGTAATCATGAAACCAGGAATCCAGGTCTTAAAACTCTGATATGCTTTAAAAATTCTCTTAAACGGTGGCTTAAGTGCAAAGGTAATATAATGAAAAGAGAGCTAAAAGGTAGAGATTTCAATCACAGCTCTGGCCTTCTCTCAAACACGAACTATCAATATTTTTCATTCCTTGCATCTCAAATTCCGCCCTAGGAGAGGGCTGGTGTTCTGAAATTCTGAAATTTCAGTAGCCTATGCTCTTTTCAGATAAAGGTAGGAGATGAAAAACATAAATTCCGTGAAGTTTGATTGGGTAGGTGTTTTCTATGTCCTTGGCCTTCTCTTCATGAGAGTCTAGGAAATGTACAACCACTCATCCTTGGAGATTAGTGGAAGCCCTGCTCACAGATAGTTAGATCTTGACCATCAAAATATGCATTTTGTTCCCTCCAGAATTCTAAGGATTTTGAGAAAATAGAAACGTAATTACAGGAAATGAACCCATGCATATGATTGTGCACTAATTTATCTTAATAACTTCGGCAATTTCTATTATATTTTGATTTTGTAATGGTCCAGGTAAATGCTGCTTTATTTTCTCTGGGATGCTATGCCTATGTCATAGGATACCTCACTTGGGCAGTAAGGGACAACTGGCTATGCTTTTCCTTAGGAGGGAGTAACTGTTAAATAATATTTAACACATACTTAATTTGTTTATATTTTCCTACAAAATTTTTTGCACCTTAAAAAATAGATAAAGTACCACTTCAGTAAATTTCAACTATTAATGATCTTTGATAATACCACACTGGTTTAAGTACTTATTCTGCTTTAAGGAAAAATTTTAAAATATTCTCTGGACATTTGCGTTATCTACGTTTCTGTGGGTACCACACTACACCTTGGCTGCCTGGAGTTGAGAGGTTTTTTATTACTGACTCTACTTTCCCTGTCAGACTAAGCTCATCAGTGACTACATAGTGATAAGTTTAAAAAGGGCTTTAGCACACTCTAAATTCTGCTTCCTCGTATCATCTTTGTTCAAGAGAAATCTTTCTGAAATGTTCCCTTTTCATAATCAGAACAGAGAGATAAGAAACATGAAAGAACTTGTATTAGTTTTCTAGGGCTGCCAAAACAAAGTACAGACTGGATGGCTTAAACAATAGAAATGTATTTCCTCACAGTTCTGGAAGTTTAAAGTCCAAGATCAAGATGTCAGCAGGGTTGTTTTTTCTGAGGCCTCTCTCTTAGTGTATAGATGACCATCTTCTCCCTGTATCTTCACAGCAGCTTCACTTTGTGCATGTCCGTATTTATTTTTTTACATCTTTATTGGAGTATAATTGCTTTACAATGTTGTGTTAGTTTCTGCTGTATAACAGAGTGAATCAGCTATGTGAATACATATATCCCCATATCCCCTCCCTCTTGCGTCTACCTCCCACCCTCCCTATTGCACCCCTCTAGGTGGTCACAGAGCACTGAGCTGATCTCCCTGTGCTATGCAGCTGCTTCCCACTAGCTATCTATTTTACATTTGATAGTGTATATATGTCAACGCTACTCTCTCACTTCGTCCCAGCTTCCCCTTCCCCCCCACCCCATGTCCTCAAGTCCATTCTCTGTGTCTTTATTCCTGTCCTGCCCCTAGGTTCATGAGAACCATTTTTTTAAATTCCATATATATGTGTTATCATACGGTATTTGTTTTTCTCTTTCTGACTTACTTCACTCTGTATGACAGACTCTAGGTCCATCTACCTCACTACAAATAACTCAATTTCGTTTCTTTTTATGGCTGAGTAATATTCCATTGTATATATGTGCCACATCTTCTTTATCCATTCATCTGTCGATGGATGCTTAGGTCGCTTCCCATGTCCTGGCTATTGTAAATAGTGCTGCAATGAACATTGTGGTACATGTCTCTTTTTGAATCATTTAACTTTAATAACTTCCTTAAAGGCTCTGCCTTCAAATAGTCACATTTTTAGGCATAGGGGTTAGAACTTCAACATATGAATTGGGGAGGCCACACAAGTTAGCTTATAACAGAATTCTTCTACAATAAGCCTTTGACATTTAGTTTTACAATAAAGAGTTTTGTTTTTTTTTTTCCTGGACACTTCTCCTTCTTTCTAGTCTTGGTCTCAAGTTTAGAATAAGCATAAAAATTTGAATTGCATTGATTACCTTGTAGACAACCTAGCATGCTCTCCACCTACCCCACTCTATTTTTTTTGTTCAAATTTGTTTTTATAGTAGTACTGGATTTTTTCCCCTGAGTGTGATATTTGTGTCCAAAATCTTTAAAAAAATTTTTAAAAATATATAATGACTTATTCCATTTAAAAAAATATGTTCTGTAAGAAGAGTGGTTTTTTTAAGGTAATACATTTTTTATTTTTAAATTTTATTTATTTATTTATGGCTGTGTTGGGTCTTCGTTTCTGTGCGAGGGCTTTCTCTAGCTGCGGCAAGCAGGGGCCACTCTTCATCGCGGTGCGCGGGCCTCTCACTATCGCGGCCTCTCTTGTTGCGAAGCACAGGCTCCAGACGCGCAGGCTCAGTAATTGTGGCTCACGGGCCCAGCTGCTCCGCGGCATGTGGGATCCTCCCAGACCAGGGCTCGAACCCGTGTTCCCTGCACTGGCAGGCAGACTTTCAACCACTGCGCCACCAGGGAAGCCCTAAGGTAATACATTTTTAAAGGTGGATAATCCTATACTGTAAGTAGGTAAACTTCCACAGTGAGTGGTAGAGTGTGGGGCTTGGGAACACGATGGGTCAGAAAAATACCATGGCCCTAAAGTTCAAGAAATCCATATAAAAATAAATGAGGTCAGCGATTACCACAACCTTCCAAGTTTTTAATGTTAAATAGTCATGTTTTTATCCTATATGTTAAATCTTAAGTATCCTTTAAAATGTGATCACCATGACAATTAAAGATAATACATTTCTAGGGAATATTTTTAGAAAAGCAATAGAAGACTTATGATACACTGAACAATCATTATAAAATAAATTGTTAGTTTTGTTATTTCTATTTCCCTCCCTTTCAGACCGTGAGGTAGGTCTACAGAGTTACAGGTTCTTGTTACATAATAAATGCACTTAAATTTGGTAACCAGTCTCTCTCCCTTTCCATTTCTTTTCTCTTTTCCATCTTCTGCTGTTTCTCCCCTAGGAGTTTCTGATATCTCTGAATAGGAAACCTTCTCATGAGTCAGCTTCTCTGTTTTTCCTTGTAAGTCAATAAAATCCCACCTTAAAATTTGAGCATCTCTTTTACTCTGGGAGAGCCCACCTCTCCCACAGTGTCCTCACCAGAGCATGTCTCAGCTCTGGGAGTCAGAGTCTCTCATTTATTTTCCACATGTGGCTCCTCAAGAGTCCACTTCACTATTGCTCTTCCTCTCTTTAGGCACGAAGCTGTCTGTCCCTGTTGAAATTACAGGAAGTGATTTGTCAGTTTCTAAAATAGGAGGTTTCCTCTTCAGCAGTATCATACTGCCTTAATAAATAATGTTAAGGCAACTGCTTCATTTAGATGGAATAAAGCATTAAGTGTTTTTTCACGTTATTGCCAGAACTAGGGCATCGTTTTTCTAGTTTTCTTTCAAAATCATGTTTACGAGTTAAATTCTCATTATGAAAATGTCCAGTTTGGTTATCAGAAAGTTACTATGATACAGATTCACAAAGAAACACAAATGAAAAGGTGCTCGTTATAAATACTTCCAAGTGGCTCAATACAGTTTTGGAAAGGTGAGCTATTATACATTGTCTTTTAAGCATTGAAGACAGTTTTAACCTGAGTGGCCTAAGATGGTAATTCCAAAAATATATTGGGTTTCAAACTTCTTTTTAGCAGCAGCAGATTTTTGCTGCATGAAATCTTAGATAAACAGACATTAATATCTGTTTATATCCCACTATAGGAATATATATTATATTGTGTATTACATTTATAATAAAAATATGGAACATTCCCCTTGAAGTTCTACTGTGTACACACTTCATTGCCCTTTATTTCATTCTCCATTGTGATCTCTGAAAAGTCTTTTTTTCAAATATCCATGGCTGTGGGGGATAGGTTTCACTCTCAGCAACTGAAACTCTGTGTTGTAACAGCTTGTAAGAAAATCTATTGTCCCAACATGGTAGCATGCCCTTGTGATTCTAAGTTGGAAGCAGGCAAAAAATGTAGAGTAAGAGAAAGTTTCTCAGCATCCCAGTTTTCCACTTTTGTGAACCTGTTATATTTTGCTCTAAATTTTGCCCTCCTGAGACACATGTTGTCAGGTTTTTCTTTTTCTCGTGGGCTTCTTTTTTAAATTTTATTTATTTATTTATTTATTTTTGGGTGTGTTGGGTCTTCGTTTCTGTGCAAGGGCTTTCTCTAATTGCGGCAAGCGGGGGCCACTCTTCATCGCGGTGCGCGGGCCTCTCACTATCGCGGCCTCTCTTGTTGCGGGAGCACAGGCTCCAGACACGCAGGCTCAGTAATTGTGGCTCACGGGCCCAGTTGCTCCACGGCATGTGGAATCTTCCCAGACCAGGGCTCGAACCCGTGTCCCCTGCATTGGCAGGCAGATTCTCAACCACTGCGCCACCAGGGAAGCCCTGTTGTCAGGTTCTTATCTCTGAAATGATTGGAATTTATTTTCAGTTTCTTAACTTACCACTTGTAACAAATTTCTGCTTAAATATGACCCATCCCAGGAATATCTGCATTTCCAAAACAGCAATACCATAAGTTCTAAGAAAGTAGAATCCAATACCTCCATCAATGGTGGATAAACTTGGACCTGGGTGTTAGGTAGGAGCTTTCCCACTGCCTCCAAAATCAAGCTGCTGGAGATGTGGGCTTCATTATCTGTTCATTATCCTGACCCTGCCTGTCTCCCTGCCTTTGCTACCTTTATTATACATATGTTACATATGTAAAAGTATGTTCTCACATAAAGATTTGTATTGCTCATAAAAGTCCATGTATCATTGGGCTGGTATCCCTACAAGGGTGCCTTCTTAGAGTTTCTTTCCTTATAAACAAAACTCCGTCTTAGTTAGCTCAGGCTGCCACAGCAAAACACCATAGACTATATGGCTTAAACATTAGAAATTTATTTTTCACATTTCTAGAAACTGATAATCCAAGATCAGAGTGCCAGCATGGTCGAATTCTGGTGAGGACCCTCTTCCTGGTTTGTAGATGATTGCCATGCTGCTTTGTTTGCGCAGAGGGAGGTCTAGGGTCTCCTCTTTTTGTAAAAGCACTAATCCTCCCATAAGGCTCCCACTTTCATGACCTAATCTAACCACAATTACCTCCCAAAGGCCCCACCTCCAAATATGATCACTTTGGGGGGTTAGGGCTTTGGAATATGAATTTTGGCAGTGACACAACCATTCAGTACATATATTCTCAAATATCTACAATTGACCCTACAACCTCCTTATCCCCTATTTACTAATTTACTTGTCTAAGTTTATCAGGAATATAGTTCCTGGACCAGTAATATGCCATAAACTATTTGATACACCAATCTTCATAAATTAATAGTAATTTATTTTAAGACTCAAAAGAGCTTTCCAAGTCTGAATACTCTTTTAAGTGCTCTTAAGTGCAATTAATGTAACTAAGTACTAATGAAATCTAACCACCACATTTGGATGGTGTAATGTGCCCAAAATAACTATAACTTTTCATTTGTTAAAACCACATTTATCATTCACACCATTGGGTCTCATTATTATGGAGAAATAAAATTTATTAACATTTTATTAAAATTTCAAATGAAGACAGTCTACTCTTTTACTTTAAGTTCTACATTAACTTTTGTGGGGTTTTTTTCATTGAAGTAGAGTTGATTTACAATGTTGTGTTAGTTTCAGGTATACTTCAAAGTGATTCAGTTATACATACATATGTATATTTTTTCAGATTCTTTTCCCTTATAAGTTATTACAAAATATTGATTATAGTTCCCTGTGCTATACAGAAGGTCCTTGTTGATTATCTATATTATATATAGTAGTGTATATATGTTAATCCTAATCTCCTAATTTATCCTCCCCCCGCCTTCCCCTTTGGTAACTGTAAGTTTGTTTTCTATGTCTGTGGGTCTATTTCTGTTTTGTATATAAGTTCATTTGTATCATTTTTTTTAGATTCCATATATGTGATATCATATGATATTGGTCTTTGTCATACTTCGCTTAGTATGATAATCTCTAGTTCCATTCTTCATTTTGTTGATGTGGTGAAGCACATTTATTGATTTTTGTATGTTGAACTATCTGCATCCTAGGTACTTACAAATCTGGTCATATTTTTGATGTATTTATTTAATTAACTATTTTTAGAATAGTTTTAGATTGAGAGAAAAATTTCAGTGAGAGTACAGAGAGTTCTTAAATACCTCACAACCAATTTCAGCTATTATCCAACATTAACATGGTCCGTATGAGCACAGCAAATGAACCAATATTGATGCATTGTTATTGACTAAAGTCCACTCTTTATTCAAGTTTCCTCAGCCTTTACTTAATGTACTTCTTTTATCCCAAGGTATCATCCAGGATAATGTATTACATTTATTTATCCATTTGTAGAATGCACCTCAGTTGGAATTAGTGTGATGCTTTCCTCATGATTAGACTGGGGTTATGGTTTTGCGGGAGGAATACCACCAAGGTAAAGTGCCATTTTCATCACATCAGCACAAGGCTACGTGCTGTTATCATGACATCTCTGTTGATATATTCCTTGGTCAACTGGCTCAAGTAATGATTGTCAAGTTTCTCTACTGTACATTTCCTCATCTTCTGCTATTCAATATTGTAGAAAAAATTACTATGCACAGTACATGCTTAAAGACTGTGTAGTTATACTCTACCTCCTGGAGGGTCAAGTATCTACATAAAATATTTGGAATTGTTCAGCATAGGAGATTTGTCTCTTCTCCCCCAATTATTTATTTAATCACTTATTTGTAGCAGCATAGGCTCATCAATACTTATTTTATGCTTTGGGTTATAGTCAATACTTCTTTATTTATTTTGTTGCTCAAATTATTGTACCTTTACCATGGGAATTCTTTCAATTGGCTTCTGAATGTCTCTGATATACCTATATCATTGTGGGGTTCTTTTTTTGTTTTGTTTTGTTTTTTTTATAAATTTATTTATTTATTTATTTTTGGCTGTGTTGGGTCTTCGTTTCTGTGTGAGGGCTTTCTCTAGTTGTGGCGAGCGGGGGCCGCTCTTCATCGCGGTGCGCGGGCCTCTCACTATCGCGGCCTCTCTTGTTGCGGAGCACAGGCTCCAGACGTGCAGGCTCAGTAGTTGTGGCTCACGGGCTTAGTTGCTCCGCGGCATGTGGGAATCCTCCCAGACCAGGGCTCGAACCCATGTCCCCTGCATTGGCAGGCAGATTCTCAACCACTGCGCCACCAGGGAAGCCCCTTTTGTTTGCTTTTAAGCACTTCCTTACTTTCTGTCACTACAGTATGGTCAAAGCTCATTTTATATATTTCCTCTACCATCCTAGAATCAGCTATTTTTTTAAAGGAGCCCTGGCTCCTTTTATTGGAAAATGACATTAGAAGCCAAGATCTGGGATCTAGGTGTATGTGTTGCTCTTGGGTTGTCATTGCTTCTTGGTCTTCTAAGCTGACAGAGCAAGAAAATATATGTGTGTATACTAACTTGTATATATATATATATATATACATATATATATATATGTATATATATATATATATATAAATATTTATATAAGTGACCGTCTATATCTGTATTAAGCTAAATGTGAGTTCATACTGAGGTCTCTCTCTAATCCATTACCACATGGTCATTTAAACCTCCTCCTGCTTCATCAGTGAGAAGCTTGAATCCCACTATCTGTGATCCATTTACTTAATTGTGCAACTTCAATATATATGTATAGCAGAATCGGAATTGTTAACCTATACCCCAGTAGAAAAAATTTTATTAAGTATAGTGCATATGTACAATTTCTTTTGCTTTTAGTCCAAAAGACTGCACTCAAAAGTCACATGACACCTTTCCTCCTACCCCCTTCATCGTGGTTGTTTCATATATTTGTATTACATTTAAATTGTTTTTTTTTTGTACATTTGACATTCCACACTTTCTTTCATGCTTCCAATTAAAATTTTTAATAACACTCATTAAAGTTCACTCTTTGTGCTGTACAATTATATGAGTTTAGACAAATACATATTGCTATATATCCACAGTTATGCTATCATACAGAATAATTCTAGTGCTCTAAATATTCCTCTATGTTTCATCTATTCAACTTTCACCCTTTACCTGGAATCACTGGAAATTACTGCTCTTTCTATTGCCCCTATAATCTTGCCATTTCCAGACTGCCATTTAATTGGAATCAAATGATAAAAGATTTTACAAGACTCACTGTTTTCACCTAGCAATGTGTGCTTAAGGTTCCTCCATGACTTTTTGTGGCTTAATAGTTCATTTACTTTTATTGCTTAATACTATTCCATTGTGTGGGTGCACCAAAATTTGCTTATCCATTTACCTATTGAAGGACATCTTGATTGCTTCAGGTTGGCGCTATTATGAATTAAGCTTCTATTAACATCCATATGCAGGGTTTTAGTGGACATAAATTTTCAAATCCGTTGGGTAGATATCTGGGAATATGATTTCTGTATCACATTCTAAGATTATATGTAAAAGGGACTTCCCTGGTGGCGCAGTGGTTAAGAACCCGCCTGCTAATGCAGGGGACATGGGTTTGAACCCTGGTTCGGGAAGATCCCACATGCCGGGGAGCAACTAAGCCCGTGCGCCACAACTACTGAGCCTGTGCTCTAGAGCCCGCGAGCCACAACTACTGAGCCTGCATGCTGCAACCACTGAAGCCCACATGCCTAGAGCCCGTGTTCTGCAACAAAGCCAAGCCACCGCAATGAGAAGCCTGCACACCACAACGAAGAGTAGACCCCACTCGCCGCAACTAGAGAAAGCCTGCGCACAACAACGAAGACCCAATGCAGCCAAAAATAAATAAATTTATTTAAAAAAAAAGATTATATGTAAAAGATCATTGTGTGCCAAACTGATTTTTAAAGTTGCTGTACCATTTTTCATTTCCAATAGTAATGGTGAGAGTTCTTCTTTCTCTGCATCCTCGCAGTAATTGATATTGTCTGTGATTAGGATTTCAGCCATTCTAGTGGAGGTATAGTGGTAGCTCATTGTTGTTTTACTTTGTAATTTCCTAATAACAAGTAATTTTGAGGATCTTTTCATATGCTTATTTGCCATCTGTATATGTTCTTTGGTGAGCGATCTGTACTGATCCTTTGGACATTTTAAAATTGTTTTTTATTGTTCAATTTTAAGAGTTCTTTGCATAATGTGGTCACAAATCTTTTTATAAGACAAGTGTTTTGTGAATATTTCTCAAAATCTGTGGCTTGTCCTTTGAGTCTCTACCTTTGCTTGACAGAGCAGAAATTTTTAATTTTAATAAAGTCCAACTCACCTCTTTTTCTAGTTGTATTATGCTTTCAATGTGGTGTCCAAAAACTCATTGCAATACCCAAGGACATCTAAGTTTTCTTACATTTTCTTCAAAAATTTGATAGTTTTGCATTTTGCTTTTTGGTGTTTGATCCACTTTGAGAAAAATATATAAAGTCTGCATCTAGTTTCATATGTTCATCCAGTTGTTCCAGCACTATTTGTTGAAAAGTCTATCCTCCATTTTTTCAGCTTTATTGAAGTATAATTGACAACTACAATTTTAAGATTTTATCATTCATCATGATTCATTAAATCATGATTATTTGATATACATATACATTGTGAAAAGATTCCTCTCATCTAGTTAAGACATACATCACTATACTACTCCATTGAATTGTCTTTGCTCCTTTAACAAAGTTGAAATGACTATATTTTTGTTTGCCTTTATTTCTGTTCTATTATGTTCTCTCTATATACATAATTTTACATATATAAATACTATAAATATATGGAAATTTACTAATACCATGTTATCTTGATTACTTTACTTTTATGGTGAGTATAAAAATCAGGCAATATGTGTTCTCCAACTTTGCTCTTCATCTTCAGTAATAAGATGGCTATTCTCATTCTTCTGCTTTTCCACATAGACACCTGATGAGCTTGTTGAAACCTAAACAATTGTTTGCTCTGATTTTAAAAGAGATTTTGCTGAATCTAATCAGTAATTGACAAATTTGCAGTAATTGACATCTTAACAATTGTGAGACTTCCAACTCGGGAGCATGAAATATTTCTCTATTTGTTTATATCTTTTTGGGTGTTTAATCAGTGTTTATAATTTCCTGCATGTAGATTCAGAGTATACTTTGTTAGATTTATACTTAAATATCTCATTTTGTATGTGTGCTGTTGTAAATGGTACTGCTTTCTTAATTTGATATTCTAATTTTCATGCTAGTAAATAATAAAACAATTGACCCTTGTATATTGATCTTGTATCATGTGACCTTGCTATACTTACTTATTAGTTCCAGGATACTTTCAGTTGATTATTTGTGTTTTTCTATGTAGACAATCATGTCATCTGAGAAAAAAGACAGTTTTATTTCCTCCTTCTCCAATTTGCATACCTTTTAATTCCTTTTCTTGTATTTTTGCACTATGATTTTCAATACAATATTGAATATGAGTGGTGAGAATGAATATTCTTGCTATGTTACCAACTTTAGAGGGAAAGCATCCAGTTTTTCTCCATTGTGTATGATAGCCACAGGAATTTTTGTAGATGATATTTATCAAAGTGAGGAAATTCTCCTGTATTCCTAGTTTGGTGAGAGTTTTTAACATGAATCCTGTTGGGTTTTTTCAAATACGTTTTTGGCATCGATTGCTACAATAAGTTTATTTTTCTTTCTTAGCCTATTGATATAGTGGGGTTCACTGATTGATTTTTGAATGTCAAGCCAGCCTTTCATACCTGGAATAAATCCTACTTGGTCATGATGTATCATTTTATTATATTTAAAATTGCAACCAACATCCACCACCCTCTATTACACTCTTGACCTTGTTCTATTTTCCCATAGCATTATTTTCTTCTAACATTATATATTATTTTAAATTTTTTTCTAACTCTTTCCTCTTTATTTAAATTCAGTGTGTATGGGGTTGTCTGTATTGTCTAAAATTCTCTAAATATTTTCCAGAACAATATCTTACCTATTGTATGTGCTCAGTAACTTCTTAAAAGTTTGAAAACTGCTGTCTAATAATTGCATAAGAAAGAAGCATTCCTTTGCAGAATGTGGGCATGTGATAATGTTTTAGTTTCCTAGGGCTGCCATAACAAATTGCTACAAACTTGGTGGCTTAAAATAACAACAATTTATTTTCGGTTATGGAGGCCAGATGTCCAAAATCAAGGTGTCGGCAGGATCACACTCCTCCAAAGAGGAAAATTCTTTCTTGCCTCTTCCACCTTCTAGTGGCTTCAGGCATTCCTTGTTTGGGCCTTCATAACTCCAGACTCTGCCTCTGTCTTCATGTAGCTTTCTTCTTTGTGTTTATGTCTTCCTTTCTGTCTCTTATATCGGATTTAGGTCCTACCTGGGTAATTCTAGATGATCTCAACTTGTGATAAGTAACTTAATTACATCTGCAAAGACCCTTTTTCCAAATAAGGTCAATTCACAGGTTGCTGATGGACGTATCTTATGGG
Organism: Balaenoptera borealis; assembly: GCF_965194805.1. Lineage (NCBI taxonomy): Eukaryota > Metazoa > Chordata > Mammalia > Artiodactyla > Balaenopteridae > Balaenoptera > Balaenoptera borealis. The sequence goes on along the minus strand of NC_138863.1, from coordinate 49,249,870 downwards.
GGACTACCACTCAATCCACTATAGATAGTATCATTACTATCACTGGTGTCACTGTTTAAACACTTGCTGAATTGTGTCTAGATGTATTAGAAATAACTGCTCTGCTATTCTAAGTCTGGTCTCTGTGTCAGCAGCATGAACATCCTCCAGGAACACTTTAGAAATGCAGAATCTCAGGTCCCGCACTCATGTAATTGAATTAAATCTGCATGTTAACAAGATCTTTACTTGTTTCCTATGTACAATCAAGTTCGAGAAGTCATGATGTAGAAAAGAGTGGAACAGAAACTAGATAAACAGAGAAATTTGGGAGCTATATAAATTAGAAACCAAAAGAAGATAAGTGTTACAAGTTTTATGAAAGTAAGTGACAGGCAATTTACACAGACTGAAAAGCAAAGGAAGGTGAGTAGTTTAATGAATTCACAGCACAGAACTCAGGCAATCTACAGAGGAAGGAAAACTTGATCAACTGAGTTATACAAGAACAAGAAAACCATCCTATAAATAAAGCAGTACACTTTGCTGGGGTCAGCTACATCTTCTTTAACTCCATTCAGATCTGGAGTGCATCAGAACCACCTGGAGGTCTTGGTAAAACAGATATTTTGATGTGTACTCTCAGAGTTTCTTATTTAGTAGACATGGAGCAGGCCCCAGAAGTTTCCGTTCTAAAATGGTCCCAGGACAAGTTGATGCTGCTGGTGCAGGGACCACACTTAAAAAACTTCTCCTTAGAGTTACTTAGAGCATTTAGATAGATATGCTTAGAAAGAAAAAACATCTAAGGTTCTTGAGTTCCAAATTTCCTCAATTGCCTCCTTCTTCTCAGATTCCTTTTAAACAAGATATAACATATCAGTATTTTTCCCTACTTATAAGAGAAATTGGTGGTTGTAGAAATGAAAGCAATGTTTAGGTGTAGATTATCTGGGCTTATAAAGTTATAACTTTCTTGAGCAATCTTAAAATTGTTAATAGTTCAACAGTGCTTTCTGTCTTTCTTTTTAAAAATTGTCATAATGTCATGGTAAATGCTTAAATGTCATGGTAAATGCTTATTGTCAGATACTTATATCTGGAGACCTAGCCTTGGACTGTCGAATGTTACTGAATATAATCTTAAATCACCTACCATAGTTTAGTTAGCCATAGCAGATAATTCAAGCCTTCAGAGATATATTTCCAGATGTTTTCTAAATATTTCAGAACCTCCTTCAAATATGTCACTAATAGAAAGTTGAAGAGATCTCAGGGGAAAAAATGTAGGCCCTTTATTATTTTGGTCAAAATATTTAAATTGTTGTGAAATCAATAAGACATTGTGTTTTTCAAAAAGGTTTTAGCCTTTATTTCAGTAAAGATAGTTCAGACCTCAAAATAAGAAGCCGTTAGCAATTGAACTAAGGAGAGATGTGCAAATATTTGTTGAATTTGAAATTTTGACATTTATTCACATTTGGAACAGGGATTTAAAAAACACTGAGTCAGTGAATTTTGAAGCCAAGGAATTTGTTCTCTCTGAAACATCTAGGAAATAAATGTCTCTTATAAGAAATTATGTTTCTGACCAATATATAGAAGTATATCAATAATTAGGTTTTTAGTATTTGCATATATCATCTACAGTTCTATAGAGAATCAAGAAGCTGAACAAAGACTTTGAAAATGTTTAATCATTTCTGAACCAAACAAACATAGAAGATACATTCATATCAAAGGGAATTAGAAAATGTCCACCTTGGTTCCCTGGAATATTTACAGTAATTATTTTGTGTATCTATCACTACCGAGTTTAGAAGACACTTAATAAACGTCATTGAATGAGTAAGTAGGCAATTTCTGAGCAATTCAGAATAGAATGAGTTCTCCAACACAATACAAAAAAGAAACACTTGTAAGGCCACTGCTGCTTTTATCCATTCATAAGCCCCTTTTATTTTCATGAGTTCATTTCTCTCTAATGGGTAATTATTAATAGAAATATTGAAATTTAATATTATCCCTTTAATGCACACAAGTTTAGTGAAATAAATAAACATGTGTGTATATATTTAATGGGGATGGAATTTATCAACATTTTAAAAAGATTTTTAAAAATTATATTTCACATAGGAATACTTTTACTGATGTTTTGATAAGTGCTACTAATATATGATCATGATCAGGATGATGAGAAATGATTTTCAAACAAGATTAAAAAATAGGACAAATTGCCATGACATATATGTAATAATAGCAGATATATTTTTAAATTTATGTTGTATATATAATTTAACATATATGTATATGTTATATACCGTCTTTATAGTTGATGTACATTTAGGCAAAATTGCTATTTTTATTTTTTTAAGGTATTAAAAAACAAGCTTATTGTACCAAGCCTGAGTTCTAAGATGGTTAAAAATATTTTTTTCTCAATGAAAAATCAAATTTGCCTCTAGGATTATTAATGACTAAAAAGGAAAGTAAAGGTCAAATATATTAAAGCCTTTATTTAAATAGAACAAAATTGCATTTTGTGTTTGAAGGAAATTCTAATGAATTATCAAAATCATGAAGGACATCATATGTTTATATGTTTTGCTTTCAATGCTGAGGAAACAGTAGTTTGAGTAGTTTTATAACAAAATATTACCTGTGTTCTTTCCAGATAGTCCCCTTACAATTTAGTGCATGCTTTACCTTGACTGTCCTAAAAAAATGTATGCAACATATGTATATCAGATCTAAATCAGAGGTAAAGAAAACATTGTAATATTCATTCTAATCATATTACTATTCCTGTAGTGTAACAATAGAATACTGGAAAATAAAATTGCAGGACACAAACGTCAGGTGTCAACTTGTCACCATGTTACACTTAAAGTAGTTATTAAAATCATTATGCTATCAACTCCTGAAGTTTAGATGCACCAAATATAGCAACCTGGTTTAATTGCTCACCATTTATTTTGAGTGAAAGAAAAGGAGGGGGAGATGAGGGGGGGTAAAGCTGCATGTTTGAAAGATACTTGTAAAGGCCTCCTTCTATCAAAATGAGATGAAAAAATAATTCTTAGCATGAATATAGGACAAATGAAATCTAGTTTGTTGAACTTAGATTTCTTATTGTCTTCACAATCGGGAAAAAAAGTACCTAATTACCTTCACAGCTTGAAGAAAAGCTCAGAAAATGCTAAATAAAAAGTGCAAGACAGCTACCTTGATATTGTATATTTCTACTTTTAAAATTAAAGAGGAAAAAGATCCCACAGATTCTTTTTTTTTTTTTCAGTCTGTTTCAATGATTGATGAGTAGGATTGTCCTTGTAGAATATAACTTGTGTTGTTTGTAATTAAGTATCCAATATAACAGTGCAGCCTAGGAAAAACACTTATTAAATTATTCAATTTTCCAGCTGCTTCTTCTGGCCTTGAATATTTGTGCAGAGATCAATATTACTTAGTGAGAAAGGGAAAGAAATAGACTTGAATTCAATATTAGATTTAGAATGCAAGTATGAATTTGGGATTATTATTGTTTTTTCATTCCTCTATATTTTCATTTAAAATTGAAAATTTATATTTTATAATTATATATATCTAAATATGTGAAAAATGCATTTAAATTGCAGAATTACCAATTAAAACCTTAACTCTATGGGAAGAGTTTAAATCAATACTAATGTTTACAGATAATATGAGGCTATCAGGTAGTTCAGTTCTTTTAATTTATTTAAATATTACAGAATTGTTAATGTAAGTGAATATATATTATCAGTTTATTATATATAATCTCATATTTTTCTACAATATTTTATTTTATAATGTAGGTTATATTTTTATTTTATAGTATGCTTTGGAATCATTTAAATATATATATTTCCTCTGCTCACTGATAGCTAAAACTTTTATTTAAAAAAAAAAAAAAATCTTATTTTTTGTCTAATTTTTATTCGTTGAGAGATTGAATTGATATGTGCACAAATCCACATTTTCTTTTTTCTGGCAGAAGTGATGCTAAATAATTAAAATTTGAAGAAGGAAAAATATGAAACCCATATATTTAAAGCAAGATATAAACTTGAATTTAATATTCATGTATAGAGTAATGCAGGTATGAAACTGTGGATTGTAGCTTAGTGCTAAAGCATATATGGTTTGTTTTCAAATTATTTAAGCAGATTATACCTTAAAACTCACATTTTGTGCATTAATACATTTTTATGGCTGAATGGGCATTAAATACTAAATATTTGAATATAATACTTTATTCAAATGCAATATTTGAAGAGTTAAGTAGAAATGTGAAGCCTACATATCTAGTAGAAACTTGTTCTAAAATCCAGAAATAAACATTAAAATTTAATAAATTGCTTTACAAAATACAACACAATGACTTTTAACGTTTAAAACATTATTTATAATAGTCAATTTTTATTTTCCACCTCTGGCGTATGTGTTTATAAGCATGTCCCTTAACACAGTCCACTCTAGACATGTGTTTTTCTCTGGAAAAACAATAGTACTCTGAATTCCTGAAGCTTGACTCTTTTAGGGGATTATAAAATATTGTCTTAGATACCTTTTGGTAACTTAAAAGACACACTTAAAGTATTCTACAATATCAAGATATAGCCACTTAGTTCTCTTTTTTAAGTCAGTATTATACTTGTAAATATTATGGTGGGGCCTTTTAAAAATATATATGTATTTAATACATATACTATATTCATAGTAATATAGTTAATTGAGTGTTTAGTTTTTAAGGTAGAGGTTAAAAGTATTCTAATAAAATCATCCACATGTATATATATATGTGTGTGAATTTGTATTTATATGTATATATACTTATTTATATATACAGTATATAAACTATTCAAATAACATCAATACTTTGATTCTTCAGGTACTCTTTTATATTTTTTACTTTATGTGTCAGGAGTACTATATAAACCCAAAATTCCTTTGCAAAATATAAACGTTTTGATTTTTGATAAATCTCCCATTAACTTCCCAGTGAATTAAAATAGTGAAATGGATTAAGGCGATTGGTTCTCATAAGCATTCAGCTTGAGTCATTTGTTAAGTCAAACATGTATTAGTTTTTTTGTTCATAGATCAAAAATGGGCAAACTTTGGCTCATGAGCCAAATCCAACCTGCCAACTGTTTGGGTAAATAAAATCTTACTAAAGCACAGCCATACCCATTTGTCTCTGTATTGCCTATGAGTGATCTTCCCCCGACAATAACAGAGTTGAGGAGTTGCAACAAATACCATATGGTCCATAAAGTCTAAACGCTTACTATTTTTACAGAGCTTGCCAGCCTCTGCTACAGATGATTATCATACAGGGTTGTAAGATTCATCCGGTTTTTACATTATTAACAAGTCAATTATATATGTTCACAGCTGTTTCTTGTACTCAGTGTACACATTCATATACATAGTCACACAGTCACATCAACACAAACAAGCTCTATTTTTAATTTAACACTCAATCTGGGCAGACATATAACTATTTCATTATGATAATAGTCATTATCACTAGTTTTCCCTAAAATTGGAAACATTATTTTCCCATAAAGTTGATCAAATATACTGAAAACCATTCCACTTATAAATTTCTACCAGAATAAGAAATGTAGAAATAGTGTTTATTTGCAAAAAAATCTCTGAAATATGTCCTCATATGTAAAGGAAACTTTCATTAAGTTTCAAATGTTACTAATACTTTCTTTACAATATAATTCTTTCCTCACACAATGTTATTTTTTCCTAGACTCTTTCAAATTAGAGAATAAGATACTGGATTTGCAGATGAATTTCCCAATGATAGGCATTGAGGTGTTACAAATTTGCAGTAAAAAATCTGCTTTTTCATTTGCTGGATGTTCCATTTTAAGGATGGCATACTATAGAGGTGGCAAATTATGATTAATTAAATGCCAGGATTCAGCCAGCCCATCAGTTATATAGAATCAAAATCGTTGACAAGGAAAGGACACATTAGCATCAGCTGTACTGCATACCAATGTCATGCTCTTTATTCCTTTATACTGTCAGTAACCTCACATAGTAATTTGCTTTCTATGTTGTTCACCAATAAAATCACTCATTTAATTCAATTTATTAGTAAATTGGATCAAGAGCAAATGATAACCATCTCTTTTCAGCTTTTTAATAAACTGGTCAAATATATATATTGCTGGGTATATGAGTATCATGATTTTCTAGATACCTAATCTACAACCAACTTCCTTCCTTTCCCTTTTATTTTATTGTGATTTATAGAGCATAATAATATATACATTGTAGTACCATGATTATATTAGAAATTAACTAACCAAATTTAGTATAACTGAATCTGTATATTTAACAATAAAAAATACGCAAAATATAGCAGGATGTAGAGAAAGGGGAACCCTAGTTGGTGGGAATGTAAATTGGCTCAGCCACTATGGAAAACAGTATGGAGGGTCCTCAGAAAACTAAAAATAGAACTACCATATGATCCAGCAATTCCACTCCTGTATATATCCAAGGAAAATAAAAACACTAATTTGAAAAGATACATGCACCCCAATGTTCATAACAGCACTATTTATAATAGCCAAGATATTGAAGAAACCCAGTGTCCACCAAAAGATGAATGAATAAAGAAGATGTGGTATGTATATACAATAGAATATTACTCAGCCATAAAAAGAATGAAATCCTGCCATTTGCAACAATGTGGATGGACGTACACAGCATTACACTTAGTGAAATAAGTCAGACAGAAAAAGACAAATACTGTATGATATCACATATGTGGAACCTTAAAAAATAAGACAAATGAATGTATATAACAAAATAGAAACAGATTCACACATATAGAGAACAAACTAGTAGTTACCAGTTGGGAGAAGGAAGGGAGGAGGAGCAAGATAGGGGTATGAAATTAAGAGGTACAGACTACTATGTATAAAATAAATAAGCTATGAGGATATATATTTTACAGCACAGGGAATATAGCCAATATTTTCTAATAACTTTAAATGGAGTATAATATATAAAAATATTGAATCACTATGTTGTGCACCTGAAACTAATATTGTAAATCAACTATACTTCAATTAAAAAAAATTACAACATAGCAGTCAAAATAATCATCTTAAGAATTTGTTTTCTAGCTTTGCAGAATAATTCAGCAGAGAGTTATAAAAAAGCATTACAAATAGGTTGTTATTCTTTTAGAAAAGTTGAGAATATAATCACCCATCACCACGGAATCACTCAAACTTGGGCCAAGTTATCAATTGTTTTATGTAGTTTGAGTCGTCCATAGCTTATCCCAATATCTAAATAAAATGCAAATCAAGACGTCTGAATTCTAATAGTACTAGCCACAAACCTTTAAGATATTCAATTTTTTAAAAATGTGTGTATAGGAAACCTGTTCTAAATTCACTTGCATGTAGATTTATCAGCTGCCTGGCCCCACAAGCTGCATATTTCTGAGAACAGCTAATATCTAACTATAAGGGAAAATGGCAGTGTGATTGAACCATTACAATATTCTAGTTCTGCTGACCCTAATGCTCCAGCCGCACACTGTCAGAGTTGACAGTTTCTGTGGAATCTGGTTGGATACTGAGAGAGGAGAAAGTAGAGGGCCTCTGGGTCGTGAGGAAGAAGTCATATAAAACAGAAAATAAGTCTTTACCTTTTTTTCCCCCTCCCCTCTTTTTAAAATTTATTTATTTTTTGATATTTATTGGAGTATAGTTGATTTACAATGTGTTAGTTTCAGGTGTACAGCAAAGTGAATCAGTTATACATATACATATATCCACTCTTTTTTAGATTCTCTTCCCATATAGGCCATTACACAATACTGAATAGAGTTCCCTGTGCTATACAGTAGGTCCTTATTAGTTATCTCTTTTAGATATAGTAGTGTGCATATGTCAATTCCAAACTTCCAATTTATCCCTTCCTCCCCTTACCCCCCGGTAACCATAAGTTTTTTTTTTCTACACCTGTAACTCTATTTCTGTTTTGTAGATAAGTTCATTTGTACACTTTTTTTAGATTCCACATATAAGCGATATCATATGATGTTTGTCTTTCTATGTCTAACTTATCAATACTTCAGTATGATAATCTCTAGCTCCATCCATGTCGCAGCAAGATCTTTTTTGATTCACGTCCTAGAGTAGTGAAAATAAAAACAAAAATAAACAAATGGGACCTAATTAAACTTAAAAGTTTTGCAGAGCAAAGGAAACCGTAAACAAAATGACAACCCTCAGGATGGGAGAAAATATTTGCAAATGAAGCAACCAACAAGGGGTTAATCTCCAAAATATACAAACAACTCATGCAGCTCAATATCAAAAAACCAAACAACCCAATCAAAAAATGGCAGAGGATCTAAATAGACATTTCTCCAAAGAAGACATACAGATGGCTAAAAAGCACATGAAAAGATGCTCAACATCACTAATTATCAGAGAAATGCAAATCAAAACTACAATGAGGTATCACCTCACACCAGTCAGAATGGCCATCATCAAAAAATCTACAAACAATAAATGCTGGAGAGGGTGTGGAGAAAAGGGAACCCTCCTACACTGTTGGTGGGAATGTAAATTGATACAGCCACTATGGAGAACAGTATGGAGCTTCCTTAAAAAACTAAAAATAGAGCCACCATATGATCCAGCAATCCCACTTCTGGGCAAAATCCAAAGAAAACCATAATTCGTAAAGATACATGCACCCCAATGTTCATTGCAGCACTATTTACAATAGCCAGATCATGGAAGCAACCTAAATGTCCATCAACAGAGGAATAGATAAAGAAGATGTGGTTCATATATACAATGGAATATTACTCAGCCAAAAAAAAAAAAAAGAACAAAATAATCCCCTTCCCTCTTAATACTTCTAGCTCAGATGAAGAAAAAAAACACAATGGAGGCACTTCCCTGGCAGTCCAGTGGTTAAGACATTTCCACTGCAGGAGGTGCCGGTTTGATCCCTGGTTGGGGAAATGAGATCCAACCAGGAAAAAAAAAAAAAAACCACAATGGAATGAATTTTTTTCCCCTTCTCTTCTCTGACAGCTCTCTGTGTCAGATTTGACCTTGGACTATCACGAGGGAAAGCGTGGAGGAAGGATACTCTTTAGGAAAGTATGTAGGCAGTAGCCAGCAAAGCCTTCACTGATAAGGAACAAAGGGAATACAATTTCTAGCAGTATCATCCAAAATTAGGGCAAGCCCATGGTTTTACTTTCTGGAGGTGGGTCTGTCCTTGTCATTCTATGGTATTTTTTTTCCTAGGAAGAAGAGGTAAAACATGATTAACAAAAGCTAAGAAGAGTATCGCTGATTATGAGGCTTTGCCCTGACTATACTGGGGGCTATTTTGTTTCTCCCATTCTCCAGAAAATGCAAGCAGCATTGATTTATTGTGTTTACTATCATTGGTGGAATAATAAATAGAAATAAATAAATAATAAGAATAGTAACGTAAAATGAGGCACTAGTGTTTATACCGAGCAACTCACCTTGCCAGCAATATATAAGTGAGCCCTAATATAAATATTCAATCATGTAAACTTCATGTTTGTGTTATTGTGAGGTGAAAAACATCAGTGAAGCTGGATGAAAGACCCAGAAGTCTGAGAGTCAACTGACAGGGAATAACATCCGAAATCACATTATTGCTGGGTTTTACTATATTTCCATGTTCATTTTAGCCAGCAAATTATTTATAGAGAATTACTTGTTTTTTATTTTTACTTTTTAACCATTCTAGGACACTCTGGTAGCTTCTATGAGAATGCAAAAAAAAAAAAAAGTGTAATATTAGCCTCTGATTTCCAGGTGCTTATAATTTATTTGGGGAAGTAAAGATAACCAATATGAAAAGGCCTGTAACAAAACTGTCAAATGCTCATTTCTGAATGGTGAGATCAGGAATTCTTGGGAAAATTAGGATTTGAGTTGGGTGTTGAAAGTTTGGTAGAACTTAATAGAAAATAGCATGTTTATGGAAGGAGAAACATTGTAACAAATTTTAGTTGGCCACCTTCTAGTAGATTTTGCCTAAATTGAAAGTTTGTTTTATTTTTAATAAGGTAGTAAAAAGTACTAGGGGTAAAATTCTTGGCCAAAGGGCTATGACTCAAAGTGTTTCATATCCTTTCTGGGACAAAGCATTGTAGAGCCAGCAGGACATGACAAAGCAGCTCTTTTCTTCCCTACTAAAGTGACTGCATATGCCAAATATTCCAGATGGTATAGCTTCAAGATGGTAGACTTTCTGCCAGCCTGGGTCCCGAGTAACCATGTGAAGCATAACTCCCACCGACCCATGGTAGATATGAACTATCAGTGGGAAATAAACGTTTGTTGTGTTAAGCTACATAGCATTATTCTGGCTAATTAACTGAAAGAATGAATAACTGTATTCATCTAAATAAAATGCAACACAAAACTATAATGAGTTAAATAATCACATTGGTAAATTCACATGTATATGCAAGAGCTAGGGTTACATTTTAGGGCTTGGAGATAGAAAGTCATAGGATAATTTTAGGCAAAACCTCAATTATCTTGTATTTGTCTATGTTCTCTATTAATCGCATGGATGTCTACCTCAGATACTGAGAGTCCTATGGTTTTGTATTTCCTTGAGTCCTCCTGAAGAAAAAAAAAAGTACTAGGGATAAAATTAAAGGACTGAGCAAAGATCTTTTTTATTCACATTGAAATATGAGTTTATGAAGTGAATGAAAATATATAGTTTTACTTTGTCACTTATCATTTTTTATTTAACCATCTGTAAGGATTTTTTCAAGCAAAATTTAATGTTAAATGACACCTGCCTAACTCTACAGGTCTGTCTCCCAGAATCCTCTACTTTCTCCAATGCTAACCATCGAAAACATGTAGTAAGTCCCAAATCATACTTTATCTTCTTCCTGGCTTTGCTTTTGTTTAGGTTATTTTCTTCATTTAGCCTCTACTATTGGTCCCACCAAGATGAAGCTTTACTCTGACCCTTTCCCTTCTCAGATGCTGAAGTATATGCATTAGGGTTCTTTACCTCTATGTGCTTGAAACACTTAGTGTACACTTTAATTATAGCATGTTTTACACCCTTGTAATTATTGGTTATGCTCAGTAAGAAAGGTAGACTTTTTGTCTTGTGCACTGCTGTATGCCCAGCACATAAAACAGTCTTAAACATAGAAATTTCTCAAAATTCTATGTATTGACTAATGACTGTGACCTCCTTGTGGGTAGGGAGTGTGTTTTATTAATCTCTGGAAAGCGAGAAACTGCCATGCAGTTCCATAGGTTTCTTTCTTTGAGGTGTGTCTCACAAACATCAATAAATTGCTGTTAAGTGGATGAATGATTAGAAAGACAAATAGCTAACTTGAATCATTTAAAAGTACAAAACTAACATTTTGATGGAAAGATCACTAGCTTGAGAATCTAATTGTGAGTTCTAGTACTATTCTGACTCAAAATTCCTGAGTTACACTCATCAAGTCAGTGAAGTGATTTGCACATCAGTTTTCTCATTTGTTAAATTAAGGAACTGGACATTGTACAACTACATTACTTGTTAGGAGCTATTTTTACACGTTCACGCAATACATTCTTCAGCAAAACCTCTGCTTCAAAGGTTGCTTCTTTGCTCCACAAACACGTAATTTAATACCTAATTGTCTCCACATTATAGGAAATGAGAAAGTTGTCATGGAAAGGTCATTGAGGAGAATTTATTCAGCACAGCATGGCAGTTTCTGGCTTTCAAGTGCTGCCTGGGATATAATCACTTCTCTAGTAGCTGAGAGACCCTTCTAAACTTGAGTAGATTTTTCTGACCTATTTAAAACTCACTTAAATTTCTGGCATCTTTTTTGGAACATGGGGACTTAATTTGACATATGTAAATGAGATCCCCTTCACCTGGGTAGTTGCACTTGCATATCTGTTGGTTTAATAGGCATGGCTTTGAGCATTTCTTTAGTTTAGGTAGAATTTTGAGTATAAGGGGTAATCTCTTCTATTGAGGACCTGACATTTTAACGTCCTGTAGTGCCTGTCTACACCAAATCATTACTGTCAAGGACAGATATTTATTAGTCTCAGCCCTGAGCTCTACGTTGAGAGGTATAGGAGGTTCTTTTTACAAAATTAAAATTATGCTTAAAGAAGAAATTTTCCAATCCAAACAATGTAATATTTTAAAGTATTTTGGTACAAATGTTAGTGTTCTGATTAGTGGTTACCAACTAATAGAATTTAAAAGTCAGTGACACAATGCAGTTATTGTAAGAAGTCTGGAAATCCATATAATCCACAGACAAAATAATTATCTAAATTCATCTTTTTTTAGATATCTATAGATGCTGTTAAAAAAATAGCAAATTACTTTATAATTATTAAATCCATATTAGATCTTGTCATCTAATATTTTGTCAAATTGTACATGTTAAGAGTAAAACCCTCATTTGGAGCACACAAAAGTTTGCTACTCCGAGGTAGTCATTATTTTATTTTAAACTATTGAGTTCCTGAGAAAAGTAAATAATGATGGTATCTTGCTATGTTCATAATTATATGCATTTTATTATCTATTAGAATAAAACATAATTACAGATTATGATATTATGGCAATAACGTGTTATCAAAATAAGAACAATATAACATACAGGCATACCTCGGCGATTTCGTGGGTTTGGTCACAGAACACTGCAGTAAAGCGAGTATTGCAATAAAGCAATTTACACAAATTTCTTTGGTTTCCCAATGCATAAAAGAAGAAGTAAAGCTGTCACTGTTTGCAGATGACATGATACTATACATAGAGAATCCTAAAGATGCTACCAGAAAACTACTAGAGCTAATCAATGAATTTGGTAAAGTAGAAGGATACAAAATTAATGCACAGAAATCTCTTGCATTCCTAGACACTAATGATGAAAAATCTGAAAGTGAAATTAAGAAAACACTCCCATTTACCATTGCAACAAAAAGAATAAAATATCTAGGAATAAACCTACCTAAGGAGACAAAAGACCTGTATGCAGAAAATTATAAGACACTGATGAAAGAAATTAAAGATGATACCAACAGATGGCGAGATATACCATGTTCTTGGATTGGAAGAATCAACATTGTGAAAATGACTCTACTACCCAAAGCAATCTACAGATTCAATGCAATCCCTATCAAACTACCACTGGCATTTTTCACAGAACTAGAACAAAAAATCTCACAATTTGTATGGAAACACAAAAGACCCCGAATAGCCAAAGCAATCTTGAGAAAGAAAAACGGAGCTGAAGGAATCAGGCTCCCGGACTTCAGACTATACTACAAAGCTACAGTAATCAAGACAGTATGGTACTGGCACAAAAACAGAAATATAGATCAATGGAACAGGATAGAGAGCCCAGAGATTAACCCATGCACATATGGTCACCTTATCTTTGATAAAGGAGGCAAGCATATACAGTGGAGAAAAGACAGCTTCTTCAATAAGTGGTGCTGTGAAAACTGGACAGCTACATGTAAGAGAAAGAAACTAGAATACTCCCTAACACCATACACAGAAATAAACTCAAAATGGATTAAAGACCTAAATGTAAGTCCAGACACTATTAAACTTTGAGGAAAACATAGGCAGAACACTCCATGACGTAAATCACAGCAAGATCCTTTTTGGTCCACCTCCTAGAGAAATGGAAATAAAAACATAAATAAACAAATGGGACCTAATGAAACTTCAAAGCTTTTGCACAACAAAGGAAACCATAAACAAGATGAAAAGACAACCCTCAGAATGGGAGAAAATATTTGCAAATGAAGCAACTGGCAAAGGATTAATCTCCAAAATATACAAGCAGCTCATGCAGCTCAATATCAGAAAAACAAACAACCAAATCCAAAAATGGGCAGAAGACCTAAATAGACATTTCTCCAAAGAAGATATACAGATTGCCAGCAAACACATGAAAGAATGCTCAACATCATTAGTCATTATAGAAATGCAAATCAAAACTACAATGAGATATCATCTCGCACCAGTCAGAATGGCCGTCATCAAAAAATCTACAAACAATAAATGCTGGAGAGGGTGTGGAGAAAAGGGAACCCTCTTGCACTGTTGGTGGGAATGTAAATTGATACAGCCACTGGGGAGAACAGTATGGAGGTTCCTTAAAAAACTAAAAATAGAACTACCATATGACCCAGCAATCCCACTACTGGGCATATACCCTGAGAAAACCACAATTCAAAAAGAGTCATGTACCACAATGTTCACTGCAGCTCTATTTACAATAGCCAGGACATGGAAACAACCTAAATGTCCATCAACAGATGAATGGATAAAGAAGATGTGACACATATATACAATGGAATATTACTCAGCCATAAAAAGAAACGAAATTGAGTTATTTGTAGTGCGGTGGATGGACCTAGAGTCTGTCATACAGAGTGAAGTAAGTCAGAAAGAAAAAAACAAATACCATAGGCTAACTCATATATATGGAAAAAAAAAATGGTCATGAAGAACCTAGGGGCAAGACGGGAATAAAGACGCAGACCTACTAGAGAATGGACTTGAGGATATGGGGAGGGGGAAGGGTAAGCTGGGACAAAGTGAGAGAGTGGCCTGGACATATATACACTACCAAATGTAAAATAGATAGCTAGTGGGAAGCAGCTGCATAGCACAGGGAGATAAGCTCATGCTTTGTGACCCCTTAGAGGGGTGGGATAGGGAGGGTCGGAGGGAGGGAGATGCAAGAGGGAAGAGATATAGGGATATATGTATATGTATAACTGATTCACTTTGTTATAAAGCAGAAAGTAACACACCATTGTAAAGCAGTTATACTCCAATAAAGATGTTAAAAAAAAATTCACACAAGGAAAAAAAAAAGTTCTGTTTACAATATACTGTAGTCTATTAAGTGTGCAATAACATTCTGTCCAAAAAACAATGTACATACCTTCATTAAAAATACTTTATTGCTTAAAAATGCTAACCATCATCTGATCCTTCAGTGAGTCATAATCTTTTTGCTGGTGGAGGGTTTGAAATATTGCAAGAATTACTAAATGTGACACAGAGACAGGAAGTGAGCAAATGCTCTTGGAAAATTGCGCCAATAAACTTGCTTGATGCAGGGTTGCCACAAACCTTCAATCTGTAAGAAACACAGTATCAGCAAAGTGCAAAATAGCGAAGTACAGTAAAACAAAGTATGCCTGTATTACTACTTGATCTTATTTTCACAATTCATATTTTCAAAAATATTTCTAAAATAAGGATAGGTTATAAAATCAGTGTATATGGTAGTTTATTATCTAATATCCAATGTAAAAGCAATTATTAATTTGCTTATTTTAAAGCAGTCATTAATTTACTCATTTTCAATTTGCTGGTGTCCAGAACATCAGGATACAGTGATAATTCTCAGGGACAAAAACCATAACAGTGTCTGCTGTATAGAATTAATCTAATCTTAAAGTAATTATACCATATAATCCAGATAGCCAACACCTTACAATGAATGAAGTGCTGTCACACTGACTTTACCAAGATGAGGAAATGAGATCTGGGTGCATGTAAAAGAAAGCCAGACTTTTGATTTTTGTTGTTGTGTCACTATAGCATGTTAGTTTATGGCCCCTTGTCAACTTTTCTTGTTTTCATACATATGAACACCAAGTGCCTTAAATCTCTAAAATGTCATTTAAAAATATACAAGTACAGTACACAAGCTGTCATTTGACAAATGCATTGTGAACACAGATCCAGGAACATAACATCTTTCACCATCCCATTTTCCTCACTGCTGATTCTAGGTCCCCTCAGGCAATAAAAGACTCTAGAGATTCCTTAATGGAATACAACATTAGGTCACAACCTTATTAGCTTAAACAAAGAACATGGAAATTGTTCCCAGATGGATTCAGCAAGCCACCAGGCAGCAATGATACCTAATTCCCCCAAATGACTGTTTGATGTCTCTTTTAAGATCGAATTGCCTTTTACACAGGGAATTGGGCTATCAGTCCTGTGTTATAGTTCTGCCCTTGGAGAGGCAGCAGCTGTAGTTTGGCACCTTCTCCAGAGAATTTCAAGACTTAAGAGAAGTGAGTTCTGGGACTTCCCTGGTGGCACAGTGGTTCAGAATCCACCTGCCAATGCAGGGGACATGGGTTTGATCCATGGTCTGGGAAGATCCCACATACCACGGAACAACTAAGCCCATGGGCCACAACTACTGAGCCTGCGAGCCACAACTACTGAGCCCATGTGCCTCAACTACTGAAGCCCGTGTGCCTAGAACCCATGCTCTGCAACAAGAGAAACCACTGCAATGAGAACCCCGCACACCACAACGAAGAGTAGCTGTCCCCCCACTCGCTGCAACTAGAGAAAGCCCGCGCACAGCAATGAAGACCCAACACAGCCAAAAAAATATAAACAAATAAAAAATTAATTAATTAAAAAAAAAGAAGACAGGTATTCAAACAAAAAGCTGTACCGAAAAATGTAAAAAATAAAGAGAGAGAAGTGAGTTCTGTTTATGTACTTGTAAGATTGTGAAAACATAATAATATAATGTTCTCTCATAAGTTCAGAAATTTCTCCTTTTCTGACTATGTATTTTTCAATTATTCAGTCTTTGATGCACAAAACCATCACTTAACATGGTTGCATACTGGCAAATGTGTTCCTTCTTAAATTCTTCATGACTTCTCTAGAATTTGATCTTTAAATTGATTAACTTATGCCAGATCTAAATGTGCTCAGACTTGTCTCATTTATCAGTCAAGCCCTCCTTAGATTCCCAGTGTTACTATTTTACCAATCTTTTACTAAACTTTTGAAAATATTGTCTCCCCATGCTGTGTCCTGTGTTTTCTTGTTTTTTGTTTTGTTTCGTTTTTAAAATCTCTCCCTCAGTCTTCTACTCGGATGAGGGCATCATGGATGCATGAATCAGCTTGAGTAGCTACAAGTACATTCTTGTCATTGGAACATAAGTAGTTAGTGTTTAGAGGGGGAGTTCAGACCAGGAGGGGTGAGATTATAAACTATTTTCATGATAAACTAATGATCTTGAAATTTATTTTTAATATTTTGGATAACTAAAAAGTCATAAAGAGCAGTGAATAAGATTTGTAGTTAAGAAAGGGCACTGTCAACATTGTCAATACTGTGTTTGGAAGAAAAAGGAGAGCCTATAAAACCAATTAATCCAAGAGAGAAGTGGAAAAGTGGCCATGGCAAGTAGGGAGGGAAAGGAGGAAGTTGAATGGAGAGAGATTAAGTAGGTTGAATATATGAAATCAGACTCAAAGAGGTAAGTGAAAGAGTAGTAGCTAGGATTACCTCTTGATTCTTGCTTAAAACTCTTGGGCAGATTTTGTGGATTTTCACTAAAAACCTATTTTAGAGGATGGGATAGATATTTGGGTGAAGGAAGGTGATAAATTCTAGTTAGTAGCATTTATATTTAATAGTCTTGTGGAACATAGAAGCCTAAATATTTATCAAGCAACTAGATATATTTGTGCATTTAATGATAAATAAATTCATTACTGCTTCAACCAACCATTATATCTCAGATTACCCTAAAGTCACAGTAATATCTCTATTCATAAAGATTGTTTAAGATAATTCAGCTTGATCCAAAGTAAGTGTAAGTGTGTGAGTGTTCTAGTAGTTCATATGAGAAGAATACCTGTGTTTTAGAAGAGCAAAATAATAGAAATAGTAATTGAAGTCTTCTGATCAGAGAGCCATGATTCTCAAAGTTAGGAGTTTCTGATTACCCGATGCTGATTATTCTAGCACCTGAACCAAAACCATTGATATGTCCCAGAATCGTTGACATGTAGGGTATAGCCAAAGAGAAAACATTAGTCTGTAACATGTGATTTATTACCCATGTTTATTAAATCCTTTTGTCCAAATATATATATATCACACCTTAATGGGATATTTGTTGCAGGCAAAGTATTTTTGTTCTTTTGTTATTGGATAAACAGCCTTTGAATGAATGAGAGGAAGGAAACACACTGTATTTTCCCTCTGGTGCACTATTTCCTTGGTCTTCTGGATATATCTATTTCTGAATTCACCATTGGTGGCATACTTGAAGGGAAGCGGTCCCTTCTTGTAATCATGCCTCTTATGAGATAAAACATGTTTAAGGTAGACTTGGAAGCATTTCTAATGGCTTGTTATTTTTATTAATTTCTAAGATTTATAATTGGAATGTTAAGCTGGATGTTAATAAAAATTAGATCATTAACATATACATTGCTTGAAACATGTAAATCATAAATCAACACTTTTAATTCTTGATATTAAAATCATGTTAAAGAGTACGGCAATAAGAAATAAACATTTGTTTTCCCATTAAGCATTTAAGTATGTGTGTATTAAAGCATATCTAGAAAATCTTTAGTTGTTGTCTTTTTCTTTTAATGCAGATTTCCACTCTTTTATCAAATAGTATTCAATAAGCTTAACCCAATGGGGAAGATAGATGCATAAATCTATTAATTATATATTAATTAAAAATAAAAGATTGGCAAAATCTAAATGCTGTCATAAAGAAATGGAGATATTAATTATGACATACCCACTAGAATACTATATACCCAATAAATATATTTGTGATATCATTATGATTTTTGTAATAATAATAACAAAAGCAACAATTGTTATTATAACTACTGTTACTATATTTTAAATTTATAAATTTATTATTATTTGTTTTACTTTTGACTCCCTCCCTTCACCCATTTCTCCCACCCCTCAATTCCTGCCTCTGACAACCGTAATCTGGTCTCTGTAACTATGAGCTTTCTTTCTTTCTTTTTCTTTTCCTTTTTTTCTTTTTTTTTTTCTTTTTTTTGGATTCCACATATAAAAGAGATCATATGGTATTTGTCTTTCTCTGTCTGATGTACTTCACTTAGCATAATGCCCTCAAGGTCCATCAGTGTTGTCACAAATGGCAAGATTTCATTATATAAATAGTATTATATATCACAATTTATTTTATCCATTTTTTCTTCATGGGACACTTAGGTAATTTCCATATCTTCACTATTGTAAATAAGGTTTCAGTAAACATGGGGTTGTATATATCTTTAGAGTTAGTGTTTTTGTTTTTCTTCAAGTAAATGCCCAGAAGTGGAATTGCTAGATCATATGGTAGTTCTATTTTTTATTTTTTGGAGGAACTTCCATACTGTTTTCTACAGTGGCTTTACCAAATTACATTCCCAAGAACAGTGCAGAAGGATTCCCTTTTCTCCACGTCCTTGCAAACACTTGTTATTTCTTGTCTTTTTGATAATAGCCCTTCTAACAGGTGAGAGGTAATGTCTCATTGTGGTTTTGATTTACATTTCCCTGATAATTAATGATGTTGATCATCTTTTCATGTACCTGTTGTCCATCTGTATGTCTTCTTTGAAAAAATGTCTATTTAGATCTTCTGCCCATTTTTTAATCAGATTGTTCGTTGTTTTGGTATTGACTTGTTTGAGTTTCTTATGTATTTCGGATAGTAGCCATTTATCAGATATATGATTTGCAAATATTTTCTCCTATTCAGTAGATTCCCTTTTAATTTTGTTGATGGTTTCCTTTGCTGTGCAAAAGCTTTTTAGTTTGATATAGTCCCACTTGTTTATTGTTGCTTTTGCTTCTTTTGCTTTTGGTATCAGATTCAAAAAATTATTGCCAAGACCTATGTCAAGGAGCTTACTGCCTATGTTTTCTTCTAGGAGTTTTATGGTTTAAGGTCTTACATTCAACTCTTTAATCCATTTTGAGTTAATTTTTTGTGTGTGGTTTAAGATATGGCCCAGTTTTATTCTTTTGCATGTGCTGTCCAATTTTCCTAGCATCATTTATTAAAGAGACTGTCCTTTCCCCATTGCATATTTTTGGCTCCTTTGTCATAAATTAATTGACCATATATCTGTGAGTTTATATCTTGGCTCTCTATTCTGTTCCATTTACCTATGTGTCTGTTTTTATGCCAATACCATACTGTTTCAATTACTATAGCTTTGTAAAATAGTTTGAAATCAGGACATGTGATGCCTCCAGCTTTATTCTTCCCTCTCAGTATTGCTTTGGCTATTCAGGGTCTTTTGTGGTTCCACACAAATTTTAGGAATATTTGTTCTATTTCTGTGAAAAATGCCATTGGGATTTTGGTAGGGATTGCATTGAACCTATAGATTGCTTTGGGTGGTATGGACATTTTAACAATATTTGTTCTTTCTATCCATAAGCATGGAATATCTTTCCATTTATTTGTGCCTTCTTCAATTTCTGTCATTAATGTCTTGTACTTTTCAATACACAATTCTTTCACCTCCTTGGTTAAATTTATTCTTGGGTATTTTATTCTTTTGATGCAATTGTAAATGGGACCATTTTCTTAATTTGTCTTTCTGATGGCCTGTTATTAGTGTATGGAAATGTAATAGATTTTTGTATATTAATTTTGTATCCTGCAAATTTACTGAATTTGTTTATTAGTTCTAACAGTTTTTTAATGGAGTCTTTAGGGTTTTCTATATATAGTATGATGTCATCAGCAAATGGTAACAGTTTTAACTCTTCCTTTCCAATTTGGATGCCTTTTATTTCTTTTTCTTGTCTAATTACTCTGACCAGGACTTCCAATACCATGTTGAATAAGAATGGTGGAAGTGGGCATCCTTGTCTTGTTCCTGATTTTAGAGGAATAGCCTTCAGTTTTTCACCACTGAGCATGATATAAGCTGTGAGTTTGTCATGTATGGCCTTTATTATATTGAGGTATGTTTCTTCTTTAGCCACTTTATTGGTTTTTATCACAAATGGGTGTTGAATCATCAAATGCTTTTTCTGCATCTATTGAAGTTATTATATAATTTTTATTCTTCATTTTGTTAATGTGATGTATCACATTGACTGATTTACAGATGTTGAACCATCTTTGCACCCCTGGAATAAATCCCACTTGATCATGGTGTATGATCTTTTAATGTATTATTGAATTTGGTCTGCTAACATTTTGTTGAGGATTTTTGCATCTATGTTCATCAATGATATTGGCCTATAATTCTCTTTTTTTATAGTATCCTTGTCTGGTTTTGGTATCAGCGTAATGCTGGCCTCATAAAATGAGTTCAGAAGAGTTCCTCCTCTTCTATTTTTAAGAAAAGTTTAAGAAGGATCACTATTAATTCTTTGGATGTTTAGTAGAATTCCCCTGTGAATTGTTCTGGTCCTGGACTTTGGGAGTTTTTTCATTGCTGATTGGATTTCATTACTAGGAATTGATCTGTTCAGATATTCTATGCCATCATGATTTAGTCTAGGTAGGTTGTATGTTTCTAGGAGTTTATCCATTTCTTCTAGGTTAGCCAATTTGTTGGCATGTAATTGTTCATTGTAGTCTCTTATGATCCTTTGTATTTCTGTGATTTCAGTTGTAATATCTCCTTTTTCATTTCTGATTTTATTTGAGTTTTTTTCTCCTGTTTTCTTGCTGAGTCTAGCTATTTTCTTGTCAATTTTGTTTATCTTTTCCAAGAACCAGCTTTTAGTTTCATGGACCTTCTCTATTATCTTTTTTTCTCTATTTCTTATTTCTGCCCTAATCTTTGTTATTTTCTTTCTTCTACTAACTTTGGGCTTCATTTGTTCTATTTAGTGTAAAGCTCCTTAAAGTGCAAAGTTAGGTTGTTTATTTGAGACTTTACTTGTTTCTTGTCACTATGAACTTCCCTCTTAGAACTGCTTTTGTCGTATCCCACAAATTTTGATATATTGTATTTCCATTTTCATTTGTCTCAAGGTATTTTTTTTTAATTTCTCTTTTAATTTCTTCTTTGACCCATTAGTTGTTCAGTAGCATGTTGTTAAATCTTCACATATTTGTGAATTTTCTAGTTTTCTTCATGTAATTAATTTTTAGTTCAGACTATTGTGGTTGGAAAAGATGCTTGGTATTTCAATCTTCTTAAATTTATTAAGACCTGTTTAGTGGTCTACCATATGATCTATCTTAGAAAATATTTTATGGGACATTTGGGAAAGATGTGTATTCTGTTGCTTTTAGATAGCATGTTCTTTATGTCATCTGGTCTAATATGTCATTTAAGGCCTATGTTTCCTTATTGATTTTCTATCTGGATGATGTATCCATTGATGTCAGGAGGGTGTTAAGGTCCCCTACTCTTCTTGTGTTGCTGTTCATTTCTCCCTTTAGGTTTACTGATATTTGCTTTATAGATTTAGGTGCTCCTATGTTGGATAAATAAATATTTACAAATGTTGTATCCTCTTGTTGGACTGACCCCTTTATCATTATGTAATACTCATCCTTGTCTCTTATTACAGTCTTTGTTTTAAAGTTTATTTTGTCTGATATAAGTGCAGCTACTCCAGCTTTCTTCTGATTTCCATTTACATGGAATATCTTTTTTCACCTCTTTATTTTCGGTCTACATGTGTCCTTCCATGTAAAGTGAGTCTCTTGTAGGCAGCACATAAATGTGTCTTATATTTTTTTATCCATCCAGCCATTCTATGTCCTTTGATTGGAGAGTTCAAGCCATTATTTACTTTTAAAGTAATTTTTGGCAGGTATGTACTTTATTATCATTTTGTTAATTATTTTCTGGCTGTTTATGTAGTTTCTCTCTGTTCCTTTCTTTTCGCTTGCTCTCTTTCTTTGTGGTCTGATGACTTTCTTTTGTGGTGTGTTTAGATTTCTTTCTTTTCATCTTTTGTGTATTTAGAGTTTTGCTTTGTGGTTACCATGGGCATTACATATAATGACTTATATCTCTAACAGTCTATTTTAAGTTGATAACAATGTGATTTTTATCCCATTCTAAAGCGCAACATTTTTCTACCACCTCATGTATCTTTTTGATGTCACATTTTACATCTTTTTATTTTTGTATCCTTAACTAATTGTTGTAATGACAGTTTTTACTACTTTTTCTGTTAAAACCTTCATTCTAGCTCATAAGTGATTAATCCATTACCTTTAATATATGTTTTCCTTTCCAGTGAAATTTACTCTTTCCTGTGTTATCTTATAAGTAATTAGTAACCAAAAAACATTTTCCTTATATTTTTAAAAACATTCTCCATAATAAAAAATAAATTAAAAACAATGCAAAAGTGTATTAAATTAGATGAGTACATTTCCGAAATTTATTGTCTTCAATACATCCTGCAGGTAAGAAAAATTCATATAAATTGCCTTTCAAGCATTACATTAAAATATTAAAGAGCATAACACATTTTATTTTCTTACAGGTATATTAACTTATAAAATATAAGATAGCTTTTTTTAAATGTGAACAGTTTCTTTTCCCCCATTTCAAGATTTCATTTTTAATGAACTCTTGACAAAGTTTGACAGACATGCTTGGCATGTTCTCCCAGTGTGAAAAGATGATGTCCCCCACTTTGTGGCTGTCTTCTTTTCAAACATGTAGCAGCCTATAACTCAAAAAAACAAATAGAAATGAGATATATCTGGTTACATTCAATGCCACAGTGCAAATGGATTCTAAATAAAAATGAGGACAAATTCATGTTATGTTTGACTACGTGACTGACCGGGAGATAATTCACATCCCATTTATTGTACAATTTCAACTTTTTAAACATTTAAAGGGCTTATCTTTGGATGGTCACTAAAATGTGAAGTGAGGCAGTCAAGCTGAATTTAAAAGTATACCTTGATAAAGTTTATTAATCATTATATGTGAGGAAAACATGGTGAGATATAAATATTTTTGGTAGAGATACCAGAATAGCAGTTTGATATGCCTATAATAGTAAAAGAGAGCAGTTTATAGATCAGAATGTGACTGTGATTGTTTTCATTCTTTTCTTGCTAGGCACAGGGGATCCACTGGTGAGCAATAACAACAATGAAAATGTCACACTTTCTGCTTTCTTGTACCTTATAGTTCACTGAAAGAGACAGACTTACTCAAATTAAAAAAGAAAATAGTGTGTTTCTCAAACAGATTTGATACCAGGGCTCTAAGAGAAAGGACCAGCATATTATTGTATCTCAAAATTGTCAAAGGTGTTATAAAAAGCTTCTTTGAGCAAGGGATTCTTATCCAGCTAAGTCAGGTGAGGAGGAGGTTCAATGGCATTTTAGACCCAGGGAATGTTATGTTCAAAGGTTATGGTTCTATTAGGAAGAGTAAGGGTTCAGGACTGGGGGAGTTGACACAGATTTGTATTTTCAAAATAAATTAATAGGTAGGATACATATTACATATCTGCACATGTATGTATGTATGTGTGTGTATCCTTGCCTTATTTATTTCTTTAATAGCTGAGTGCTACTGATATAATACATTTCAAAACCACATAGTTATTTACATATTTAGCAGTTTCTTCTTTGAAAACTATTATAACTGAGAAGATAAACATAGTTAAGCATTATGGAATTAAATGAGCTTATTTAATGTGTCCCTGTTGTGTTAGGAGAAAAAGACTTTCTAAAGATAGACTTTAAGATAGTCTTACTATTCCAATTTGTGAACATGAAATTTCTTTCCTTGTAAGGAATGCATTTTCTCCTTAAATTATATGGAAATTAGTGAACCAGAATATTATTTTCTTTATATTTGTGGAGTCCTTAAAAATTATCAAAATTGTTGCATTTCCATGGCTTCCTTCTTAGCTAATTCTTAAAACTGCAAACAAGCAAAAATGGATAATTGTGAGATTGCTTTTCATTAATTGACTTTATCCAAAGTGAGAGTTGTATTTTTGTTTTTAATAGATCCTTGAAAGTTTATTAATAAGTACTGGATTCCCAGCTGATTATTTATTTGAAACTTATCTTATGAACTGAAGAAATTCAGAAAAACCTATAAAAAGCATTATGTCATCAAAGCCTGCTGTGATTGTTTATTCTTGTATTCTTTCACACCAAGTTCATGTTTTTACTTGGCAACAACATTGAAACAAATCTGTTGAAAAATGATAAATGGCACTACCTAGGAAACAATTAAGTTCCCACCATGAAAATTTCAGAAGACTTTTAACTTTATATACTTTTTACTTAATCTTCATAAGTGTACACAAAATCTTGTTCATATAATTTTGTCCTACTGACAAGGATTCAATCAATTCATCTAAGAAAATATACTAGTTAAGCTGTCTAAATATCTTTAAACTGTTAAAGATTAAGCCAATTTCTACAGCAAATGTCCTAATCAAGTGTTCAACCTGAAAATGGTCAATGTGTTTGACAAAGAGTGAAGGATTAGTTTTATTAAACTATAGAAAAGTAAATGATCCAGTTTATTATAAATGAGATATATAAGACTATAATGTCTCTTCATGGGAATAGACAATATTATATAATGTTAAATGTGAAAAGTCTAGCTATATTTTTATATAGAAAGCACTGTCCCCCCCACACACATAATATTTCCTTTTTAAATCAACATGTAGGTACAACTTATATACCATAATCCTAACATATTTTAATTTTTCATGACTTTTGACAAATACATACACCTGTGTAAATGTCACTCCAATTTTAATATAGAATATTAATCTCTCTCCAGAAAATTTATTCACACTTTTTGCAGTCCATCTTCCCACTGTCCCCTGACCATTCACTCCAGGTGACCAATAACTGGATTAGTTTGCATGCTGTAGATGTTCATGTACTTTAATCAGATAATGTTTACTAATCTGTGTTCACTATCTTTCACTCAATACGATATATGTGAAATTCATTCACATTGTTAGAATGAATCAGCTGTCTGTTCCTTCTTATGATTGAGTGACAGCCCACTGTATGAAAATACCACAATAAATGTATCTATTCACTGGTAATGATATATGATAGTACAATATTTGTGTGTGTGTGTACATGTTGTATACACACACAAGCACACACACACACTTTGTGCAAATCATCTCGTATGTAAGTGAGTATATAAATGTTCTAATTTCTCATTTTGCGTCAGTTAGTGACATTGTGTGAAAATTCCATTTCCCAAAAGAAAGTGAAATTCCAAATAATACTGATCAACAAATATATCTATGGCAATGATGTGATTTTATTTATTCCAATTTTTTTTTCCTGTTAAATTGAATTGACTAGATTTCTAATGCATCTAAACCTACATCTGCTTGTTATTCCCAATATCTAATACTATTTTTGTTTCTTCCCTTCAAAGTGCCTAATCACATTAAAATAATTTGTATTCAGATAATTCAGCATATTACCATATCCTCTATTTCATTTAATGGTTTGCCAAGAATAGTATAAAAATTACATAAACCATAATTAATGGTGAAATTAGAGTTTATCAACTTTATCAGCTCTACATTTATATGGTTAGACCTTAGTATATTTATATTCTGTTCTGGGACTATAGTAACATCTTGTTCTCATTATAATTTGAATCTAAAAGTTTATTATCAACAAATAGCATTTATTATTGTTATTATGAAAATAGTTATTACTGAACCAAGTAATGGTCCTGTAAAAAATGAAAATACAATCTTAGGTCGTTAAAACTGTGTTTCTTAAAGGAGAATCAATGCAAATATTAGATTCAAATGAATTTGCTTTTCTTAAATTTTATCAATTGTACAACTTATGCACTTAACTATCACAATATACTTTCTATACATACTGCCTGTAAAACAAAATTCAGTGACTAATTTTGTCATAAAGAAATATTTGAATGCAAAAATAATGAGAATAAAACTTGAGTTCATTAGTTCTAAACATATTGTGCATAAAATTATATATTATATATACTATAATACTATATATAATAGGGAAGCTATATAAATTCCACATATGTAACATAGTATTTTATTTCACTTTACATTATATGTGTCCATGACTTGTGATATAATTAAGTAGCTACAATAAAATTAAAATCCTTTTTATAATATTTCCAGAAAAATATTTTAAAATAAAGCATTTTTAAAGGATTTAAATATCATAAAATTCTCATATTAATAGACATAGAGTCTTTAAATCACCTTTTGAATTTCCTACTGACCGTATCACTGTATTTTTAAGATAAAAGTATAAGAACTGTCATATTGGATTTTTCAAGGAACATATTCTGTCTATCAGAGGGCCTTTCCTGAGACAGCTGGGACAGTGCCTTACAAAATATCTACTCTCCCTTCAAAGATAATACTTATTTTTGGTTTGCTTCCAAAAGAATTTCATTTAGCTACCATTCAAATTGCAAGCAAAAGAAAATCTAGAAGTATAATATCTGACATAGACAAATAAGTTTTAGGGGACATAAATTATTTTACTGAAATTATTAGTTTTATAGGCAATTCATAGATTGTCTTTTAAACTCCGAGAGCCAACTGATTAGAATTTTTCTCATTTTTAAACTTACAAAATGCTTAACTCACAAGTCCAAAGTTTAATAACAGAGAGAGCTTTTTTTTCAGGGGTGAAGCCTGAGGATTCTTTTGACATAGTGTTGGTTCCAGGCTTTAACTGTTATAATGATTAAAGATAGAAGTTATTACATTGATGTTTACTTGAATATTTCATCATTTGAGACAGATCTCTTTCTTTGTGAGGTGATTAAGGTGAGGAATTTATGTACATCAGTGATGTTGTGGAATGCTGAGATAGGACTCCTGTTTTAGTTAGTAGTCCAATAACTCTGATCCATCTGGCAATTCATGAGTGGTGAATGGATTTAAAAAGAAAACTGTTAGTACACAATTGAGAGCACCTTGCAGTATGTAGTCACCAAAACTTGAATATCAATGTTTCATGGATAGTCACCTTCCATCCTCTCCTAAAAGAACTAAAGAACCAACTAAATTGGTTCTCTGAGGCACTGAAAAGATTTCCATCAGAATGAAGCATTTTACTAGACAGAATGGAATCCAGCTTGGGTGGACAAATGGCTATAGTTTTTACAAGATACTCCTGAAAAACTTACATGACACAATAAAATATAAATTATCTTTAACTGTAGCCTTAATTTGTAGGAGTAAGTTAGGGGGTAAAGAAGCAAATATGTAGATATTCTGCTACAATAAAACTCTGCTACAAAGTATGTTTTACAATCATTCAGAGTATACTGACAGAAAAAAAGGTGGTACATTTCACACATTTTTGAAAGCTACTTTCAGAATGAAAAAGGACTATAGGGCGTATTTGGTTTTAAAAGCTCAGAGGAGAAAAACCAGATTTTCCTTTAAAGGTACAGCACCACTTATTTATATACCTGTGTATTTGTGTATGCATATTATTGACAAGTAAACTTGTACTCAGCTTACTGGTTAGTGTTAATGCTAATAAGCCCTCTTATTTGGATTTTGGGAATAATATGAATTTTAAAATATTTTACTGTGCTATACTTTTTAAAATTTAGAATAAGCATCATCTGAATATTTGATTTAATTGTTCTTTCTCTGAATGGAACTGATTATTGGTTACGCTATCAGCAGTTGCAACTAAGGAAGATATTGATGCTTTATATTATTTTCTGACCCTTTTGAAAAAATAAAAATATTTAAAAGATTAGATTTTTGAGTGATTTAAATTTCCACTCAAATTGCATTACAGTCACATTAATGTTGCTTGAGAATGTCTTAAAAATTCAGAATCTCAGGCCCCAGCCAAAACCTACTGAATCAGAGTCTGCACTTTGACAGGTGATTCGAATGCATACTATTCAGATTTGAAACACACATATTCAATAGTCTCTAGCTGGTTTAACAACTCTGGTAACTGATGAAAAGGAATATCTTCATGTGTGAAGTTGGCGTCACTGAAACACAAAACAAAACAACCACCGCACCAGCAAAAAGACATTGAGGGGGATGGGAAGAATCCATTTTTGAAACAGTTTTACTTCCCACTGATAATATTCTATCAGTTTCAGATTCCTGAATAATACCATGAACAAAGGTGGAATCCTGAATGTCTCATTGTAGAAGTCAATAATTCTTTCTAAACTTTTAACATTGACGGCTACACTTGACTGGAGAGAAACCTCAGATTTTTAATCTTATCATATACAGAAAAATAACCAGTTTCAAGGATACAAAGTCAATCAAGGATTCATTATACTCTTAGGGCTTTTATGCAGCTTCTCTCATTTCGATGACCTATAAATTCATCAAAGTATACTGGACTATGCCAATTAATTATGCGATTTGTCCCTCTCTGTTATCCGCACCATAATCATGCATCCATTCCTTCAGTCCCTAAGAAATTATTGAGAGTCTATCACAAATTGGTACTTTGGTCAGTGGGGGGTCCTGGATATCCAAAGAGCTCCTGTTTGGGCAATTATTGACACAGCAGGACTTGGCTGTGTGCTTTAAAAAAAAAAAAAGCAGACTTACTTGGCTCCTTTAGGATTCAACCCTATTTTAAGTCTGTACGGTACAAAAGATAAGTAGGGAAATTATAATTAGAATTTAGCTTAGAGAAATGTCAAGTTCTTTCCAGAAGTTATTATACCATGTTATTTAAATGCTTATTTTTACTGCATATTTCTGCCAGTAAAACAAATACTTTTTCTTTTTATTGTGACCACAAATTATAATAAAATCAGTTAATGCAGATAAAAATGTAGGTTGTTTAATCTTTAAAAAGGCTTTGGCCTCAATATTGGATCTAGTTATTTTCTTGTTTTATTTTGAGACTAGATGTCAGTAAATGAGTTAATCATACTCCTAGTTCAGAGCACATCATTATCATTCACTTATGTAAGACCTCACTCTGTTTTGCTCTGTTTTTTCATCCTTGATTCTCATTCCAAAAAGTCATCTATTCTTACTCGTTTAATGAATGTTCTTAAATATACATCTGCTGGCAACCCAGCATCAAGCAGGTCTAACAGCAACATTTTTCCAACAGCGTTTGCTCGCTTCATGTTTCTGTGTCACATTTTGGTTATTCTTACAGTATTTCAAACTTGTTCATTATTATATTTGTTATGTTTGTCTATGATCAGTGATCTTTGATGTTACTATTGTTTTGGGGCTCAACGAACAGCGTCCATATAAGATGGCAAAATTAATTGATAAATGTCTGTGTTCTGACTGTTCCACTGACAATCTCCCTCATCTCTTTCCCTCTCCTTTGACCTCCCTATTCCCTGAGAAACAACAATATTGAAATTAGGCCAATGAATAACCCTACAATGGCCTCTAAGTGTTCAAATAGTTACATGTCTCTCACTTTAAATCAAAAGCTAGAAATGATTAAGCTTAGACCAGTTTGTCTCATTACTGCTTTTCCTAACTCTGATCACATGAGAAAGTGATGTCTGCCAAGCTTCTATACTGAAATCTCTGTATAGTTCCTTATGTAAGTAATAAGTGTCTTGTGGGGAAATATTTTGAAACCACATAAACTTCTGTTTTTCATTAACCTTTCATCCCCTTATTTTATCATCTATTAATGATTCATGCCTAAACCAATTATTACTGTGATGTTTGTGAAATGGTGATTTTCCTGATTCCAAAATCATTTCCTCATTTAGTAGTTTGCATCATACTATTAAAAAAGGTTTTTTCTTCTCCAACTTTTTTTTACTCATATACCTATTTATATTTATATATTAATATATATTCATGGATTCCTATTTTATCCAATGCTTTCTATTAAATTTCATTACTTACTTAATGCTAAACGTGTCCAGTATTTGGCCAGTGGATGACTGTTCAATCTGGCTTCTATTTATTCTGACATGTTCCGTAATTCTTCAGGCAGTTCCTCTCTGGCCGGCACAATGTGATATTCCAGGCTTACCTTTCCTTTTCTGCCCTTAACCCTAGAATTATCCATTTACCCAAGATGCCCTGGTGATTGATAAAGGCACAAAGATCTGGGAGCTAAGTGTGTTGTTTCCTACTGGATGCCACTGCTTCTAAGCTGTCTCAGTAAACAGAGCTAGAAAATGCATTCTCTCTCTCTTTCTCTTTCTCTCTGATCTCTCTATCTCTAGCTCTCTATCACTCTTTTGAGTTCATACAGATATATTCAATTCTAGTCCAATATCCAGCAAAGAGGGTTCAATCGAGTCTTACCTATTTTCTTAATCATTTTTCATGTGAGCTGCTCCATTTCATTTTAAAATAATCTGTAGAATTTATTTGAGGCCTTATATAAAGGCAGCTATCTCCAAAGAAGACTTGTGTTTGCTTTGTGAGGAGCTCAGGGGCACCGTGAATCTAGGATCTCGGAAGGCAGGTTTGTCATTAAAATTTCTAAGGAAAATTTTAAATTCCAGTCCTGTTAAGGAATCTTTTTTTGTTGTTGGTGTCAAGACTGAGATCACCTCTGGTTTACTCTGACCCTGATAATAAAAGTTTTTTCAATCCAGTCTTTGTGGGTGGAGGGTGACCGGTGAGACTTTCAATGGGGCAGGCCCAGAGCTGTGATTTCTACCTGCACATCTTACTAAGGGGTCAGAGACTAAATCTAAGTTTGTGAAATATCCAAAAAGCACTCACGGCAAAAGTTGCTTTTTGCATTTATTTCCTCTCTGGGTTCTTTTGCTACTTTACTTATTTTTCTGTAGATTTCTTACCATCTTATCACCTTTGCAATGCTTTTGAAAGGAGGTTTTGATATTTTATCCAACTTTTAAGTTCATTTCCAGTGGAAGCATTAACCCTAATAATTTGATAATCTCATTCAAAGAAATAGAGGTTTTGATCTCAATTCTCCTATATAAATTTTTCTTGTAAGAGGTTCTATTTACATGAACTTATAAATTACCTCTGAATGAAACTAGATTCCTACACAATCCAAGATAATATTTGGCTATACTTTGATTTTCATCTTATACAATAAAGTTTCTAACTGTAGAACCAAAGTGATACTTTAAAGTTATGTTGTCATTTTAATAGTTTCATTGAGTTATACTTTGTATACCATACAATCCACACATTTATAGTTTATATTGAGTAGTTTTTAGTATATTCACAATGTTGTACAACCATCACCATAATCTAATTTTATAACTTTTGATTTACCTCCAAAAAAGAAATCATATTAGCAGGTATTCCCTCCCACCAGTTACCCAGCCCTAGGCAATCACAACCCACTTTCTTTCTCTGTAGATTTGTCTATTCTAGACTTGTCATATAAATGGAATTGTACAATATGTTGTTTTTTTATGACTGACTTATTTTGCTTAGCAAACATTTTCTCCCATTCTGTAGGGTCTCTTCTCACCTTTTTACTTATGTTATCATTTTTGTAATAAAAGTGAATTTTTAAAAATTCTGTTGATGTTCAGCTTACCTATCTTTTTCTTGTTACTTGAGTTTTTAGTGTTCTACCTAAGAAGGCTTTAATCAAGGTCATAGAGATTTATTCTTCTGTTTTCTTCTAAGACTTTATAGTTTTAGCTCTTACATTATGGTCTATGATCTATTTTTAGTTAATTGTTGTGTATGATGTAAGGTAGCGGTACTACTTCACTGATTTGCACGTGAATATCTGGTAGATCGGTTTCTTGAAAAAACTTTTTTTCTCCACTGAATTGTTTTTGCACCCTTGTAGAAAATCAAGGTAAGGAAGTCTCCCTCTATTCTTAGTCTGGGTAGTGTACTTATGATGAAGAAGTATGGAATTTTGTCAAATACTTGTTCTGCATTTATTGAGATGATCTTGTGCTTTTTGTCATTTATTTTGTTAAAATGATGTATTACACTGATTGGTTTTATGATGATAAACCACTCTTACATTCCTGAGATATATCCTAATACTTGGTCATAGTGTCCAGTACATTTTATATGTTACTTGATTCTGTTTACTTATAGTTTGTTGGGGAATTTTACATCTATATTCCTAAGAAATATTGGTCTGCACTTTCCTTTGATGTCTTTGTCTGGTATAGGATCTGAGTGATACTGGTCTCATGCAATAAGTTGGGAAGTTTTCACTTCTCTTCTATTTTCTGGAAGAGTTTGTGAAGAAGTGGTGTTAATTCTTTCAATGTTTGGTAGGCTTCACCAGGAGAACCATCGGAGTCTGGGCTTTTCTTTGTTCATTGTTTGAAAATTACTAATTAATCTCTTTATATGTTTACATATATCCATATATATCTTTATATGTTTTACATATATCCAAATTTTCTATTTCTTCTTGAGTGAGTTGTAGCAGTTTGTGTCTTCACGAGATTTGTCCATTTCAGCAAAGTTACCTAATATGTTGACATATTGTATGACTTTGTAAACTTTAATATTTCTGTAAACTGATAGTGATGTCTTCTCTTTCATTCCCGATTTAGTAATTTGATCCTCTTCTCCATTTTCTTGGTAAATCTAGCTAAAAGTTCGCCGTATTCATTGATTTTTTTTTCAAAGAACTAATTTTTTTTTGGATTTTGTCTATGATTTATCTATTTTCTATTTACTTAATTCTGCATTAATCTTTGCTGTTTCCTCATCTCTGTCTGGTTTAACATTTTTCTCCCTTACAGCCTCTTGTTTTTTCTTTAGAAAACATAGCATGGTTTGTAATTATTTTATATCCTTGTAATTTTGTGCTTATTTTCTTCTTTATTGTTCATCCAACCCCACCAGATTGTAAGCTCCATGAAGACAAGGACCACATATAACTTTTTCTCCATTTTTCATCATTTCAGTGAGAAGAAAATTCAAAATACTAAGGAATAGACTGGAGTAAAAGATTTCATTGCTCTTTTCTTCACAACAAATGTAATACTAAGCAATATTTCTTAATTCATCTTCTTCCAGACCTCTGATAGTTTGGGGCCTCAAGATCTCATTGCTGCTTGGTAAGCAAAAGCAGGCAAAGAGAAAAGGTTACCTATACCTCGCAATTCAGTCCCTGTAGTCAAAATGGGAAGAAGTTCTGACCCTTCCATTACACAGGTCAGAAATTGTGAGTCTTTGGTAACACAATCACAGCTCTCTTAACTCACTGGGACATTCTGGGGTAAGTGTCCTATTTTTCTAAGATGGAAACCTAGCAAATAAACTAGCAGAATTTCTTAAAAAAAAAAAAAGTAAAAAGAAAAACAAGTACCTTTATCAGGAAATTTTCAGGCATTTCATACATTCTTTCTGCTTTATAACTATTTTCTCTTCTTTAAAACTTCTTCATAACTATTATGTTATATAGTCTATTGCCTTGACAAAAGCATTGTGTTCTTGTTTACTTTTCTAGTAAGTTGAAAAGAGGCAAAATTTATTGGTTCTCTCTGCCTCACTTTAAGAGGAAAATGTATTACTTGTGGTTGTTGGAAAATATTCAGGGATGCTTTTGAGGAGGAGAGTACCTCATAATATAGGCATTTAGCAAATATTTGTTTAGTGAATGAATAACTGAGAGCCCTTTGGAGCTGTGTAACTAGAGAGACATAATGAGCTTTGAAAAATCCTTTTACATCTCTAGATTTATGTCTTCCTCTTTAAAATAAAGAGATTGGGTCATAAAATAGTAACATTACTTAATGATTTGCTCGTCAAAGAATTGCTTTCAGTGTTTTTCCCTTCTAATTTAAAAACATAAAACTGTAAAATCATGCTCTACTGAGGAAGACACATGATGAAATTTTTTGAAGATGATGCATTGATATAAAAGGAAAATAAAACTTAAGCATATGAGCTATCCATTCATTCTGCTTGCAAAAAAAGGTGGATGCAACTGAACCCTAAGATCAGGAAGCAGTTAGCTCCTCTCTGTTACTTCCCCTCCCTTGAACTGTAATTATTATGACACATTTTCTGTCCATTGACAATAGGATGAATTAAGTTTGAAACCATTGTCAAAAAAATGATTTTCACATATATATATTGAATTATCTTAAGGATACATTTTCATTTTAAAAATTACCTTGAAGAAAGAAGTGTTGAGGGAGTTATATTACCTGCCCAGATGGCTCTAATCAATTTCTTTTTCCAGTTTAAAACTTCTGATGGCTTCCCATTGTCTATAGAACAAAGATCTTCTATATTTTCATGACATACAAGCCTTCCCAGCCTCAGACCAGGGGGTCTCCCCAGTTTTGTTTTCTGAGTATTTCTTCACAAGCTCTCTTCAGCTCTCAACAACTTGCCATTCCCAGCACACTCCAGGAATTTTCAGCTTTATGTCTTAATTCCTACTGTTCCTTCTGACAAATGTTCTCCTCCTGAGTTGGAGTCTGTTAATTCTTTAGAGTTCCACTTGCTGCCATCTCTTTTCATTCTTCCCTGATTTTTTTTTTTTTTTTTTTTTTTTTTTTGCCTTGTTGAGTTACATGAATGATTTCTCTCTCATTTGTGGTCTGATAGTAGTTATGGCATGGCATTATAACCATCTCCCCGGATTTTCTCCTACCCTACTCGTTTGCTGAGAAAGGAACAATTTGGTTTTCAGGTTTGCATTCCACACCTTCTTTTGTTCTTAACACATAGCAGGTACTCAGTTTTTTTTTTTGGTGTTAAATTGAACCGCATACCTTCAGGCTTATAAATTAATGGTCGGGGCTTCAAAGCTGGGATAACCACATGTGGTTTTAAATCTTAATGTTGCTACCCAGTACCTCTGAAATTTGGAAGAGCTGCTTAATCTCTTTGTGTCTCCTTCCCCTAATCTATAAATTAGGAATAAGAATACCTATCCTGGAGGATTTTCACAAGGAATAATTCAGAAATGCCTACCATGGTTCTTAGCACACTGTAGTTGTTTAATAACAGTGAAAGATCTCCTGGGGAAAGAAAACAAGGACAGACAATGAGTGACAGTGTGGCAGAGGCTGGTCTTCATGGGATGCCTGTTACTGAAAACAAGGAGCTTCCTAAGCAGCGGCAGTGACCCAGGCCAGAAATCCATCCATGTTCACAAGCTGGGGGAGCTGCTTGTGCACACGTCCAGTTACAGACACTGGGGAATAACTCATGGCGGGCAACATGTAGAGTCAGTGCTTCAGAGAGAAAAGTAATAAGTAGAGTTGATTTATAGTGGGGCTTTATGGTTAAAATCAGTGACTATATACATTAATTCTACAGACCTTTTAGACCGAGTCCTCAAAGTAAGATTTGATAAACTCATTCTTTATAAATTTTTTAAGTAAAAATATATGATAGAATTGTGTTATTAAAATCAATGTGACTTTTGATCTTAGAATCGAACAGTTTTATTTTTAACCTATAGGTTTTGTGACACACGCTGTCACCATCTCTCCTTGAGCAATTGTAAAAGTGTTTTAACAAGCTTCCCTATTCCCAATCTCTCTTCTTAATTATCATAAGTAACCCAAACAACTGCCAACTCCTTAGTGTGCCACACACTTTGTGATCATGCTTTTACCTCCCTCTCCGTCCTTTTTTTTAATACAGTCTGCCTAGTACTTTAAACCCTAATAATGTCGTCCTGCTTTTGTTCCCTGACCTCAGCAAGTTTGTTCAAGCCTCTGTGACTATGTACATTGTATCTCTTTTTGCGGGGAACCTGTTCAGACATTTCTTTTCTTAGATAATTGCTACTGCTTCTTTGCAGCTCAGTTCAGTTGTCACATTCTCCAGAAGCCTCCCTTGACCCTGAAGTACTCCAAAGGATCCTGTGAAATCTTTACCATAGCACTTAATGTTACTAGGTTGACACCATCTCTTTATGTGGCCCTCTAGCTCACTAGCTCTCATATTCCTCTATTCCAGGAACCCTGTTTATCCTTCTTCGTAAGCAAAGAATCTAGCATACTCCTTGCTAAACAGTAGGTCAAGCACAGAACTGGGTGATCACCTCTGTGTCCTGAATAATATAGCTTATGAGGTAAAACATTACCTAATTCAGTCTCCAAATTATACCGTATTTTCCAGCCTTAGTTTGACTTATTTTAATGTTTCTTATGGTTACATCAGATATAATAATTTATTTTCTTTTAGAAATAGTATTCACTTCACATTTCATATTGACTACCATTCTCATATTTTTCTTTCAGACCTCTATGATTTTTCAGTCTGATAGTCTTGGTATTTAAAAAGAGAAGTTTAAAATCGTTTGTGGCACATACTAATATAATAAAAGATATAATCCTAGTAGTGACTGTTCCTAAAGACAGAGAGAGACAGAGACAGAGAGAGCTAGGTTGATAGCAATTTTCTACAGAAAGATTTAATATTCTAAAATGTTGTAAATTAGAAAAAACAAAAATGGTCTGAAGAAAAATATTATGTTATGTACTTTTCATGTAGAATTTCCTTGTAAATTCTTACTTGTATTTGAATGTCATCTATGCATTAAAAAAAGAAAAAGGTTGTAGATAAAAGCTCAGAGCATATTTTACAAGATATAAAAACATTTGTACATTTATGGGGTGCCTGGGACATCTGACTCTGCTCTAATCACAGCAATGGAGGCCTCCACAGTGGCTTTGGTCATGATGGGAGTTATTAGCCTTAGTATGCTCACCGGGGCCTTTGGGAGCTTGCCCGGGGAAGAACAGCAGGAAAAAGTTGGGCACACGGCTCCGTGGGCAGCGGAGCCCTAGCAGCAGACATTTCTGGAGGCAGGACTGGGTAGTGGAGAAAAAGAGCGTGCGTGAGCACACAGGAGGTCCTCTATGGGGGGCACTTCCAGGGAGTCAAGGCTACCGAAATAGCAGGTAGGAGTTTAAAACAAAAATACTTTTTTCTTACTGTTCTTATGATCCCATTTTTAGTCCTAGAGTACAGTCATTTGGGCAATCATGAATTGTGCTGCTTTTTGTTATTATAACTCATTGTCATCAGCTTCCATCATTATAGCGCAACACTGGAGCCAGTTTGCCTACGTTCAAATTGATTGCACATAGATTCAATCAATCTGCCTATGTTCAAATTCAGATTTTGCCACCCACTAACCGTATGACCTTGGGCAGGTTCTTAAATTCTGTGTCTCAGTGCCTTCATCTGTGAGTCAGTAATAATAATAGGACCAAGCACATTAAGTTGTGAGAATTACATGATGTGATATGTACGAAGTACCCTGAAGTGAGCCTGGCATGCAGTAAGTAATATAGAAATATTCACGGTTATTAGTATTGTGATTATTTATTCTGAAGATATCTCTGGAAAGTTACTCTATTTTGTTAATTGAATTTTTCTTCCACAAAGCCATATCAAAGGATAGACTATCCTGGAATATATAAGTTCATATTCTCATTAAATATAATTTATAACATTTTGATATTCTTTCTCTTTGCCTTATTCAAATGGCTTGTCCTAGCATGAGTATGAACCCTACAGACACCTTTATCAAATTACAGCCATAAACAGCAGCATGGGATTTTTAAAATAAAAAACACAGGCATTATCTCAATGGTAGAAAAATTTCAATATTGACTAGGGAATTCACTATTTGTTCTTAAAATGCACTCATATTATATTTTCTAGAAATTGAATATATCAAAAACATTGTTTTCATAGTTTTTTCCCCCTATATTAGAAAACTAGAGTATAAACTTTACCCAGTGAGTGATGAATCCACCTGGCTTAAGGTTTTATGTAGGTTACATGGTCACTTCCTTCCCCATTTCTTACATTGTTCAGAGCATTGATCATTGAAGAATCATATCCTTCTCATTTTGTAATTCAAACTAGCATTCTCATATTTTAAGTATATATGCTCGCTAAATAATTCAAGTAGTATTAAATGTTTTGCATTATCATATGTTTAAATTTTAATTAAATTTGTATTTTAACAAAATATACTTTCTTCTTACACTTTTTTTTATTTTATTTTATTTATTTATTTATTTTTGGTTGTGTTGGGTCTTTGTTTCTGTGCGAGGGCTTTCTCTAGTTGCGACAAGCGGGGGCCACTCTTCATCGCGGTGCGCGGGCCTCTCACTATCGCGGCCTCTCTTGTTGCGGAGCACAGGCTCCAGACGCGCAGGCTCAGTAGTTGTGGCTCACGGGCCTAGTTGCTCCGCGGCATGTGGAATCTTCCCAGACCAGGGCTCGAACCCGTGACCTCTGCATTGGCAGGCAGATTCTCAACCACTGCGCCACCAGGGAAGCCCCTCTTCTTACACTTTTAATTTCTTTTAAAATTTGTGTTTCACATATATCTTTTTGCTGTTTTAATTCTTTTAAGCCACTATTGATTCCTCCTAACAGAAAACAATGTCAGGCATGGAAAGAAAGTTCGTGGGTAGCTCAGCAAGAGCCAACAAAGTCAGACTCGCCACTGCATGGTATAAGATCGCAGGCCAATTCTCCTTACTCTTCTAGTCTTGTTTTCATCATATGTAAAATGGGGCTAATAATATTCCCCTGAGGATTAATATTGTCAGGCCTGAGATAATCTGAGTGTAGTGCTCATTTGAGGCAATCAATACATGTTAATGTCCTTCCCTTCTCCACCCAGATTTTAGTTGTAAGTTTTTCAAGTTAAAATGCTGCTCTTTGCAAAATGTCCCTTTTCTTTTGGATACCTGGAACATACGATTATTTTCAAATGGGCTTTCCCTGCTGTGCTAACAATGTATCAAATCCACAGAATATCACTCCCATTTGGAGTTCAAGACAAAGCAGAATTAACCACAGGGGCAGAGGCCGCTGGCGCTAATGGGAGGGACAGCAGGTCTCCATATATTGTTCCTCTTATTATGGAGGCTATGGTTGCATTATGATCTTTGCAAGGCATCTGGGGAACTCCTCTGATGGGACACCTACAGTGTCATGCTTGCTTTTTGAGAAAATATTTTCTAAAAATGCATAAGGCTAAAAGTTTCGAAGACTATTATTTTACCTTATTTTGTTCTCAGCAAGGCAGTTTCATTTTGTAGCCAGGAAATGAAAAAAAAAGGAAAGAAAGAACTGTATGACTTTAGGAAGAAGTAGAACTAGTCTAAAATGAATTAAGTATCCATCTTTTTCATTTTTTGAAATCTGCGGTTTATACATATCTGTATGCAATATACACATATACATACACTCTTAGGAGCTCTTCTTATTTCCTCTTTTCCATGTGACCATCTTTTAAAGTAATGTATCTTTTAATAAATATGCAAAACTTCTTAGATCTTCCATTCCCAAAATGCAGTACAATTAGAATTTGTACAAATTAGAAAATGTACAAATTTCTCATCTAATCCAAAAGAATTCATAATATCATCTTGGCCTCTAAGAAGCCTTGTTGAATTTAGTCATGGACCCTTCCAGTTCAAGTTACTAGAGGGAGACTGGCTATCTTCACTGAATGGGTATTACAAGCTTCAGGGTACTTTGAATTTTAAAATGTTTATTATTTCCTTTCAATTTTATTATTATATAATAATAAAACCATAGTTCTGAACTTTTTGATCTATTGTATAATGCTATGTTTAAAGTAGCTAACAATGAAAACAGAAAAAAACCTGACATATAGGAAAACATTATAATTGAAAGAAATTAAATCTGAGTAACAGAAAATATTAAATAACTCATATCTAGGCTCTAGGGAATTTGTCTTGGTGAAAAACTCGAGAACAATTCCAATGATTCAACAAAATGGTCATCTCAGAAATGAGGAGCTAAT
This sequence comes from Balaenoptera borealis, assembly GCF_965194805.1. Lineage (NCBI taxonomy): Eukaryota > Metazoa > Chordata > Mammalia > Artiodactyla > Balaenopteridae > Balaenoptera > Balaenoptera borealis. The sequence goes on along the minus strand of NC_138863.1, from coordinate 49,209,291 downwards.
CTCTTTCCCTTTTAAAGAAAGATACTCAGAATATCTACTTCTTACCTTCCAGTCACTCATTGTTGTGGAAGAACTTGGCTTCCATCTCCATCACCCAGCTGGAACCATTCTCTTCTGTATCCTTCATATCATCAGTCAAAATCTCTTGTGGTGCTGTCTCACATCTTTCAGTGCCTTCACATCATCTCTGCCCCGGTTGCTGCTCTTTTCGTTAAGGATTTTACCTTTTCCCCTCTGGAAAATACTATCCTAACATCCAGTCTTAACTTCATACTTCTTTCATTCTCTACTTTGTAGTCGTACCTGTTTCCTAAATGCACATCTGATCAGCTTATTTCCTTGCTTAAAAATCTTTACTAACTTCCCATCAGCCTTTATAAATATTCAGACTTCTTAGCATACATAGAAGCAGGATGTCTTCATGATCTGACCTCTGCCTCACCTTTCTATTGTTGCCACCAATTATAGTTCCTGCTGTGCACCATGCACCAAGTTCTCCAGCCACACCAAGTGGCTTGCAATATTTCAAAATTCTAATATTTCATGGCTCTATATATAATTATTTTTATGGAATATATAATACACTGCATCCTTCTTTCATCCACTGACACCTATTCAGTTTTCAATGAATTAGGCATTATTTGAAAGACTCTACTTATGCCCTCAGTGGAGGAATTTGCCTACCACTGTGCACCCACAATAACCTTCTTTAGAAGTCTAAATTATTATAAAACATATATATGTATATCATAATAAACAAAAGCTGTCCTTCTTTTGCATCTTCATCATAATGGTGTTAATAGAAAACAGATTTCTTTTACACATATTGTGTCTCTAGGATGTACATAATACCTATAGGCACTCCATAAATAATTGTTGAATGAAGGGACTTATGTTTTACACTACCTGAAACTAGTTTTTGCTAATCATGAAGGGCAGATATTTGTACCTCTGGGTGCATCATTTCTTCTCTCTATTGCAAAAGACCAAAGAATGAGCCATAACTTTATGTAGAATTGACGGTGTTGATTTATAGTACAGTGTTACAAATCATCCTTCAGAAAATTATTGTATAGAATGCACTGAATTTTGCACAGGTGCTTAGATAGCAAGGATTATGAGTATTAATCACAGTAGAAAACTAATATGTGTGTTTTGGGTATTTCAAACATGTTTTTTTTCTATCCAGTCAAATAGTGCACACCACTAACATGGTTCAAGACTATAAACAATAAATGATATGTACAACCTCCAAAAATATAGTTTATTCATTCATTTATTAAACAAATGTTTTTTAAACACCTGTTTGTCCTAGGTATTCTTTTAGGCATTGGGGATATGGCAATGAACAAAGAATATAAAGATCCTGCCTTCATAGAATGTATAATGGTGAAAAATTACAACAGATATATAATGTAATTACAAGTAATGAATATATATATATATATATAAATGTATGTATATGCATACGTATGTTTGTAATATATGTATAGTGTTATATATATATAGTGCCAGGTGTAAATGCCCTCTGGATACTGCCATGGGCCAGTACTCAAAGGGATTTGTTAGATAAATAGCATAGCTCCCTGACTCCATGAATACAAAACTCTGAGGTTTGTGTTCTCCACTAGGGTCCAGAGTTTCCAACATGAACAAGCTTCATTTCCCTCTGTAGCAACCTCCTTCATAACACAATCTTTACTGACTTCCACTCCTTAACTTTTATCCTGAGTCTTTTATATTTAAAGCAGCTTTCTTGTAGATGATACATAGCCTGTTTTTTAATCCACTGTGACAGTTTTTGTCTTATAATCTGGAGTTTATAACTTACATATCTACTAATCTAAGTCCACCTTTACATATCACTATACCATTTCACATGTAGTGTAGGTGCCTTTTAAGAGAGTATTCCTATTCCCCTGTCCTTTCTGACATTGCTGTGATTCATTTTACTTATTTATATGCTAAAACTACCCAATTCAGTTTGGGTATTATTGTTTTAAAAGCAAAGTTAACTTTTAAATAAATTTAGATATATCCATTTTACCTTAATTTATTCCTTCTATAACACTTTTCCTATATACTTTTCTTCCTGAAGTACTCCCTTCAATGTTTCTTACAGGGAAGATTTGTTGATGATGAATTTGATGGGTTTTTGTTTATCTGATAAAAGCAAAATCTGAAGATTTTCTCTTTGTCTTTCTGCTGTATAAATATGATATGTCTAGGTGTTTGTTGTTGTATTGTTACATCCTTTTGGTGTTCTCTGAGCTTCCTAGATCTGTAATTTGGCATCTGCTATTAATTAGGAAAAATTTCACCCATTTTTGCTTCAAATATTTCTTCTGCTCCATTCTCTCTCTCTTCTCCTTCTGGTATTTCAAATACACTTATGTTATACCTTGTGGTATTATCCCATAGTTCTTGGATGTCCTTCTGTTCTGGTTTCTTCTTTCCTTCCTTCCTCTTTGCATTTCAATTTGGTAAGATTATATTGGCACATCTTCAAGTTCACTTTCCTCAGCTGTACCATGTCTACTGAAGAGTCCACTGAAAGTATTCTTCATTTCAGTTAGAGTGTTTATTTTTTTAAATATAGCAGATTTAGAGTGTTTTTTATTTCTAGCATTTTCCTTTGATTCTTTTGCAGAATTCCCATTTCTTTGTTTACATAACCCATCTACTCTTGCATGTTGTCTACTTTTCCATTAGAGACCTTAACGCATTAATCAGAGTTCTTTTGAATTCCCCAATAATTCCAACATCTAGGTAGTATCTGAGATCCGAGGCTTGTTCTAGTGCTTGTTTTTTCCCTTCAGACTGTTTTTTCTTATCTTTTAAGATGATTTGTAATTTTTTATTGAAAGCTAGACATGTATCAAGTAATAGGTCCTGAGATAAATAGACCTTTATTGTGAATATTTCTATTAATCTGTCTAAGCGTTGGACTGTGTCTGTTTTCTGTAGTTATAAGCCCAAGAGGCCTGAAGTTCCTCCACTGCCCTTGATTGTATGTGCCTGTTTAATTTTCTACTCTTCTGTATACACCTCCTCAGAGAGAGTATCCTGCCATCTTTTCAGAGCTAATCCACTATTACACTGGAGCCCTATAGCTGGGTTGGTGAAGTGTGAGAGACAGGGAGTATTCCTAAACCTTTTGATTAGACAGTAATCCTTTAAGGTGTCTGTGTCTCAGAGCTGTGACCATCATATGTGGTTCTCCTGTGGTAAAGCTTCTTTTTTTTCTCTCACCCCAGGCCCCCCACTCCATCTTTTGGCTATAGAATTCTCACTCTGTTTTCTCAAAGCCATAACCTGTGTTGACAATGGTTCCCCTACAACTTATGTGAGACAGAAAGATTGTAGGGAGAGTACATTCCTTCCTTGGATGGAATAAGGTCTTTCAATTGAGATGTGGAAATACTCTGTCCTTTGGGAGTAGTCTTCAGTTATAGAGAAGGTTCTTGGCTTATTTCACAACAGTTATTCTTCCCATTCACCTTCCAGGGACACAAGGGATGCTTTCTCAAATCACCATCATGAAAACCTGGTGGAGTTCAAGAAAGGAAAGCCTGTTTGGGGATCCCTATAAGATTGCAGCCTCCAAGAGTTTCTTTCTCACACCAGGTTTCTGTCTCACACACTGTATAATCGGCCCATGGAAATTCATCAAAGTTCACATTTAAGAGTTCCTAGCAGCTCATGGCTCAGCAGCTTCTGAGCCAAGTAAGCAGATGCTAGTTGCTCTATCTCTGAATGTGCCTGTCTCTTCAGATTTCAAAGTGGTATTTTGCCCTGTGGCTTCTGTTCTTTGAGAGTTCCAAGAAAAATAATTGATTTTCATTTTCCATAGATTATTCTTGTTGTGAGGACAAGAGCAATGACTTTCAAGCTCTGTATGTGTCAGAGCTGAAACCAGAAATCTTTATCAACTTCTACTATTGCTTCCTGAGATCTCAAATAAACCGCTTGATCTCACCTCTTTGTCTCGGTGTCTATTTCTGGGAGAACCTAAGTTAGGAAAATCACTGGGACAATTTACTAGAGAAACTGCTCTGTCTTCCTTTAGATTACTCTCACAACTGAGACATAACATATGCACCAAACCACCATTCCGTGTCTTTCTTCTACTTCTCAGAGAAAATGGCTGTTGCCTGTCAATTCAAGAGATTTCTAAACTGAACCAAGTACTCTAAATTACTACCACTCATATTCTACACTGGGACCCTTTGTGGAATCTACTGATATAGAAGTCCCTTGTTGGAATTTTATATATATGAATGACATTATATATATCTATCTATATATCTATATTTGAACTAGAGTACTACGCACCTCAGCTAGCGTTCAGCTTTGGTACACCTGATACACATTTTCTGCCTCGAAATGAGATCCCCCACAGCCTTGCTTTCTGCACAGGGAGACAGCAGAGTGATGTTAACTTTCAGCCAACTATTGAAACATGCTGTCCCTCAGATTTCTCCAAATATGAATAGAAAATTCTAACTCAGTCTTCTGGTATTGTCTCAAGTTGTACTAAATACTAGCTTAAATTAACCAGAGGGTCTAAAAAGTACTAGCCATAGGCCAAGGCTTCCAGTAGGATCCATGGATGGAAAAGAAACAGATGCCTCCAAAGAGACATTGTCTTGATGAGGAGGAGGATAGCCAAGTGAGATAGACAAGATTATACTTTGACTGAAGCTTGGGGATCCATACTTCTTTTACCTGAACAGGTTCTAAGGTTAGAAATCATACTGTTTATCCAGTGGTTGTTACCAGCTAAATAATCACAGCATGGAAGTAGATAAAACTTTATGAATGAACCCTCTTGCCTTGAAACTATTGTAATTCTGAAAGAAGTTGTCAATTTCGAAAAACAGTTTTATTTGCTCCCATTCTTATAAACGTGGACATTAAAGTATACATTGTCCTTGCTATTAGGTTGTACTTGAATTAGCTCACCAGAGCTGTCTCTAGGGATATGCTGTTCAATACACAGCCTTTTTAGTAGTCAGTCTCTGCCTTCACCTTTGATGGTGGTATAGATGAGTTTCCATTTCTGCGGAATCCTTGGAAAAACCTTACATTTAAATGCACATTTTAAACTATAATTCTGTTCATTGCACCTGTGACTTTTGATAAAATTGTGACTTTCTGACTCAACCCTTAGTTGTCTCTCTATTCCTTAGAATTGTCTTGTTATCCATTCCTTAACCTTTGAGGTAATAGAGCCTAGCCCTTCAGAACAGAATGACATATATTTTGAGACAATAGCATAGAGTTTTATCACCCAGAAAGTGGTTGCCCTCTTGCCTAATAGGGAAAGGATTTAAACCAGATAATAATAACAACAGTTTTTCCACATGCTTCATTTGTACCCTATCTCTCCGTTATTGTTAATATAGCTTTCAGACTCCAGGGCCCAAAGGTGTTCTATAGCTGTTTTCTTCCTGAATAAACTTTCCCTTCTTAACATTAAAAAGAAAGATAAAAGAGGGAAAGAATACAGAATAACGTGTTTCTCTTCTAGAAGGATGATAAGGGAAGTCATCTTTGAGGAAAGAACATTTTAGTAGAGATCTGCCAGGAATGAATGAGTGTTTCATGCAAACATCTGGTATAAGAACATTCCAGGGAAAGTAAGTAACAAGTCCAAGGGTCAAAGTGAGTGTATAATTAAGAAAGTTTCAAAAACTTTAAGGAAATAAAGGTGGCTAAAGTAAAGTGAGAGAGAGAGAAGGAATGATAGAAGATGATGACAGAGATGTAGTGTGAGTAACACGTAGAGTAGGACTTGTAGGTCATTGTAAAAATATTTATTCTGATAATGATGATGTACTATTAGAGAATTTTGAACTGAAAAATGATATCATATAAAATTATTCTAGAAAATGTATCTTGTCAGAAAGACATTCATAGAAAATACCAGAAAAACTGGTAATCTTCTCCCAGTTCATCTTAAAAGTCAAGTCCAGGACAAAGACGACTATACAAGTAGTTTATTTATTTGGGGCATGATCCCAGGGAGCAGAACTGAAGTTCCAGAAAAGTAGAACAGATAAGAAAAGCTAATATAAGGATATACTTACTGTTTGCCACTAGTGCAAGTAACTGGTGTTCCTTCTCACTGGGAATCTCTGTGGAATCTTAGAAATATGTCTCAGAAGTGTCTGCCTGGTAGATAAAAGGGGAAATAATTTATCCTTGAGTTCTTACCCTCCACAGTGGTCAAGGGTGGACCTAAATGGTATTAACTCCTCAGCATTCCTGGGTGGTACATTTATTAGTGCTGAGTGGGAATCCACAAGCTCCCATATCATGAGTCAGAGAAGCCCCTGGATGGTAAGGGAAAGATGCCTCAACACAGCCTGGGGCAAACTGCAGTCAAGTGGTACCACATGAGGCTGCTGGAGAATGTCTCAGAACCTGTCACTTCGGTAATAACTGGAACAAGAGATACAGCCCAGAAGATGTGCAGTATTTTATAGAATGTGTAGACTATGGATTTCCAGATGAAATGTCTTCTATCTAGATATCCTCTTAGAAGAGAACAGTTTTGTGATCTCTTCCTTGATTAATCTTTTCATTACAATCAAATTTTAACAAAGCCTTTTTTTTTTCGCTTTCTCTCTTTAGAGAAACTATAATGAAATTTATCCTGCTTATAAATCACAAGGATGCTTTTATTCTTGATGGAGCAATAGGAGAGACAGAGACAGAGGCAGAAGGAGAAAAGAGATTTTCCAAAGTATTTTAAGTGTCAATTACATACAAATATTTTTTAGCATTGAAAATAATTATATACTAACAGTGCCCAAGCTATTTATATCTTTGCAATTTTAGCTACTTTAAATAGAGTATTTCTAGCAGAAATATTGGTTGTAATATATGATTACAACTACTATTTAGCAATGATAATTTATATGTAATTTGGTATTAGCTCTAAAGATGTCCCCCAAATGACTGGGTACCACAAGCCCAAACATGAGCACAGCTACTTTAATAATAGTGTATCTCTAGTGCTGCTGGTTTCTGTTATATTTGTTTTTCATACACATGCAAAGCAGAAAGGGCAGTGCTAATATTCTTTATTTTTTATTATTTGTCAAGTGTCTGCCAGTGCTGAGCTCTGTTAAAAGCTCTGGAGATATCACAGTCAGCAAAGCAGGTGTGAATCTCTGCCCTCCTGGAGCTCACCGTCCTCAGGGAAGGTTACTCAATGGCACCGAGATATGGTTGACTTTTAAGAGAGGCTGACCATCATTTGACGCTATATGTTACGCTGATGCCAACATGAAATGTATCATTTTGTAAAAGAAAGTTTTCTCCCTTCAAAGTTCTACTTTGATACTATTCATTTTAAATATAGGGTAGATGGAATGGCCCTGTGACTGTGGATAAACCATTAACTTCCGTTTCAATTTGCTGTTCTGCAAAAATTATTGCACTGCACAGTTGCTAAGGTTGCATATTGAAAGATTCTTGACTTTATAACTTTGGAATTACATACTGCTTTCCTGAAGAGAAGGATTCAAACTTTACTGTTTTTAGATATATGTAAAATGTGATGGGTTTGGATGACTTGACCAGCTACAAGAAGTTCACCCCTTCTTCACTCTCTGCCATCATACTCAGTGGAGCATTCGGAAGTGTGTACATAATTGAACAGAATGCGTTTGCCTGATAGAGGGGGAAAATTTGAGGTTGAGGAAGATATATGAGCAGCTGTGTTCCTCTTTCATCTTATTCAAATGCATTTCTTACCTTCTGCAGGGGGATGGCTGTGTTGAATATGTGTATATTGTGCTTTACAATACCAGTCCATGCTTCTTTCAACACCATCCACAGTGCAGAAGGAGAGGGACCAGGGGACACTGGGCATGTCAGCCTAGCGAGGGCTAATTTTGTCTGCATACAAACTTTAAAAATGTTTTTCTTGGCATTGAAAGCCTTCGTTCCTAAGCCCCTTCTCCCCCTTCACACACACAACAGCTACCCTTTCCTCATCTTCCAGGATCCTCCAGTTAACAAACTTTTTTTAAGTGTATAATCAGTGACAGTACATATGACTCTTTTCCTTATGACACATTCAATAACCAGTCCTTCTATTCTACTAATGTTTTCTAGAACACAGCCCTTACTTCTTCCTGCAGTTTATATCAAGTTGAAAGTTCTAGCCTAAAAATGATTCTTACTGTGAAATTATTTGCAACCTTAACTTCAATTATGCCATGTTTCTTTTAATATCTTAGAGGAAGATACAGAGATAAAGCAAGAGGGCAAACACATGCCAAAATATTAACAATGATTTCATTAAAGTGAAGGCTTTATAAGAGTTTATTGTCATCTTCTTGTAATGTTTCTATAGTTCTGAACATTTTTCAGATTGTGAGGTATAATCAGAAAAATTCAGAAAACTAAAATACAATGAGGATTAAAACAAAGAGAGGGAAGACCTATAGCACAAAAGAGACTAAGAATCATATGAGATGATGGTAACATATGGGCCTTATTTGAACAAACTATTTTAAAATATTAGACAATTAGAGTTATTTGAACACACTGACTGGATATTTGATGATAGTAAGGAATGATTGTGAGACTTTGTTTGTTTAGGTCTGATGCTGATTTCATGATGATGTTTTTAAAAAGTTCTTCTGTTTTAGAGATACATACTGAAAGATGTACAGATGACATTGTATGAACTTAGGAAAGTCTTTAAAAATTATCTGAGGCAGGGGAAAGGATATGAGGTAGGAGAGGATAAAATGAAAGAAAGTTGACCCTAAGGTGATAATTGTTGAAGCTGAGTGATGGGTATGAGGGAGTTATTATACTGTACTCTCTACTTTGTTTTCTGCTTAAAAATTTAAACATAATGAAGTGCTATGGATCAGATTATTTGGGTTCAAATATGAGCTGCACATTTATTCGTTATATATCCTTGAGCTAGATATTGAACTTTCCTGTGTTTTAGTACTCTCACCTGTAAAATGAGGAAATGTCTATAATACACATCTCTATTATTTTAATCATGATTGAATGAGTTAATACATACAAACTCTTAATCGGTGACTGACCCTAAACAAGCACTGAATAAATGTCAGCTATTATTTTTAGATTTGTTTTTCTCTTTCAAATCTATGCTAAGTCTAATGCTTTTGAAGAATGCAGTTTACCTAAGAATCTCAGTTTGCTTTACTCAAAATTTTCCCACTTTTGTGGAATGAAAAATTAAGAAACAATTATTGCTTCTCTGGAGGAATATCAATCTTAGGAAGACAAAATAAACCCAAAAAAAACAAAAAAAACCCCTTACACCAAAATAAGAAATAACCAAAAATTTAGAAAGAAGAAGTAGCTTAACTGTAATTATAATTTATGGGGAGAATCAACTAGTTTGCAAAGAAATTACTATTCTAAAATATTGTTTTGAAAGCTAATTCTGCTTTGAACCAAAGACTGTTGCCATTATAATAAACTCACACTGATTAGAATTTTATCTCTGCTCTGTACGCTTTAGCCATGAAATCATAGTACTTAATTATTGTTTCATTTAAATTGGATAGTCCACAAAGTATTATTCTGAAGATTTTGTAAAAATTCAGTAAGCAGTTTAGATCTATGAGACTCATTTTCATCTTTTTAAACTAACTTTTTTTTAAAACAGATTGGATGCAATCAAAAAGAATAATGTGGAATATTTCACAAATCTGCTGAGAAATGGTAAATTTTTCAAATTGACTACTCATATATGAACAATTTGAATGATTTTGCAATTTATCACCTCTTGCTGTGCAGTTGATAAAACTAATCAAAGATAATGACGAATCACTGTCTTTAAAGTGAGAAAGAGGGCTATGTATATACAGACTATGGCAAATGCATTATGCATTACTACAAAGTATACTACAAGTCATACATATGAATGATGGTGTACATTATGATATGATGTGTACACAAATATATAGCGCAATAAAGTAAGGAAAGTATTAATCATTTATTAAATTACAATTAGTAAACCACTTTCAAATTTTGTAGAAGCAATTTAGACATTCAAACTATGAGTTCTTTCTAGCCTGTATATTTAGTGAGAGGACGATTGTCATTGACATAGAGAAGACTGTGCCGTTTCATCTCCAAATCCTTGTGCCTGAACAAGTGAGTGTCTTATGGTAGCACATAAGAGGCCTGAATATGTAGTTATTTTGAATTTTAAAGAAGTTGAGCATGAGACAATATGTAAATTAGAAACGTAATATATTCTAAGGTAAGGATCGAAGTTTAGGTCTTCTTTATATCAGCATTTCAGTGAAAGACTTGGGCAGTGTTTCAACATGTAATGTTTATTCATGTCTGGTAACATCAACATTTAAGGAAGCATGAAATAGCAAGTAAATTTAGATTTAAGAAAACCTAAGACCTACAAACATTTTGCTATTTTATGCTTTGTAAATGAAAGCTAATGGTAACTCACTGCATTTTTCATATTTTCAGGAGTTTGATTGTATAGTCATCTTTATTTACTATCAGCATGATGAAAGCCATCTGTTATACAGTTTAAGTCTTTTCAGTTTAGGTAAATAACTTGCAGAAAAGAATCTCATTTTCCAAAGACTAGAGAATTTTTAAAAGTTCAACCTAAATTGATGTGGGTCAAGATGAAAACATTAGTCAAATGAAAGCTACTAGGGATGAATAAGTTGCAAACAAGCAAACAAAAAAACCAATCTTGAATATTTGCACACCAATATGGACCTCTTCATAAAAGACATATTTTAGATGTTTTTCAGAATTTTAAAATTTTATGTTAGCTAAGTCATTGCCAGAAATCAACAGTTGAATCAACAGCTATATGAGTTTCATATTTTTTTTCTATGTTAACATAGCATAGGAACTTGTTTAAGCAAGGGCTTCTATTTCTTTCTGTGATTTGTTTTTCCTCTCCATATTTCTACTATTCTTTCATCATTTATTTTGACTTCTTCTGTTAATCTTTAATGTTCTTTAACTGATAATTTCTCCTAATTTGGTTTGCTGCTATTTGCTTTGTTTTTCTCTTTCTCAGTTATATTATTTTTAATTCTAATTACTATACTAAAGTTGTCAACTGTCAGAAGAAAGGAAACTCAGAGGAAAACTAATTGCTTCCTTCCTTGAAATTTTATTTTGCAGGATTATGCTGAGAAGGAGAACAGCATAGCAAAAGCTCTGGAAGATCTGAAGGCCAATTTTTACTGTGAACTCTGTGACAAGCAGTACTATAAGCATCAGGAGTTTGACAATCACATTAATTCATATGACCATGCCCACAAGCAGGTAAGAAAGAGGTGTCAAAAAACCTCTAATATTTCTGAACTTTTGTAATAATTTGAATTGTGTAGACTGTATGAATATAATATATTTTCTTTGCTGTGCAGTTTTTAAAGATGTCAATCTGGGGTCATAATTTGATGACTTACAATGAAAGACATTTTTTAAAAAGCACCAAAAGTAAAGTCAGAAATAAATAACCAATATAAAGAAATACCATTCAGTTGCCTTTTAGTAACTGACAGTAATTTGAAAATTGCATTCTTCAGGTGGTGATCCTCTATATTTCAAATTGATTAATTTCAAAATATGTTAATCAACTAAAGATATTTACCAAATATAAATGAATTTATTCATAGTTCTTTATGGAAGGCATTTCCCATTTAAACTACCATAAACGTATGAGAAACAAGTTTTGGTATGGTAAAACCAATCTAGGGTTACTGGTTAAATAAATAATATGTATATGATTTAGTTTATTTTAATACTATTTCATTTCCCTATTGATTGAAAATCCAAGATTGATTTTTTTCAACACTGTATGTAAAGATTAGTTTAAAATAGTGACATCAGAAGTGACATTAATAATATAGATTCTGTTTTTCTCATATGCTTTACTTATATCAATGCAACTGCATACATTGTTTGGCTTACTTGACATGATTCAGTACGCTTAGTTATTGTCAACTTATAAATACTTTCCTTTTTAGCCATCACTCACAAATATCATCCAAATGTCATTTTGGTATTAATAAAAGGTACATTTTTTACCCATGAACTTACACTAAGTTTCCATTAACATTTACCATAAGTATGAAAGAGTAGGGGGAAATGATTACATTAATTACTTATGGACCAATGACATGTATTTTCTTTTGTTGTCAGTTTTTCCATTCTCTCATACAAACAAAACTGTGCTTGGGGAGGCTGTTGCAGGGAGAACATTACCCTCTGCTTACATATGTCATTGATTAATGCTGACTAAATTTAATGATCTGCCCTTGCCTTTCTTTTCCTGGTAGTAGATCCACAGGCACACCAGTTAATGAAAAGGTTTTGATGGAAATATCATTCCTTTTCTTACATAAAAACACATTCATATAAGTATATCATTGCTTGATTTGAACATTAAATCCGTCAGGAAATAGTATTGATTTCATTCTATGGTAACTTGCATGTGTTTTATAAAAAGATTCTGGAATGCTCTTCCCGATGTGGTAACTCTAAGAAAGTTGTTCCTCTGATTTTTCCTAATATCTTCCTGTATTCCTTACAAGAGTGCAAAGATGGAGTGTTATTTTATCAGCAAGGTATTAAAATGCATTTATAATTTCTTTTTGGCTTCACTCATGAATAAACATTTCCTATTAGCAACTAAAAACAAACATATGTATGTTTCATGGTGTAAACTAGGTATTTGGAAATGTGTGTGTATATGTATACGTGTATTTTAAGAATATCTTACCAGCTACATCTTAATGTCCTTTGCCAAAGAGTGCTTTGTTCAACCATAGGTTGTCTGGAGGATCAGATTCACTTAGATTATCAGAGGACCTTTCCATTTCCATATTCTAAATGAAGTTAAGATACTATATACTGTACACAGATAAGCTAAGGGAATTCAGGGTAAATTTGGTTTGTTCTTTTGAAGGAAGATCTGGTCACTTGATACTACTCAGGGGCATCAGGTTCTGGAGACAGACTATCTAAATGGCCATGAATTCTGGTAAATAGCAGAGTCTTAACTGATTAATTTAACATGAGACTATGTTACAGTAGCTGAAAGTACTTAAAATCTATATGATCATTGTATTCCCTCTCCATAGGATTGTGGCATATGTTTGAGACTGTCTTCCTAAAGAATGCACTCCCTTTTCTGAACAGACACTTTATCCCAATGACAGTTAGCTCTGTTTTTACCACAGGATTCCCAAACCTTGGCCACTTCGAATTAAGTAGAGGGGAACAAAATTTGGAGGTGGGCAATTCAGATATTTTTCTCCTGAGAATTGGAACCAAGGTAAACAAACAAAATACAAACCAAAAAACACCTATCGCACAAGACCTTCAAGATGGCGGAGGAGTAAGACGTGGAGATCACCTTCCCCCCAACAAATACATCAGAAATACATCAGAACACCTACTGAACACTGGCAGAAGACCTCAGACTTCCCAAAATGCAAGAAACTCCCCACGTACCTTGGGTAGGGCAAAAGAAAAGAAAAAACAGAAACAAAAGAATAGGGACGGGACCTACACATCTAGGAGGGAGCTGTGAAGGGGTAAAGTTTCCACACACTAGGAAGCCCCTTCACTAGCAGAGACGGGGGGTGGTGGGGGGGAATCTTTGGAGCCGCGGAGGAGATCGCCGCAACAGGGGTGCAGACAGCAAAGCGGAGAGGTTCCCGCACAGAGGATTGGTGCCGCCCACCACTCACCAACCTGAGAGGCTTGTCTGCTCACCTGCCTGGGTGGGTGGGGACTGGGAGCTGAGGCTCCGGCTTCGGAGGTCAGATCCCAGAGAGAGGACTGGGGTTGGCTGCGTGAACACAGTCTGAAGGGGGCTGGTGCACCACAGCTAGCCGGGAAGGAGTCCAGGAAAAAGTCTGGAACTGCCTAAGAGGCAAGAAGCCATTGTTTCAGAGTGCGTGAGGGGAGGGGATTCAGAGCAATGCCTAAACGAGCTCCAGAGATGGGCGCGAGCCATGGCTATCAGTGCGAACACCAGAGACGGGCATGAAACGCTAAGGCTGCTGCTGCAGCCACCAAGAAACCTGTGTGCAAGCACAGGTCACTATCCACACCTCCCCACCCAGGAGCCTGTGCAGCCCACCACTGCCAGGGTCTCGTGATCCAGAGAGGGCTTCCCCGGGAGAACATACAGCATGCCTCAGGCTGGTGCAACGTCACATCAGCCTCTGCCACCACAGGCTCGCCCCGCATTCCGTACCCCTCCCTCTGCCCAGCCTGAGTGAGCAGAGCCCCCTAATCGCTGCTATTTTAACCCTGTCGTGTCTGAGCGAAGAACAGACGCCCTCAGGCGACCTACATGCAGAGGCAGGGCCAAATCCAAAGCTCAACCCCGGGAGCTGTGCCAACAAAGAAGAGAAAGGGAAATTTCTCCAAGCAGCCTCAGGAGCAGCAGATTAAATCTCCACAGTCACCTTGATGTACCCTGCATCCGTGGAATACCCGAATAGACAACGAATCATTCCAAAATTGAGGTGGTGGACTTTGGGAGCAACTGTAGATTTGGGGTTTGCTTTATGTACCTAATTTGTTTCTGGTTTTATGTTTATCTCAGTTTAGTATTTAGAGTTTATTATCATTGGTAGATTTGTTTATTGATTTGGTTGCTCTCTTCCTTTTTTTAAAAAAAAATATATAGATATACATATTTTTTTCCTTTTTCTCTTTTTGTGAGTGTGTATGTGTATGCTTCTTTGTGTGATTTTGTCTATATAGCTTTGCTTTTACCATTTGTCCTAGGGTTCTAACTGTCCTTTTTTTCTCTTTTTTTTAAGTATTGTTTTTAATGCTTGTTATCATTGGTGGGTTTGTTTTTTGGTTTGGTAGATTTCTTCTTTCTTTTTTTTTTCTCTTTTTTCAATTACTTTTTATTTTTAATAATTATTTTTTATTTTAATAACTTTATCTTTTTCTTTCTTTCCTTCTTTCTTTCTTCCTTCTTTTCTTTCTTTCTTTCTTTCTTCCTTCCTTCCTTCCTTTCATTCTTTCTTTCTTTTTTTCTCCCTTTTCTTCTGAGCTGTGTGGCTGACAGGGTCTTGGTGCTCCAGCCGGGTGTCAGGCCTGTGCCTCTGAGGTGGGAGAGCCGAGTTCAGGACATTGGTCTACCAGAGACCTCCCAGCCCCATGTAATATCAAACAGTGAAAGCTCTCCCAGAGATCTCCATCTCAACGCTAAGACCCAGCTCCACTCAATGAACAGCAAGCTACAGTGCTGGGCACCCTATGCCAAACAACTATGAAGACAGGAGCACAACCCCCCATTAGCAGAGAGGCTGCCTAAAATCATACTAAGGTCACAGACACTCCAAAACACACCACCAGATGCGGTCCTGCCCACCAGAAGGACAAGATCCAGGTTCATCCACCAGAACACAGGCACCAGTTCCCTGCACCAGGAGGGCTACACAACCCACTGAACCAACCTTACCCACTGGGGGCAGACACCAAAAACAACGGGAACTACGAACCGGCAGCCTGCGAAAGGGAGACCCCAAACACAATAAGTTAAGCAAAATGAGAAGACAGAGAAACACACAGCAGATGGAGCAAGGTAAAAACCCAACAGACAAAACAAATGAAGAGGAAATAGGCAGTCTACCTGAAAAAGAATTCAGAGTAATCATAGTTAAGATGATCCAAAATCTTGGAAATAGAATAGAGGAAATACATGAAATGTTTAACAAGGGCCTAGAAGAACTAAACAACAAACAAACAATCATGAACAAAACAATAAATGAAATTTAAAATTCTCTAGAAGGAATCAATAGCAGAATAACTGAGGCAGAAGAAGGGATAAGTGACCTGAAAGATAAAATAGTGGAAATAACTATCACAGAGCAGAATAAAGAAAAAAGAATGAAAAGAATTGAGGACAGTCTCAGAGACCCCTGGAACATCATTAAATGCATCAACATTCGAATTATAGGGGTCCCAGAAGAAGAATAGGAAAAGAAAGGGACTGAGAAAATATTTGAAGAGATTATAGTTGAAAACTTCCCTAATATGAGAAAGGAAATAGTCAAGTCCCGGAAGAACAGAGAGCCCCATACAGGATAAATCCAAGGAGAAACACACCAAGACACATATTAATCAAACTATCAAAAATTAAGTACAAAGAAAAAATATTAAAAGCAGTAAGGGAAAAACAACAAATAACATACAAGGGAATCTCCTTAAGGCTAACAGCTGATCTTTCAGCAGAAACTCTGCAAGCCAGAAGGGAGTGTCAGGACATATTTAAAGTGATGAAAGGGAAGAGCCTACAACCAAGATTGCTGTACCCGGCAAGGATCTCATTCAGATTTGACAGAGAAATTAAAACCATTACAGAGATGCAACAGCTAAGAGAATTCAGCACCACCAAACCAGCTTTACAAAAAGTGCTAAAGGAACTTCTCTAGGCAAGGAACACAAGAGAAGGAAAAGACCTACAATAACAAACCCAAAACGATCAAGAAAATGGTAATAGGAACATACCTATCGATAACTACGTTAAATGTAAATGGATTAAATGCTCCAACCAAAAGACATAGACTGGCTGAATGGATACAAAAACAAGACCCATATATATGCTGTCTGCAAAAGACCCACTTCAGATCTAGGGACACATACAAACTGAAAGTGAGGGGATGGAAAAAGATATTCCATGCAAATGGAAAACAAAAGAAAGCTGAAGGAGCAATTCTCATATCAGACAAAATAGACTTTAAAATAAAGACTATTAAAAGAGACAAAGAAGGACACTACATAATGATCAAGGGATCAATCCAAGAAGAAGCTATAACAATTGCAAATATTTATGCACCCAACATAAGAGCACCTCAATACATAAGGCAAATGCTAACAGCCATAAAAGGGGAAATTGACAGTAACACAACAATAGTAGGGGACTTTAACACCCCACTTTCACCAATGGACAGATCATCCAAAATGAAAATAAATAAGGAAACACATGTTTGAAATGACACATTAAACAAGATGGACTTAATTGATATTTATAGAACATTTCATCCAAAAACAAGAGAATACACTTTCTTCTCAAGTGCTCATGGAACATTCTCCAGGATAAATCATATCTTGAGTCACACATCAAGCCTTGGTAATTTTAAGAAAATTAAAATCGTATCAAGTATCTTTTCTGACCACAATGCTATGAGACTAGATATCAATTACAGGAAAAAATCTGTAAAAAATACAAACACATGAAGGCTAAGCAATACCCTATTTAATGACCAAGAGATCACTGAAGGAATCAAAGAGGAAATCAAAACATACGTAGAAACAAATACAATGAAAACATGATGACCCAAACCCTATGGGATGTAGGAAAAGCAGTTCTAGGATGGAAGTTTATAGCAATACAATCCTACCTCAAGAAACAAGAAGCATCTCAAATAAACAACCTAACCTTACACTGAAAGCAATTAGAGAAAGGAGAACAAAAAAACCCCAAATTTAGCAGAAGGAAAGAAATCATAAAGATCAGATCAGAAATAAATGAAAAAGAAATGAAGGAAACAATAGCAAAGATCAATAAAACTAAAAGCTGGTTCTTTGGGAAGATAAACAAAATTGATTAACCATTAGCCAGACTCATCAAGAAAAAAAGGGAGAAGACTCAAATCAATAGAATTAGAAATGAAAAAGGAGAAGTAACAAGCGACACTGCAGAAATACAAAGGATCATGAGAGATTACTACAAGCAACCATTTGCCAATAAAATGGACAACCTGAAAGAAATGGACAAATTCTTAGAAAAGCACAACCTTCCGAGACAGAACCAGGAAGAAATAGAAAATATAAAGAGACAAATCACAAGCACTGAAATTGAGACTGTGATTAAAAATCTTCCAACAAACAAAAGCCCAGGAACAGAAGGATTCACAGGTGAATTCTATCAAACATTTAGAGAAGAGCTAACAGCTATCTTTCTCAAACTCTTCCAAAGTACAGCAGAGGGAGGGACACTCCCAAACTCATTCTGTGACGCCACCATCACCTTGATACCAAAACCAGATAACGATGTCACAAAGAAAGAAAACTACAGGCCAATAGCACTGATGAACATACATGCAAAAATCCTCAACAAGATACTAGCAAACAGAATCCAACAGCACATTAAAAGAATCACACACCATGATCAAGTGGGGTTTATCCCAGGAATGCAAGGATTCTTCAATATACGCAAATCAATCAATATGATAAACCATATTAACAAATTGAAGGAGAAAAACCATATGATCATCTCAATAGATGCGGAAAAAGCTTTTGACAAAATTCAACACCCATTTATGATAAAAAAACCTCCAGAAAGCAGGCGTAGAGGGAACTTACCTCAACATAATAAAGGCCACATATGACAAACCCACACCCAATATCGTTCTCAATGGTGAAAAACTGAAACCATTTCCACTAAGATCAGGAACAAGACAAGGTTGTCCATTCTCACAACTACTATTCAGCATAGTTTTGGAAGTTTTAGCCCCGGCAACCAGAGAAGAAAAAGAAATAAAAGGAATCCAAATTGGAAAAGAAGAAGTAAAGCTGTCACTGTTTGTAGATGACATGATACTATACATAGAGAATCCTAAAGATGCTACCAGAAAACTACTAGAGCTAATCAATGAATTTGGTAAAGTAGAAGGATACAAAATTAATGCACAGAAATCTCTTGCATTCCTAGACACTAATGATGAAAAATCTGAAAGAAAAATTAAGAAACTCTCCCATTTACCATTGCAACAAAAAGAATAAAATATCTAGGAATAAACCTACCTAAGGAGACAAAAGACCTGTATGCAGAAAATTATAAGGCACTGGTGAAAGAAATTAAGGATGATACAAAGAGATGGAGAGATATACCATATTCTTGGATTGGAAGAATCAACATTGTGAAAATGACTATATTACCCAAAGTGATCTACAGATTCAATGCAATCCCTATCAAACTACCAATGGCATTTTTCACAGAACTAGAACAAAAAATTTCACAATTTGGATGGAAACACAAAAGACCCCATATAGCCAAAGGAATCTTGAGAAAGAAATGTGGAGCTGGAGGAATCAGGTTCCCTGACTTCAGACTATACTACAAAGCTACAGTAGTCAAGACAGCATGGTACTAGCACAAAAACAGAAATATAGATCAATGGAACAGGGTAGAAAGCCCGGAGATTAACCCATGCACATATGGTCACCTTATTTTTGATAAAGGAGGCAAGAATATACAATGAAGAAAAGACAGCCACTTCAATAAGTCATGCTGGGAAAAGTGGACAGCTACATGTAAAAGAATGAAATTAGAACACTCCCTAGCACCATACACAAAAATAAACTTAAAATGTATTAAAGACCTAAATATAAGGCCAGACACTATAATACTCTTAGAGGAAAACATAGGCAGACCACTCTATGACATAAATCACAGCAAGATCCTTTTTGACCCACCTCCTAGAGAAATGGAAATAAAAAGAAAAATAAACAAATGGGACCGAATGAAACTTAAAAGCTTTTACACAGCAAAGGAAAACTTAAACAAGATGAAAAGACAACCCTCAGAATGGGAGCAAATATTTGCAAATGAAGCAACTGACAAAGGATTAATCTCCAAAACATATAGGCAACTCATGCAGCGCAATATCAGAAAAACAAACAACCCAATCCAAAAATGGGCAGAAGACCTAAACAGACAAAGAAGATATACAGATTGCCAACAAACACATGAAAGGATGCTCAACATCACTAATCATCAGAGAAATGCAAATCAAAACTATAATGAGGTATCACCTCAAACTGGTCAGAATAGCCATCATCAAAAAATCTACAAACAGTAAATGCTAGATAGGGTGTGGGGAAAAGGGAACCCTCTTGCACTGTTGGTGGGAATGTAAATTGATACAGCCACTATGGAGAACAGTATGGAGGTTCCTTAAAAAACTAAAAGTAGAACTACCATACAACCCAGCAATCCCACTACTGGGCATATACCCTGAGAAAACCATAATTCAAAAAGAGACATGTACCACAATGTTCATTGCAGCACTATTTACAATAGCCAGGACATGGAAGCAACCTAAATGTCCATCAACAGATGAATGGATAAAGAAGATGTGGCACATATATACAATGGAATATTACTCAGCCATAAAAAGAAATGAAATTGAGTTATTTGTAGTGAGGTGGATGGACCTAGAGTCTGTCATACAGAGTGAAGTAAGTCAGAAAGTGAAAAACAAATACCGTATGCTAACGCATATATATGGAATCTTAAAAAAAAAAGAAAAATGCTTCTGAAGAACCTAGGGGCACAACAGGAATAAAGATGCAGATGTAGAAAATGGACTTGAGTACACCAGGAGGGGAAAGGGTAAGCTGGGACAAAGTGAGAGAGTGGCATGGACATATATACACTACCAAATGTAAAATTAATAGCTGGTGGGAAGCAGCCACATAGCACAGGGAGATCAGCTCAGTGCTTTGTGACCACCTAGAGGGGTGGGTTAGGGAGGGTGGGAGGGAGACACAAGAGGGAGGAGATATGGGGATATATGTATATGTATAGCTGATTCACTTTGTTTTAAAGCAGAAACTTACACAACATTGTAAAGCAATTTTACTCCAATAAAGATGTTAAAAAAACAAAACAAAAACAAAAGAAACCTGTCTACTCTCTGATTATGTCTGAACCTAACACTTTACATATGTAATCTTCTGCTGTGGCTAAATGCATTGAAAAGTTGAGAAAACTGGTTTGCTTAAATAGAGGAGAAAACAAGCACACAGAAAATGAGATCTATGTGGCCATGTAACAATTGAAGGAAACAGTATGGAAATAGGAATTTCGATTCTGAATGGCTTTCAGAAAAATAAGCAGTATTTCCATTAACTGATATGCAGATCCTTTCCTTGGATTCTGAGAGATATTTCAACTTGGTATTAATAAATGAACTTAAAAGGAAAAATAAAACCAAACCCTAGCTTAATACTTCTTTTTACCTGTGACCTAAAAAGCAAAACAAAAATAAACTCTTAGTAAAATACTAACCTATCTCAGTAGCAAAGCAACGTTTTTGGTCTCCTATAGAAAATGCCTACAGAAGAAATATTTATACTCAAAGTCCATATAACTTAACTTTCAGGTAAGAAAACCTACTTGTGGTTAGGACACTTCTTGCATGGAATTAGAAAAAGACAACATTCTTTACCTCCAGAGATATGATTCTAAGGGCCACCTGATACAGGGCAAAAGGGAGGGGGGGTTACTGGTGGAATGAACCCTAGTCCTGCCACTACTTGCCTTTGGTAAAATGAACAAAGGCTCATTTAATTCTATTATTCATTCTTAGGAGGAATAAATGAGAGAATGCACATGAACACACTTTGCAAAGTGTAAAAAAATAGTGAAAGTTCAGTGTTTAATTAGTTTTTATTATACTACATAGTAAAATTTTTCTCCTAAAATGTTTGGGACACTGACAGTTTGCCTCTGAGACTTCATTTATGTAGGCTTCCCCAAAGTATCTATTTTTACTTCAAAAAGGCTAATAGAGTCTGAAACGTAGACAGATAATCTTGACCTATGAGCTGTTTTGCCTGCCTCATGTATCTTGGCAAATTCGTGTATGGCAGAGTATGTGTTGCATTTGAATTCTAAGCTTCAAAGAAAAATCTGTTTCTCTCATCTACATGCTCCTTGGATAACTTCAGAATCTCTCTTGCGCTTTTATCACTAAGACTTGCTAACAGAGAGTTAAAAAGAGGAGGAGGTTCAGGTGTATGGAGGTGATCACAGTAGTTCACAATTTAGACTTCATTTTTGCAATATTTTCTTTTTACCTTAAAACTTGAAAGCCTTTGGATTGTAACCTTTTAATGACAAGGATTGTTTCCTTTATGTCTTCATCCCTCACAACATCTAGTGCAGCATTTTTCACAGTTTACACACCAAATCAATGCTTCCCATATAAATAAATGTAAAAAGGCCAGAGTCAAATTCCTTTTGAGGTTTTGTAATAAACGGCAGCTTCGAGGTAGGAAAGAGTTTCAAAAGAATAAAATTATTTCTTTATAGATTTATACTTAGATGAAACTAATTGTAAGGAGAATATTATTTATGAGGATGGAATGACTGTTATAAGTTGGACGAGTATTTTGAACGCTTCCACATTCATGAGTATTTTTCCTTTATAAAGTAGTGTTACTGATTATAATATAGCAACAATTTGAATAGCATATATTATGTGTATTCTTAAAAGTGTTTCGTATCTTTTTAACATCCATGTATTTTGATTTGTATTGTGAGTGTTTTTTTATGTGAGAAAATTATTATAAGCAAATAGCACTTTTAGAACTACCTCAGAGGTTTCACTTTCAGTAGGGTAGCACACAAGATGCTCCAAAGGACCCTTGTACTATAAAACAAATAGATCCTCTACAATACAAAGTTTTAATTGAATTGCTGAGTTTCTAGGAAGGATGATATCTCTAAAGACCATGGGGTGGGGAAGTGCTGAGGAGTGCAAAGCTACTGGCTAAAACCTGGGCATGCAGTAATAATAAACTACAAAATGTGCAACTGAATGAAGAGTAAATCACACTATGAGCTTTGTAGTTTGGAAATAAACCATGGTCAGCGGTTGGTAAACTTTGACTAAGACTTCTGGATTAAAATGAATATTGCCCCTAGTGCTTGACTGAAACCTATACAGATTACTCTTGAAAAAAAAGCAACCTTGATTTAGATTTTCCATTGAATGTGATTAACAAAATCAGGGATCATAAACAAAGATCAAAAACTCTAATCAAAATCTCAATATTTTTTAATATTGAACTTTACAAACTGATTGCACAATTTATATGTAAGAATGAATACAATTCTAAAAAGGCAACTAAAAGTGGGAAGATTTGTCCTGCTGGATGCCAAGACTATTATATATAGCTCTATTGTCGCAGACTTGGACAGATTGATTAATGGAACAGAATCTAGAGCTGTGACATAAAAATCCACTTATGTTTAGAAATTTGTTAAATAACAGAGGCAGAAAGCACCTCAGTGGTAAAAAGATACACTTTCCAGACAATTGTATGTGATGATTAGTTATCTATATTTTTTTTAAAAAGAGATTGACTCCTTCTTCACACAATAAACGAACATTCAAGCAATATCAATGTCAGATGAATTAAAGAGTTTAAAATAAAAATAAAAACTTGTAAAAATTTAGAACAGTATTGTGGAAAATATTTTTATGACCTCAGAGTAATATACAAGTTTATGTTAAATAAGGCATTGAAAGCACAAAGCATTGTAGAAAAGATTGGTAAATTTAACTACATCAAAAATAATATTTTATCACAAGAAATTTTCAGTAAAGAAAGTAAAACCACAAGCCAGAAATTGGGAAAATATATTTGTAATATATATACCAGGAAAGACTTTGTGTTCACATCTTATTAAAAATATGAATTCATGAGAAAAATAAAAACAACCCAGTAGAAAACTGGACCAAAATAAGGTGGAAATTTACAAAAGAAGAAACACTAAAGACCCATAAATATATTACAAATTGGTCAAAAATGAGCAATAATTTTGTACCCACCAAATTGGAAAAAATAAAATTTGATGATCTCAGGTGATAATGATGTGTATCAATGGAAAATCTTACACATCATTTGTGAAAGTATGAATTGATCTGGCAACTCAGGAAAACGATCTTACAAATTTATATATTAACATACTGAAACAAAACAAAAGCCTCTTAATAATAATAGCTATGAACAACAAAATTTGAAAATAAATTGTGATGTATTCACACAATGCAAAATTATTCTGTAGTTCAAATAAACTAACTCTAGGTAAATATAACGTGAAAGAATCTTAGAAATGTAATATTGATTGAACAAAAAGTTGTGAAAGACTGCACACTTTTTATTTTGTCCAGAAAAAAAACTTAATGCTATTGTTTTTAAGATTATAAACATGTGATCTATCCCTCTTTGGGAAATGGAAAATGGTGAATATGAAACTCAAGATGGTGGTTACTTCAAGGAGTGAAGTAGGGTGATGTGATACCAAAGGATCACATGAGTATATGAAATATGTTCTAATTCTTAAACTAGAGAATGGGGTCAGGGTTATTCAATTTAATATAATGCTTCATACTATTGCACATATAAAATACTATGGACTGAATCATTAAACAAAGAAATATCATAGTCAAATAAATATGTTCTCAAAGTCTCTGAAACTATTCCATCATAGTTATAGAAGCTGTCTTAATTGCAGTGAAGTAGTAATTCAATATTAAATGGAGAATTATAATTGAAGTTATTGTTAGCTTTTCCATGTGCCATTCAAATATTTCACCATTTTTTTAAGAAAGCACATCTCCCCTGTTTATCAGGATCATCTTGTTTGTTAAACTTCAACCATTATGGGAAAATAAAGTTTTCCAGGAAAATGTAAAAAAGGTAGAGATTCATTTCCATTACTCTTTCTCTCTTATTATCATTTGACCAGATGAGCCCTTAATATTAATGTAAGAAGTGCACAATTTTTAATCATATTTATGTTTTTATAGAACTCTTTATTCAAAAGCCCAGAGAAGCACAGTATTTTATTAACATGCATAAAATCTAATTATATGCAGATAAGTGACAGTTTAAATGCAAATCATTATTTTAACCTACATAAACATACAAAATAATAGTTAATTTATTATTTTAAAAATATAGAATTAGTTTTTCGTAACAGAAAATACAGTATTTTAAGGATAACTATACATCCCAATATCCTAGGACAGTCTCACTTTATATCCATCATCCTGGTTTAATTATTAATAGAGTCCTTATTTAAGTAATAAATAACATGGTTGCAATAGATATGTTTATTGAAAAACAGCAACATTTTTTGCTACATTTTAGAAAGATGAAAGTTTAAGTGAAATGGCATAGTAAGCCTGATCCTTCATGTAAGTTATATATTTACCCAAACTTAGAAATGTCAAAGGGAACTTTTTAAAAAGTCTAAAAAAATCACATACTTATATACATTTTTTGCTTGAGGAAACTATGTAAACATACATTTCATTGTGTAGCAAATGCACTTAAGAGTCAAGAGACCAGGCAGGCTCTATCACAAACTTCTTTTAAGGGCAAAGCATTTTATCTTCACCTTCCCAGAGCTCTATTTCCACATCTATATACAGAGAGTTTAGACCAGATGACTTCATTGGCCTATCTGGGTCTAAATTTTAAGGATTCTATATCATCAAGTATAACACAAGTTAAAGCTTATGTGTTCGTCATAAATAGTCATACGTACTTCATTCTCAATTCCACATTTTCTAAGTGATTCTCTCATGTAAAAAGATTATTAGAATATTTTCCAGTGAAGTTGTCATTCTGAATTCTAGTCATTGAGTTTTTTTTTTTTAAGTGGGAAACTCACTGTCAGGAAAAAGAAAAGATTTTCCTGTAAACCCTTTTACCTGTACATCTGCCCTGAACCAAAGCCACACCGTGTCTGTCTTCTCACCTGGTAGCCTATGGGCAATTCAGAGTTATTTTCACTGTAAGAGATTTGTCACGCTGATACTATGAAAAGATAGAAAAGGGAATGATTGCCTTATTGTTGCTGCCCCTCAAACATTTTGTTTTTTACTTTAGCAGTTTCAGTGTGGCTGAAATATCTCCCAAAAGGCACCGAAGTGACCTTAACCCAGCAAGTCGAGATTCTGTACTTTATGGCATGCTGTTTTGTTCTGCTCCAGAGGAAGTCACTGTCAGGCCAGGTTGTTGGAATTTGCTGTCCTGCAGGGACTTGTAGTGCTATAGAAATGGAGCAGCTTTATTCTCAAATTAGAACATTTCCTAATCATTTAAGCTTCTGTGCAGTAAAGTGATACTTGAGAAAGAAATCACTTCTTGATATTTGGGTGTAAATTTTCATCTGCAAAATAATATTTAAAGGTTAATTAGAAAATATGAGATACAGGTAAAGCAATTAATGATTCAGTCCATTTTAAACATCCTTCCTGGGATTTTTCCTGGGGTGTGTATTCATCTAACTGTACTGTTTTGTTGTGTTTTTTTTTTTTTTAACCATTTGGAGGATCAGAACAAGGGGAAAACTTAAAAATTTCCTCCTATAGAGCATCCCCACTGCCCCAAATGACTGCTCCAAGAGAAGCACACACATATGTCTTCATCTTCAATGAACTGTACTGCTTTGACATTTCATATTCAAACCATGATTTGAATAGAATTAAAATGAAGGTTTTGTCCATTCTTGAGTCTGAGCCAGACTGGATAAAATATTCATTTCTAGTATCTGAACTCATGCCATTGTCCTAAGCTTTCCCCAGTGGAGTTGAAGTCTCCTTCCCTCCCATCTTCCAACATCTATTAGGTTGATGTCTGTCTATTGAGTCAATTAATGTTCAGGGGAAGTGAAAAATACTACAACTTTAAGCAAAGGGTTTTATTCCATGTTATCTACATATAATTATGCCAAAAAAGAATTTAAAAAGTAAAATACAGTAGAGAAATGCACCTAATATGAGAGAAAGCTTTCGTATTTATATATATTTTAGAATAGGAAGACCTTCAAGATGGCGGAGGAGTAAGACGTGGAGATCACCTTCTTACCCACAAATACATCAAAAACACATCTACATGTGGAACAACTCCTACAGAACACCTACTGAACGCTGACAGAAGACCTCAGACTTCCCAAAAGGCAAGAAACTACCCACGTACCTGGCCGTGTGGCTGACAGCGTCCTGGTGCTCCAGCCAGGTGTCAGGCCTGAGCCGCTGAGGTGGGAGAAACGAGTTCAGGACATTGGACCACCAGAGACCTCCCGGCCACAAGTAATATCAATTGGCAAGAGCTCTTCCAGAGATCTCCATCTAAATGCTAAGACCCAGCTCTACTCAATGACCAGCAAGCTCCAGTGCTGGACACCCCATGCCAAACAACTAGAAACACAGGAACACAACCTCACCGATTAGCAGAGACACTGCCTAAAATCATAATTAGTTCATAGACACCCCAAAACACACCACTGGACATGGTCAGGCCCACCAGAAAGATAACATCCAGCCTCATGCACCAGAACACAGGCACCAGTCCCCTGCACCAGGAGGGCTACACAACCCACTGAACCAACCTTACCCACTGGGGGCAGACACCAAAAACAACAGGAACTACGAACCGGCAGCCTGTGAAAAGGAGACCCCAAACACAGTGAATTAAGCAAAATGAGAAGACAGAGAAACACACAGCACTTGAAGGAGTAAGGTAAAAACCCACCAGACCTAACAAATGAAGAGGAAATAAGCAGTCTACCTGAAAAAGAATTCAGAATAATGATAGTAAAGATGATCCAAAATCTTGGAAATAGAATGGGGAAAATACAAGAAATGTTTAACAAGGACCCAGAAGAACTAAAGAGCAAACAAACAATCATGAACAACACAACAAATGAAATTAAAAACTCTCTAGAAGGGATCAATAGCAGAATAACTGAGGCAGAAGAAGGGATAAGTGACCTGAAAGATAAAATAGTGGAACTAACTACTGCAGAGCGGAATAAAGAAAAAAAAAAAAAAAAAAAAAGAATTGAGGACAGTCTCAGAGACCTCAGCAACTGAAAAAGGATTAATCTCCAAAATATACAAGCAGCTCATGCAGTGCAATATTAAAAAAACAAGCAACCCAATCCAAAAATGGGCAGAAGACCTAAATAGACAAAGAAGATATACAGATTGCCAACAAACACATGAAAGGATGTTCAACATCATTAATCATTAGAGAAATGCAAATCAAAACTACAATGTGGTATCACCTCAAACCAGTCAGAATGGCCATCACCAAAAAATCTACAAACAATAAATGCTGGAGGGGGTGTGGAGTAAAGGGAACCCTCTTGCACTGTTGGTGGGAATGTAAATTGATACAGCCACTGGGGAGAACAGTATTTAGGTTCCTTAAAAAACTAAAAATAGAACTACCATACGACCCAGCAATCCCACTCCTGGGCATATTCCCTGAGAAAACCATAATTCAAAAAAAGTCATGTACCACAATGTTCATTGCAGCTCTATTTACAATAGCCAGGACTTGGAAGCAATGTAAGTGTCCACTGACAGATGAATGGTTAAAGAAGCTGTGGCACATAAATACAACGGAATATTACTCAGCCATAAAAAGAAACGAAACTGAGTTATTTGTAGTGAGGTGGATGGACCTAGAGTCTGTCATACAGAGTGAAGTAACTCAGAGCAAGAAAAACGAATACCATATGCTAACACATATTTATGGAATCTAAAAAAAAAAAAAAGGTTGTGAAGAAGGTCGGGGCAGGACAGGAATAAAGATGCAGACGAAGAGAATGGACTTGAGGACACTGGGAGGGGAAAGGGTAACCTGGGACGAAGTGAGAGAGTGGCATTGACATATATACACTACCCAATGTAAAATAGATAGCTAGTGGGAAGCAGCCGCATAGCACAGGGAGATCAGCTCCGTGCTTTGTGACCATCTAGAGGGGTGGGATAGGGAGGGTGGGAGGGAGATGCAAGAGGGAGGGGATATGAGGATATATGTATATATATACATATAGTTGATTCACTTTTTTATACAGCAGAAACTAACACAACATTGTAAAGCACTTATACTCCAATAAAGATGTTAAAAAAAGAAAAAGAATAAAATGGACTATTACATTTAGAAGTCACCAGCTAGTACCTTAAACATAAGTCAATTTCAATAATCTGGATAATTTGTATAAGAACAAATTATTTCTATAGTTGCACAAATAGACAATAATGTCTTGTGGATAACTCAAAATAGCGAATAAGATGAGAGAGGCAAAAAATGAATATATATATACATATATATTTGTATATAAACGGTTATTATATATTTATTTCAATTCCTCTGCATTCTTCTCTTATCCAGGAATATAAATATTTGCTGTCTTGTTTATTTGAGGTTGGTATCCCTATAAGTAATTAAATCTCTATGAGCAGCTTTGACAAAGAAGAATTCTGGCAATCTTTAATTCACTGAATTTTTGTAAGATTGGTTTCTTTATTTTGCTCACACCTTCTGAGAGCAGAACGTGGTGATGTTTGCAACCTCATCTCTAAGAAATATTTCCTTTTTTGAAATAAATGGCTCTTCCTTTTAATGCATATTTGGATCATCTCTGCTTTTTCAAGTTGCCAAAATTATGACGCCTTTTTTTTTTTAAATATGGACTTTGGCAAAGTCATAACATTGGCTAACACAAGTTATTGTGTAACCTGGTATCATCAGTTCTTCATATGCTGAAATTCTATTGCATCACTGTGATCATTATGCTGTGGACAGACAACTTCTGAGATGTCATGCACGATTATCACAATATTGTTATGTAAACCTTACAGTGACACTAATAGAAATGTTTATTCTAAGAAAGACAAGAAACAGGCTTAAAATAATATAGGTTTTCCATGATTGTATCTCAGAATGCTAGCAACTTTCAAATGACTATGACTTGCACATAGTAGTCACTCTTTTCATATTCCATAAAACAGGGTTCTAGGCATTTTCTCGCCATTTTATCCTAAGCACTTAAGTAGAACTTTTCCTTCTAAAACACACAAAGCTAATGATTGGGTATTTTAACACTTTCTATTTTCCAATATTCCTCCTTCTAATTTCAATATTATCTAATCTACTTGAAAATAGCACTTTTCCCTAATGATGATATTCTGTTCCTAGTGGGAGAGAATGATTTTTTTTAACACCTCCTTGTTCTGTGCTATGTGTGTCACTATGGCTTTGCCTTGGTTTCTCTGAGTGTAATCAGTAGTATTCAAAATCTTTTTCCTAGGATGTAAAAGATTGTCTAAGGACAATTTTAAAATAGTTGATGCTATGTAAAGATAGTTCTGCATAGAATGTACCTTGGAATATATCCAGATACCATTATTTAACATTACATTATGATAATTAGTACATAAAAGTAATGCTGAAATTTGCTCTAAGTAAAGCAGAATTTCAAATAAAACTATTCATGGCTTTCCCCCCAACCTCCCCCCTATATCCTACCTCTCATCTCCATCTCCTGCCCAATTGTTGAATAGCAAATACATAATTTCTTATGCAGAACCCATTTTTAAGATACTGTCTGCTATGCTCCTAGCCCCACTACAACAACCTGCTCTTTCAAGTCTTTTGTTCAACTTTTCTGTTTGTTGATTCTCTGCTTTTCTGTTGGTTGATGTGTATTCTGAGCATAAGCTCAGAATTACCTAGATCCAAAATGAGGTACACAAATTTTCAAGAGGTTAACTTTAACCTGTGCTGTGTTGCTTTAAAGATTAACAGCACTGTGTCAGAATCATGGGGTCCAGAGCTTCTTACAGGTTCTAATAGCTGCCTTACAAAAAGAGATCAATACCATATATACACATTTTGAGATATGGAAAAAATTCCCACATTTGTTTACCCTAGTAACAAAATGATTTTTTCCTAACTTTCTTCATGTGTAATGCATATTTTTAGATAGATACAATTTTGTATTCTACAGCATTTGTATCTTTATATTAAATAAAGATATTTAATATATTAATTAAAGTATTAAAGATATGTATTCTGATATGCATATATATTTTTATGTTTAAGTACAGATATATATCAATGTATACTAAAGGTGCACACACACAAATACATATATCTGTATGTATGTTTTGTTTTTTTGGTTTTTTTGTTTGTTTGTTTGTTTGTTTTGATGGGCAAACCATTGTCACTATTATTTAATATTGCTTCATATTCAGTTTCATGCCTAACTAAGTACGTTGTACCCAATATGCAGTATAATGTATATAAAATACATTTAATTCAAAAATCTGTCAAAATAAATATATTAATCCAAAAATTATTTTCTTCATACAGATTTTACTCTTTAGGAAACTTTGATGTGATATGGTACAATACCCCCTCAACTTTACTCCTGTTTACCTCAGTGTATTTGTAGCAATTTGGAAGATTCTGCCTATGTACTCAGAGACAACTTGCTTATCTTTGTAGGATAAACAGGGATATTAATGGGGAAACATTTGACACCTCTTATTGATATTCCCTAAGGCAACCAAAGGTAATGTTCAAACCATCAGCATGATGTTTTCCAACCAGGGAAGCATGATTCATGTCACAAAATCTGTTAACAAAATCCTCTACACAATATGAAAAACTGCTTTTCTCAGCAGATCAGTGTGTTTTTTTAATATAAAAATATGTCACTGTTGTCTTACATCAACAAAGATGTGTGCTAAAAGCTTAAGTGACATGTCTGATAAAAGAAGATATGCCAGATATTATCCCCAATTTTATTTTCACCCCAAATATTTCTGTGTGCTACAGAGGCTCTTCTGCCCTTAAATCTGTAAGAAACGTTATTATCAGTGTTGCAATGCAAGTGTGATTCACATAAGGGGAAAGATAAAGAAAAAAATATGGCATTTTGTCAAAAAGTGTCAGGACAAAATATTTTAAAGAAAATACCACACTGTATTTATTTAGCTTATCGTTGGTCACAATGTTTTTAGAGAGTTAAGACAAAGAAATATAGCAAACAAAATTACAAAAATTTTATTTTGGAAGTGTCATACATAAATTAACATATGCATGTATATGTGTATATAGATATGGATATCTGTTACCTTCTTTCCCTCAAAAAGTAAAATCATGACCATCATAAAACATAACATGATATGTTTAAACATTTTATTCAGCTAATTAATTAAGAAAGCAATAAGAAACTGAGATTGGTTCAAAGGATCATTTAAAGAACAACTATATAGTTTTTCTATATAGTTGAATGCTATATAGTTAGTCAGGAATGCTGATATTAATATTTTAATACATCTAAACTGGTTTATACCCTGTAGGACAATAAAATATAATATTTTGGGTTATATTTTTTAAAGGACAAACATCAATTGTATCTCTATGGATAAAATATATTTTCATTTCAGTGGACAATAATAATTGACATTACTCTCCATTTTCTACAGCTTAATTTCCTGAGCTCTAAAATAGCCTTATCAATGGAAACAAAAACATAGATGACCACCCTTGTAGATACATCAGATTATTCCTGGAAGGTTTCCTAGATAATGACCAACACTTAGCTGAAAATACTGTACACTCTTTTGACTATTTCCCAGTTTTGAAAATTATAACTGAGTGCAAGAGTGACATTAACACCCACATTATAGGCTTTTCAAGTAATTAAAGAAAAAATTTACTGTGAGTTTTTAAAATGCTCCTCACTCATGGTATGTGCAATGTCTCTCAGATCAGTAACATATCACAAAGCTCCAGTGTAGTGAAAGCTGTGCTGTAATTCAGGAAACTTCTTTTTGAAATTGAGCTTTTATAATAATTTTACACTGTGACAACTGTTAAGGGAATTGTCTTTTCTTTTTCTTTCATGTGAGAACAATAATATTAAGACTGTCATTGGGGAAGAAGAGAGAAGGAAATATAATTTATATAGGATTTTATTTAATTTATTGCTCTAAATACAATGCATGTATCTAATAAATTTATTGTAATTATATTGATTATATGCATTTCCTGAAATTATAAAAGTAACTGGCAGAGGGAAAAAAGGAACTATGCAATGATTTAATCATAAATGGTTCAGATTGTAAGTATACATACACATGAGGAACTAATCTAGGTGAATATCAATAGTGAAAAAAAAAGATTTTCCTTTCACAGAACTTAATTTTGGTGAATCAGTAAGCAGACTCAAAACTCAATAATTAAGTTTAGATATTTACATCTTGGAAGAAAAATAAAAAGAAGTTAAATGAGAAGCAGCTGTTATTTTAGATAAGAAAGTGAGTAAAGGCCTCTCTGAGGAGGTGGCAGTTAAGCAGAAATTTAAATTGAGTGAACAGGTAATAGAGATATCTGTGGGAATACTAACCAAAATACACTGGGGCAGGATTGTGTTTGGATTCTTTCAAGAAAAAAGGAAGCTATGTGACTGGCAAAAGTGTAAGCTAAGGAAATCTATAGGAGATGAATTTGGAAAAGATGCTTAGGGCCAGATTAGGTAAATTTTGGTAGGCCATTTGCAGCTACATGGATGGACCTAGAGATTGCCATACTGAGTGAAGTCAGACAGAGAAAGACAAATATCATATGATATCACTTCTATGTGGAATCTAAAAAAAATGATACAAATGAACTTATTTACAAAACAGAAATGGAGTCACAGATGTAGAAAACAAATATATGGTTACCAAGGGGGAAAGGGGGAGGATAAATTGGGAGATTGGGATTGACATATACACACTACTATATATGTAAAATAAATAACAAATAAGAACCTACTGTATAGCACGGGGAACTCTACTCAATACTCCACAAATGACCTATATGGGAAAAGAGTTTTAAAAAGAGTGTATATATATATATATATATATGTATAACTGATCACTTTGCTGTGCAGCAGAAACTAACGCAACATTGTGAATCAACTATACCCCAATAAAAAATCAATTTAAAAAAAAGAAAAAAATTTTGGTAGGCCATAGTGCAGATTATGGGATTTATTCTAAATGCTGTAGAATGATGAAAAGTTTTCCATCTGGAAAGTCAGATCATGTGATTTGCTTTTTTGAAAAAAAAAATGGTAGAAAGGAAACCAGTGGGAGGCTAATGCTGCAATTCAGGGTACAGATAACAGTTGCTTGAGTTAGGGAATAATGGTACTCACGGTGAGAAGTGGTCAGAATCTGAATATTTGAATGGCATGGAAGTGCCAGGAGATATGTTGATGGATTAGATTTTGGGTGTAAAAGAAAGAAAGAGTTCAAGAAAGGCTTAAGATTCTTGGAGAGCATTGAAGTGAATGGTGCTAAAGAAACCTGACCAAAAAAAATGTGTGTGGGGATAGAGTCAGGCATTCCATTGTGGACAGGTTAGGTTTGAGATGCCTACTAAGCATCTAAATTGGGATGATGATTATGTAGTTAGACATAGTAACCTGGAGTTTAAAACCATAAAACTGATGGTGATGTAGGGAGATGTGGTGAGAGGAACGAGCCCTTAGTACAGATTTAGAAGTTGAGAAAATGAAGAGGACCTCGCTCTGGGGCTTGAACAAATGTGGCAGTGAGGCCAAAGGAAAATAAGACAGTCAAGGAGTAGGGATGAACAATTGAATCAAAGAGAGATGATTACTTGATTTTGGATTTGGAAATGTGGAAAACTTGACAAGAGAGGTTTTGTGGAATGGTTGAAGACAAATACCTGACTACAGTAGGTTTAAGTAGGAATATATAAAAGAAAGTAAGTTCAGTTTCTGCTGTTCAGAAGCAAATGCTTCTTAGAACTGAATGGCATGGAGAATATATTAGCAGTAAAGAGAGAGAATGAAAACACAAAGAGATTTTAGAAGTTTCAGCGCAGTTTTAGACTTCACTAGCCTTGGATAGAGTAAAATAAGCCATATTTTGAGTTCTCGTATGTCTATCTGACACATAATTCCTGGTGTCTGTAAGTCATTCTCCTCTGTAGGAGACCTTCTATTGTTACTTTTTTTTCTTGGACTCTATTTTCAGGTAAGGGGTCCATTTTCTTTCTCTAATTTCAAGGCATTTTCCCATGTTCTTTGTATCTAGAATCTAGGGTACTGAAACTATATGGTTGGAAATTTTCTTCTTATTTATTAGTTCTATTCAGATTCTACATATACTTAACAACCTGCAAAGGTATAACTAAGATTAACAATATACATTGATATGCAGAGTAGTATCCTTTTTGTTGTCTAGAAGCTCACTAATTCAAAATTATAAATTGTATGACCTTGACAAAACACATGGCACATTGCAGTGTTTTTCTTAAAACAAAAAATGACTTGAAATCGATACGTCTAGGAAAACTCAAACTGCTAACAGATGAAAAATTTGCTGAAATTCTGGACATAACAGAAAGAAAGAGAAAAAACAAACACAATATTTGACATATTACTCGTGAACTCTCGGCAGGTCATCTTTCTCTGAAGGAATTTCTTTACTTCATTTCATCAGTTTATTTCATAATCATTAGTTTTGGACATCAAAGCAATATTTTTACACATATTTTGTTTTTTAATGGGATTCTGTTGCAAAGGATATTGACATTTGACATGTAAGGGCATTTTCTCTCAAATTTCCATCACATTACAATTAGTGGAGCCAAGCCACATAGTGTGCCAGTAGCCAGAGTCAGAGAAAGACAAGGTTAATGTATAGTTCTTTGTTGATTGAAAATCTGTACGAACTGAATGAAAGAGGATGCGAAATGATGGAAGAGGAAAGATGCCATAAGAATTTTTTTCTCCACCTTCTGCTTCTCATATTGTTTCTTTGAAAACAAACAAACAAACCTGGAGTTCTTGTCTCATATATTTGCCTGCAATTATAAGGGGACTTTGAGTCTATCTGGTTATATTTCTGATTATATTTAATTCACTATTGCCTGTGTTGTAATCAATAATGATGGTTTCATTGTTTCTTTTTAGAGTAAAAATGACCAACAGGAAGGCTACAGACAAACCTATTGAGTTAAAACAACTAGCATATTATTTTTCATTTTGATTGAATAAATATAATTTTTAAGACTATTTTCATTAGAGCAGTTTTAGGTTTACAATAAAACTGAGAGGAAGGTACAGAGATTTCTCAGGTATTGCTGCCCGCACACATGCATAGCCTTCCCTATATCAACATTACTCACAATGGTACATCTTCTACCAAGGATTGATACATCGTAATCACCCAAAGTCCATAATTTATACATTAGGGTTTACTATTGGTGTTATGCATTCTATGAGTTTGGAAAAAAGTGTAATGACACATATTCATCCTTATAATATCATATAGAATATTTTCACTGCCCTAAAATTTCTCTTTGCTCTGCCTATTCTTCTCTCACCCCATTCCTAACAACTATTTATCTTTTTACTGTCTCAATAATTTTGCTTTTTCCAGAATGTCATATAGTTTGAATCATACATTATGAAGCCTTCTCAGATAGGCTTCTTTCACTTGGTAATATGCATTTATGATTCCTCCATGTCTTTTCATGGCTTGATAGCTCATTTCTTTTCAGCATTGAATAATATTCCATTGTCTGGATGTATTACAGTTTATTTATCCATTCACTCACTGAAAGACATCTTGGTTACTTCCAAGTTTCAGCAATTATGATAAAACAGCTATAAACATGTGTTGGCACATTTTTGTGTGGATGTAAGTTTTCAACTCCTTTGAGTAAATAATACAGAGTGTGATTGCTGGATCGTATGGTAAGAATATGTTTAGTTTTGTAGGAAGCTAGCAAACTGTCTTCCAAAGTGGCTGTACCATTTTGCATTCCCACCAGCAATGAATGAGAGTTCCTGTTGCTCCACATCCTCGCCACCTTTTGGAGTTGTCAGTGTTTTGGGTTTTGGCCATTCTAATAGTTATGTAGTGGTATCTCATTTTAGTTTGTATTGCCATGATGACATATGATGTAGAGCATATTTTCATCTGCTTATCTGCCATCTATATACCTTTGGTGGGGTGTCTGTTAAACTCTTCGGTTGATTGGTTGTATTCATATTGTTGAGTTTTAAGAATTCTTTGTGTATGTTGGATAACAGTCCTTTATCAGATGTGTCTTTTGCAAATATTTTCTCCCAGTATGTGATTTTCTTTCTAATACTCTTGATATTGTCTTTTTGCAGAGCAAAAGATTTTCATTTTAATAAAGTTCAGCTTATCAATTATTTCTTTCATAGATCGTGTCTTTGATGTTGTATCTAAAAAGGCATTACCATACCCAAGGTAATCTAGGTTTTCTCTTGTTATCTTCTAGGAGTTTTATATTTTGCGTTTTACATTTAGGTCTATGTTTCATTTTGGGTAAATTTTTGTAAAAGGTGTGTCTAGAGTTGTTGTTGTTTTTTTTTTAAACATGTGAATGTCCAGTTGTTCCAGCATCATTTGTTGAAAAGATTATCTTTGTTCCAACATACTGCCTTTATTCTTTTTCAAGGATCAGTTGACTACGTTTAGAAGGCTCTATTTCTGGGCTCTCTATTATGTTCTATTGATCTATTTGTCTATTCTTTCACCAATACCACACTGTCTTGATAACTGTAGCTTTACTAAATATAACTTTTCATACTTAGTTTAATGTTCAGAAACACTTTTTTAAAATGCCCCAATAGGCAGTTGAGGATACATTTTCATTTTTAATTTGTTTTCAATTTAATATGTAAGGGACACTATCAACAATTATTATCTTAAAATAATCTACTATAATACTACATGTTGTACAATAATAAATAAATATATTTGTCTGAGGATAATATGTGTTTGTTCCAGAATATGTGAAAAATTTGGCAATAATGTAACATGATTTAACATTAGAAATAATGTACTCAAAGTTACTTGCTACTTATTTACATACTCAGTTGTTAGTGTTATAGTTTAAATGTTTAGATTATTTAAAAGCATTTCTTAACTTACATCCTAACTTTTCAAACA
Organism: Balaenoptera borealis; assembly: GCF_965194805.1. Lineage (NCBI taxonomy): Eukaryota > Metazoa > Chordata > Mammalia > Artiodactyla > Balaenopteridae > Balaenoptera > Balaenoptera borealis. The sequence goes on along the minus strand of NC_138863.1, from coordinate 49,171,642 downwards.
CTGAAATTATAGTTATACCATATAATTGTTTTTATTGTCTATAAATTGCTGAGATGAGTTAAATCCTAGAACTCGTCTAAAAGCATAACATTATCATGTTAAATTTTCAAATGCACATTAATTATTTATAAGCTCATACTCTTCTAAACCTTTGTCCAACATGGCTTATAGAACCCCAAGGGAACAAGCTTTACCAATAAAAGATACTCTTGACCATCTAATAACTTCATTACAGTTTTATTTTAAAACAACTAAATGATAACGGATAAAATGTTTGAAGATTCCTTTGACTTATAAGCCATTAAAAAAAGTGTTGAATTGGTGATAGTATATTGTATGAGCCTTTATAAACATTAATTTGAAATGTCATTTAATGAGAATGTACCAGTTATTTAATATTATGATGATAATTTTTTGTCATTTATAAGATGTCTTCAATGTAGTTTATTTTATTCCCTGGAGTAGTGTCTAACTGATGGTGACTAATTCTATAATCCTTCATGTTTCCAAAAGGTTGAGTAATCTTTGATTATGAAACAGCAGTAGTTTCAAGGTGGTTAACTACAGTCCATAATACTGTGTCCATAGAATTCGTCCATTAGACAAAAGTTTATTCTTTAACCTTCCTTCCTTTCTTCCTTCCTCTCTCTTCCTCTTTTCCTCCCTCCTTCCTCTTATCCCCACCCTTTTTTCTTTCATTATGTTTTGCTTCATGTTATTGTTTAGTATTATCAGACAGTACCTTTGATTATTTTGCTATTAACCTGTTTCTAATGAACTTTTTGGGGTGAATTTAATTATCATGAAAAAAGGAATAAATTTATTAATTTAATTTGGGAAATAATTTAATTCAAAATATTTTAGATATTAGATTTATTATTTTATCCCTTTAGGGGGAAAAGTATTCAGTATTAACCATGCATACCAAAAAAAAAAAAAAAAGGCTTTAGAGCAGAGAAATAAATGAAATACAGATCTAGAGTAGACATTTGGAAAGCCTTTCATTATATCATGTTTGTTTAGATTATGGGGTAATTAATTAATTTTAGAGTTGGCTTTATAAAGCTAACTTACAAAAGATGATATTGGTCATTTTAATCTCTTGAAATCATTGGACTGTTTCATTCACAGCTTGAACAATTAGCTAAAATGGAGACTAAGGAATAAGGATTAGAGACAATTTGTGTTAATCAAAATTTTGGGAGAATATCTTAAAAATATTTTACAATACAAATAAAGCTATCATTTAGGCTTTATCATTTGCAACTACTTCTTAGACTAAAATATTTTATTCTTTACTTATTATCAAGTGAGTTAATGTGTTAAGCTACTCATTCTCTTTATATTTGTCTGTTTAGTGGACTCAATATTGAAAAAGTACTCTGTGTAGAATTTTATTGAAACCAATATAAATATTCCAAATATTTGAAGTTTGGACTGACTGCTTTTTACCCACCAAGATTCATAGTTGAGATCACAGCAAAACTTTGATTATAGGACACAGTAATTTTATAGCCCCTAATTAAAATTAAGCCATTTCATCACCTGATATGCGTAGCAAAAAAAAAAAAAAAAAAAGATTATACATCATTTATTGTTAAGTACTATGATCTGGGATGTGATTTTTCTCTCGTTTCATCCATCATTTTGAGCATGAATAAATAGGATGAAGGTTTTACAAAACAAGAGCTCTCTATTATTTATAATGCATTTCAAGAAAATTATAAATTATCTGGTAAATTACTTATCTCTGTTTCATTATGTTTTTTATGGAGTTTTACCTTGTTCTTTCATAATTCTCTGTTTTCTGATTTTTTTTGACTGACTTTGTTTGAATGAAATTAGCCAAAACTGTTACCTGGTGTAGGAGGGTCCCTATGCAGTCTGTGTGTGGATAGTGGTTTTCTCAGGTGGGCTGGAGCTGAAGTGAGCACAGCCCAGGGCTTTTTGCAGAATGTGCCAAGGTTGTCCCCTTGGAGTGCTTGGAGCGGGTGGGGATGGAACTGGAGGGGTTGGAGCCAGAGCTTGGCCCGGTGGGGACTTCTCCTGGGGCATGTTGGCAGCTGCTTCCTGGGGAGTGGTGGGGCTGGAGCCAGAGGGACGACAACTGGAGCCCAGCACTGGCCAGGGCTTCTCCCAATGTACACTGGTAGCAGCTGCCTTGAAGGTGGGTGGGGTGGAGCCAGAGACAGGTGTGGGGTGAAGCTTTTCCTGGGGCCTGGAGGGCTGCCTCCTTGCTCGGGGGAGGTGGAGTTGGAGCTGGAGCCTGGTAAAGGCTGAGGACTGCTGGGGGCAGTCTTGGCTAGAGCACCAGGGGCTTTTCAATCTGCTGTCTCTGTGCTGGGACTTGCAGGAAGTAGATTTGTGCATGTGCCCTTTAAGAGTAGAGACTCAGTTTCCTACAAGCCCTTCTGTTCTCCAGGTCCTAAGCCCTGCTAGTTTTCAAAACCAGTTAAGGGAATTCACCTTCACAGTGCTGGATGCCAGGTGCCCAATGTGGGCTCGAACTTCTCACTTCTTAGGGAGGACCTCTGAGTTTGTGATTTCCCGTCCTCTTTTGGGTTGCCTGCTGGGGTTGTGGGTCCTGACTAGATTGCTTCTCTTCCCCTCCTACCCATCTGGGTGTGTTATTTTCTTTATACCCTCAGTTGTAGAAGAGCCATTCTGCTAATCTTTAGATCGTTCTGAGTGAGAGTTATTCTGTATGTGGCAGTTTTGTTTTTTTAATGTTTAAGGTTTGAGGTTTTTGTTTTTTAATTTTATTTATTTATTTATTTATTTATTTATGGCTGTGCTGGGTCTTCGTTTCTGTGCGAGGGCTTTCTCTAGTTGCGGCAAGCGGGGGCCACTCTTCATCGCGGTGCGCGGGCCTCTCACTGTCGCGGCCTCTCTTGTTGCGGAGCACAGGCTCCAGACGCGCAGGCTCAGTAGTTGTGGCTCACGGGCCTAGTTGCTCCGCGGCATGTGGGATCTTCCCAGACCAGGGCTCGAACCCGTGTCCCCTGCATTAGCAGGCAGATTCTCAACCACTGCGCCACCAGGGAAGCCCTATGTTGTAGTTTTTGCGCGTTCATGGGAGCATGTGAGCTCTGGGTCTTCCTACTACACAGTCTTGATCCTGCCTCTCTATCATGACACTGAGAAGTATTCTGACGAGTCAACTAAGCTAAAAGAGAACCTTACATTTAACACATAACAATTGATTCAATTATATGTGTTAACTTGCTGTTTTCTAAAGTCTTCCATTGTTTATCCTTCTTTAACCTATGAACTGATCAAAATATTTATGCAAACCTCTGAAATCAACTCTTTCAAATTATTTCCATAATTTTTTATAATGTGGTGTTTAATTACCTCTTTTTCTTCATTAATTCACTAGACCATTAAATATCTCAAAAGTTTCTTCCAGTTATAAAACAAAGGAGTCCTGGAGATGTAATGTACAGTATGGTGACTGTAGTAAAAAAAATTAATAATCTGGTATTAAAAATGCAGATCATTTTTTTTCCTTCTGTCTCTTACCAGAGTACCTCTTACCTAACTTTTAAAATAAAAGGATTCATGTAAATACATATTGGATTTAGCTAATTTCCTATTCACACAGAATCTCTTCTACCCTGGTAATGACCCCCATTTCCTTTTGTAGAGTCTTAATGTGGATAAAATATGATTTCATTTGAATTTTTAAAATAACATCAAACTAAACAGAAACATGATTAAAATTAGAATTAAGCAATCTTTCCAGATGCTATGTTTGACACGTAGCAATAATGATGAGCTAAAAATACTACTAAATCATTTGCAGAGGTTTGTTAAGTTTGAACATCCCAGTGAGATGTTCATATTGAATAATGAATCATTAGCAAAATCAGAGAGATTACTAAAAAAAGTTATGCAGCTAGGTGTTCATTAAAACAGAAACAGATATAAACAGCAAGATAGATTCATTCAAAGAGAATTTTGCTGACTGTTTTCTCACCCAATACTAGTCTAAAAGCAGTTTTAATTTCTGCAGCTAACCTTTCCCAGAAAGCTCTCAGGCCATTTAATTAAAATGATTCTGAACTAGGAGAAGGAAATGTTCTTAAACTTTTCAACTCTCACAAAGAAACACCATGCAACTTAACTTACACCTTCATTTTCTTGTGTCCAATTTTAAAGTGTTCAGTAATCTCATTATGAAAAAGCAAGTAAATCTTAAATTTCATCTTCAGTTCAATTCCTTAATAAACATCCTCTTCACAAAGTATATATGTTTTTACTATACACTTTAGTCTATATGGACATTAAATCCCTCTTCTTTAAAATCTGTAATTCTCTATTCTTTAGGAATGTAAGAAAAGTCGATTAGAAATATACATTGTGATAATATAAAAATGCATTGAGTTATTACTACTATGAGCACATATGATTAGAATACCGAAGAACTATAGTCTATTAAAAATGAGATATTGTGCAATGCCATTTGCAATATCTTATTAATTTTCCTAAGTTTTATGCAGAATTTTGAGTGTTTGAGATACTAAAAATGACTGGATTGTCAAATCAGATTCGCACAAAACAGAAGTCTTACGTAGTATACATCACTACTAATAATTTCAGGAATACAAATACTCATGTACAATAGATGAAGCAGAGAGAGGTCTGGGGCCCGAAACACAGCTTCCCAGGTCCTCTATTTACATGTCAAGATGCATCCATGTCCCAAATTTATACATGAGGTCTAAGTAATATGTGCGATTCACATCACTTACACATAAAGGACCATTCAGGTCATGAAACATCTTCATGTTGTACTCAGATAGTGACAGACCTTACCTGACATTTTCCAGAGAGTCATTACTCTTAAATCAATAGATTCCTGCTTTGTTTGCCATAACCGATACTAGACAATCAGGTATATCCTGCTAAAAGCATTCTGTAAATAAGAACTCTACTACTAATAAATACTACGAGCTTGTTTGCCAAGAGGTCTATTATTAACATGTTTATAAGAAGATTTGTCTGGGTCACAAGTTCTTTATTCTGAAAACCTACCACTTAACCATTTATTTACCACATAGACAAAATATGATCCATCAATGACAGTTTTCATTTTTTCTTGAAAAATTTTTTTTTTTTTTTTTGCTTATCAGTCTAGCTAGTTAATAGAGTGCAGTGTGGAATAAAAGTAACCCTTACTCATAAAATACAGGAGAAACATCTAAATTCACCATTACATCTGATGTTTGCTATTAGTTTGCATTTGATACCCTTTATCAGACTAAGGAAGTATTCTTTAATTCCTTTTTGGCTAAGAGTTTTATTAAAAATGGCTGGTAAATTTTATCTGCACTTCATATTTGCTGAGATGATTATTATTTATCTCAACTAATTTCTAAATGTACTGAGTTTTATTAATTGATTGCTTTATGTTAATTCTAACTTGAAATCCTAGAATAACTAAAATTATTCATGTTGTATTATTTTTAATATATGCTAGTAAACATTTTTTAAGATATTTTCAGCTATGTTTATGCTTATGATTAGCTTATAATTTCCTTCCCCAAACTGATCTAGACAGGTTTTAGGATGGGGATGGGAAATGGTCCCTCTTTGTCTGTACTCCAGAATAATTGTGCAAGATTGGAATTGTTTGTTCCTTTGATATTTGGACTTTAAAAATATACTGTTTGTTTATTAACTTATTTGTTTTATTTGTTTATGGTTTTTCATGTTTGTGAACGGCAGGGAGGGAATTTTAATTACCTACTCAATATGTTGAATGGTTATAGATCTGTTCAAACATTTATTTGCCCCAGGTTAGTTTAAGTGGCATTGCCTGAAATGTGTCCATTTTGTATACATTTCACCTGTAGAGCTGTTTGTAACATTTTTCTTATGAATTATCACTCTCGTTTTGACAAGCTTACCATGTTTGTCAGTTCATTAGGCCTTTCAAAGAACCAGTTTTGGCTTCTCTGACAACACCTCCCCACCACCCGCCACCACTGTATGAGTGTATGCTGCATCTTTCATTTCTTCCTACATACTTACTATTTTCTTTCTTCTGTTTTCTTGAATTTACTTTCTTTACCTTTTACCACTTTCCTAGAAAATTCTTAGAAAGTTTTAGCCTTTCTCAGTTTCTAATATAGACATTTAGGTAAAAAAACTATCTTCCTGTTTTTGCTTCATACTGTAGATTTTGCTACTTGTTACATAGCATTTTCATTTCATTTCTGAATATTTTCTAATAAAATTATTTTTATAATTTTATAAGTTATCTATATGTTTTGAAATTTCTGTACATGATATATTTTCTTCTGGTTATCTTTTCCCTCATCTGTTATTAATATATTTTATTCATAACACAGTTTTAGATTTACAAAGAAAATTGAGCAGATAGTACAGTGTATTCCCATATACATACATTATTCTCACAATTTCTCCTATTATTAACATCTTACATTGGTATGGTACATTTGCTACAATTAATGAACCAATGTTGGTGTATTGTTATTAACTAAAAATCTGGGCACTGGATATGCTAGTTTATTCATATTTCTTTAGTTTTCACCTAATGTTATTTTTCTGTTCCAGGGTCTTGGAAATCCAAGATACCATGTTACATTTAATTGTCATGTCTCCTAGGCATCACTTGGCTGTGACAGTTTGTTAGACTTTCCTTGTTTATGATGATCTTTATAGTTTTGAAGAGTACTGATTAGGTATTTTGTATAATGCCCCTCCACTGGGATTTGCCTTATTCTTTTTTTTCATGATTACACTGGGTTATGTTTGGGAGGGGCATATAACAGAGGAAAAGTGTCATTTTTGTTACATCATTTCAAGGGTACATACTATCATCATAAATTATCATGAGTTGATTTTGACTTGATCACCTGAGTGAGGTTTGTCAGGTTTCTCCAATGTAAATTTACTCTGCTTTTTCCCCTTCCTATACCTTAATTTTTTGGATGGAATCAATCTGTGCAGCTCACATCTAATGAATGAGGTATTATGATCCACCTCCTTGGAGAAAGTATCTACATAAATTATTTTGGAATTTTACAGGTTGGGACACTTGAGCCTTCTTCCACATTCATTTATTCAGTCATGTATTTACATAAGTATGGATATTAGTTTTATACTTTGGGTTGTAATCTAATACTATCTTATGTTCTCACTCAGGTTATTCCAGCTTTGGCGATTAGGAACTCTTTCCGTTGGCTCTTGTGTTCCGCTCACATACCCCCATGCTCCCTTCTTCGTTTTTTATTTTTTCGTGTGTTTCTTCCTTTGTTTTTAACACTACCTAACCTTCTAATGGTCCATGCTTTTCTTTTATATTTACTGCCCCAGACCTAGAATCAGCCATTTGCCCCAAGGGGCCCTGATTACTTTTATTGGGGAATAGCATCAGAAAGCAAGGTCTGGGCGCTTGTTCTGCTCCTTGCCAGATGAGTGTCAATGCGCCTAGCCTTTTCAGCTGACAGAGCAAGGAGATATGTATGTATATAGTAACCCATGTTTATTTACATAAGTATAAATTCCTCTACTTTTTCATACCCTTAAAAAAATTTTTTTTTATTAGAGTATAATTGCTTTACAATGTTGTGTTAGTTTCTGCTGTACAATGAAGTGAATCAGCTATATGTATACCTATATCCCCTTCTTCTTGGACCTCCCCCCACCCCAATCCCACCCATCTAGGTCGTCACAGAGCACCAAGCTGAGCTCCCTGTGCTGTACAGCAGGTTCCCACTAGCTATCTATTTTACACTTGGTAGTGTATTTATGTCAAACCTAATCTCCCAGTTCATCCCACCCTGCCCTTCCCCCACTGTGTCCACACGTCTGTTCTCTACATCTGCATTTCTATTCCTGCCCTGCAAATAAGTTCATCTGTACCATACTCTCTTTATATAACCATCTGTATTTATGTTAAGCTGAATATATGTTTATGCTGCTCTCCAAATACGATCTATTAAGATGTAGATTATCCTAGACTATTCCTCTTGTTTATCTGTATATTCCCACTCCACATTGAGAAACTTGGTCCCCATTATCTGTAATCTATTTATGTAATTGCTCAATTCCAAAATACAAGTATGGCAGTGTCAGAATTGCTAACTCATACTCTGTGGGGAACTCTATTAACTAGAATACAGTACTTATGCAGTTTCTTTTACCTTTAGGCTTACAGACTTCATCAATTATCAAAGTTATTTAGGTCAGCACCTTTTCCCACACCCCTTCAGTGAGATTGTTTCATATATTTATAATACAATTAGATTTTCTTATCACAGTCTGTATTCTTCTATAATATCTCTAACTTGCCAAATGATTATTTTAAATTTGCATATGTTAAGGTTTACTCTTTATGTTGTAAAGTTCTACGGGTTTTAGAAAATACACAATGTCATGTATCCACCGTTATAGTATCACACAGAATAGTTCATTGCACTAAAAATCCCCTGTGTGCCATCTATTCATCCCTCTCCTCCTCCCCTTGAATGCCTGGTGACCACTGATTTTTTTTACTATCTCTGTAGTTCTATCTTTTACATGTCATATAATTGGAATCAAACAGTATATACCCTTTTCCAACTGACTTCTTTCACTTACCAATATACATTTAAGTTTCCTCCATATTTTTTAGTGACCTGATGGCTCATTTCTTTTTATTGCAAAATAATATTCTGTTGTATGGACATAACAGAGTTTTTCATCCATCCAGCTAGAGAAGGGCATTTTGGTTGCTTCCAGTTTTTGGCACTTATGAGTAAAGTTCCTTACAAATATCTGTGTGCAGATTTTTATGTGGACATATATTGCAATTGAATTTGTTAAATACCTCGGAGTGTGATTGCTGAATTGTAAAGTACGACTATGTTTAACTCTCTAAGAAACTGCAAACTATATTCCAAAGTGGCTGTACAATTGTGCATTCCCATCAGCAGTGAATAAGAGTTCCAAGTCTTTTGGCTAAATACCAAGGAACACAATTGCTGGATTGTATGGTAAGAGCGTCTTTAGTGTTATAAGAAACCACTAAACTGCCTTCCAAAGTGGCTACACCATTGTAAATTCCCACCAGCAGTAAAAAAAGAGGTTTTGTTGTTCTGTATCCTTGCCAATATTTGGTATTGTCAGTTTTTAGTATTTTAGCGTTTCTAAATGGTGTGTAGTGGTGTCTCACTGTTGTTTATTTTGCAAATCCCTAATGGTAAATAATGTTGAGCAATTTTCACATGCTTGTTCATCATTCGTAGTATCTTTTCGGTGAGATGTGTTTTCAGATCATTTGCCCATGTTTTAATTCATTTGTTTGTTTTCTTCACGTAGAGGTTTAACAATTTATTGTATATTTTGGAAACAAATCGTAAACTAAATGTTTTATTATTTTAATGTATTATAAAAAAGTCTGTGTTTATACTTGAAAATGCTTAACTCTGTGTTATGCTATGGTTAATGAGCATTAGTAATACACAGATAATAAAGAAGGTTAGAGAGCATAAAGAAGTCACCAAATTTTGCTATGGGAATGCTTTGCAAAGATATTTGAATATAGGTTAATTATATTCTCACGCTTCACATATTCTGCAAAAGGAATATGAAGCTACACTAATAGTGGATAAAGCAGTGATGAATAGTGAAGACTTTTGTGTTGTTACTCTCTTCCAGTTCAATAGCTCTTTGGTTTGAAATCTGTGTTGAAAATTTGCTCTACCACCTCTTTAAGGAAGATAGATTACCAGCTCCAAAATAACATTGTTTTTAATACAAACTATCTTTCCAGGTCATACCTAAACTGGACCTGGAGAGACGATAAAGGATTCATATTCAATAGAAAATTTCTCACATGGTGTAAGAAATCTTTATAGCATGAAGAGACTGAAGAAGCATATGAAAAAATTGTTCAATTTGTTTTTATTTCACCTTATTTCAGATTGAATTTAAGTGGCTTGTAAAGATGGAATTTGAAAATACTGATAGTTTACTTTTATATAGGGTATAAGATTCTTAAGTATAGTAAGAACATTTAATTTTTATTATTTTCTCATAGCCTAACTCTTCTTATTTCTCCCAAAGGGAGAAATACTTACGGAAAATACTTCAATGTTGAGAGTCATTTCCAGCTTTATATATGTAAAATTTTCTCCTTTATACATTTTTTACATATATAAAAGATGGTAAAGTTCTGATTGCATACCTATTTACATGTCTATTATTAGTGGTAATTTTAATGTAATTAATTGACCTAGTGTTTATAAATGTGGTTAAACACTACACTTTTTTAACTAAATATTGGTAGGTGTTTAATTTTATATTTTTTAGATAATCATTGTTTATAGTTGTGAAATTAAGGTTACTCAATATTTTTATATAAGGTAAGTCATCATGTCAAAAGACTTTAATACATTGTGAATATTAATCATTTTAAGTGGAATTCCTCTTTGTATTCTAATTAATCTATTTGCAATTTTCACTTCATAATAATCTTTTTATGTACATTTAATTATAAAGCATGTATGTGTATGTGTGTGTGTGACTATTTGTAGGAATCAAATGTTGCCTTTTCAGTTGACATAATATACAGAGATCACTCATCAAAGTCATTATGAGTCCCACAGATTTTAAAAGCGTATAAGTGTATCTGTTATTTCTAAAATTTCTTTTTTATAGGTTAGGTAAAAATAAAAATAAAATTCCTATTTGTGTTTCTTGCTAAATCCAAACAAGGAGTTTGTGAATGGATTAGTCCTATTTATTTTCGAAAAGCATGGTGTTTTTCATGGGTGTCCTAATGCAGATGGACAGATTCTGGAGGATTAAATGTGTGTGTGTGTGTGTGTGTGTGTGTGTGTGTGTTTAAAGTAGGGAATATTTGTTGGAACACTTTAGATGAAACTATGTTCTACAATCAAAAAGTAGAAAGAAAAATATATTTGCATATTGAATCCTCTTCTACTTCAGTCTAGTTCATTCTAAAATACATTGAGAAAAATAACTTCAAAGGTTAAGAGTAATATTTAAAACATAAATATTCTTTCATATGTATTACGTTTCATTTAAAATTTTAATATTTTTTCCATTTAAAGTGAATATGAAGAAATCACATAATACATTGTTTATGGAAGTTCAGTGAAAATATTGAATCATGGTGTTTCAGTGCATACGCTTGAGATTGTGATATTTTTACAGTATACTTAAATTGGATTTTTCTTTAAATAAGATACATTGTTATAAGCTAAATTCAACTATTTTTATTTATATTTGCTATTTGACCTGTGTCTTAAAGCAGGAAATACAACAATGTGCTTGGGTTGTTTAAGAAACTTTTGGGAAGAACTGAGAGAAAAATATACTTAAATTAAAAATAGAATGTGGGAAGAAATTTTTCCATGAGAGGAAATGTCAGATGGAGTGGGTGAACTTCAAGTTCTCTTTGATCAGACACCAGCTCTGATTCTTTGCGAATCTCTGTCCTTTCATTGCGGCTAGTTAATCCTGCTAACTTTCCTCATATCTGCAGGCTGTTTTTTTATTAATATGTGGTGGAAAATACTATTTCCTCCTCTTTGGGGGGTTAAAAAAAACATGTTTCACATCATTGGATGTATTTAGGTACGATGCTCACCTTGAGCATTATGTTGTAGGAATGCTCTAAGTCAATGGCTTTTTTTAATCCCTGGATTGAAAAGTATGTTGGAGTGAGGAGGCTAGTTGGCCGATGCCATTTAGGGCACACTCCAAGTGTAAGGGCTGGGGTAAAGCCTATCAAAACCTTAGACCTGTCATACAATTTGGCAGGGAAAAAGTAGATGCTAGATAGGTGTTCAGAAATGTTCACTCTAATAGCAGCTACTGCCCCTCTACTTTTTTAATAGTTCAAACAATTACTTGCTATTTCCTCAAATCGTGGGTGTAGTGAGTCTCCAAAAACCAGAGGCCAAATGAAAATAAATGTTTAATTGGGGAGAATAAATAAGTGTTTACTGGGGTAAATACCATGAAGGATATAAAGCATGGAGCCAGAGAAGGCCGGGGAAGCCTTTCAGACTGTGATGCAGGTCTAGCACCTGTGAAAGAGACAGGAACAAAAGGAAAAAAGATTGTGTTAGAAGAGTCCATCAGATCCTCTGCTTCTCATCTCTGTCAGCTCTTCCACTGTAGGAGATAAAAGCATCTTGGCTCTTATACTTTGTCTTTAACTTTTGTTAATGTATGTCAGTTTTTCTTTATCCCTCTGTAGAACTTCAATATAACTTAGTTTAACTAGCAATGATGCTGTCCTTGTAGGGATTATTCACTCCATATCTTCAAGTGCTTGAACCATTGTACTGCTTAAGGGCATTCCACTTAATCAGGAAGGAAACCTTTAGCAATGAAGCTCTCACCTTGTGCCGAGAAGTATCTATACCTCCCACGCTACTTACCCACCACTGATCAGTGATTGAACCAGTTAGAACACTCCATCTTACCATCTGTTTTCTCAGACCACTCCTGGCATGACTTGTTCTTGTTTGGGTTTTCTATGAAGCTCACTATAAGACAGGATTAGACCTTCAAGATATTTTTTGGAACAAGTGACTATAAATGATAAAGAAGGGGGAACCAGAGAAGGTAGGAGGAACCTTCAGGCCAAATTGAAAATCTGAAACCTGTAAGGATGGGGGGAAAGGAAGACTAATTGGGTGGATAGAGTCTAAGACTGTAGCAGGATATAATGAAAGCTTTGGCCAGGCTTATGTGGGAACTTTAAGTCAAATTTAGGTGTTACAGAAGTCCCAGGTCTTACAGGAATGGGCCTGCATTAGTACTGATGCTATGCTCAGTAACGGACTTAAAGAAGCTGATAGAAAAAAAAAAAAAGAAGAAGCTGATAGGAAGCAGAGCCTCTGCATGAACATGGTGATCATCATGGCAACCAGCTGGGGCCATTGATCAATTATGCTCTCCTCAGCAGGGCAACTGAATGGTGAATTTTCATGGCTATCACTCTGGGTACTAATCTCGAAAGGCATCAATAGGTTGTTATGGTATGAAAGACTTTTGTGACTTAATAAACTATCAATGACTATTTTACTCTAAATATTATCATAAACTCTAGTAAACTGTTCATACCCATGAATAATCATGGAAGTAATGAGTTTTCTTTCTCTTATTAGTTTTTTTTCTTTTTTATGCTTTGTTCGCTACAAATCTTTGTCTTGGAACTTGTTATGTTTCTAATGCCATATTTTCAAATTAGAAGTGAGATTTGAGGTAATTTATCCGTGTGTGTGTGTGTGAACACACACGCATGCAATATTGCATGACACTTTAGCTTATTTTCCATTTGTATACATATATTGATTTATTAAATATCTCCAAATTATATACACATTTGGCTACCCTTTTTCCCCCAAGTGCACTTAAAGACAGTACCAGAATGTGACTTATACAGATTTGGTCCCCTAGTCTCTGAACACATATTGTTTTGTTTTGGTGTTGTTCTTATGTCTTACTTGCCCCCATGCAGTGAGCAGTATTCTCTAGAAATAAGTCAGGGGTCCTTCATTAGGTTTATTGAAGTATTATTGACAAACAAAAGTTGTGTATATTGAGGTTCTGCAACATGGTGTTTTTAAGGTATATAACATGATGATTTAATGTAGTTATACACTGGAAATGATTACCAAGTTAATTATCACATACATCATCTCACAGTTACTTTTTTTGTGGTGAGAACATTTAAGATCTACTCTCTTAGCAAACTTCAAGTATACAATATAGTATTACAGTATTATTATCTATAGTTGTGCTGTACATTAGATCCTCAGAACATATTCACCCTACATAACTGAATGTTTGTACACTTTGACCAACATCTCCACATTTCCCTCACGCATCCCGCCCCAGCCCCTAGAAACCAACATTCCACTCTGCTTTTATGAGTTAAACTCTTTTAGATTTCACATAGAAGTAAGATCATACAGTATTTGTCTTTCTGTGTTTGAGTTACTTCGCTTAGCATAATGTTCTCCAGGTTCATCCATACTGTTGCAAATGGCACTGTCATCAGGGAAATGCAAATCAAAACCACGATGAGATATCATCTCATACCTGTGAGGACAGCTGTTATCAAAAAGGCAAGAGATGACAAGTGTTGGAGAGGGTGCAGTGTAAAGGGAACCCTTGTACACTGTTGGTGGAAATGTAAATTGATACAGCCATTACGGAAAACAATATGGAGGTCCCTCAAAAACTAAAAATAGAACTACCATATGACCCAGCAATTCCACTCCTGAGTATATATACAAAGGAAATGAAATCAGTCTTTCAGAGATATCTGTACTCCGTGTTCACTGCAGCATTATTCACAATAGCCAAGATAGGGAAACAACCTAAGGGTCCATTGACAAGTGAATGGACAAAGAAAATGTAGTATATATATCAATACAATAGAATATTATCCAGCCATACAAAGAAGGAATTCCTGCCATTAGGAACTATTTTCGTAGGAGTTGTCGACTACCACTAGCTATAGTTTTTCCTGACCATTTAAGTTTGTGAGTGATTTTTTCAATGTAAAACAGGTTTTAAAGGTTTAATAGAATATGTACAAATAGAGCATATAGAATGGTCCAGAATTATATATAAAAATCCTGTCCTTATCTCTTCATCTCATTCCCAGACCCAAGAGATAACCGAATTTAACCATTTAAAAATTATTGGCCACAGTGCTCAGAGGACGCGGGCGGCCATGTACCGGCTCCCGGGCGCGGGCCTGGCCCTTGGCCTCCTGCGGGCGGCGGGGCGGCGGGGCGGTGGGGCCGGGGCCGCCCTGCGCGCTTGCTGACGGGGCCGTCGGGAGGCCGGGCGCCCGCGGCGGACGTGCAGCCGTGCCGAGGGGCGCCGCGCGGTCGGGGCCCGAGCCTGCTGCCGCTGCTGGCAGCGCTCGACTGGTCCTCGAGGCCCGCCCCGGCGGAGAGGAGCGGGAACGGCGGGGCGCAGGCGGGGTGGCGGCCGGGGCCACGCGCCGAAGCCGAGATCATCCAGCTGCGGAAGCGAGCCAAGTTGTGCATCATGAAAGATGAGCCAGCAGAGGCAGAGCTAATTTTGCGTGATGCTCGTCTTGCCTCTAGGAGTGGTAACAAGTAGAAAGACTCAAAGGGCTACTTTTAACTTCTTGTGAGCTTTCTTTGATTCTTTTTGATAATACTCAACTGCTGCTGATTCTTATATTTCAAGTTGTCCTTTCTTAGGTATTTCTTTTTCTTTTACTGTGGTTTATCCTGACAAAAGATCATATTTATGATAGTCAGGTAACAATTTTTTGCTCTGGCATGTTTGAAAGTATTTTTTTTCTCTCAGCATTTGCCTGAGTATATAAAATTCTGTATTCAAATAATTTTCCCTTAGAAATTTGAATTAGTAGCTTTTTTTATTTTTTTTGGTTTTTGGTTTTTGGTTTTCTGTCATTCAGTGTCAGTTTCCGTCTCACTTTATAGGTAATGTGTTACTTTTTTTCTCAGGAAGGACTAGGATGCTCAATACAGAGAGCTGAGTGCAGATTCTGGGCTTCGTGTTTATTGGCAAAGGATGCTTATAGGCATGTTTCCATCCAGGGTGATTTTATGGTGAATGTCTAGCTAGAGGAGATGGGCCCCTCTTTCACTGCAGAAGTAGGACGTCCTTATTTTGCTGGATGAAACCCACTGGTCTAGCTATTCAGAGTCCAGTTTTTAAATTAGTCTAATAATTACATCAAGGTCCAGTCATCACTTTTCTATTTGCGCACCAGCTTGCAGATTCTCAGGATTTCCCTTTGGAATCGCCACAATTACCTCAGTGTTCTGAGCTGCCATGTTCCTTATCTGTACTTCCTGTCAATCCAATCTCATTGGCCTTATAGTCTGGATTTCTTCAAACATTCAGGTCCACTTCTGTCTCATTTTCTTGGTTTAGAGAACATTTATTATTATTCTTTTTTCTTAATTATGTTTTGTAATCTTATTTGATCACTGGAAAGAAAAGGAAAGAAAATATTTGCTGGATCAGACATTTTTCAACTTATTTGAAATTGCTGGTTTTCTTTAAAAACTTCATAAAATACTATATAGGTGTTTTGTTGCCCCCAACTTTGTATAATTATAGAATAGAATCTAAGCATTTTAACATAATATTCAAGACTTTCTGTCCTTAAGAATAAGGCATTCCTTTTCAATATCATCTTTTCTTTATTCCTGTGATAGGTAGGATTCTATAATGACCTTCAAGATTCCTGGCCCCTTATGCACACACATCTTCTCCCTGTTATTCAATCATGATTTAATCTCTGTTCTACTGTGAAGTAATTTTGCAGATGCAATTAGGATCCCAAATTAGTTGACTTTAAGATGATCTCATTAGGCTTAACCTAATCTCATAAGCCCTTTAAAAACAGTTTTCTTTGGCTTGGCTAAGAAGAAGTCATAGATGCAAACAATAAGGGGAACTTGGCATGTGAGAGGTTCTCAGTTACCGGCTTTGAAGGTGTAGGGAGCTCTATGGCAAGGAATGCAGCAGCCTCTAATAGCTCACAGAGGTCTCTGGGTGACAGCCAGCAAGGAAACAGGTATATCAGTCCTACAACCACAAGGAATTGAATTTTGCCAACAACAAGAATTAACTTGGAAGCAGATTTTTTCTCCAGAGCCTCTGCATGAAAACTCAACTCTAACTGACACCCTGATTTCAGCTTTATCTACCCAGAGCAGAGAACACAGCCACTGTGTCTGACTTTTGACCAAAGGATCCATAACAAACAAATGTGTATCATTTTAATCCCTTAGTTTGTGTGATTTTTTTAGGCAGAAATAGAAAACTAATATTGGTACATTCTCTCACCATTCTACATTTGTTATGATGAACTCTAAACATTTGTTCTATGTCTTCATGTCTTTGTTTCTGACTGAAAACTACCTGTAACGTCCTTTCTTCTATATCTTAAAGTTTTTTGTTCATTGTTTTGGGGGTTTTTTGTTTTGTTTTTGACAATTATCCAAAGCTTACTTACAATTCTTCATAAATTGTTTTTGGGAAACATGGTATCTCCCTATTCTGAAAAAATATCACTTTGTATCTCATATATGATATATTTTATTCTGCCAAATTTTATATTGCTGAGAGCAGGAGGCATTCCTTTGTCCATCACTTTGCTTGCATAGCACTTTCAATAGTGTCTTATGCCTAGAAAGTAAGCAAGCTATATTGTTAAATTAAATTTTGACCCTCCAGGGACAAACACTGTAACAAACTAAACATACTCCTTCAAATAGATGAAAGACTTTAATAGAAAATATCATATTGCTGACTCTAAAATAAATGAATGATGATAGAGGTTTAGGCTTTCAGATTCAAATTATCAGAGGTTTCATCATCTAAATAATAAAACAGGAATATTATGTCATATATAACATTTTGTAGTTTGAAAAACATTATCATGTTATTATTTTGATTTTCTAAAAAATTGTAAAAGGTAGGAAGTTCATATTTAATAGCTGAGGACACAAACTTTTTTATAATATGATTTATAAAGTTATACAGATAACTGTTAATGAATCATATACTCCCAATCTATCTTGTAACTTAAATCTAATCCTTTCCCAAAACATCATGTACTCCCCTGTTATGGTAAGTTTCTGCTAGAAAATAATTATTTCTTAGGTACTGTATTAATTTTCTATTGCTGCTGTAACAAATTACTATAAATTTAGTAGCTTAAAACAACACAAATTTATCTTATAGTTCTGAATGTCAGGAGTCCTAAAAACAAGGTGTCAGCGGGGCTGTGTTTCTTCTGGAGGCTATGGGAGAGAATCAGTTTTCTTGCCTTTTCCAGCTTTAAGAAGCTGCCTTCATTCTTTGGCTCATAACCCCGTCCCTCATCTTCAAAGTCAGCAACAGTACAGCATCTTTAAATTTCTCCCTTTCTCTCTCTCTCTCTCCCCCTCCCTCTCTGTCACCTCTGCTTCTGTCATCACATCTCCTCTGACTCTGATTCTCCTGCTCCCTCTTTAATTTATAAGGATGCTTGTGATCACATCTGGCCCTACCTGGCTGATCCAGGAACATATCCCCCCCGCCAGGGTCCTTAGGTTAAGGACATTTGCAAAGTCCCTTCGCCATGCAAGGTAATATATTTGCAGCTTCTGGGGATTAAGACATAAACACTTCAGGGGAACCAGTTTTCTTTCTATCACATATATCTTTGCTTAGAACTCTAAGAGAGATGTATCAATAGGTTTTATCTAGTATTAAGATTAGCAGACTTTAGAAAGACAGTTCTTTACTAAAACCACTAAATTTAAACAGTTTCACATGTTATAATTAAAGAGAAACAGTAGAAAAGTATAGAAAATTTACTTTATTGAATGAACTTTGTTTACCTAGTATAATTGATGTTTCTAATAAACAGCTTTTTACAGTTTTTCCGTCATGGCACAAAATTGGGTTACAAACAGAATGCAAGTTGCCACTCTTTTGTTTGAATTTAAAGTGAATATTTTTTTAAAAGATTTTTTTGATGTGGACCATTTTTAAAGTCTTTATTGAATTTGCTACAATACTGCTTCTGTTTCATGTTTTGGTTTTTTGGCCGTGAGGCATGTGGGATCTTAGCTCCCTGACCAGGGATTGAACCCGCATCCCCTGCATTGGAAGGCGAGGTCTTAACCACTAGACTGCCAGGGAAGTCCCTAAAGTGAATATTTTTAAATAGATATCCAATAAAAGAGGTCAGATTAGCATCGGAGTCATAAAAATAAAGGTAAAAAACATCACTTGCCTTTGTTCTATAACTGAGCAAGTTTACAGCTAATTTTAGTTTTTGGAGGTGAAATGTCATCACCGTTTTTTTTCATACTTACAATTCTATAATTTGAAATTTTTATATGATAATTCCTTTGGAAAATGCTCAAACTGATTAAAATATAAACTGCTATCTTTTAATTAGAGATTTTTAGAACTCATCTGTGAACAATTAAATACTGTTCTATCACCACAAGTCTGTTTTCAACAGAAAACATCAGTGAAGTAATACTGGCTCAATCCCAGTTGGTTTCATTAAGAAAATGTAGCAAAACTACCAGCTAAATTAAGAAGAAAAATTAAATACTTTATAGGTAGTTACTGAGAGCATTTATTTATTTATAATGATTTATATGGATAGGCAACAGAAAATATTATATGCATTTTAAAAATAATTTTATTTTTAATTTCTTAGAACCTACCTGTATGAATCATTGCTGCAAAAATATATATAAGAATCAAATTGACAAATTAACACAAATGAAATATGATGTTGATTTTCTAAAATATAAGATATAAAGTGCATTCTAAAATGTCTTCCAGCCCTCAGAAATTATTTAGTATCTGTGTGTTACACAAATGAAATGTCATCATATTTATTAATAAAACATATTTATTTACACATTAAACTGGATTAAATCAAAATGTTTCTGATATTTATTTCTTTACACAATTATGCCTCTTGATTAATTAGCATTTTTGAAAAAGAGGGTTTTTGGCTAGGCTTACAAGATAAAGTAGCCTCTGAGTCAGTGAATTCCCTCTCAAGTGGGATCTGTATACAATACATAAGCTTCTACCTTTTATCTTTTGGGTTAGAATAAGGAAGAGAAAGAAACCGCTATTTACTGAGTAGAAGGAAGTATATGTGCTTTAAATCATTGTTTTCTTCCCCATTTTACAAATGGGGGAAGGATCACTAAGGGTCACACAGACAGCAAATGGTGGAGTCAAATTTCATCTCTTGAAGTGTTCCCAAATTCATAGTTTGTCCATTATAAACACTGTCTTCCTATAGGTTTAATTTTAATGACATAAGTTTTTAGTGGAAACTAATGTCAACATATTACCATGGAGTGTAGAATTTGGGAAATTTTCTGGATATACCTTCAATTCTAGTTTTATTTGGGATAGTAATATACAAAAATACTGAAAATCTAGCCTCCTGGAGATATCCCACATATTCCTGAGGACAAAGTGGCAGGAAAGAAAGACCCTAAAATATGTCTGTAGCTCTTAGGAGTCTTCTGAAAACCACTAAGAAATATCTATAGTTATTAGGTTAGATATTATCATAGGCATTTTAAACTACACTGGCCATAGGCCAGTCAAAAGCAATTCTTTGGAATGCACAATACTTATTTATTAAAAAGAGAGAAAGAAAACAATGTAGTAGTTTTAATGTCAATGATTTTAAACAGGTCAGATTCAACTAAATGTGTAAGCCCAAAACATTTTTATTTTATGTCTATTATTACTTTCTCACATCTTTTGCCCCTCATACTTCTACATTCTCCCAACTGGCAATTTTGCTTGAGGGTCTCAAAACTAACTCATTTTGTTTTAACCAATTAAAGAAAATCTTGGATAAAATGTTGATTATATTAGAAAATATGAGAAAAATCGATGCATATTTTACTTTTTAAGGTGAAATTCACATAACATAAAATTCACCATAGCAAAGTGAGTGATTCAGTGGCATTTAATACATTCACAATGTTGTGAAACTACCATCTCTATCTAGCTCCACAACATTTTCATCACCCAGAAAGAGACCCCATACCCTTTATAGAGTCACTCCCCATTTCTCCCTACCCTAACCCGAAGCCACTCTGCTTTCTATATCTACCGATTTTGCTATTCTAAATATTTCATATAAATGGAATCATACAATATGTGACCTTTTATGTCTGGCTTATTTCACTTCACGTAATATTTTTGAAGTACATCTATGTTGCACATTCCTTTTCATGGCTGAATAATATTCCATTGTATGGCTATACCATAGTTTGTCCGTTTATTATTGATGGACATTTGGATTGTTTTCATCTTTGTGCTATTGCAAATAGTACTTCTGTGTTCATTTGTGTACAAGTATTTGTTTGAATATTTGTTTTCAAACACTTTGGGTATATACCTAGGAATGGAATTGCTAGGTTATATGGTAATTATATGTTTAATTTTTGAGCATCTGCCAAACTATGTTCAATAACAGCTGTCCATTTTACATTGCCAACAGCAATTAACATGAGTTCCAATTTCTCCATATCCTTGCCAACATATGTTATTTTCCTTTAAAAAAAATTAGCCATCCTAGTAAGTATGAAATGGTATCTCATTGTACTAAGCATACTTTCTTGTCCTTGTTTGCCATTTGTATATCTTCTTTGGAGAAATGTCTGTTCAAACCTTTTGTCCATTTTTAAAAATTTGGTTGTTGAAATTTTACAGTTATTACAAAATATTGGCTATATGTGTTGTACAATACATCTTTGAGCCTATCTTACACCCAATAGTTTGTGCCTTCCATTTCCCGCACCCTATGTCATCCCTCCACTGCTCCCCACTGGTAACCACTAATTTGTTCTCTATATCTGAGTCTTCTTTTTTGTTATATTCACTAGTTTGTTGTATTTTTAGATTCCACATATAATTGGATACTTGACCCTTATAAGATATTTTATTTGCAGATATTATATCCTATACTGTAGTTTATCTTTTCACTTACTCAGATGCACACAATTATTTAATTTTAATGAATTCCCATTTATCTATTTTTTCTTTTGTTGCTCATGCTTTTGGTGTCATATGCAAAAACCATTGCCAAATCTGTGGTTGTGAAGATTTAGCCCTATGATTCCCTTCAGAGTTTTGTAGATTTAGCTTTTCTATTTAGTTTTTGATCCATATTGAACTAATTTTTATTAGTGTTGGGTGTCTGACAATACTCTTTTGCAAACTTAACTTTTGTTGTATTGAAAACTCTGCCCTGATATACCTTTGTGCCTTACCCTTCATGTAGTTATTGTTATAAATTACATTTTTGTACATTTATGCACAATGCATAGATTTATAATTATTGAATGATACATTTATGTTTTAAATCACATAGGAGTAAAAGAGGAGCTACAAAGCAAAATACAGTAATACTGACTTTTATATTTACCTATGGAGTTACCTTTACCAGTGTACTTTATTTCTTTGTATGGCTTCAGGTTACTCTCAAGTGTCCTTTAATTTTAGCCTGAAGGGCTCCCTTTAGCATTTCTTATAAGACAAGTCTACTGGCAACAACTCCCTTAGCTTTTGTTTATTTGGTAATATCTTAATTTTACTCTTTGTTTCTGAAATATAGTTTTGCCAGTTATAGTATTCTTGATTGACAGTTTGTTTTTTCCCCAGTTAAGTGGGAAAGACAAGGGTGAATTTTAAAGTGCCACAAAGCTCTCCTACTGTGTTTAAGTCATCTTTTCCTTGATTCAGCAATTGCTTGGTTGCTATAAACCCTTGATTATTTTCCAGAGTTTTATCAAGTTGATTCTGATAATTTTGACTTATTTTTCTGTTTCTGTGTAGGGTCAGGTTCTTGGAACTCTCTACTCTGCCACTTTCACTGACATCACACAATAATAGTTTCTAAACATTTGATATCTTCATGTAGCCATGTAATTTTAGATTCCCAGCATCACATTCCTGTAATGTTTCTTCTGATGATCTAATTGTGGCCAGTGCTCATTTCTGGTTTCATAGATCCCTCCCCTTCAGACTCCCGAAGCTGATTTCATCCCAAATGCTCAAATATCACATTCATGTTTGCTCTTCTGGCTCTTGGCTGCCTGTGTCAAGATCTCCATGCTCTCAAGGTGTGAAGCAGAGTTCCAGCAGCCTCCAGGATGAAGGTCTGCATTGTCACCATGCTCAGCTCTGGTCTCAGTGCCTAGAGGACACAGCTTACCTTGACCTGGCCCTTCCTGCCACATGTGCATCTCTGAATGATTATTCAACATTAGATTCACTTAGAAAGTTATAGGCCAGCATCACACACACCAGGTTTTTTTCTCTCCAGCAGGAGTCCTTCTTACGTTCCCACAGTAGTTCGGGGGCTCTTTCCCTTGGCATTTCAAGTTACAATTTAGTTGCCAAGAGACGAGATCACATGGATGGATGTGGGAGCCACTGTGGCTTAGAAGTTTGTCCTATCTCACAAATAGGAGCAATTATATCTTGCAAAATGTTCTGTGGGTATAACTTCTTTGGTCCTGGCAAGGGACAAACCTAGTTTGCATTCAGGGAAGTCACCAGTTAGGACTTCCCACCAAGTATTAATAAATCCTTCACACTCTTCCCAGCCCAAATGCAGTTTGCAAAAGAGGAGTTATTTTCAATCATGCAAAATTGCATATATTATTCCATCTTTATATTCCATCTTTATTACATGCCTAAGAAACGGCTATAAGTTACACCAAGGTTAAATTACTCTATAGAGAAGATGTTTGCTAACCCTTTACTCATTATTTCTTTATTACATATACATGATAAATCATTCGTAATTACATATATAAAGATAATTTTGAGAGAGAAAAAGAAAAAGTATATATCTATTTCTATATAATGTGATATTATATTTCTCACAGACTCTAACTACTATTGTCCCTATATATTATTTTCCCACTATACTTATGCCAAAAAGATGATTAAAATATTAACCAACCTACAATCATTCCATGTTGTTAAAGATCATGTGTGAAAAAATTCACCAGATTTATTTTATCCTTTTGTATTGGGTATAAGGATTTACTTATACATGTTTAGAGAGCTTGGAAGTATTTGGAACAGTCTAGTTATTTATTAGGCCATAAATATGAATGTATGATAGGAAGAGCCATACAATGGTAATTTTTGTTTTAGTTTTAAAATATATCTAATTTTTATATTTCAAATTGAAATTTAAAAATCTCTTCTCAAAGTAAAACATGCTAGTAAGAAAAAAATGGAAAACTACCATATAATGGAAAACAAAAGTATAATTCTTCTGATTTTACCTTACAAAGAGAAATATTCATTGTGTATTGTGTATTGTGTATTTTCTAGCATTTTTAGTCTATTTCTATAGATGCAGATACATTTAATTATAAAATTATTAGCATGCTATTTTTAAAACTAGCATTATAATACAACAATATTCCTAATATTTTAAACTCTTAGCATTATTGGTAGTAGCTGCGTAGTATTTCCTTATAAAATTGAACCATAATTCTTAACTATTCTTCACTTTGGGCCACTCAAGTTGTTTGTATATTTTTAAAAATAAAAGTGTCAATATTTCTTAGACTCAAGTTTCCATTGCTTTCCCTGTATACCAAAGATCTGAGTGAGATTTTTGTTAGCAAATTTTCAAAGCTTCCTATTGTATGAAGAAGTTAATCACTGCTGTCCTGTGCCAATTCAATTTGAGAAGCATTCATGAGCACTTAAAATGCATGAGACACTTCTGATCCAGCACTTAAGAAAATGAACTGAATGGTTGGAAAATCAGTTTTAGACATAACACATACAGATTGCAAAGACTTTTATATTAGAACTAGAATGAGTTTTTTGTCCACAAAGAGAAACTTGAGTTAATGGAATCTAAAGAATGAGAGGCCTTGGGGAAAGATATTGTTCAGATCTGATATGCCATTAAGAGATTAGATGCTTTTAAAGCTGCCAAGAGAAAAGTCCAAATGATACACATTCATGATAGTAATGGGAAAAGAAATTTAAAAAAGAATCTTCCACAGGTTCACTCAGCATAAAGCCACTGATTAAATAATGACTAGAAGGAAATTACACATTTAAGTGTAATACCATTCACATGAATAACAACATTCCCTGAAGAAATATATTTGCTAACATTCTAATAGAACCCAGTGCATATTGTCTTCCAAGAGAGTTAAATTGATTCAGGAAATAGAGATGGTGATTTAGTTGTAATTCTTTGAAGGTATTGCTCTATGTAAGATAGAAAGCATACTTAGATTTTTCAAAAATCACTGAAAGCAGTTCTTGATAGAAACAACTATTGGGAATTTAAAGGAAATTTTTAGCCTGTGGAAACAGTAATAGTGGGTAACATATTAACTTACTAAGATATATGAAAATAGGAACAGAAGTATTGGACCAATTCAAAGGAGTAATGGATTTACTTGTAGTAGAGAAAACATTTAACAAGGTAATTATTATTAATGTTCTAAATACATATTTTATTTAGTAAAAACTAACTCCATCTTAAAAGATGACATTGAAAACATCAATCTTAGGATGCAAAAACTAGAAGGAACTTTAGATATCATCAGCATCTTCATCTGAGCAAACAAAGGTCTAAGAATTTGATATTAATTATCCAGTCACACATCTAGTAAGTAGGTACATAAGCCAAGATTACATGCAGCAGCAAATAAAAATAAATTCAGATGAAGTTGGCTTTTATTTATTTTTTGCCAAACTACATAGGTAATCAGTCCTAGAATAATGCAGTAATTCAATGATGCTATTAGGGGATGGGGATCTTTTCATTTTTTGCTCTGCTATCTTTAGCATCTAGGCCTTCTCTGCCAAGCTGACAACCTTGCGATTGAAAGATGGTTGCTTCCCACCTAAGACTCCCAATTACACATGGGTAGGAAATGAAAAACATGGTTAAAAAAACATAAAGAATTTTTCTTTAATGAGGCTTATATTTTTAGGCATATCCTCCTCAGAGGCACCTGTTTACAATTCAGTTAGTGAGGCCTGTGTCACATATCCACTCTAATTACAGGGAGGCTGAAATTTTTATTATTTTAATTGAATATCTTTCTGCCCACACCCCCTCCCCCCCCTGCAAACTGGAATTCTGCTAATGAATTAGAAGGATGTAATTGATAATGTGAAGGCAATTTGCATTGTTCACCACAAACATCATAACTATATACCCATCTTCTGGTGAAAACCTGTATTAATCAGAATTCTCCAGAGAAACAGAGATAATAGAATATTTATTTATCTATTTATCTGTCTATCAATCTGTCTGTCTATCTCTCTATCTGTTGACTTGTTTTCAAGAATTGGCTCACACATTGTGGGAGCTGACAAGTCCAAAATCTGCAGGGCAGACTGCCAGATTGAAAACCCAAGAAAGAGTTGATGTTGCAGTCTCAAGTCTAAAGGCTGTCTGGAGGTATAATTCTTTTTTCCTGGGGGACTTGTCTCATCTGTTAAGACCTTCAACAGATTGAATGAGGCCCACCCACATTATGGAGAGTAATCTGCTTTACTAGGATTTAAGGAGTAAATCTGATTACTCATCTGATTTAATGTTAGTCTCATCTAAAAATGATCTTAGATGAGATTAGCATCTAAAATCTACTGATTTAAATATTAGTCTCTTCTAAAAAATTCCTTTACAGTGACATGTAGTCTGGTGTTTGACCAAATATCTGGGTATTGTGGCCTAGGGAAGTTGACACATACAGTTAACCATCATAAATCTATCTCTCATCAATTTGGCACCCATAGATATCTCCTTAAACTATACTCAATCTCCAAAAAAAGACAACAACAGGTGATATGCTTCCTAACATGATACAACTATCCTGTATACAACTGAAAATGCACTGACTTGCTCCCCAGAAAAGGATACAAAGTTGTTGCGTGATGTTCTCTCTTCTCCTTGATATCCTGTCACTTAAATACTATGATGTAAATTCAACACATCGTATATGATAAGAGAATAAGAGATGAAAGAAAATATATATATATTTTTTCATAATTAAATGAGGAAGAAATACCCATGACAATTACAGTTCTCATTTCTATAACTAGTCGTGGGCATAGTTGGTATTTATAACTGCTTTATTCCACTACTCATTCCCTTTGCCCTCAGCAAGCACCTTAGCTGGTCATGGTTCTTTCCATGATGGAGTGACTCAAACCTTCATTCCTGAGGGGTCTGGGCCATTCGTGACACTGCCTGAATTGGGTTGTAGTTTTTCCATTGACTTTAATCACAGGGCATGATAACTCTAAGAGACACCAAAGGGATCTCCTGTATTCCAGACATAATCTTCCTTACCTCCACTGTGGCTAGCAGTTCATTGTTTCCTTGGTAATCAGGATCAATCATCTCATCTAACACAGCACCTCCCTTCATTGCCTGTTGATTCAGTGGCATAAGAAACCGAAAGCAGCAAGGTAGCAGATATAACTTCCAACTCAGTGGAATACTTGATGTGTCTCCTGGAGGAATTGTTCTGCAATTTGGAACTAAGACTTCTAGGTCAGAAAAGCATAAGGTTGTGGGTACAGAAAGCAAAAATTTTGCTAGTGGACCACTAGGGGTAATAGTGAGTGGTGCCACCTCAATTTCCACCCCTGGATGTTTGAACCCTTAAATCCTGGTTATGAGAAAAATAGCATCATATATTGGACACTAATTCAGAGCATATACAGCCTCCTAGAGAACATTGCTCCAGCCCTGCTAGGTATTGCCACCTAGTTGGAGATATAACTGAGTCTTCCAAAGGTCATTCTACCATTCTATCAAACCAGCTACTTCAGGATGATGGAGAATATGGTAAGACCAGTGAATTCCATGAGAATGAGCCCATTTCCACATTTTTCTTTTTTTGCTGTGAAGTGAGTTCCTTGATCAGAACAATGATCATAAATGTGGAGTATCATGATGGTAGAAATGGCATTCTGTAAGTCCATAGATTGTAGTTTTGATACAAGTGTTGCATGGAGGGAATTTAAGTTCACATCCAGAGTAAACGTCTATTGCAGGAAGAACAAAACACTGCCTTTTTTTTTCTTTTTTCAAGGAAGCTATCCAACGTAATCAACCTGCCACCAGGCAATGGCTGATCACACCTGGGAATGGTGCCATATTGGGGGCTCAGTGTTGATTTCTGTTGCTGGCAGATTGGGCACTCAGAGAGTAGTCCTGGCTGACAATCAGTAGGAAGCTGGGGCTCTCAGTCCTATAACCAGAAGGAAATAAACTCTACCAGCAACCTTAGGGAGCTTGTGAGATGATTTTTTCCAAGACAAGCCTCCAGATGAGAAAACATCCTGGCCAACACCTTGACTGAGCAAAGAACAGGCATACTGACTTACAGAAACCGTGAGATAATAATGTGTGCTGTTGAAAGCTGCTAAGTTTATGGTAATTTGTTACACAGAAATAGAAAATAAGCCTAATAGAAAACCTTACCTAATCACTCTATTTGAAATTGCTATCCCTCCCCTTACTTCCTGCACCCTCAGCTTAAATTCATTTCATCCACAGCACTTTTCACTATCTACTATACTATACAACTTATTTATATGTTTTAATGTCCCGTTCTCTCAACTATGGTGAAAATTTCATGAAACAAACAGAGCTTTTTTCCTCCTTTGTCACAGATATATCAACTGTGCTTAGAATAGCAGCTGACAAGTAATGGACACTCAAGGAGTATTCGCTGAAAGACAAATGAAAATCTGTATCACATCCCAATAAGCCTGTCCTAAAGAGTTAGAAAGCTTGAATAACGTATAGAAGAGTAAATATAGGAGATAAGTCACAGGAAGTGTTCCTGGAAATCCTGATTCCAGTCTGGTTCTACCACTTGTACGCAACTCTGAACAAGTCTAAAACTTGCTTAGCTTCAGTTTTGTCATCTCTGAGTATGGACAATAATGCTAGACCTGTTTGCTCACATGCTTATTTTCAGAGTCAAAGTAATGTATATAATGTTGCTTAATAAATTTTAAGGAACAATATTAATTCTAAATGAAGATATACAGGTGGCCAATATATATGTAAAAATATTTCTGCTTCCTAGTAAACAAATGAATTATAGGCAAAACATTAATGATATATCACGTATTGACTGTCAAACAAATTTAGTAGGGCTGCTACCCAATATTGTGTATATTCCCAATATACTGTTGGGAAGAGTGAAATGATGTTATAAAGCTATGAATAGCAGTTTGGAAAACCTCAAAAAAGTGCATGTTTATCTTTTATTCTAGCAGTTTTTCTTGTAGGAACCTGTCTTTGGGGTGTAATTAGACTAGACAGGTGTACAATATATAGATATAAGAATGTTCATAAAAGTTCTGTTTGCAATTGTAAAACGATGTAATTTACCTAAATGTTTAAACACAAACTGATGCGTTGTTTAAATGGTATCTTTCTCTCTCTCTCTCTTTTTCTGTCTCTTTCTCACATTGAAGAAACCTTTGCCACTGTCTGAACACCACCATTAACCTGAGGCTAGGATCATTATAACTTTCCCAACCATCCAACTCAATGGGTTTTCCTGAGACCATATCTGAGGACTAATGACCTGTGTTGCCCTTGTGACATTCTGTTTCTCTATAGACTAAGAGAAGTAAATCAGTGGGAAAGTAGAGTAGACCCTCTGAGATGGTATCATAACCAAAGAATATTGATTCTTTGTTTTTTCATCCTTATTGCATATTTTCAAAGTATACATTGAATTATATGTGAGCGTACATTATAATTTGTTTTGCAATGCAGTAGCTAAGCCACACAATTTCCTTTTAACATACTTTTAATTTTCTAATTCTTGCTGACTGTCATTCCTGTCTTGACATTTATCACTAAGAATTTCTTTTGAGTGATTCTCAGTAAATTGTTGAGGAAGCTTTTGAAATAGCATTGATATTTCCATAAGCCTCACAGGTATTATCTTGTATATTCATTTGTGTGGAACTTAAGTTTTCTTTCCATTTGGCATTCTCAAAAGAATTTACTTGGTTTCTATTTTTTGCCTGTCAAAATTACTCTACTTGATATAAAATATGATGTAGGACTTTATTTTTCTGCAGAAAAATTCAAGAAAGGATATAAAGACTGATAAATTTTATCCTAAAACTGACCAGAGTATTTGACCAGGCCTATAATCTCTGCAACTAAATAGTCCCTAAATGTTAGTCAAGTTTATTTACCTTATCAGGAAGTCTGTCACTGAGATAAGAAAATTATGTGTACATAGAGGGAGATTGAGATCAATAGGAACACTTGAATGTAGTTTGGTGCTCCTTGACAACCTCTACAAGAAAAAACAACATTTGCATTCTTCACTTTGCTGTACACCTGAAACTAACACAACATTGTAAGTTGACTATACTCCAATAAAAAAATAAATAAATGTACACAGTTCCCTAAATCATAGCCATATCAATCACTCAGTTATATCACAGATAATACAACACTACTGCCATTTGGTAATTGACAGACTCCTTGCTTTTTAACTATTATGTCAGTGGAAATGGATTAGGTCAAATCATAATGGTTAATTTGAAACAGTAAATAGTGAAATTCTTGGCGTTTCATATACTTGCTTTAGAAAAGCTTAACTTTTTTTAGAAGCACTGTACTTTTACTTGCATATATATGCATATTTATATAATAGAAATTAACATTTATTCTAAAAATTTTATTAAAAATAATCAAGTCTATCTTTCTTAATTGTTGTCTCCAGTTACCCAAAGAATCTAGTAGGAAAAAAAATTACGTCTGCTTCTTAAAATATCGCTATTTATAAATAGAATTTTTAAAACATCTTTGAATGTTAGTTCTTTTATTGGTATTGCAAATTTCTTTATTTTACTTGGCACTTTGATTCTTTTAAATGTTTATTTTAGAGAACTTATCTTCTATTTTCTTTCAAATTCTCTGTTAGCATCCTCCTCCTAACCCAAACCCTCTCTTGATTGAATATCTGTTTCTTACAGTGGCAGGTGGTATTTCTCAGTAAAGGTAGTGCATATCCTTTAGGTCACTCAATTATGCACATCCAATAAATCACTAATTTTACTTTTCCTCTCCACTGCAACTCCCTTAGGAAAGGCTTTTATTGTTTCTTACCTGGTTCATGGTAATATTCTATTTATTGGTTGCTTTGTCTTTAATCTTGTTCTATGGCAAAGTTTCATGCATACTGACGCCAAAAGAATCTTAATAAAATGAAAGTCCTACTGTGGCACTGCATTATTTAACTCCTTCAATGTTTCCTACAGTCACATTTAGTCATATGATAGACAGGGTTCCCCATGATTTGGTTGGACCCCATAATTCATCAATTCTCATTACTTCCACAAATACACTCTGCTCTAGCCATCCTTCTTTACATCGTGCATTTTTCTTTTAGAGTATGCATGCTTTTATTTCTATGTTTATACAAAACTGTTTTTTTTTTTCCCCCAAAATATCCTCTCACTTCCAACATCCAACACTTCTTCTTCATGCTCTTTTATATCCTTCAAGACCCAGATCAGATGTGACTTTTCCCAGGTAGCCTACCTGGGGATTGTTTGGGCACCCCTGTTCTGTCCTCGTATGGAACAATAAGAATACCTCAACCACTGATTGCCATTATCTCTTCCTGTGTGTCTTTTCTCCTTATTTCTGTAAAATGCATATAAACATACACTCACACACACTTGCCTGCACATATAGTCACAGACACAGAGACACACACCAGAAAAAAGTAAAAACATTTTCTTTACTCTCTGAAAAATATCCCAGCCATTTAACAGAATGACCATTGCTGGTGATCAATAAATTTTTGAATGAGTCTTGATATGACTTCAAGATTTTAGGAAATAGAGATGACCAAGACTATGAATATTTAAAATCTAGAATTAAAACTTTCTTGCCCTAGTATCTCTAATTCTACATATTTTTAATAACAAATAATTTAATATGTATTAGAAAATTGTAGCTACATTTAATTGTTATATCAGTGCAATGATATATGTCAAAATTTTACTTTCTATGAAATACTAGTACAATTTAGATATTTATGACATGGTTAATCTTTTATTTAAATTCAACTCTAAATAAACTCCTTCACAAATATGTCAATGCAAATGGTCTCAAAATATCTTTGTGTTATGTTAAAATAAATATTCTAGAGTAATCTCATACATATATATGCATATATATGTATATATACCTTATATAAATCCCATTAATTAAAGTATTAGAGATTATTTGAAGTTTAAGTTATGGTTCTATGTAGGAGAAATTCAGCAGATACAATCTAGGATGACCAATAATCTAATATTATTTCATTAGCATGACTTTTTTTTTTGGCTGCACTGCACAGCTTGCAGGATCTTAGTTCCCTGACCAGATATTGAACCCGAGCCCTTGGCAGTGAAAGCATAAAGTCCTAACCACTGGACCACCAGGGAATTCCCTAGCATAACTTTTTTTGAAGTAGGAAAATACCTAATTTGGAGGATCTAAGTGATTCTACATAAATCAATAAATATTTATTGAGTAGGTCTTTTATAGATCAGGCATTGTTCTAAGACCCTGGCATACATCAGTGTATACACATAAGGCATTTATTAAGATTTTGTTCAACCACTTCATAAAAATGTGATTAGTATATGCTTTATTCTTGTAAAGTCCTATTCTAAGACTCTGACATATCACGATTGCATAACAACATGAGCTCCATGAGAAAAAACAGTACTTTAATCATTTTTAATGACTATATACTGTCTCTGTGAAAGACTATAGTGAAAATATTTGGGGCATGGGACCACTTTGGGGTCTCTTAAATCATGCTACATACATGGCTATTTATCAATTCTATTCAAGTTGACATGTTCTTTTTCTGGCCTTCAGCCCCCAAACTGAGCTCCTTTAATACAGATGAAACATATGCTCAATATAAAAAGAATTTACACAAAGACACTTAATTTTCTTCCCAGATCTTGAATTACTTGGTAAATATGCCTGGTATTTGAGGGGAAGGATTATTTTAAATCACATTAGTAGAGGGCATTTGTCTTATGGATTAACATAAGACATTTACTCTTCTTAAAAAATATGAAAAGGATCAGACACCTTTCTAATATAGAGCACATCAAAATATGATGGAATTTATCATATATAACTGAAATACACAAGCTTAATTGAATTTATTTAAAAATTAGGGGTTTATAAGACTCCAACACTTCATCTAAATTAGGCAGAGAATCTTGGCAGGAAACAATAAGTAAAGAAGAAATTTTTCCTTTCCAATTTACCAGGGTATAGGCATATCTTTTGATATAGTGTAATAATATGTTTTGGCATTTTTTACAAGGCAAAAGTGCAAGAAAATATTTTGTTAGAAGTGGATGGTCACAAATGCTGTGTTTTCCTTAGATGAGATCAAAGATGATGTACTGGAAAATTCCAACAACAACAATAGTAACTTTGACATTGCCATAGACCTAAATACTGTTAATTATTTTTGTATTTTTTAATAGAGACTCAAAGAACTAAAACAAAGGGAATTTGCTCGAAATGTAGCATCTAAATCCAGGAAAGATGAAAGAAAACAGGAAAAGGCACTCCAACGCCTGCACAAGCTGGCCGAGCTAAGAAAGGAAACTGTATGGTGAGTCTACAGTAAAATGTTAAGTTTTCTTAAAACATGACAACAAAAAAAAGGAACTGAATAAAGGGCACAAATCTATCTATTTCTGTACCCAGAATAAGACGCTCACATTTTCATGGCTTTCTGTGGGCTGTAAACACTAAATTGAATTTGAGTTTTATGCAAACACCTGTTTAATGCACATTTCAATAAAAAGCCAAATTACTATAATTTTAGTTTGTAAAAAAATTAATTTTACATTATTCTTCTCTTTAAGCTATCTTAGTTGAAAGCTATTCTATTTCTTGGCGAAATTCAAAACATTTGATTGAAGAAGAGACCAAAGCACCATCTCATAGCCTTTGTTATAAATGGAGTTTTAGGAGGAACTTACTTTTTCATTGAAAATTTGGAGAACTTTTATTTGCAATGATCTTTAGAACACATATGGAGCGAAAAAGAGAGGTTCCTTGCTCCATATGTATTCTTAATATATAAAGGTCAGGAGGGCCCTATGCATGTCAGAGGTAGGTTGAAATTAGTTTCGCTGTGAATGAACTCTAACTGGACTATTAAAACTTTACAACTCTTACACTTGGACCTGCTTCTAACAGAGAGCAGCTATAATGTTATAAATCAGAACTTAAAAATTCAGGCCAGGACAATGTTATGAAAAGATAGCCACCCTTAGGCTACCCTCCACCCCACCCATTAAATAGGCCTCTCTGATTATTATTTAAAACAAAGCTATTTTATGCCAAATTTATTTTATACAGAATAATGTTAGGGGATATTGACATATCAAAACATTGTTTGAGATGTCAGCTTCAGAAAAGTCAAAATAAAATTTAAATATATCTGGAATCCTATAGTGAACTGTTAATATCAAACATAACCTCTGTTGAATTATACCAACCAGATATTTTTATTCTGTGTAGTAAAAAATGAAAAATTATACAAGTGCAAGTTTACCTTTCATATTATCTCGGACCTATGTAATTTAATTCATTTGCAAATGTAAAGTCTAATATATTAAGAGAAGTAGAGCTGATAATAAGATATGTACAAAAGAAGCAAAACTTCTTATCTAAATTACTTTTCTTAGCACACATAAATATTTCACATTACACTGCTCCCCCAGGCACATGATTTTCCCAGTAATTTGGTGCCTCTAATGAGGTGTAAATTAAGTAGTGTTGCTTCTTAATATCAAACAAGGTAATAAAACAGTCCACTGTGTTAGATACTGAAGAAATTATTCGATTAAAAAAATTTGGACCATTTATAACTTCTGAGAAACTAACTTTTCAGAAAAGCATGGAAAATTCTGAACAGCATAATTCTTTTGGGGTAAAGATGATACTTAGGTAGTTCTTTGTTTATGTGCTGGACAGTATCATTCTTTTAATAAGAGCTCACTATTCATGGTATACTGTAATTCCAAATAAATGGAAACCACATCATAAGTATAGTCTTTTCCAATATTTACTCTATATAATGATATAATGGATAACTTCAGGATAATTTTTAAATATTAAGAACAGCCAATCCAAAAGACTCAGAGCTCTCATTGAGCATATCACCTGGCCTTTGGTAGATACTCAGTGAACACTGGTTGAATTGAATTGTTGAACTGAATTCCCAGCCCTGCTTACATCATGACTGAGAGTTTTTCTTTAACTTCCTTCATATTCTCCATATAGGATCAATGATGTTGAGTGTTTGTGAATTAAAAGTAATTTTATTTTAGAGAGTTCTGTATTCTAAAATGTCACTGAAGAGGCCATGGGGGTAAAAAAATTCTTGGTCTGGAAACACTGGCTGAGAGCATAGAAATGTCTTTGACCGTTGCTGTTAATAGCTATAAAAGTAACTTCAAGACATCATCTCCAAGTTATCCCAAACAATATCCAATAACTAAATTAAATTGCAGTTCTATGGAAGGCAATTGCACTACATGAAAGTAATTATCTTACAAAGATTTTAAAACTTGAAAAAAATCTTACGCTGACATTTCTAAGTTGTAAGTGTTTGAGTATTTTTCCTCAAGTGTCCTTTCTGAAAACACAATTTTGTTTCTTTTTGTAGTGCTCCTGGAAGTGGCCCTATG
Source organism: Balaenoptera borealis (assembly GCF_965194805.1). Taxonomy (NCBI): domain Eukaryota; kingdom Metazoa; phylum Chordata; class Mammalia; order Artiodactyla; family Balaenopteridae; genus Balaenoptera; species Balaenoptera borealis. The sequence continues at coordinate 49,136,299 of NC_138863.1, read as the reverse complement.
TTCAAGTCAACAACTGTTACTGTGAGAGAAAATTGTAATGAAATTTCCCAAAGAGTTGTTGTGGATTCAGTTAATAACCAGGAAGATTTCAAATGTACTTTGATTCATAGCCAAGAGAATGCTAAAGGTGTTACCACTGTTGCTACAGATCCAGAAAGCGTGAAAAGTTATACCGCCAAAAAGAGCCAACTTGGAGATCAAGCCCAGGGGATTCTCAGACACAAAATTGGCTTTTCTTTTGCATTTCCAAAGAAAGCATCCGTGAAGCTGGAGTCCTCAGCTGCAGCCTTCTCTGAATGCAATGATGATGCCTCTGTGGCAAAAGGATTTAGCAGAAAAAGTAGATTTGTCCCCAGTGCTTGTCATCTTCAACTCTCTTCACCAACAGATGGGCTTTTGAGTTATGAGGAGAAAGCTAATTCTTTTCATCCACCAGAAGGAAGGTGCACTGACAGAGAAACTGCTCAAACTCAAGAGATGAAAGAAGTTTCTAGTGAAAAAGATACATTACTATTACCTCCATTTTGCCAGTTTCAACTCCCTTCATCATCTGATGCAGATAATTGTCAAAATTCAGTCCCTTTAGCAGATCAAATTCCACTGGAAGATGTTATTATTAATGAAGACATACCTGTAAGTGGTAACACTTCTGACTTGCTAGGAAATAAATCTATAGTTCTTGATATGGCTAATGACTGCTTGTCTTTGCAAGCTACCGTAGAGGAAAGTGTTAAGGACAATGATGCATCCACGATTGAAGCTGAATGTAAAAATCACAGCCCTGACATGTTGGCCCCTTTAAATTCTGAAGAGGATAATATAACCCTACATAAAAAAATGGATTTATATAAAAGACCATGTGAGCCATTTGTACCCGTACTTAACAAAGATGGATCCACAGTTCTTCAGTGGCCATCAGAAATGCTGATTTACACAACTACTCAACCATCAATTTCCTATAGCTGTAATCCTCTCTGTTTTGACTTCAAGTCCACTAAATTAAACAACAATCTAGATAAAAATAAGCTGCCCTTAAGTGATCTTTCTTCTCATCAGAAGGGAGAAGACATTTGCAAGAGACCAGTTTTAGATTGCAAGGACACATCTGTGACAGGACTTACTGATCATGAAATTGGAGGTAGCAGAAATGGATATACCCAAGTCACTCCTCTTTTGGCTGATGATACGCTCTCCAATAGCTGTGATTCTGGAAAAAATGAGAGTATGAGTCAGAGGTATAAAAATATTTCCTGTAGGATCAGAAAAACAAAAATATATGCTTTTACTAAAAATCAGATAAAACAGGATGCTCTTGGTGGCAAATACAACAAAATAAGATTGAAAGATACTCATGAACCCTGGTTCCATAAAAGTAGAAGAAAGAAAAAAAGAAGAAAGTTATGTCGCCATAATTATGGAAAGAAAATCAAAGAATCAGAAACTTATTTCAAAATGGAAAGAGAAAATAGTTACACTGATAAAACTAGGAAAAATCTACTGGAAACAATTTCAGAAAAACAGTATTTAGCTACAGAGCAATTATTGGACTCACAGCAATTACCTGATAAAAGGCCCAAATCAGCATCCATATACTTAAGTGAAAATGAAGAAATGTGTAAAACCCAGAACACTGAATACAATAATAATAAGAATATTATTGTCAGTTCTAAAAACCACTGTAAAAAGAGCTCAGTTGTTTTAAATGGACAATCCAATTCAACAATGATACATTCTGTGAAACATAATTTAACATACTCCAGAACTTACTGTAGTTGGAAAGCCAAAACATCCAGCTGTAGTCAAGATCACAGCTGCCTAGTTCTTCAAAATGAAATGAAATGCATGAGTCAGAACCAGGCAGTTAAAAGAGGTTATAATTCTCTCATTAATGAATCAGAAAGATGCCATCAAAAACGTAGACAACATTCATATTCTTATTCTTCAGATGAAAGTTTAGATCAACAGAATTATCTACCAGAAGAATTTTTGAGGCCACCCCGCACTTCTGCTCCTTGTAAGCCTAAAAGGAAACAGAGGAGATTCCACACCAGTTTTGAAGCTTTGGAACTCAAAGAGAAGACAGATTATCCCAGGAAAGGTAATTCTTCCTTACATCACCAGGATGAAATAATAAGTGAAGACAGAAAAGAGGAAATAAAACCACAAGAAACTGCAAATGTCAAAAGGAACTCAGAACAAATGGACCAAGTAGAAAATAAACTGGCTCTGCCCGCTAGCAATCCCCTTCCTTCTGAAACCAATGGTGAAACTGAGCAGGTCGTAATGGAGACCACTTCTGGTGAATTGTCAGAGATTTCCAGTGAACCCACCACATCAGTCTACAGAGCTAGTGCCCCAACAAAAGAAGAAATGGACAGTACCTTGCTTGAACACAAAGAAAGAAGTGAGAATACAAATATTAACGAGAAGCAAATTCCTTTCAAGGTGCCTAGTATTGAAAGGAACTTTAGACAGTCACAACCTAAATCATACCTTTGTCGTTATGAACTGGCTGAGGCCCTTCCACAAGGAAAGATGAATGAGGCATCAACTGAGTGGCTGTGTTTTAATTCAGGAATCCTTAATGCACAACCACCATTACCATTCAAAGAAGCACATGTCAGTGGCCATACCTTTGTAACAACGGAGCAGATCCTGGCTCCGTTAGCTTTACCAGAACAAGCATTATTGATTCCAATAGAAAACCATGACAAGTTCAAAAATCTACCATGTGAAGTCTACCAGCACATCATTCCGCCGAGCATGCTGGCCAACAAGGTCAAATTCACTTTTCCTCCAGCTGCCCTCCCACCCCCTAGCACACCTCTGCAGCCTTTGCCTTTGCAGCAGCCCTTGTGTTCTACCTCTGTAACCGCTATCCACCATACTGTTTTGCAGCAGCATGCAGCAGCTGCTGCAGCCGCGGCAGCAGCTGCAGCTGCAGGAACCTTTAAAGTGCTTCAACCACACCAACAGTTTCTGTCCCAAGTCCCAGCTCTCAACAGAACATCGTTACCTCAGATCTCAGTAGGACCAGTAGGACCAAGGCTTTGTCCTGGGAATCAGCCAACTTTTGTTACTCCCCCTCAGATGCCAATCATTCCAGCTTCAGTTCTTCATCCTAGCCATCTGGCTTTCTCACCTTTACCCCATGCACTCTTTCCTTCACTGCTGTCCCCTCACCCTTCGGTCATCCCGCTGCAGCCCCTCTTTTAGTCATCACTATGAAAGGGAAAGAAAATATTCATGTGAAAACTATTGCTATACACGTTAATGCTCATCTAAGTGGATAATTGCCTATTTAAATGGTGGAAATAAACTAGGCAAAATATGGCCTCATTGATATGAAATCATTTACTATAAGTGTAATGATGCAAATAAATTCTTAAGCTTCTGATATATAATATTAGTAAGGCACTGCATAGTTTGCAAATCAATATAATATATGCTGTATATTAAAATGATGTCTTAAGAGTATGTATAATGTATATAAAATATATTTATAGTACTGTAATTTATGTTGTAAAGTATGCTCTGTTTTTTTTTAATCTTTGTGTATTTGCACCTATTTAATGTTTAGACAAAGCTGATGGCACTATGTTTTGTACCATGTTCCTTGAAACTGTAAATTCAGTGAAAAATCTCTCTTGCAATAAATTTTTGTTAAATATTTAAGTAAATCAAACCCTTGTTTTTAGTTGGTTTTCACTATTTTGAGACTGTATAGTAACAATAGGTTTTGAATTTATATTGTTTCTTCTGTTTATTGGCATCTCTGAACCTCAGAGGATCAGCAAAATATCTTTGGCGCTCTGTCAATACTTAAACTATAATACTATCGTTCAGAATAAGTTTAACAAGTCCATTTGCTTTTCTGTTTGTCATAATGTTGCTTATACTCAAAGTTTACTATATTTCATGAACACTTGGCCCTCTAAATAATAAACCATGGAAATTCTTGTTAAAGTAATGCTGGCATTTGGTGCGGTGGGGGGGTGAATAACTACAAAACGTGCAAAGTATTTAGTGTCATTCCGGGAACTATTAAACAGTACTAGTAGATAAGAAATAGCAAGTAACCAATATAAGTTCTTACAACATTTTTGTATGTCAAAATTTTCAAATGTATTGTGTTTATTTTCAATTGTTGCGGAGAATATACATATATAAGAATGTTGGCATGGATTAAGGAATAGGTTTAATTAATTAATCACTAACCATTATATAACATCTTGGGAAGAATGGCATAAACACAATCTGGATATACTCTTAACTGAGAATCTGGAAGTGGGAAAGAGAGTGAATAAATAGCTGTTCCTTCTGCAAATCTTTCTAGTAGTCATGTTTCTATCATATTTCCAAATCACGCAGGAACAATTAGAAAGTCTCCATCCATATCACCCTTCCAGATTCTGCTATATTTTTAATGACCTTTGCATTCTTGTTCACTCAAGTGCTGCTTCTATGTGTACTAAAGAATATAATTATTTAATAGAAAACTAGGGAACATCACACTTTCCACAAGAGTTTCTAACGTGTACCTGCCTCAGTCCATGCCACTGGTTAAGACAAAGTCTGCATGCCTGGTGGAGAGGATTCAACTCACCATGTGCAAATGATAAAGGATTATGGTAGCCTAGCATTGAATCCAGGCAAAAGAGAGGCCAACTGAGTCCTTCTAAAGGAAGAGCAACTTTTAAGTGATGCTGTATTGAAGAAATGCTATTCATAAGCTTACTGTAAGAACTGAGTTACCCTAAAAATATTGAGCATAAGCATATATTCCCATAGCAGAATAGTATATTGAATTCTACTTTAAGTAGAGTAATAAGGGGAAAAATCTGTTGTTTACTTTCTTGATTATGTGCCATAATAATCATTGATTTAAAGGTTTTCCTGAAAAATGGTTGTGAAAGACTGCATGATTGACAAATAAGAAGAAAAAATAATAAAAGAAGAAATTTTATTTCAAACACTCTAAGATAACATGTTCCAAAAATGGTAACTAAAATTGGAATGGGTGATTTTTCCCCAAGCAAAATATTTGAAACTATCTTTGAAGATAATATAGGTGGGAATATCTACTGAGGAATGCTGATCCAGTTTGTTTTTAATGTCAGAGCAGGATTGTTTCTGCTGTTTAAAATCAAACCAAGTGTTTCACTTTAAAATATGCAGATTTTCCCTCTTTTTTTGTCATCTTCTGACTATCATCCCACATGTTCACCTCCTACCTCTTGTTCTTATTCTTTAATTGCTTTTTCCCCTGATCTCTTCCTTCTTAATTTCACTGTATACATCATTTGTGTGTATCCTCTGCTTCTTTCTCCATGCTGTCATTCCTTTTATTTTGTCTTCAATTCTGTTGCTCTCCTACATTTATTTTTGTTAAAATAATGCATTTAGGTATGCTTAACTTTTTAGTTGTAGCAGAATATACTTGCTTAGTAACTATATAATAGAAATTTCTAGAAAGTTTGAGGAGGAAAGTTCTCAGTTAAGAGTAGTTGAAACTCAGCTTGGTAGATAAATTGATTGGTTTTTGTGGATACCAGTGGCTGGACAAGAAAAGACTGTTAGCTGAGTATGTCGAAGCCATTCTTATTACAAACAATTCATTTAGATACTTGATATCTTTGATAAGATATTGCTCACGTAGTCTGGGCATCTGTTATAAGTTCGGGACTTAAAATGAATGTATGATGACACACTTGTTCATCTATTCTGATAACACCAACTCCAGAATCAAGGGAATCAGGCTGATGGGCTGAAGATCAATAATAAGCAGAGCAATTAGACAGGTAAGTCAGGGTGGACTCATCAAGCAATGAGGCTGTGAGAGGACCACCAGTCAAGCTCATATTAGTGGCAGCAGGAGTCAGGCCAGTGTAGCAGTCATACACTGGAAGTAGGTTTGGGGATGGCTAATGGCTTGTCCATAAGTCCTGGAGCTAAAATCCCAGTCCCATCCGGATGTAAATTATTGTACATTCTATATAATTGGGGAATTTAAGTGATTCTAACACTATCTCTTACCCACCATCTCTGGTCTGCTAGTTATAGGCATTGATATAGATTTGTTATTGTAAATCTGAGTGATTTGGAATATAGAATAAAACCTGAATGTAGAAAGTAACAAGTAACTACTGTAGCCGAGTAACAAAGGAACTCACATTGGATGACAGGAAGGAAACAAGGAAACTCATCTACCACTACTTCAACTTCTCTCTCTCTCTCTCTCTCTCTCCCTTCTCTCTCTCTCATATATATATGTATATCCAAGTCCTTTCATGTGTTGAAACCCTGTGTAAACTGTCCACAGGACATCTCAACCTAGATATCCACTATGTATTTTGAACCCAAAACTGAAATCTCTGATCTTTCTTTATAGGTACCACTGAAACCTATTATTTGTCCTTTGTTTCAAAGCTCTGTGAATGTCATTATAATAACAAAAAAAATTTTTTTAAACTGTTCCAAGTCAGAAGCCAGGGTATTATGCCCACATAAAAATTAATCAATGAACACTTTTGGCTCTATTTCCTTAAGTTTTTCTCAGATATTTCTCACCAGTATACTCTATATAGTTCTAGTCCTAGTAGTTAATAACCTGAATTGCTGAGTTGCTGTTATAAATTAATGTCTCTTTTCCCAATTTCCAATTCATACACTCTATCCTCCCCACTGCTGCCAGGGCTCCATTTTTTAAATGTAACCTTATTATGACACTCCTCTACTTTAAAGCCTATTATGGGTACTCAATTATTCTCAAGATAAACATCAAAGTCCTTAGCAAGTCATGGAAAATCTATGGTGAAGTAGATGCCAGCCTCCCTAGTCAGGACCATCCATTCCAGAATTTCTCTAGGCCAATCACTCTAATCTACTTACAATCATCTTCAAGTTTGTGTGAGCATGTTCTGTAATCCCGCAATGCTTTCCTCCCTATGCTTCTTCACTTGACTAACTACTAATGAGTCACAATTCAACTTATGTCAATTTTTTTTTTTAGGAATTCTTACCCAGATTCCCTCTGTCTCCAGATGTTAGCTTCCTGTCATCTATTTTCACCTGGAATACTGTGCTCAACTATTGTTACGAAGTATTCTCTGTGTTGAATATATTGTCCTGTTCTTCAAATTCACTAAATTAAGAGCTCCTTGAGTCAAAGTACCATTTTAATGCATAGTAAACACTCAATAAGTTTGTTAAATGAGAAGATAGAATGAGTTGGGAAAATGTAATTAAAAACTATGCAGATTGTATTACAAAGTTCCAGAACTGTTATCCATTTTTACTCCAAACTTGTTCTAAATCAGTCTGAAAAAATATGTAATTTTCCAAAATAATTAGGGCTTCAAAACACCATTTAGCATGAATAACTTATTTTTTAATGGAATTATGAATTATTTAAAATAGAACTCAGTGGGGGACTTCCCTAGTGGCACAGTGGTTAAGAATCCACCTGTCAATGCAGGGCGCATGGGTTTGAGCCCTGGTCCGGGAAGATCTCACATGCCACGGAGCAACTAAGCCCGTGCACCACAACTACTGAGCCTGCGCTCTAGAGCCTGCGAGCCACAACTACTGAGCCCATGAGCCACAACTACTAAGCCCGCAAGCCACAACTACTGAAGCCCGTGTGCCTAGAGCCCATGCTCTGCAACAAGAGAAGCCACCGCAATGAGAAGCCCACACACCGCAATGAAGAGTAGCCCCCACTCGCCATAACTAGAGAAAGCCCATGTGCGGCAACGAAGACCCAACACAGCCAAAAATAAATAAGTAAATAAATAAATTTATAAAAAAATAAAATAAAATAAAATAGAGCTTAGTGAGCAATCAATCATCAAAGCATGATTTGAACCCTTTCCCCTGCCCTTGGAGAAAAGCACAAGCTCCTATCTATCATCTGTCTATCTGTCTATCTATCTATCATCTATTTTTCATCTTTCTATTAGTACTTGTCACCAAACATTAGCATATTATGTGTCTGACATTGTCTGACATTAAACTAGATATTGGGATAAATGAATGAATAGAACACACCTACTACTCAGATATTCAAGTCCAGTAAAAGAGGCAGACATGCAAAATCTTATGTTTAGCTATCCAAAGTTTGCTCTTTCATTATGTATTTTTTTTTAATTAATTTATTTATTTATGGCTGCATTGGGTCTTCGTTTCTGTGCGAGGGCTTTCTCTTGTTGCGGCAAGTGGGGGCCACTCTTCATCGCGGTGCGTGGGCCTCTCACTATCGCGGCCTCTCTTGTTGCGGAGCACAGGCTCCAGACGCGCAGGCTCAGTAGTTGTGGCTCACGGGCCTAGTTGCTCCGTGGCATGTGGGATCTTCCCAGACCAGGACTCGAACCCGTGTCCCCTGCATTGGCAGGCAGATTCTCAACCACTGTGCCACCAGGGAAGCCCCTTTCATTATGTATTGATTTATATTCACCAATGTCTTTTTTTCCCACACTACTGTAGTCTCCATTTCTCATTCTTGTTTCTATTTTTTTTTCCCCTCCATTTATTTGCCTAGCTAAGCCACTGTCCTTGGGAGTGAAAGTTGCCACCAGGGATGCTTTCCAATAAGTTGTTTACTTTCTCTCACAAATAAGATGATAAAGGCTTAAAGCTTACTTATATTATCAGTTGAGGTTCAAGTGTTGATTTAAAGCCTGCAGTGAAATGCTATGCAATTTGTTCTGAGTTGCTGAGTATGACTGAAATCTAGCTCACCATCTGGCAGCCCTGTGGATTGTGTCCCCCTCCCCCAGACCCAGCATAGGCTACATTGGTACAGAGAAAGCAACTATTTTTCCTTTGCTCAAAGGCACCATTGCTCACTAAGCCAAATGCCTAGAGCAATATCCTTTTATTTATTCGTAGAGGCATCTTACAGACTAGCACCTGCCCTGAGCTTTCAATGCTTGGTAACATAGGATATGGAATCTACTTGAACCAGAAGCTCCTGGTAGAAAACTCTAAGCATAACAAGCTTTTTCTTTTCTTTTAGTCTCCTAAAATCTTATTTTTAAATAACTGAATTATTTTTAATTTTTTTACCTTTTTGTGGTAATATTTTGAATATATTATTTGCATATTTTACTAATATTTCCTTTTTTTAGGATTCTGGCTTTAACTGCTACATTTTAACTTTTTATAAATTACTTCCTAACATTTTTGTGGGGTATATTTTCTATGTATTTACTATCTTTATACTATTTAGAATATTATATTATATATTTTAATTTTAAGAAACAGGTCTCATAATATTCAGTGGAATTTATCATACTTTGTAGTTTAGTATTATTATCTTCCATATCTAGCTTGTATTGATGGTCTCTAAGACTATTTTAATTCCCTCATTGAATATTAATTTCACTTCATTCCTCAGTATATTTATTGATGGTACAGGCAGAAAGCATAAGTTTTTGGGAAGTGCCCACATATTAAGTAAAGGATCTTTTTTTTTTTTCTTTTTTTCTAAAGAGACTTTAAATTTATTTATTTAATTTTGGCTGTGCCGGGGCTTCGTTTCTGCGTGAAGGCTTTCTCTAGTTGTGGCAAGCGGGGGCCATTCTTCACCGCGGTGCGCGGGCCTCTCACTATCGCGGCCTCTCTTGTTGCGGAGCACAGGCTCCAGACACGCAGGCTCAGTAGTTGTGGCTCACGGGCCCAGTTGCTCCGTGGCATGTGGGATCTTCCCAGACCAGGGCTCGAACCCGTGTCCCCTGCATTGGCAGGCAGATTCTCAACCACTGCGCCACTAGGGAAGTCCTAAGTAAAGGATCTTTGATGACATACTTACATTAACCCTTCAGGCTTCTCCAAAAGGTTCTCCTATTCTCTTCACTACTTAATTCCTATAACCAAGAATTATACCCAGAACTAAATTTTCATTTTACCTACAAGAACTAGGATGTAATGCTTATCTAAATAGCCCATTTCATCTTGCTTCACAGGCTTAGTTCAACAGCTGGGCTTCTAACCGGAAAATCCTCTCAATGCATAAACTCCTTGGTTACCCTACTTAGTCCACCATCTCCTTTAGGACAAAACTAGATCTCACCTCCTTCCTAGCTCTTGTCAGCACTACATTGTGTTCTGGTGTTTCCCCTTTTCTGTTGCACCAATTAATTCAACATTTCATTGTTGCCTAAACTTGCTACCTGGACACTGTGTCTTGATCCTCCTAGTTGTACTTGTTGACGCTAACCTCTGTACTTGAGTTAATTATGTGGGCCCAAAATGCTTATTGACTTACATGACATGTTCCCTTCTTTGTGACAAATTCCTATTATATCCCTGGTCTGAGCCTGCCCAAGTTGTAACATTCTAAATTCAAGGAGAGTGAGTTTTTAAAAATCCAACATTTCAGTTGCCTTACTATTGTGGACTGTATTAAATTTCCCACACACTATTGAAAACAACTAAGTTTCAAATTAATGCTTTGAATTTCAGGTAATCTGCTTATCTTTTTCAACTATTTTTAATCTAAATGATTTTACAAGTGGCTCTTACTTTAACTTATATAAAGTTGGTAAATCATTAATCTTCACATTAAACTAGTAAGCCTAAAACTAAGTATAGATTTTGTTAAATGGCTTCTACCTCCAGAACAGTTGAACTGAAACAAAAGTGATAGAAATATTAATATGTTCTACTGAGATGAGAAATCTATTTTCTGTCCTGAAGTGCAGCGGTCCTGACCATGACCTTTGTGAAGCCATAACATTTGTTAGGTAGTGTGAAACGTAATGTAATATTTTAAATACATTTTAGACATTAGCAATTATAATTGCATTTTGCATATCCAAAGATTGCCAGGGTGCTTGCTTATCTGCTATTCTAATATGTAATAATAGTTCGACACGATCTTTTTCAATTGCTAAACAAAGATTTATTTGTAAAATTGAGAATCAGTGTTTCTCCAGTATTCATATAACATTATTCTTTCATATAAATAATCTTTGCCTAAACGTGCCAGCATAGAAAGGAGTCTACAGAAATCCATTATACCAATAAATCTAGCTACAATTGGAGGTAACTATTAAAACTCATTATAGTTGTACTGTCAAATTGTTGGAGTCCCCATCTATGCTAAGAACTGGGTTATGCATTTTGACTGCAATGATACTTTACTGACAGTAAAGATTTTTTTTAAATGGCTATGAATATAGAGTTTTAGATGGAATAGAAATATAATACTCTCTCTACATGAAAAATAATACATTATAGTATTTCCATACACAAATTTAAATTGAATCCACCTATAAACAGTAAGCTCAGAGCTTAGTGAGGGAAAGTGTTTTTGTTTTTGTTTTTTCATCTCCTGTGTCGTTACTTGGAAACTTGGAAGCTATTTACAGTACTGTACTGAATGGTTTTCCCTTCCCTCCCAAGGCCCAGTCTCAGTGTGCTGCATGCTAGTCACTGCCTGGAAGTCCTGGACATTGTCCCTTTCACAATGCTGCTCTCTCTCTACAGTCACAGTCAAGAGGATGAGTGGAACAGGCCACACTGCTTCTATGTCATAATGTCCCATAATGCCTTCCAAGAACACAGGGAACTTTCTGAATGGAAGTACTGGGACATCTTGAGGGGGGTGGAGGGATTACAAAGTGAGGATGTAAATGTTAAAAATCAGGCGCTGAATACAGACTTTCCTTGGTAATAAATTCAGCCATTCACAAGAAGTGAATATTTTAGTACCTAATCGGGCTCTTTGCACTCAGATGTGCTACGTCCCTCTCCAACTGCCTTCAAATCTTCATCCTATTTTGAGAGATACTGTCGTTCTTGCTTCAGCAAATAATACGTTCTCTGAAGCCCAAATCATTCAGTTAAGATTAGCACCCGGGGAGGGTACTGGCAGACCGTTTTCAGCGTTTTTCAACTCCTAATTTCACCAGAACACAGAGACTGAGGCATTGGTATTCCAAATTCCAAGTCTGCAGAATGAGTTTTGTCTCTCCAGATATACTTTGTGGAACACATACACACACACACACACACACACACACACACACACACACACACACACACACACACACCCCTTCCAAGAACTGCCTAATTGTTGCTGCCTGGAATTCCTGGATGTTTTTCCCTAAACAAGATGTTACCCTCTGTCTCTCCACAGTCACAGTCAGGAGGTAGAATGGGATATATTCTCAGGTACATATAGTCAAAGATGTGAAAAAATTTTCTTAACTGCTTGGAAAATTGTAAGATGCCTTCCTTTTCCATGTCATCAATAAATCTCATGTTTCTTTAGGTCTTGCATGGAAAGTGCCATGATAACTATTCTAGTAAATTATTGAATAACTGGCTAGTGAGGTGCTTGTCCTCAGTTTTGATCAGCAATGAGAGGACTGAATAAACAATTTATGGCTAATAATATAATTTCAGGCTATGACCACACTATTCTCATTTTGAGAGACCCCTTCAATTTATTAATTTATTTAGGCAAACTTGTCTCTTATGATCATTTATGTCTACTATGTTCCAGGTCTCTACTAGGCTCTGGAGAGACAGAGCTAGAAATAAAACCTATCAATAATAAGTTTAGAATTGGGAGGAAATAGATAATTAAATTGGCAATTTTAATATGATGGGCTGCATAACATAATAAATGTGATAAAAAATATGTTATGAAAGAGAATATGCCACATTAAGGAAACAAAAGAGTAAAAAGGGTTCTTTTTGATAGATGAGGCTGAGAGATAAACAAGACAAAAGCAGATCATTAGGACTTTATAGTTAGGATGATAGTCATTAACAGTTTTTAAATAGTGAGATGACTGGCCTTTATCAGAGTTGCAGATTAGAAATATCACTAGGATTACATAAGGAAGAATTAACTAGTATGTGTGCATTTGTTTAAGAGTGTTGAGGATGTCAGAGAAATAAAAAGAGTTTCAAGCAGCAGCAAGCAAATAAATATAATGTTGGTTTGATAATCTAGAAGTTAGATAATCTAGGGCTATTTAAGAGTGGACTTTATAGGAAAAGTTTTTGAAGAGAGTAAGAGAGGATTTAAAAATGAAATTTGAGTTTCAGGCCTGGTCCATTTGGCCAATGTGATTATTTACCAATAATGAAAAGACAGAAGACAAGAGTGTAAGAAAGTTTATGAAAGTTGGAAAGTTTAGGGGAATGGAAGATAATATGTTCAATTTTTTGATACATTAAATTTGAGGCACCTAGAATATATCCAAATAGAGCTGTCTTGCAAATACATGAATATGTAGTAAAAATTCTCTTATCTGAAACAGTCAGAACTGGTTTGTTGTTAGTTATTTGAATAAAGTGAGAAAGCACACATCATGGCACGTACGCACAATGGGACAGTCTAAACATTGTATATTAACTCATTATCTTATTGTGTATTAAATTTACCAATATTGTGCTATAAGCCCAAGGCCTTTTCTTTGAATATCTGTTTACCCATTGAAGTTGTTAGTCATCTTTTCTTATATAATCTGCACTCAAATAATCTATGACTTCCAGACATTAATTTAAAGTACACTACTGAACAAATCAAAACATTTTTTTACTTATTTATTTTTCTCCAGTCTTACTTTGTTGCCATACCCATGCCATAGTTGACATCATTTATTTAGCAACTCAACCTAGTTTAGAATTTCTAAAGCATTAATCTTAATTGTTGTAGGAATAAACTTGATCTCCTGGTACTCATATTTCATCACTTGACTTAACATTGAATTAAATTATGTACTTGTAATAAATGCAACATGCACAAAGTGATTTGAGAACAAACAAATTTGAATCTTGGCAGCAAATTATTAACTGCGTGAAGATAACTACAATGGCATCACACATAATAGCTCAGTAATTTCACATTATGCCTTGGGCTTCAGTTTCATAGAAAATAAGAATTTAATCACTCTGAGATGGAAATACAGATCTTTTGAAAGAGAAACTACTGCACAGGTCTAAAGTTCAAAAGAGATATATACTGAAAAAAATTATCCTGAAATAATCACCCTGATCATTTTAATTAAAATCTTGGAAGGCTTGAGATAAACCCCAGGGAGAATGTATATAGAGAGAAATGGATCCTAAAAATACTAGCAATATTTAAGCTTGGAAAGAGGAGAAAGAAATTATGGAGGACACAGAGAAGTTTCCATAGAGCTAGAGTATAAACTAGAGAATTATAGTACCATGGAAATAATGGCAAGAGATAGTTTTAAGTAAAAAGAGTATGTTGAGTTGTCAATATCATAAGGTAGTTAAGTAAACAAGAACTATTCATTTTTCATTTAATGACCTAAATCATTTTTGTTTATCAATTTTGATATAGTAATTTTACTAGAAAGGTGAGCCTAGAAGCCACATTTCACTGAGTTTAAGAGAGAATCATGGGCAAGAAAGTGTAAGCAAACTTTTTTAGAATATCTATGAGGTACAAAAAAAGATGCAACTATGGTTGTAAAGACTATAAAAATAGTTTTAAATTTTATAAAAGACTAAGTCCAAGACTATGGTAAATACATGAAAATTTGACAATTCGTCAATTAATTATTTGCAATTTATATTCCCTACATACTAATTTAGAGATACGAATGTATGCTCACAGCATCCCCTGGGCTCAAAGTCTGTGTTCTTGGACACTTCACAATGGCTCATCTCTGTAGCTTCTATTCACAGAGGTACATATATTGCAGCCTATGCAGGAAAGTTGGGAGCCTCATTAGAGGCTTTCAAATATCATAGGTTAGGTAATCTAACATTTTCTAGGGATGAGCTCTTGCACCCCCAACTGAAGTGTATCTACACTGGAAATAAGGGAAAAAGAAAAAAAAAGACAATGTGAATATAGAGCAAAAGAAAAAAAGAACACTATTGGAATACTAAAACTGAATTTACAAATATTTGACAGTACATCACTACGTTAGGATGAATTAATGTCTATTTTTACGTATTAATTGTAGTTCTCTTTCACCTCCTTTGACTTTCCGTAATTCAGTTCCATAATGCAATTACAGTTGCCTGAGCTGTATAGCAGACTCATTACATCATGTGGCACATATATACAATGGAATATTAGCCATAAAAAGGAATGAAATTGAGTTATTTGTAGCGAGGTGGATGGACCTAGAGTCTGTCATACAGAATGAAGTAAGTCAGAAAGAGAAAAACAAATACAGTATGCTAACACATATATATGGAATCTAAAAAAAAAAGGTCATGAAGAACCTAGGGGCAAGACAGGAATAAAGACACAGACCTACTAGAGAATGGACTTGAGGACACGGGGAGGGGGAAGCGTAAGCTGGGACAAAGTGAGAGAGTGGTAGTGTATATATGGACATATATATACTACCAAATGTAAAATACATAGCTAGTGGGAAGCAGTCGCATAGCACAGGGAGATCAGCTCGGTGCTTTGTGACCAGCTAGAAGGGTGGGATAGGGAAGGTGGGAGAGAGGGAGATGCAAGAAGGAAGAGATATGGGGATATATGTATATGTATAACTGATTCACTTTGTTATAAAGCAGAAACTAACACACCATTGTAAAGCAATTATATTCCAATAAAAATGGTAAACAAACAAACAAACAAACAACCTCTGGATTTGACACCAGTGGATCTGGATTTTCTATAAGCTTGACTCAAGAATTCCTACCTCTGTGGACCTGAGAATTCTTACATTTTCGTTCACCCTAACATTTGAGGAACATGGATTACAAACTTACTTTTAGCTGGAGTATGCAACTATAGGATAGTGTGACCTCAGTAGCATCTGGGAAGCATTATCCATGTACATGGTCACTGCTTAAATACCTCCATGGGCATATTCTTGACTGTTAACATTTTAATGAAAAGGTTCATGAAAATATTCTTCAGAGCTGCTTTTTTAGTTCAAGAGTTAAGTTCAGAAGAGTAAAAGTTAACCTAGATTTCTTAATCTCTGTAGTATTTAGACACGTAGTCTTTGGCTGGTGATGGTGCCAGAACTGAGCTCTGCCACTTACTATCAATAGGACTTGGGCAAATTAATTAACCTCTTTGAACCTCTCTTTCTCCTAACTAAAATGGAATAACAATACCTACCTCACAGAGTTGTTATGAGGATGAAATCAAGGGCTTACACAGTGTTGGAATATAATAAGCAGGCAATAGTGGTAGCTATCATTTTCTTTAATCTTCCCTGCCTGTTTCTGCATAGTTAATGAGAAGCAGAACCTGAAACAAGAATTTTTGTGAAAATGATTTACTAAAAAAGTGCTTTCAGGAGAACCTAGGAAGGTAATAGGGAAAACAGAAGAGGAAACAGAAGTTAAAAAGAATATTATTTCCAGAAAGTCGAACGGAGGGTAAATATAGCTGATCCCTCAGGGAAACTTGGAAGTGTAAGCTTCACTTCAGTGTTTTTCTTGAATAGAAACACAGTGAGCTATCAATTCAAGCACCAATCAATCACTGGCTAAGAACAGCCATCAAGAAACATAAACCCTCAGCTTCTTGCAACTCTGCAAGTGTAGGCAAAGTGGCATCAGTATCCCAAGGGAAGTTCTCTGAAGAGAGTTGCTAGTGCAGACCTTTAGAAATGAATTACAGAGAAGCCAGGGGACTGGTACACACAAAGAGTAAAAGAAGAAATCCCAGTGTCTGCAACACTGACTTTTTTTTCTTTTGTAGCTTACCTCATTAGAATCATATAACACTCTTGTTTTCAAATGGGATTTCTTTGACTTTTTCCCTCTCCACCTCCGAAAGTTACAAAAAATTCTTCTACCTTAGAAGGAGATATTAAGAAAACATTTTTATAAGGTAGAAGGTGTTGAAAGACAATTTTCCAAGTGTCTCTCACATTTCTATATGCCTTATAAGTGAGGCACTGACTGCTTTTGGTTCTGAATTATTTTTAATAATGTTTGAATAGTGAACAGCCTTGGAAAAGAATGATAGTTTCTCTCTCTGGAAGAAAGGGTAAGCACGCTTAATGTCCATCATTAAGAGAAAATTGGGCTCTCTAATGCAACCAACTATGTGCAGATGTCACCTGGTTCTTTTCACATGAACCAGTCGGAAATGGGGGTAAGAGAGCTTGCACCAAAATGCTGATACTCAGGCTAATGTTACTGTCCTGAATAAGAAGCATTGTCCTTCATCTCTAACCTAAGACTCTTATGTCTTCTACCAGAATCCATGAACCCGTGGCAGGCTAACCTGTTATTTTTTAAGTAGGTTAAATCTCAGACCCATCACAGCCCTTTACTGAAAGGATTTCATATAAAATATTATATTGTTGGTTTACATTAATCTTTTTTATTTTAGTTAATTTCTCTAATCATCTTTGCTCCTTTTCCATGAATAAAGTACAATTAAAATAAAGAAAATATTAACCTAAAATATCTGAACAAAAATTAGTTCTATGTCTTAGAATACATTGCTTACTCACAACAGGAGAAAAACTTACAAAAATAACTTTGTTTATTGAATGTAACTTTTTTCTTTAATGGTATTTATATGTTTATACATAACAGGAATAATAATTCCAAGGTGTTAAGGAATGTTGAGGTCACAGCAAAGGTATTGATCCATGTAGATGAATAAGACCTTGGTGTCAACTACTACATAGAGGTTTGCAGACATGTCAGAACAGGTTGTGTATAGAGCCTCTTCTGTAACCATTGCTTCTGAAACCTACTGGGGAGCTCTCACTTTTAAAATTACAATAAAGACAATTAGAACAGAGACAGACAGAAAGAGGAAATAGCACATAAAAATGATGAAAGAAAGGGCAAAGCACTTGAGATGTTTGGAAAGTTCCTTTACAATAAAGTTCCTTTACTGACCACAAACTAACATGTACACAAACTAACATGTACAAGAAGATAGTACACTACAAGAAGACAATCTTCTTGTAGGGAAACAAAAACCTAACTTGGGTGTTGGTCAGAGCATAATGTTTATTTTCTAGCTATTACAGTAATTTGGAACACGATCTTTAACAAGGACATCGTCCAGTGATTTAGAGATTTCCCCCATTATAATTAGGAAGCTGAATTAAATAATCTTTAATTAAATGAATGACCATATTTGGTAAGGAATTACATTATTTGTTCTAAATTATATCTCCATCCATCACTGTATGTCCCGGTTCTGGAACGCTTAATAAGAAATTTTAAATCGTACTCAATTTAAAATAATTGATTGAAGAGAACATATGTCTGGAAAAATAACTAGTATATAATATGTATTACATTCCGGTACCCTCCAGATTCAAAATATGGGGTACCTTAGATGATTTATGCACTGATTACTTGTCCAGAGTAGGTATTAAGTGATTCTTTGTTGACCATTATAGTTTATAAATTATAAATATAGAATTTAACAATGGTTCAGTTCATCTGAAATATAAATATGTTTTCCAAAATTCTAATTTATTAACTTTGACCTGAAGCAATTTTGTACCTTGACAGTTAGTCTGGACATAAAAATATATTATGAATGAATGGGAATAATAGCATTGGTCGTAATCACTTAGAAAAATGAATGTTTATAAGAAAAGCAATATAACCTTTATTCTTTTTAGCTTCAGTCTCATGATGTTCTTAGAAAAGTAGAATGGATTTAATAATAGTGTTCTTCCTTTGCCATAAATTTATAGCACCCCCAAATGAGATATTGCAGAAATAATATGACTGAAAATCAGGTACTACTCTGTGTCAACAAAAACACTGTTCTTTCTCTGGTGGCAAAAATAGATGAGGAGATTAAAATAAAGAGCATTATAGACATTGTGACTCTACAAAGTTGTCAAGCAAGGGGCAAAATATATTCATTCTTGAGCCAGTTTTAAAACAAATTATGGTGATAAGACCATATTTCACATAACACCAAAATGTTGGATAAAACAAAAATTATTATAGGACACTTCCTGGATGTCTATCCAATAGCCATTTTTTTAAGGTGGCCACTTCTTATCCATGTAAACTCTGCTTTATGAGATAATAAATCTTTCTTATTGTTTGTATCTTATGAAATTGAGTTTTTTATTTATGGTAACTTTCAGTTGAATGAAATCCTCCTTGATAGAGTTAAATCTGTGTAATAAGTATATGGACATGTATGGAGTGAATTTACATTAACTGAAGCTCAGTAATTTTATATTCTATTACATTGATACATTTAGCATTCTTACATTTTAAATTAATCCTCATATGAAATCTGTTTTAATAATCCCATTTTATTGACAAGTAAACCACAGTTAAGGGAGTATTTGTCCAAGACCACATGCTAAATAAGTAGTAAAAGATGCGTGTGTAGAGGGGTGTGTGTTTGTATGTACTTAATGGACTTTTTATAAAACAGTTAAATAATTACAGAAATATTGAGCAGGTAATTCAGAGAGTTCTCATATACATCCCTTCCCTATCACGCAATTTCCCTATTATTAACATCTTGCATTAGTGTGGTATATTTGTTACAACTGATGAATCAATATTGACACACCATCATTAACTAAAGTCCATAGTTTATAATAAGGTTCATTCTCTGTATTGTACAATTCGATGGACTTTGACAAATGCAAAATACCATGTAATCACCATTACAGTATATACATAATATTTTCAGTGCTCTAAAGATCCCATTTTTATCTATTGATCCCTTCCTCTATCCCTCTGAACCACTGACAACAACTGATCTTTTTACTTTCAATACAGTTTTGCCTTTTCCAGAATGTCACATAATTGGAAGCATACAGTATGTGGCTTTTCAATACTGGCTTCTTCACAGACCCATGTGCATTTAAGTTTCATTAGTGTATTTCTGTGGCTTGATAGCGCATTCTTTTTAATACTCAATTACAGTCCATTATTTGAGTATACCACAGTCTGTTTATGTATTTAAGGGCATATTAGTTGCTTCCTGCTTTTGGTGATTATGAATAGAGCTGCTATAACCATTGATGTGGAGGTTTTTGTATAAACATAGGTTTTCAATTCAATTGGCTCTCTATTCTGTTCTATTGATCTATTTATCTGTTCTTTCGCCAGTATCACACTATCTAGATTATCACAGCTTTATAGTAAGTCTTAAAGTCAAGTAGTGTCAGTCTTCCAACTTTTCTTCTTCAGGATTGTGCTGACTCTCCTGGATCTTTTGCTTTCCATATAAAATTTAGAATAAGTTTGTCAATACTCACAAAACAGCTTGCTGGGATTTTGATTGCAAGGTGTTGAAACTATAGCTCAAGGTGGGAAAATTGGCATCTTAATAATATTTTGTCTTCCTACCCATGAACATAAAAAAATCTATTTATTTAGACCACCTTTGATTCTTTCAACTGGGCTTTGTAATTCCCATCTATAAATCCTGTATTTATTTGTTAGATTTATACATAAATATTTCAATTTTTATTGTGCTAATGTAAGTGGCTGTTATTGTCTCTCCAAAATTCATAGGTTGAAGCCCTAACTCCCACTGTGACTGTATTTGGAGATGGGGCCTTTAAGGAAATAACTAAGGTTAAATGAGTTTATAAGGATTGGGTCCTAATCCAATAGAATTGATGTCCTTATAAAAAAAGGAAGAAACACCAGGAGTGTGTACACAAAGAGAAAAGGCCATGTGAAGACACAAGGAGAAGACAGCTGTTTGCTAGGCAAGGAGAGAGTTCTCAGGAGAAACCAACCCTCCCGGCACCTTGATCTTGGACTTACAGCCTCCAAAACTGTAAGAAAATACATTTCTGTTGTTTAAGCCACGCTGTGTGTGGTATTTTGTTACAGAGGCCTGAGCAGCCTAATACAATTGGTGGTGTGCTCTTAATTTCAAATTCCAATTATTCATTGCTGGTATTTAGAAAAGCAATTGACTTTTATATACTAACACTGTACACCACAACCTTGCTACAATCATTTATTAGAACCAGGAATTCTTTGTGATTGTTAAGGATTTTCTACATACACAATCATGTCATTTGTGAATAAAAAGTTTTATTTCTTCTTCCCCAAGCTTCATGCCTTAACTTCCTCTCCTTGCCTTATTGCATTTACTAGGACTACTAGCCCAATGTTGAATAAGAGTACTAAGAGAGGGCATCCTTGCCTTGTGCCTGATCTCAGGGCGAAAGCACCTAGTTTCTCACCTTAAGTATGATGGTACCTACTTTATTTTACATAATTGTCCCACAGTTCTTGGATATAATCTTCATTTTTTTTTTCCATCTTTTATCTGTTTGCAATTCAGGTTGGAAACTTTCTATTGACAAGTTTTCAAGCTCAGTGATACTCTCTTTGGCCACATCCAGCCTGCTAATGTGCTTATCAATGTCATTTTTCATTTCTGCTAAAGTTTTTTTTGATTTTTTAGCATTTCCTTCTGATTTTTGCTTTGTGGTTCCATCTCTCTGCTTACATTACCCATCTGTTTGCATGTTGCCTACTTTTTGCATGAGCACATTTATCATATTAATCATAGTGATTTAAAATTCTCTAAATTCATTCTAAAATCAGTTTCATATCTCACTCTGGTTCTGATGCTTTGTCTCATGTCTTTTAGCATGTGTTATATTTTGTTTTTGCTGTTATTTTTGAAAACTGGGCATGATATATCACGTAATGTGAGGTTTTATGTTAATCTGGCTTGGTGCTGGACTGTGTATAATATTTTCTATAGATATAGGTGCCAGAGGCTTCAGTTTCCTCATTTGTATTTTTTTCTCCCCTGTTTTCTTTGGGTTTCCTTAAGAACTTAATCGAGTCTGTGTCTTGCAGCTCTTTCAGTTATAATCTACTGTTACTATTCTGATGCCTGCTGATGTGATGTTAAGATATGGGGGAAGGGAAACACTCAAATGTCTTACAGTTAAATCTCAGTTTTAGTTGGCCTGAGTCACTGGGCTGTGATTCAGAAACATTTCATAACCTTTTTTTTAACCCCCGAGCATAAGATATAATGGATAGGGAGTCAGGAGCTGTCTAATTGCTCTGCCCCCAGGTTAGATAATGCTCTGGTAAAGTCGTTTCCCCTGAAGGGCAAACTTTTGTTATAGAGACAGCTCTGGGCCTATTTCCAACGCTTTCTTATTTTCTAGGTGTATTTCAGAATGGGTACTTTTCTCCTTCTCCTCACAATTTTTACAGTGGGCACCTGGTGGGGTTGCTGTAGGTAAAATTCATGAAAATTCAGCGTGACCCCTCTAAGGTTGGGCTCCCAGGAGATTTTAGTCAAGCTACTGTCAAGCTAGTGCACACTCAGCCTGCGGAAATTCATCGAAATGACTCTTTAAGTATATTCCTACCAGTTAACGGCCTCAGTTGCTCCAGCTCCAGGTAAGCCGATCCTGATGATGGCTGTGATTATCTTTATCTGCTTCTCTCTCTAGATTTCTGGAAGGTCGTTTGTCCTGTGGCCTCAATTCCCTGGAGGATATAGACAAAGTCGATGATTTTGGGTTTGCTCAATTTTCATCTTGTTCTGAGGATGAGAGTGATGATACACACACAGGAAAGTAAAAGCAACTCGAACCCAACGCTAAAGATGGTCATCAAACCACAAGAATTTCCAACTTTTAAATGATGGAGCTCAAGCCAGAAGTCTGTAAAAGGGTGTTTTAATCTCAGTTCTGTTTACGAATGATGAAACTATACCCAACAACTCATGAAGAAATTATATATGAGCAATGAAGTATCTAAATAATTACAATGTGAAAGATTGTGAAGAAATCTTATACCTAGATGTACTTATTAAAGAAAGCATCTTTCTTTCTGTTTTGTACATTTGTTTTTGAGGGCATTTTTGTACCAATCAGGAGTTTTTCAGGTACAAATTGTAAAAAGACAACTCAGTTAGCTAGAGCCAAAGGTCAATATTACTCATATGACTTGGAAGTCCCAGGGCTAAGCTTATATCAGGCTTGACTGGAGTCATTGTCTCAAAAACCATAGTCAGGGATTTCTTTCTGCTATCGCAGTAGAATGGGAAGTAAAGCATGATATTTGGCATCCCAAAAGGACCATGTGCATGTAACTATCAAATTATTATCTCAGCTTCAAATCCAGTGGGGTTTATTTTCCCTGTTCTGCAATAATGGAGCTGGATTCTGAGCACTTTTCCTTGACAGAGAGCAAGATGTTTACTTTTTCAGCACAGGGTGATGTAGATATAGAACTAGAGAAAAGGGCATCTCTTCCCATTCCAGTGTAGTTCCATTGTTATTTTCTCTGTTCCTCTCACGGCTGCCAGTATTGTGTGTTGGGGAACATTCAGTTACATTCTGCCCAGCTAGAAGCCTGGAGAAAGTAGCCCCTCAGTGAGCTTACAGCCTCAGTCTTAGCTCAGTGACAATGTCAATGAAGCTGTCCCTGAACGGACACCACACACCTAAACTACTCAGCCAGCACATGAGCTCTTGATGCTTCTATTTCTTTCCTGCATCTGCCCTCCAACCTTGGCTTGCCCTCCAGCCTGGAAGTGTTTTCTCCTTGCCAGTCTCAGCCATAAATCTCCTCCCCACTTGCATCCCAGCAACAATCCACCTACACCCTGAAAGTTGTTTCCTATTTTCCAATCAGTTTCCTGTCCACTAGCCTTGACCCAACTGCATCCTGGAGGGATATTTCCTGCTTGCTTGATGACTGCACACCAGCTCTTACCTGGAACAACTCAGAGAGCTTTCAGTGGGTTGCAGCCACACTTCTCCAATGGGACCTTTCTAGAGTACTCTCTGGCCTTTCTAGGCTGTTCATTAGACCCCTACAGAAACTTCATAGTCAACTCTCACTATAGCTAATAATTTTTCATATTAAACTATCCCCATATGAATTTGTGATTTATGTCTCCTGATCGTACCCTCATTGAGACAATGTATCATGAGGATGAAGTAGTTCCTGAAGGATAAGTTCAGGGAAACAATAATGTAATCATTACATAATTCCTGATTTGAAAGTCACCATTATATGAAATTATTAGATTATATATAAAGGAATATTATATTATTTCTTTCATATATTGTTTCCCCCTCCCCATTACTATATTTTAACCATAATTCTGGTTTTTCAGTGTTAAAATCAGATGTTTTTAAATACCTCTTCTCCTGTGGATAACATGTTTAACAATGTTCCTTGCTGCTGTATCCACTATAAAGAAAGAAAGAAAGAAGTCATGCTCAAACATCTGATCAATATTTATTCATAGCTAGACATAAACATTTATGAAAGGTATGTATGGGAAGAAATAATTGAGAATCTCTAAATTTGTGGAAGTCGGCATGTTCGTATAAATCCATACCTACCTTGACAATTCTGTTGAGAATCATCTATTTATCAATTTTCACACGTTTTATTTCTTGTCA
This sequence comes from Balaenoptera borealis, assembly GCF_965194805.1. Taxonomy (NCBI): domain Eukaryota; kingdom Metazoa; phylum Chordata; class Mammalia; order Artiodactyla; family Balaenopteridae; genus Balaenoptera; species Balaenoptera borealis. The sequence continues at coordinate 49,111,961 of NC_138863.1, read as the reverse complement.
CTGGCTATTTTGTTGAATAGTTTCACAAATTACTTTTCCTTAATTCCTGACAGAGTAAGCAATGGACTTTTATGCCATTGCTAAATTTTTCACTGTTCCCTTTACATTTATACCAAATTTCTATTGTATGTCTCAAAACCAGTTGTTTCTTAGACTTTTTTGTCATCTCATTACTTTTATTACCAGTCTAGTAAGTAGATATTCTCTGGTGACCATTTTAAAATAAAGAAAATTGTGTATCCCATCCCCACCCCCACGAGGGGTGGTCTGCAGAGAGGGAGAGAATGAGGGCTGTGCCACTGGCAGGGGCTTGGTGTCGAGAATGTATGAACCTGTTGTGTTGTGCCGCTCTGTGGCGAAGGGGCAGACAGCCTGGTTGGAGGGTGGGCGGGGACCCAGGTGGGCATTTTTCCGGGAGGGCGGGTACGTGAGGACGGCCGACAGGTACATGGGGGAATGCTCGGCGTTGATGATTTTTGGAGAAGTTCATATTGGGGCCCTCGTGGGGTATTGCCTCGCACAGGTCAGGGTCGCTGTCATCTAAGGGTCTACAGATGACAGGTGCTGGGGAGGATGGGGGGGAGGTCGTGCACTGCTGGTGGGGGTGAGAACTGGTGCGGTCACTGTGGAGGGCAGTGTGGAGGTTCCTTAGAAGACTGAAGGTGGAGCTGCTATGTGGCCTGCAGTCCCATTCCTTGGTCTATATCCCGAAGGAACAAGGACTCTACTTCGAGGGAATGCATGCGCCCTGTGGTACTGTTTGCAGTGGCCGAGGCATGGGCGCCGCCCAGGTGCTCATCAGCAGACGATTTGCTGGGGAGCATGTGGTGTGGGTGTACAGTGGAAGGTTACTCGGCCATGAGAAGGAATGGGGTATTGCTGTTTGCAGCGGCATGTATGGACCTGGAGGGTATTTGCTTGGTGAGGTAGGTCAGACAGAGAGGGACGCAGGTTGTGTGATGTCGCTTGTGTGTGTGTGGTCTAGTAATGATACACATGAATGTGTGTACTGGTCAAGGGTGGACTTGGAGACGTGGAGGACAGTCTTGTGGTTGTTAAGGGGGAGGGGGAAGGAGGGAAGGACAGATTGAGAGTGTGGGATTGACAGATGTAGACTACTGTACATAGGGTGGATGGGTGGCGTGGGAGTTCCTGTATAGTACAGGAAATTGTACTCAATATCTTGTGATGACCTACAATGGAGTGTGATTTGAAGAAAGAATGACTGGGTCGTTCTGCTGTGCACTTGATGCTAGGGCAGTGTTGTGAAAATAACCTTTAAAAAAAAAGAAATTTGTGTTTTTTAATATTAAGAGGTTTCCTATGATAAGAAGTTATCACATATATAATAATGAATTACAAACATTATAAATACGTGTAATAATGATTTATAAACGTTACTTGGGTCCCTTACAAAATCTAATGAGGAAATTCTCTGCCTTCGCTGTCCAAAGAAAGTTTACTCTGTTTAACATAGGAGGTTTTTCTTCTCCATTTCAATATCTTGTAGATTAATAGTTTCTGGGTTATTAGCCATACAGTCTTGATAGAAATAATCAAGATTCCAAGATGCTGTTTCATAAAATATTAGCAGAAATGGGCTGTCATGATGTGTGCACGGGTGTGTGAGAAAGTGATTCTTTTTGTCTCTAACTTATAGGCATTCTCCTACTCCTACAGAATGTCCACTCCAAGATGTTTTCTCACTGTAATCCAGATTCAGTAATTATCTTGCCACATGGCACAAGAATAAATTAAAATTTCGGTGGCCATCCTGGGAAGGTTTTGGCATCTTACATATAATATCTAACAGAAGCCCTAGAAAAGAAGGGAGGGCAAATATCCAACAATAAATATTTTTTTTATTATTATGCTGAGGCCTTAAAATGAAATTCTGATTCCAGAATATCTTCCCTCAAAGACTTTCTAGTAAAGACCAAAGAAAAGAAACCACTACCCTTTAAATCATCTGGAACATGTCTCTCTTGTGTTCCAAGTTCTATACCCTACTTTAACTTCACCTATTTATATAGCTTACGTCCCTTCTACTCTCCTAAATACATATGGGAACAACTCTTTTACTCAAGATTTTTTACAGAATGATCCCATTTTAGTTACTGGCTTCAAAAGACTTTCAAAAAAATATTTAAAGTGTCTCTGACAGCTGATGTAAAAATAATCACTGTCCTCTGTTTTCATAAATGGACCAAGACCAGAAATTATGTATTTAACAGAAAAATGAATTGGAATGGAAATGTTCAGAATTAAATAATCAGTCTCTCTCATAAAGCCAAATATTTTCAGAGGGGTTTAGAAAACTGACAGACTAAGAACAAAATCAAACTCTGGACAACAGAAAAACAACTCTTAAGTAGAAACAATATCAAAGGATCATCTTTCTAGAAAAAAAATCTCCTGCTAAGGGACTTGCAAATATTGCAAGGAAAGGGCCTCAGGAAGAGCCAATACCCTATATTAGAAAAATAAAACACAGAGGTATAATGGCACAAAACCTACTGTGTAGGAAAAACTCCCTGCTTCTCATTTACTCACTACTCACAGAATACTTCTGTACACTCAACACTACTTCACCTCTCATCACCAAATGTGTGGGTTTATTCCCACACCGACAAAGTCTCAAACACCAGCCTGGTGTCTTATAATACAATTCAGTTCTGACACTAACTGGAGTTAGTGAGGACCTCTAAGACTGCCCCCCTACCACCACCACTTCGGATGCCAATTGCAAGTCCAGGTTTTTATCTGTGTTTCTGACAGACTGGTTATAAATCAGAGGTTCCCACAACTCCCTACTTGGGTTCGATTAATTTGCTAGAGTGGCTCATAAAACTCAGGAAAACAGTCTACTTATTAGATTACCATTTACGATAAAGGATATTAAAGGATATGAACGAAGAATCAGATGAAGAGATACACAGTGTGAAGTTCAGAAGGGTCCTGAACACAGGAGCTTCTGTACCCATGGAATTGGGGTGCACTAACCCTCCGACAAGTAGATGTGTTCACCAACTCAAAAGCTCTCTGAACCCCATTCTTACAGGATTTTTATGGAGGCTTCATCATGTACCCATGATCAATCATTAACTCAATCTCCAGCTAATCTCCCCTTCACGGAAGAAGGTACATTAATTAAAGATGGTACATTAGTTAAAGAGCACTGGCTATTCAAAATTATCCAAAACCAATAACAACTAAGGGAATTTCTAGGACTGATGGGCTACTGTAGACATTGAGTACTCAATTTTTCTGAAATCGTAAAATCCTCATATGATTTGACTAAGTAATTTTTTTACACTTTGCCCATATAATTCTAATATGCAATGTGGATTGAGAACCTCTACATTAGAATACAACCAAAAGAGGACAGGTAGATAGAACGGTGATGCTGCAGTTCCCAAAGACAGAATTTTCCAACTATACGGTTTGTTTGTTTTGTTTTGTTTTTAATAAAAGGACAGCTATAAGTCAATTACCTATTAGTAAACATCTGAATGTTTTCCTGTAAGACAGGAATCTTTTTGTTTGGCTCTTGGCCTCATATTCAGCAGGTGAGTTTCTTGCGTTTGAAAGAGTTTTGAATAAGAGTATTTTGTAGAATTTACTTTGTGAATGAACTACAGATTTCTATAGCAAACATCATAATGATATTAGTCAGATCTATCACTTAGAAAAATAAGTTGATTTTTTTAAAAATGGAGTTTCCTCTGGATACTTAAGAAATAGTGAGATGCCTATAATTTTACTATATACTTCTTTCCTAAATTATACTGTCATTGTAAAGATTTTCTAATTTGTTTTAGAGGTTTTTGCTAGTGATTCTATATGCAGTATATTAACTATAAAATAATAATAATATTAATAATAATTAGAAGTAACACCTCCAAGCATATACAATGTAGCTGAGTAATTTAGCTACAATTTTTAGATTTACATTTTGTTGTTAATGTGGCTTTTTATGAATTAAAAAATAAAAAAATTAAAAATTAAAATTAAAATACATTTTCCATTTAAAATAGAAAATAAAATGTAATGGTCAAATCTCCTCCCTATCAAAACCTACCACATGTCAAGTATTTAAGATTATTTTGTATTGTTTTTGTGCGTATATATCTATATCTGTACCTTCATATATACAAGACATGCATATACATATATACAATCTCCACACAAAACTGCATTATTTAATTAATAGTACGCTGGTCTACAAATGTTTATCATATTTAATTTTACAGCAAATATCTTTTCATACTTTGTAACTTTTTTATAACTTATTTACATTTTTAATTTACTGACAAAATTTTCTCATCTACTTTCTTTGTAAATATTTTATTTTTACCTATATATGTAGTTTAATCCCATTCTCTAGCCTTAGGTAATTTGTCTTCTCTCTCTCTCTCTTTCTTTTCTTTCATTGGTAATGCTTTCTAAGAAGTAATGTTCTTTTCAATGTAATCTCTGTGAAATTTAGCAGGACCTTCTGAGGCTCTCTTGGGCACAAAAGCCTTTCTAGGTCCCCCATTTCTTATTTCCAGGATAAAGACTTCAGCCTCCTAGACCTTCCCTGAATTCCAAAGGGCAGAGTCAAACACCTACTGATCAGGGAAATAGGGAATGCAGAAACAAAGGAGGAACAATCAAGAAACGTTAGTGCAGAGAGTGAAGCAGGATCCTGCTTCCTCTTGAAGGGATATACATAACAATATCTTTGAGTTCTTCTGCCAGAACTAAGGCCCCCACCCAAGTGGAGGAGGGTAACTTCAGGCTGAGCTCAAGATTCCTGGAGCATTGCCTTGTTACCTCACCACCAACCAATCAGAAGAGAGTCACACACCCTGCAGCCCTCACCCCAAATTTTGCCTATAAAAAATTGTTCCCCAAAACCATCATGGAGTTTGGGGGTTTTTGAGCAGGAGCCACCCGCTCTCTTTGCTTGACCCTGCAATAAACCTTTCTCTGTTCCAAAGGCCTAAGTTTTGGTTTGTTTGGCCTCACTGTGCATTGGGCACACGAACTTGAGTTTGGTAACATCTGTATCTTTTTACGACCAGCTTTGAGGATCTCTGTCTCTGTCTTTTTTGCCAATTTTTCTATATATTGTAATTTGCTAGTTTTTCTTTTGTATTAATTAGTTTCATAAACTTTGATTTTTCTTTTTGTTTCTTTCATTTAAAATTTAGTGAATTTATTTAAATGTTATTGTTTAGTAATAAAAACAGTTCTCACGACATCCATAAATTGGATTTAAGGCACTATAATTTCCAACTTTCTTTTTGTGTTTTTACTTTTGATTTATTCTTTCATTTAGAAACTATTTTAGAACAATGATGTTCATTTTTTCATATATCTTTAAAGTGAACTTCACTTCTTATCACATTTTGATCAGAATGTTCTCTGCCACATGTTTATTTGGAACTTACTAAATGTGTCTTTGTGACAGTGCATTATCTTTAATTATAAATTAAATATCAAATTCAAGACTTTTTACATAGATAATCAATTTCTAAAGCTAAGATGCACTCAATCCTATGCCAAGTCAGGCAAAACAATGTTGCGAAGGTACAATGTACAAAAATGTGGAACTCCTAACTTACGTTATCTTTATGTTGGCCAACTAGAACTTTTCACGTAAATATTGTAAGTGTGAGAGATAAGAGGTGATGTTTGATAAACATTTGATCATTTTTGTGGGTTTGATATTTTCAGAAATCACGTTGTACATCTAAAGAAATAACTTGTCTCTGATTATGGCTGAAATGTTGACCTTTTCCCTCTTCTTCTCTTTGAAGTATGCTTCGTCAGAGAGGGACTTTCTACTAATACTAATACTGTAGATATCACTTGACTTTTTTTTTTGGTGGATAAAAGCAGTGATAATTAAGTTTAAGCTGTTCATCACCTCCTTTTATGTGTGCAGCTTCTCAAGCACCCCATTATTGGTTAACTGCCTAATGCTGGAGGATGGGAATTCCTGACACCAAGTGACATCTCATTAGCATGAACAGCTGGAGCCTGAAATGGAAGGCACCACAGGGACTAATTACCTGAAAAGATTTAAATAGCAAATACCTACCAGAAACTTTCTCACAGAAAGCAAAGCTCTGTTAACCCACATGTAAAGCCTCTGTATGCCTAAGACTAATATTTGTTTGAAACTTAAGTGTTTTAAAGTCTCTTCTTTGTAATGCTGCCCTGTGACAAAATCTATACAGGCCAGTTGCCTCATTCCTTCTGTCTTATCTTGTGGTATTATGAGCTTAATCTGGCTGGTGTATTTGATGTGGCAGATCTCAGGGATATGTCAGCGGAGACCTCAGAGAAGCACATGCGTTTTCTCGTCACTACTGTAGTAAGGCACAAGGAAGCCATTTGAATGTATTTGACTAGAAGATAATTAAACATTTGTCAGCCAAGTTTGAACAAGATTTCTGGTCCCAGGGTCCCTGGGCTCCAGAGGCTCTGTGAAGCTCCTGAAATTATAGGTAATATTTTGTGTGTATGTACATACATCTATTTTTGTTTTTCAGAAGGAGTAGATTCTCTTGAATTATATGCATCCCAAAGTATTAAGATGCCCCCAAATAAGTATTACTGTCTCATACCCTACCATCCTCCAAGTATTAAGGACCGCTCACCTTGTTGTTTCTTATTCTTTCAAATTAGAGAAAATTTACTTGTATTTTCAAACAAGAAAAAAAATAGATGTGACATATATTCTTGAGGGGAATGAGCGGGCTCATCTGATGGAAAGGAGGAGAGAGCGCTTACTAGTTACGTTAGGCAGAATTCACCAATACAGGTCAATAATGCCAGTGGGGGAATTTTTTTAGCCTCCTGTGATAAAATAATACAGCGTTCTCAATTTTAAGGGTTGTCTTTTAATCTGAGATTATATTTTGCTATATTTAAAATTTAAACTCTGATTTCCTTTATTGAATGATAGTGGAAATAACTGTATAGGTTTTTGTTTGTTTTTGTAATCTTACATGGTAAAATTCTAAAGAAAGGCCCGCTCAATCTTTTAATCTGTTTTTCAAAAGCTATGAAACTTAAGGTTGGGTACTACAGCTCAATGTTCTCCCCACTCCTATAAACACCTTTCATATCGAGAGTCACTGTCTTAATCAGTCACTGGTCCTATGGTGACAAACCCTCTTGTTTGCCCAGGACTGAGTGGTTTCCTGGGATACAGAATTTACAGTGTCAAGAGAAAACCACTCAGTGAAAACCTCAATGAAACCACTCAGCTTTTTCACTGAGTGAAAAAAACTCAGTGAAAATCACTGAAATCCATTGACATCAACAATATAACTTGATGATTTAAATAAGAACCATCTAGGCTGTAGGTATATATGGCAATGTATAAGAAATATATATCAAAACAGCAGTATTACATAATGATATTTTGTTTTTTTCTTGAAACTTCTAAGTCGTGGTTTTACCTGAGACCATTCCTATCAATTATCTTGATGATTGTTCAATCACATTACTTCTTATACCTTCACCTAGGTTGAATCCTGATGGTTATTGAAAAAAATAAAGTAGTAACAATTTATCAAATGCCATCACAATGTAGATTCTAATGGTATACATTTCCTAAGCTTTCAATGGTATTCATTTCCTAAGCTTTCAAATAGCAGATGCTTATGTTTGGGCCATTTTCATGCGAAGAGATAGAGAAGGCAGCAGTGTAGTTCTCTACAATCTTCTACTTGTGATGTTACCTATTACCTGGTCATCCAATATAGCCTGCAGTCTAACACACTAAGTGGTGTAAGTGGTGCCTGGTGTGACTGTGAACAAAGGGTCTTTGTCATTTTAAGATTGTAAAGATGAACTATTTGGTTATGTCTTATAATTCACAATATTTGAATAACTAATGTGTGTAGATACACATGATTGCCATATTTACGTAATTATCTACACAGTTCATATTTAAGATAAAGGGTTTCAGAAGAGTGTGAGTGTGATGGTTAATTTTATATGTCAACTTACCTGGGCCATGTTGCCAAATATTTGGTCAAACATTATTCTGGATGTTGCTGTGAAAGTGTTTGCGAGTGAGATTAACATTTAAATAGGTGGACCTTGAATAAAGGATATTAGCTTCCATAGTGTGGGTGGGCCTCATCCAATCAGATGAAGCCCTTAATAGAATAAAGACTGCTCTCTCCCAAACAAGAGGGAATTCTGCCTGCAAAATGCCTTTGGACTCAGACTGAAGCTCTTCCTTGGGTCTCAAGACTGCCATTGTACCCTGAAGATTTTAGACCTGTACCTCCACAGTTATATGAGCAGCCAATTCCTTAAAATAAATCTCTCTATTAAAACACATCCTGTTGGTTCTCTTTCTCTGAAGAGCCTTGACTAATACAATGAGTATATCTTTAAGTCATTCTTGTTCAGAAACCATTTATCTTACCAGCATTTGTATTCCCCAACTTACATCATGTTAAAGAGTGTGGGAATTTTATAATGTATCAAATGTGCATAGTTATAATTAAGAAATACTTTAAATTTGCTGTCCATTCACCTAAATAGCTTGACTGCTTCTCAAGAAGAGTGCCTGAAGAGAACTCACTAAATTTGAGAAGATAATGATTAAAAATCAAATATAAAAAAATTGGAAATCTTAGGATAAACAAGCAGTTGTTTTTTGGCACCTTAATAGCAGACAGGATTTATGTGGACTTAACAGAGGTGTAGTTATTGAACTGCAGCAAAGATTTAAGTTGATGTTAATCCATATGAGGCTTTAGTAATATGAAAGAAACAGAATAAGAAAAGAATCTAAAAAAAAGGGTTGGGTTCTAACAAAGTTCAAATAACAATACATTCATTAATTATAAAAAAAGAAGAAGGAGTATATTTGAAGGGTGGGAATTCTCAATGATTATTCTTGAGTATAGAAACTGAAAACTAGCAAGACATAGAAATTGATGCTAAAATATAATTTAAAATCAAGTAGCAATAAAGAATTGTAAATAATTTGAATAATCTGTCAATTATATTATTTTATAAAATAATGAGTATTGTAGTTTGAAAATTTTTAGCTTTGTATTTTTCACTCACTTTCACCATAGATATCATTCCTGTTTACCTGCCTATCATTTGGAATGAGACATGAGGCTTAGTGTCACCAGAGAAAATGGATATAACCTAGTACCATATCTAACTAAAGAGCAATCAGAGTTAATCCAAAATTGGAAGGGGAAGAAGGAGATCCTTTGGAGTGGAAGAAAGTAAAGAATTAAAAATCTTTAATTTTAATTAAAATTAAAACTTTCCTCTTTTCTCTCACAGCCCTTTTACTGTGGCATTGAACCTGGAGGATGTGACTCTTAGGGAGGAAAAACAAAAAGAGAAAATGAAAAGCAAAACGTGAGAGGCTTCTGTCCCAGATTTAATTTGGGGCACAGGGGTTGGATGTATGTCATATTAGGACTTTAAAAAGACCCATGGGCCTACAGAATTGCAGGAGAATCTAACCAGCTCGGGAAGATGACCAAGATCCCTGGAAGCATTATGGAGAGAACATGCCTTGACTTGTACCAGAAACAATTATCTATCTATCTATCTATCTATCTATCTATCTATCTATCTATCTAAACAAGTATAGACCTGTATGTATATATCTCATACATACAGATCTCAGACAAATCCTTTTCCTATTTACCACGAAGACATTTAAGATTTCTGCTCTTAAGTGTGGGAATTTCTTCCCATTTCTGCTCTTAAATGTGGGAATTTCTTACATTCCCACAAGCAGTGCAAGGGAACCCTCTTGCACTGCTGGTGGGAATGTAAATTGATACAGTCACTATGGAGAACAGTATGGAGGTTCCTTAAAAAACTAAAAATAGAACTACCATATGACCCAGCAATCCCACTACTGGGCATATACCCTGAGAAAACTATAATTCAAAGAGTCATGTACCACAATGTTCATTGCAGCACTATTTGCAATAGTCAGGACATGGAAGCAACCTAAGTGTCCATCAACAGATGAATGGATAAAGAAGATGTGGCACATATGTACAATGGAATATTACTCAGCCATAAAAGAAACAAAATTGAGTTATTTGCAGTGAGGTGAATGGACCTAGAGTCTGTCATACAGAGTGAAATAAGTCAGAAAGAGAAAAACAAATACCGTATGCTAACACATATATATAGAATCTAAAAAAAAAAAAAGATTCTGAAGAACCTAGGGGCAGGACAGGAATAAAGACACACATGTAGAGAATGGACTTGAGGACACAGGGAAGGGGAGGGGTAAGCTGGGATGAAGTGAGAGAGTGGCATGGACATATATACACTACCAAATGTAAAATAGATAGCTAGTGGGAAGCAGCCGCATAGCACAGGAAGATCAGCTTGATGCTTTGTGTCCACCTAGAGGGGTGGGATAGGGAGGGTGGGAGGGAGACACAAGAGGGAGGAGATATGGGGATATATGTACATGTATAGCTGATTCACTTTGTTATACAGCAGAAAGTAACACAACATTGTAAAGCAATTATACTCCAATAAAGATGTTAAAAAAAAAACAAAACAAGATTTCTGCTCTACCCAGGCACTTGTGGGGTAGAGGCAGTGTTGAAGGAAAACATAAACAAGCCTAGAAAGTAGTTTTACATTAGAAGAGATTGTGATAGATTGCTAGTAAATTTAAATTTCTTCTCAATCTATCCCTCCTTTCTTGTCCATCCTCTCTAGCCCCTAGGTTTTTAGTCGGACTTCAAAAAAAAGAGGAAACTTAGTTTAATTACAGATAACCAAAAAATGGCATACTCTACTTTGTACAATTTGATTTCTAGTGTATGAAAACATGTTTAAATTCTTGGAAAGCATAGCCCACACTCTGAAGGACCATTTTTCTTCTTAGTAACTTTTAGAAGAATAATATCTTCTGTTTTCAACCTGTGGATATGAGAGAACATTCATTTATCTAGGAGAATTTGACTAGTTTACAGCTCTACGGTCAAAGTATCTCAGTCTTGATAACTGGAAACCTACTGGAAATACTCCGAACCATATTTTCAAGTTATGTTTTTACTGTCCTATAACCAAGAGAGGATAGGTATTTTTGGTTTGAAAGAAGAGTGCTGGTTTAAATAGAATAATTGGAGAACACGTTCTTTGATTAGAGACCTGTGGAAAAAGGCAATGAAGAAAACCACATAACTATTGGGAGAATTTTCCAGGCCTGGTGCATAGTTCCACGGCCCTGAGACAAGAGCATACTTTGTGTGTTTGAAGAACAACAACGAAGCTCATTTTTGGAACAGAATGAAACAGAGTGAAGAAATAGGATATGTTGTCAGAGAGGATAGGAAGGGAAGAGTATATGTAGGACTTTGTGCAGATTTTTAAGGACTTTTACTATTAATAAAATGGGAAATAATTGAGGGTTTTGAGCAGAGGTGTTGCATGATCTTACTTTTTTAAAATGTCTATTCTGAATATTTTCAAATAAACATAAATAATGATAAATATGCTATTTTATTTATCATTTGACTTTTTCAAATAAAAACATTCCAGCAAACAAATTGTAGACTCAGAACTGTCAGATTAACTCCAGAATTGCCCTTAAGAGTAACACACTTGGAAAAGAAATTTTGAATCTGTCTTTTCTACAACTCATCCTATGTCCCATAGCCATATTGAGAATCTTAATATTAGGCTTTAGCCATGCAATTCCCTGGCTTTAAAAAGTCACTATTAATTTCTACCAACATCTAACCTACATTTATTTGCCTGATTTTCAACTACTGCCAAATTAGCTTTCTTCATTATGCTTCCACGATTAGAATACTTTTCCCCACCTTATTTCCCTTCCAAAGACTTACACCTTCCAAGTTTTCTTTACCAACTACTCCAGTTCTCACCAGTACTGTTGCTTTTCAGCACTTTTATAACACTAACTTTCTGGACCATACAATATTATAGAGATTTCTTTCCTTCCTTCCTTCCTTCTTTCCTTCCTTCCTTCCTTCCTTCCTTTTTTCCTCCTTCCTTTCTTCCTTCCTTCCTTCCTTCCTTCCTTCCTTCCTTCCTTTCTTCCTTCCTTCCTTCCTTCTTTCTTTCTTTCTTTCTTTCTTTCTTTCTTTCTTTCTTTCTTTCTTTCTTCCTTCCTTCCTTCCTTCCTTCCTTCCTTCTTTCTTTCTTTCTTTCTTTCTTTTTCTGTCTTCCTGTAGCTCTTGGCTTCACAGAGGGAAGGGAGGCAGAAGTACTTCCTCACAGTACATGTCTCCCATGTGGCCTAGCAAGTCCTGGAGTGCTTTATATTTTTATTACAAACCGGAATGCTAAGTAAAAGTTTGCATTAAACTCAGGAACAGGTCAAAATATTCTTAAATACTCTACTTGAACAAACATGTGGAATGTACTTATAAATCTGAGGGGGAAAAACATTTTTTGACAGCTGGGTATCAGATTAATATAGTGTGCAAGTTTAAAGTTTCTAAAGTGAGGAAAAACGACTTTATGGCAAGATTAATGCTTTTACTTGCAGCTACATTAATTACTTTGCTAGAGTGATCACAGTCACAAATGTCATTCCAATATATGCATAGAATAAACTGTAGGTAAATATGTTCATTTTGACAATTTTAATCAAAGATCCATTTATATGGTGCTTGTTTCCATGTTATTTAAATGTTTGGGTAATCTAATTATACTCATTTTAATTACCAGTGTGAAAAGGGGAAAAATTGAGATTGTTTTCATTTTTTTCTCTTTTCTAGAGTGATAATTCTCCTCAAGGAGAAGGATTTGAACATCTCTATGATGCTACCAATTCTTTACAAGTCCAGTCAGGGTTAGACTTTCTAGGGAATATATAATTGATCATTTCCTGATGGTGACTTTCAGGAATAAATGGAAAGTTAAAGTACCTAGACTCCTTAACTAGCAACTTTAAATCTGAATGTAAGGAAAAATATTAAACATATATTTTTATGACTTTTCTGCCTTGATAGAAAAGAGGTAGTGTGGAAACCATTTCTACAACATGTATGTTGGGGGATTTGCAAATAGAACCAGCTCCAAATATTATATCTGCTAACAGATGGGATACTAATTACAAGATTAATCAGACTCTCTATTTTTTTTAAACATTACTGTGTTACTTACAAAGAAGTTAGAATGGATTGGGAATGATAAAATTCATGATTTAGAATATTAATCTGGGTCTCATTCCAGGTAAAGTGAGGGTAGCCTGATAAGAGGTAAGAGAGTACAAGTTCAGTATAATTTGTTATATTGGCACCTTTTCTCCTCATGGATCCAGTACAACAAATTGGCTAAGACAGGCTTGATTTCTTTTTTTTTTTTTAATTTTTTTATGGTTTCTTTTTTTTTTTTAATTAATTAATTAGTTAATGGCTGTGTTGGGTCTTCGTTTCTGTGCGAGGGCTTTCTCTAGTTGTGGCAAGTGGAGGCCACTCTTCATCGCGGTGCGCGGGCCTCTCATTATCGCGGCCTCTCTTGTTGCGGAGCACAGGCTCCAGACGCGCAGGCTCAGTAATTGTGGCTCACGGGCCTAGTTGCTCCGCGGCATGTGGGATCTTCCCAGACCAGAGCTCGAACCCGTGTCCCCTGCATTGGCAGGCAGACTCTCAACCACTGCGCCACCAGGGAAGCCCCAGGCTTGATTTCTTGATGCATTATGACAGGTTTTAGCAGTTTTTCCCTTTCTAAAGCCCCTTAAACATTTATCTTCGGAGCGAGTTATAGTTTTCCCTACAGCCAAAGATGCTGCCCTTTAATTAGTTATTGTGTTAGTCCCAGAGAATTCTTTCCTGTTTTTGTTCAAACATATGTCTAAATCCTTAAATTTCAGAATTTAATTCCCCTGCTGAGAGCTCAACTCCAATATTGGTTGGTTTTAATGGATACTCAGGGTAATATTTATCTTATGTATGTATGACAAACTCTTCAATTCCCAGGAAAAGAATGGATGGTTTGGGATGCCGGGGATAGTGAGCAATGTGGAAATGAAGTTGTGTGGGAAGATACCCTGTGATCTTGATACCCTGTGAAAATAAGCAAGTTTTCATTTATCAAAATAACGCATTTCATTGAATGCCTCAGATATGCACACTGAGGGAGCAAAGGTCAGATATCTCTAAATCTTTTAAAATAGCTAAATATCACATCCCACATATTAACAAATATATTTTCTTTGGCTGAATGTTTTATGTGTTAGTTTTAATTTGCATTTTATCTGAACCCATTCATATTTTCTCGAAATTATAAGTAATAAGTAGCATTAAATAATGACTCCTGGTGAACTAAAATTTTTGCAGCAAGAATTTTGAGATAAATTCTCATTGATTACCCCAACATTTCCTTTAATTTAAGAGATTCTACATTATACCTTTCTCTCTCTCTCTCTCTTAACACTTCAGCATTTAAATGACCACATACACTTCACTAAAATAAATTAGGAAAATCAACTGTTCAAACTATTTTTCTTGTTTCAACACGGAAGACCATCTTCCATAATGTCTGGTTCTTGTAGACAGTGAGCAAGCACAGCACCTGCTGAACTCCCTTTAAGATGTTCTGAATAACTTCACAAAATTGCCAATTTTATGCCACCTTTTTAATTTTACTGTCATATGCTATCTAAGTTTTCATAACTATTCATTGTATCAATTATTTCTCTTAAAGTATTTGCTATGAGGGGAAACGTATAGTGTAGTAAATCCTAAGGGGGAAAATCTAGTTTGATGTAATAACAAAAGGGGTGAAACAGAAATCATAGCCTTCCTATGTTACAGTGAGGAGAATCCACCAATACCTTCTTCATGAAGCAAGTTATTTAAGTTATGAACTTCTTCATTTTAGATATAAGGAGAGCGAGGCCAAGAAAGCATAAGTCTTCCCTGGTTCCACTGCAGCCAATGTCCCTTGGCTCAGACCGATTAATTGTTTTAAATAATTGCCTTACTGGCTGGGGCTTGTAGACTATGGAAGCTCTCTGGATTCTGTATGCCTGGCATGCAGTTGTAAGCACTATATTGCATGCCTTGAAAGAATTTTTAAAACTAGAAAAGGTAAGATCGTTCATTTTCACTCTGGCTGCTGAGAAGGAGAGAAAGAAAAGGATGAAAAGTCCTTGTTTAAAATTAAATTTTAAAATGAATTAACAGCGTTAAGAAGTATTTCATTGTGTTAAATACATTGTTAGTCTTATTTAAATAATATTAAAAGCTATAATGAAACAACCTTATTTTCAAATTGAGAAGATTACATATCAGTAAAACAAATACATCATTTTAAGTAATGCCTTACTCAATAAAGACATTTATTGAAAAGTTCAGCTAAAATTTTATGACTGCATTAAAAGAAATTCTGTTTTCCCCTTATGCTATTTCCTAGGTCAGAGTCTCACTGGTGCTTCTCCTTCAATACTGGATTTCTAACCTTAGTTTTATTTCTTATGTTCCCTTCCTTCCATCATTGGCAGTGTTATAGCTGAGTCCTGTCTTGTTCTCTGTTTTTTTAATTGAATCTCTTATTATTCTTCAAACCTGGTGAGTGGTAGCATTTTGGAGACTAGAGAGTTTTTATAACTTTCTTTCATGGAAAACAAATAATCATCACTTTACATAAAATAATCTGACTATTAAAATTATCTTAAGGATGATATCATCTTTCTATAATTCAGAATATTCTATGTGATCTTTCAGGGTCTTGAGCCTTCACTGTGAACATAAAGCACTGATAATAGAGATATGTAAAACATTTATCACTTTCTATTTTATTTATTTCTTATTATCTCATCTTCATAATTGTGATCTCTAAGAACAGTACTTCTCTTATACTGCTTGTATTATTTGTCTTAGAACAGTATCTTAAATGTAGTAAATGCTCAATAAGTTTCTGAAAGTCAGTGATAAATATCACTTTTCCCTATAAATATTATTTATTGTGTTCCAGTAAAATATTTATATAGTTATTCCTAAATATTTGCAAGAATTCAGGATACATTCCTAATGTGATTTCAGTCATGTCCCCCTCTTTCTACAATTAAAGGAAAATATAGGTATGAGAACAATGGCAAAACAAGTCAAAGAACACTATATTACTGGTTTGCTCTTGGCCTCATAATCCAATTCCAGAACACTGTAAACTTTTGTAGGCCATTTCAAGAAAACCTTACTTAGCTAACTTTATCAGTTTGCATGTCCTAAAAATAAAAGTAGTACAATTCCCCAATTTATAGATTTTCCTAAGTCCAAACATGAGACTTAAAACTTATTCAATGAAAAAAAGCATGCCTATTAATAAAAAGGCAGTGAAATCAGAAAGAGGTAGGGGAAGAATGATTGGGCATGTAGTAGTTTTAATGCTTCCAAATGAATAACTAAGATATCAGCACCAATCTTCAACCAAGTATATGCAGCAGGCATACCCCAGTAGCTCCTTGAATGACACAAAACCCAAAGAAGGGGGGAAAAACATCTGGGCCTGAACCAAGATCTTTTATCATGGATACATTGAAAGAAGAGAGCGAAGAAAAGATGTGTTACTAATATATGTTGACTTTGTAACAAATTCAAGATCTCTACCTTTTAAAAAATTGGTTCAACCCTGTGTGCTTGAATCAAATTGATCAAAGTTAGTTATTCTTCACTTCTCCTATTTTAAAATGGAGAGGATTTGCCTTTGATCTTCACTGGGGATGAATTAGAGTGGGAGCAATTTATGAGGAGTGGGGGAAGATGAAAGAGAAGACTGAGTGCCTCTTAAAGGCCAATCATGTATTTATTCAGTAACATGATGACTAGCTGTCATTAGAGCCTGTTATTTGTACTTCAGGATAAACTAGATTTGCCTTTAAAAAAAAGTTATCAAATCCCTGATAAAGACTACCTAATTCTAAACTTTCATTATTGTATTTTTTATTACATGTGAAAATATAACCAAATTTTCACTTATAAATATTATAATATTTGGATAGCTAATATTTAATAATATATATTTATTCAATTTTCCTTTTAAATTAGAGAAAAAATTATTTTTCTTTTGACAACATATTTTTGTTGCAGATATTAAGGCAATTATAAATTTTATCTGGAATCTCAATGCTAATTTATATTTGTTTCCAGATAGAATGAGTCACAACTTTTTAGAATTATTTCATCCTTCAAATAACTTAGTGTATTCTGCAATTACAATGGCAAGACAATTCCAGATCTTGGTTCAATCACATGAGTTTCAATTTTGTTTTAATTCCATTAGACTATTTTTTTAAAATTTGTTAGTCATGATTGAGACATATAACTACCACCAACTATGTAAGAACTTGGAACATATTGCACAGCTCAAAGTGTATATTTAATATGAGTTCTACCAATTCTTTGTCTTATAATAACTTAGTTTTTATTTTTTAGAACAACTTAAATGCATTTTTTTCTATGGGTATTTTGCATAAAACTTGTCTTTTCGATTCTATGAATAGGTGACTTTTTAAAATGTCTTTATATTTTTTCCATAATGTTATAATTTTTAAAACTCAGGCATTTATAAATAATCAAAAAGTATTTTTATATGCAATATGGATTATAAAACTCATTTTTCTATAGATTTATACTAGTCTGTTTATTTCACTTAGATTATTATCAAATGATATTAATTTAAGATAGCTAGTGATAATAATATTGCATTATCTACTAGTTGGGCTCTAATTTTTGACCCACAATTATTTATATTTGCTGTTTGGAGGAAATGTGATTAAAATTCATTTCACTAAATTTTTCTACGTTTTAGAGTTGTAAATCTAATGGATTTATGTAGCTGTTTCTGAGTGTTTACTGCTTCAGAAGATTCAGCTTTTGACAATATTTTTCACATAGCTATATTAAGTAATAGCATAGAATTGAATAATCTAAACCATTCTATCTTATGCTATAATGCTTTTCAAGAAACTCATCATTCACTAAACATCTCAGTTATTTGACATCTTGAGATCATTAAGTGTGCTGACTTATTCAAATTGTTTCATGAATTAGCCCAAATAAAAGATGATTTGTGAGAGAAGACTTTTTTAAAACTCCCACAAATGTAACAAAATAAAAATCATTTCAAAGAAATAAAATATTTAGGGGATTGGTTCAAGATGGTGGATTGGAAGGATATGCACTCACTCCCTCTTGCCAGAGAACCAGAATCACAACTAACTGCTGAACAATCAACAACAGGAAGACACTGGAACTCACAAAAAAAAGATACCCCACATCCAAAGACAAAGGAGAAGCTGCAGTGAAACTGTAAGAGGAGCACAATCACAATAACATCAAATCCCAATCAAGTCCAGGAAGTGCAGAGAGTCCCAGGCAGGATAAACCCAAGGAGAAACATGTTGAGACACATAGTAATCAAATTGACAAAAATTAAAAACAAAGAAAAATTATTAAAAGCAACAAGGGGAAAATGACAAATAACATACAAGGGAACTCCCATAATGTTAAAAGCTGATTTCTCAGCAGAAATGCTACAAGCCAGAAGGGAGTGGCATGATGTATTTAAAGTGATAAAAGGGAAGAACATATAACCAAGATTACTCTACTCAGCAAGGATCTCATTCAGATTCAACAGAGAAATCAAAAGTTTTACAGACAAGCAAAAGCTAAGAGAAGTCAGCACCACCAAACCAGCTCTACAACAAATGCTAAAGGAACTTCTCTAAGTGGGAAACACAAGAGAAGAAAAGGACCTACAAAAACAAACCCAAAACAATTAAGAAACTGGTAATAAGAACATACATATGGATAATTACCTTAAATGTGAATGGATTAAAGCTCCAACCAAAAGATACAAGCTTACTGAATGGATACAGAAACAAACCAGTATATAAGCTGTCTACAAGATACTCACTTCAAACCTAGGGACACATACAGACTGAAAGTAAGTGGATGGAAAAGGATACTCCATGCAAATGGAAATCAAAAGAAAGCTGGAGTAGCAATACTCATATCAGATAAAACAGACTTTAAAATAAAGACTGTTACAAGAGACAAGGCAGGACACTACCTAATGATCAAAGGATCAATCCAAGAAGAAGATATAACAATTATAAATATATATACACCCAACATAGGAACACCTCAATACATAAGGCAAATGCTAAAGGTTATAAAAGAGGAAATGGACAGTAACACAATAATAGTGGGGGCCTTTAACACCTCACCCACACCAATGGACAAATCATCCAGACAGAAACTTAATAAGGAAACAGAAGCTCTAAATGACACAAAAGACCAGATAGATTTAATTGATATTTACAAGACATTCCATCTGAAAATAGCAGATTACACTTTCTTCTCAAGGGCACATAGAACATTCTCCAGGATAAATCACATCTTGGGTCACAAATCAAGCTTCGGTAAATTTAAGAAAATTGAAATTATATCAAGCATCTTTTCTGGCCACAACACTATGAGATTAGAAATAAATTACAGGGGAAAAAAAATGAAAAAATACAAACACATGGAGGCTAAACAATACCTTACTAAATAACCAAGAGATCACTGAAGAAATCAAAGAGGAAATCAAAAAATACTTAGAGACAAATGACAATGAAAACAAGATGATCCAAAACCTATGGCATGCAGCAAAAACAGTTTTAAGAGGAAAGTTTATAGCAATACAATCCTACTGCAAGAAACAAGAAACACCGCAAATAAACAACCTAACCTTACACCTAAAGAAAGTAGAAAAAGAAGAATGAACAAAACCCAAAGTTAATAGAAGGAAAGAAATCATAAAATCAGAGCAGAAATAAATGAAATAGAAACAAAGAAAACAATAGCAAAGATCAATAAAACTAAAAGCTGGTTCTTTGAGAAGACAAACAAAATTGATAAACCTGTAACCAAACTCATCAAGAAAAAGAGGGAGAGGACTCAAATCAATAAAATTACAAATGAAAAAGAAGTTACAATGGACACCGCAGAAATACAAAGTATCATAAGAGACTACTACAATTGAAGAGGAAGGAACACCCCCAAAGTGTTTCTACGAGGCCACCATCACCCTGATACCAAACCCAGACAGAGATACTATAAAAATAGAAAATTACAGACCAATATTACTGATGAATATAGATGCAAAAATCCCCAACAAAATACTAGCAAACAGAATCCAACAACACATTAAAAGGATCATGCACCATGATCAAGTGGGATATATCCCAGGGATGCAAGGATTCTTCAATATACACAAATCAATCAATGTGGTACACCATATTAACAAATTGAAGGATAAAAACCATATGATCATCTCAATAGATGCAGAAAAAGCTTTCAACAAAATTCAACACGCATTTATGGTAAAAACTCTCCATAAAGTAGGCAGAGAGGGAACCTACCTCAGCATAATAAAGGCCATATATGACAAACCAACAGGAAACAGCATTCTCAATGATGAAAAACTGAAAGCATTTCCTCTAAGATCAGGAACAAGACAAGGATGTCCACTCTCACCACTATTATTCAACATAGTTTTGGAAGTCCTAGCCACGGCAATCAGAGAAGAAAAAGAAATAAAAGAATCCAAGTTGGAAAAGAAGTAAAACTGTCACTGTTTGCAGATGACATGATACTCTACATAGATAATCATAAAAGATGCCACCATTAAATTTTTTAGAGCTAATCAATGAATTTGGTAAAGTTGCAGGATACAAAGAAATCTCTTGCATTCCTATACACTAACAATGAAAGATCAGAAAGAGAAATTAAGCAAATGATGCCATTCACCATTGCAACAAAAAGAATAAAATTTCTAGGAATAAACCTACCTAAGAGATTAATAAACCTAACTTAGAAATAAATTACAGGGAAAAAAACCATTAAAAACACAAACACATGGAGGCTAAACAATACCTTACTAAATAACCAAGAGAGCACTGAAGAAATCTAAGAGGAAATCAAAAAATATCTAGAGACAAATGACAATGAAAACACCATGATCCAAAACCTATGGGATGCAGCAAAAGCAGTTCAAAGAGGGAAGTTTTTAGCAATGCAATCATGTACTCAGAAAACTATAAGACACTGATGAAAGAAATCAAAGATGACAGAAACAGATGGAGAGATATACCATGTTCTTGTATTGGAAGAATCAATATTGTGAAAATGACTATACTACGCAAAACAATCTACAGATTCAATGCAATCCCTATCAAATTACCAATGGCATTTTTTACTGAACTAGAACAAAAAAATCTTAAAATTTGTACAGAGACAAAAAAGACCCCAAATAGACAAAGCAATCTTGAGGGAAAAAAATGGAGCTGGAGGAATCAGACTCCCTGACTTCAGACTATACTACAAAGCTACAGTAATCAAGACAATATGGTACTGGCACAAAAACAGAAATATAGATCAATGGAACAAGATAGAAAGCCCAGAGATAAACCCACACACCTATGGTCAACTAATCTATGACAAAGGAGCCAGGATATACAATGGAGAAAAGACAGCCTCTTCAATAAGTGGTGCTGGGAAAACTGGACAGCTACATGTAAAAAAGTGAAATTAGAACACGTCCTAACACCATACACAAAAATAAACTCAAAATGGATTAAAGACTTAAATGTAAGACCAGACACTATAAAACTCTTAGAGGAAAACATAGGAAGAAAACTCTTTGGCATAGATCACAGAAAGATCTTTTTTGACCCATTTCCTAGAGTAATGGAAGTAAAAACAAAAATAAACACATGGGACCTAATGAAACTTAAAAGCTTTTGCACAGCAAAGTGAACTATAAACAAGATGAAAAGACAACACTCAGAATGGGAGAAAATATTTGCAAACGAAGCAACGGACAAAGGATTAATCTCCAAGACATATAAACAGCTCATGCAGCTCAATATTAAAAAAACAAATAACCCAATCAAAAGATGGGCAGAAGACCTAAATAGACATTTCTCCAAAGAAGACATACATATGGGCAAGAGGCACATGACAAGATGCTGAACAGCACTAATTATTAGAGGAATGCAAATCAAAACTACAATTAGGAATCACCTCACACTGGTTAGGATGGGCATCATCAGAAAATCTACAAACAACAAATGCTGGAGAGGGTGTGGAGAAAAGGGAACCCTCTTGCACTGTTGGTGGGAATGTAAATTGACACAGCCACTATGGAGAACAGTATGGATGTTCCTTAAAAAACTAAAAATAGAATTACCATATGACCCAGCAATCCCACTATTGGGCATATACCCAAGAAAACCATAATTCAAAAAGACACATGCACCCCAATGTTCATTGCAGCACTATTTACAATAGCTAGGTCATGGAAGCAACCTTAATGCCCATTGACAGACGAATGGATAATGAAGATGCGGTACATATATATACAATGGAATATTACTCAGCCATAAAAAGGAACGAAATTGGGTCATTTGTAGAGACGTGGATGGACCTAGAGACTGTCATACAGAGTGAAGTAAGTCAGAAAGAGAAAAACAAATATCGTATATTAATGCATATATGTGGAATCTAGAAAAATGGTATAGATGAACCGGTTTGCAAGGCAGAAATAGAGACACAGTTGTAGAGAACAAACGTATGGACACCAAGGGAGGAAAGTGGGGGTGGGTGGGTGGAGGGATGAATTGGGATATTGAGATTGACATAAGTACACTAATATGTATAAAATAGATAACTAATAAGGACCTGCTTATACAAAACAAATAAATTAAATTAAATTTTAAAAAAAGAAAGAAAACATTTATGGACTGTAGTTAAAAGAAATTATATCTAATTTATTAGTAAATTTGTAATAACTGGATTATAGTTAAATACATTAAAACACAAATATTACACATGACTGTGTTTTTGTAACAGGATGTCTTACACTGATTCAAGATTATTACTATGACAAAGTATTATTGATGTTCATACCATACACAAGCATCATATACATACTTGGGTTTCATATGTTGAATGTAGGCTTAATTAATTTGTATAGCAGATGTGTAGAATCTCATGGCAAACAACTGAAGTTGGCAATCGACTTAAAGATGAGGAATACCTGGAATAGATAATAGAAGAGGGAGATGATAAATGTCAATTGCATCCTCAGGACCAAATCAGGAGCAGCTACTGTAATTCATTCTACTAAACCCCCTAATGTAAATCTGTGTTTTACATAATGTCATTAGCAGTCACCTTGGGAAATCAGTGATAAGAGGGAATGAATTTAACAGGGACTATGAACGTATCTGGGCAGTTCCCTGCCATTATCAACTTGACACATCCTTTCCATGCACATCAGGTCTATTTTTCCATTGCCAGACACTGCGTCTTAGGGACATAGCAGTCAGGTTTCAACCAGAGAAGCAGAAGCAGAATACACACACACACACACACACACACATATATGAAAACATTGGTTTAGTTTACATAATTGCAGGAATTGGCTAAGCAAGTCTGAAATCCATAGGGCAGGCAGAGTCAGGAAGGGAAGAACATGCTAGGCTGAAACCCATGAGCAAGGATCAAAGATCTTATACACAGGAAGAATTTCTTCTGTCTCTCAGAGAAGTCTCAGGCCCAAGCCTTTCAACAGACTGAGTCAGGACCAGCCAGATTGTCCAGGATAATCTTTCCAAGTCAACTGAGAGGGACTTTAATCATGCCTGCAAAATCTCTTAATAACAGTACTTAGATTAATGTTTGACTGAATAACCAGGGACTATGGCCTAGTTAAGTTGACATATCAAAAAAGCCTTAACAGAGGGCTTTCTCTGGTGGAAAGAGGATACTCTGTGCACTTGCGGGCCAGGCTGGCAGAGCCAGGGGATTAACAGTCCTCAAGCAATGATGAATGAGTGTTGATGGAAAGTATCACAGCTCTCTAGTAGCCTAGGCAAACTAACTCTAAGGTCTGTATCCTATGGTGGTTCTCAGTTCCTGAGTGGGATTAAGTTCTAGTCGTCTACAGGTATACTTGTTTGATAATCTACTCTTTACTGACACTTCCTATTCTTCTACTAGTTTCTCCTATGATCATCTTCCATACAAACTACTTTCACTGGAAACCTTGCCTCTGGGTATATTCTGAGGGAAAGCAAACAAAGATAGTAAGTAATATATTACACTACTGTTTAAGAATATATCATATTTGAATATATATGTTAAGAATATATGAAGAAAATATTAAGCTTACGTTTTCTTTGATCATTATATTTAATTATTGGTACCCTTCATAACTGAAAAAAAAGATAGTTCATCAATATAGAAACATCGAATAGAAATTTTTGAAAATATTTTAAATCAAAATAAAAGAATTTCTAATGCAAACAAAATCATGCTTTATTCTTTCCCCTTCAATGATTAAATTAACATTGTGTGTGTCCATATGCTGAACAGCATTGATTTTCTGAGCTGCTATGCTCTGAAAATGTTCTGAGCTTGAGAAGAATATATTTATGAAGACAGGAAACGAGAGAATGTTGAAGGCTCAGCAGAACTTTTTACTGTAAATGCTATATTTAAGTATTTACATGGCCAATTCAACTTGTAAAGTCCAATCATATTTATTTACATATTTTGCTGTCTGAAATATTGAATTAAGGATGAGAGTAGAATGAGAAGTATAAAGAGATGGGTAATTAGATTTGGTTGTCTAGTAAAAGTTGGTTAATTTCCTATTAAAGTAAGATATTTAACAAAAAAATGCAATAACTGATATTATTCCTGCTCTTTCAATATGTAGTTTTAATCTATAATGTGGATTGAATGTTAAGTACGCCTTTACTAAAAGCATTTTTAAATTGCTGAAGATTTGATTGCATTTTATGAAGACATTTTTGTTTCCTTCAACTTGAAATCCAGTCTACCTTCCCTGAAAATTACCCTCACCCCCTACATACTGCCTTTGGGAAAACATAAGCTATTGCTCTGTATTAACTGAGAATTATAGAAAAATTCAAGACGTCTTCTTAATACCACTCTCATTATTGTGTCTGCTAAAGTAAAACTAAACCAGTATGACTACAGTTTAAGATATTCATGTTCATGTTCAAGATTATTAAAGTGTTTCCAGCAAAATGTAGCAATTTTCCTGCATTTACTTTAGTAAATTATGGGTTGTTTAATGGGTTGTTTCAGAGTAGAAAATGAAACTTATTTCTTGGAGCAATTTAATTTGCTCAGTAGATTAGTATTCTTCATGATATTACGTTTAGAAAAGTGTACATATTAAAGTTAGAGGAAAGATACCAAAAACCTTATAGATTTTTAAAGACTTTCTTAAAAGCAATAATACAGTCTTTGACACCCTATGCAATTATTCATATATGTATATATTTTTATTAGAACAACATCTGTTTCATGAAAATAATAACCTACATTTGAAAATAATTCAATAGAACTTTGTGTCTGAGATTCTTAAGGACAAGTGTGAAATTGTTTTATCTTCATTTTTTGGAGCTCTGGACAGCTGATAGAGATGGTACAGAGAGCATCTGCTGGAGGAGTAACTCCTGGGATACTTGTCAAATTGTGTTCAGAAACAACTGAGACACTAAATAAAGAGAATTTCTAATAATACTGCATTTAGAATGTTGCTCAATTCTAGAAACTAAATAATTTAGATCTAAATAGATTTGCTAGACATTTTAGAGATTTTAATTAACAGATTATTCTATTAGCTCATAGATTTCTCTCCAGGTGACTGAAATGCATTTTCACCCAGGCTTTGTTTCCATATGTCAAGAAATTTTTGAATAAATAACACATTGATGTATTAATTCTGATTTCATAAGCAGACTGCCATACCAAGGGCAGAAAAATAAAAGTAATTCCACTATGTTACATTTTCCTTTTATAAGTGCATTGCCAGTGATTTTGATTTGTCTGTATGATTACACTATTTTTCAGTGACTAAAAATTATGAATAGCTTATAAGGTAATTGATTTTTCTGAGCACAAAACAAATGACTTAGGCATTACAAAATTCTTTATAAATTCAAGTATATTCTATTTTTTCAAGTATATGTATATTTTGTCAGTGTATACCATTGTCATTACTTTCTTCTGTTGATTAGAAATCCTTCTTCACATAACTGTTTAGAGGTTCATACACTGTTAGAAGAAACTTGTCTAACATTTTTGCTTACTTCCTTACCATCCTAAAATCTGTCATGGCAAGAATATCAAGTATTCTGAATTACGGTTTTAAGTCATTTTGTGACGTCTGCTAGGAGTTTTCTTTTCACTCACATCACTTGTAGTGAAATGAAGTGCTTAGTAAGAGTGTGTTTCCATGGATTACTGTGGGCAACATCCAGTGGCTGATCAAGCAAGTGATGAGAATGGGAGGCAAGGGCAATCCAATTCATGTGTGTTCTTCTCGAGGGTGAATTTCATCCCAACACAGATGTGAATGACTTGCAAGTATTTTATAGCCTCTTGAATTTTCATTCCTATTTTATGTGTATACATACAGGGTGATATAGTCACTGTTGTGACTAGAGCTAAAGCAAATGATTTCTAAAACATTATTAGATATTCCTGAATACACTCGATATTTAAAATATTCTCCATTTATTTTAATAATGAGGATGTATTCTCTATTAATATACTTAACCATTAACATGTGTGACATGAGAAATAGATGTTCACATTTGGCTTAATCAATCTTTCAGATTTATTGGAAAAATAATGCTTTCACATATGGCTAGCTAAACTACACTTGCCATTCATCTTCAATGTTCATTGCCTCATCATTGGTGTTATAAACTGTTAACCTAAAAAAATTGACTGCCAGATATTTCTCCAGCAAAGATGGGTTTAGTTGGGATCAGCAGAGAATGGCAATTTGGTGTCTGTAAGCATGGTGAGCCACTTGTAAGTCCCTGCAGGGCAAGGGAAGGAGAACTCTTTTATAGAGGGAAAAAGGAAGTTGGGGAGCTGTAGTAAACAAAGGGTTTGTGGCTTTTTATTGGCTTAGTCCTTGTGGGCTCTGCTATCATGCTCTCTGAGAGCTCCCCTTTCTTGTCTACTGATTCTATCTATTTGGGGTTTCTGTTTATTAATTTTTTACATACCCCAGTTTACGGTACCATGTTATATAAATGACAATTAACTCAAATTTTTCTTGCAAAGTCATGTTCCATTTCTTCTGGCTAAGGAAAATGACACCAATTGCCAGTATGGTTATAGTTGTTGTACTTACTGTTTAAAGAGATCCTCTCTATTATTTTTGCATTTTCTATGTGGCCAGGTGTGAAATTAACTGGTCAGCCTACTTTGGAGGAAAATTTTTTTTTCAGTTGATAAAAATGTGATTGGAAGGAAAGGAGGACAGAGCAATGATCCTGAGTGTTCGATTTATGGCATGTGTCTGTAGAAAATATTCTCAGCCATATCTGTTCAAACTCCTAATTAAAGTTGTCTTATGCTGAGAGTTTTCAGATATCACCTGAATGACCATAAATTGTCATATTTCACTTTCTTAAGTGCAGTATTCATGGTTTTAGTATTATCTAATAGGACCTGTATTCAGAAAGAACTCTGATTTGAAAGTAAACAGACACAAAGTTCAAATTTTCATACATATAACCTTAAATGTGTTAATAAATATAAAATAAGGAAAAATGATCCTCTTTTTATGAAAATGAGTAGCAAAACTAAGATATTTGTATAACATTTCTATTTCATAGATTAGTATATCAAAATCACTGGAGAGGTCCCCTTTTGAAAATTGTTATCTCTGAGGTTAGGGAATTGAATAGGGCAGTGATTCTTAAACAGACATAAGAAATATATATATAGTGCTTGTTAAAGCATAGATTGCTGAATCCATTTCCAGACATTCTGATTCAGAAGGGTTGGGGTTAGGGCCCCAAAATTTGCTTTTCCAGCCAGTTCCCAAGTGATGGAGATGTTGCTGGTCTGGAAACAATTGTGAGAACTACTGGCATATTGTGGAAAAAAATTTACAGATGATTCTTATTCTATCAACATTCCCACAGTTGAAGTTAACTTAGATTTAAAAAAAACAGTAAGAAATGAGGCAAAGTTATATTCCTTATTCAATTTTTTAATATCCAGTTTGAAATAATACATCCCAGAAACCTGTGGTCATTCTTAATATGTCCTGAAGCATTTGGAAAGATAGAATATGATTATCTTTTTGATGTAATTTCTCACACATGCACATGTACTAAGGGCTTCACACTGGTTATAAAAATATTACCAAATGATTTCATACTGGTCAGACTGGCTTTGAAATTAAATTTATGAAGTGACATGTTTGAAGAGAGTCCGAAAAGGCCATCTGCAAAGGAAAGGTAGTGGTGTCTCCTTGATTATGATTTTACTGTAGCAATGATTATACTGATATCTCTTAATAAAGACAATTAACCAATTATACATTCCAAAATGGTTATCTAGGGGAAAATACATTAGCATGTTTAATTAATACTGACTATATAAAACTAAAAGAAGCATAATTTACAGCTGTTAAAGTTTTCCAAATATTTGAATCATAAGAAACATTGAATTTTATACAATCTGTTAGTAATTATTGAATCACGCTCACTGCACCTTTACTTATCTTAATATTTGTAAATAAAACTAAAACCCATCAAGAGTAGTTATGATATCATAAGCATATGGTAATAATATAAACTGATTTTCACACTTGTTATATTTCTGGCATCATAAAATGTGAATTCCGACTAGTCACCAAATATAGCTAAAAAATATATTATCAACTTGTTGATGGATATATTGGATAACAATTTTTCCTGAGAGCAACAGGACGTATTACTTCAGAAACTAACACTTTGGTATAGCTTAATATGGTGGTGATTTACCCATGGATCACTAGACTAATCAGAAAAAAATAAGCCAGAAATAAATGAATTTGAATATATAATCAAAGTGACAAAATTTTTACATGTTTTTCTCCAGTTTTATTGAGGTAAAATAGACAAATAAAATTGTACTATATTAAAAGTGTACAATGTGATACTTTGATATAAGTATACATTGTGAAAAGATTTGCACAAATTGATAAACATCCATCTCCTCACATAGTTAACTATTTTTTTTTGTTGGTGAGAATGTTTAATATCCACTCTCAGCAAATTTCAATCATACAATACAATATTGTCAACTATAGCTATACATTAGATCTTTATAACTTATTCATCTTATAACTGAAAATTTATACATTATACTGCCTCCCCATTTTCCCCACTCCCTTGTCCCTGGCAACCATGATTATACTCTCTGTTTCTATGAGTTTGACTTTTTAAATTTTAATTCTACATATATATAATACCGTGCAGTATTTGTCTTTCTCAGTTTGACTCTCCACATTCATCTATGTTGTCACAAAAGGCAGGATTTCCTTCTTTTTTAAGATTGAATAATATTCTATTATATCTAGATCTAGATCTAGATCTAGATCTAGATATAAATAAAGATACAGAATCTGTAGATCACTTTGGGTAGTATGGACATTTTAATAATACTAATTCTTTCAATCCATGAACATGGGCTATCTTTCCATTTATTTTTGTCTTCTCCAATTTCTTTCATCAATGGTTTATAGTTTTCAGTGAATAGATCTTTCACTTCCTTGGCTATATTTACCCTATTTTTTCTTTTTGATGCATTCTAAGTGGGATTGTTCTTTTAATTTCTCTTTCCATAGGTCATTGTTACTGTATAGAAACACAGCTGATGTTTGTATAATTGATTTTATTTCCCACAATTTTACTGAATTTATTTATTAGTTTTACCAGTTTTTTTGGTGGAGTCTTTAGGGTTTTCTATATATAAGATCATGCCATCTGCAAACAGAGGCAATATTTTTCCTTCCTTTTTGATTTGGGTGCCTTTTCTTTTTTCTGCCTAATTGCTCTGCCTAGGTCTTTTAGTACTATGTTGAATTGAAGTGGCAAGAGTGGGCATCCTTATCTTTTTTTCTGATCTTCCTGATGTTAGAAACTTTTCACTGTTGAATATGTTGCTAGCTGCTGGCTTGTCATATGTGGCCTTTATTATGGCTGAGTTACATTTCACTTGTACCAAATTTATTAAGAGTTTTTATCATGAAAAGTTGTTGAATTTTTTCAAGTGCCTTTTTTGCATCTATTGAAATGATCCCATGATTTGTTTCCCAATTCTGTTAATGTGATGTATCACATTTATTGATTTGTGTATGTTGAACTATCCTGTACCCCAGGATAAAATCCCACTTGATCATGGTGTATTATCCTTTTAATGTGCTGTTAATTTTTTTTTTTGTCATTGTTAATATTTTGTTGAGGATTTTTGCATCTATGTTCATTAAGGATCTTGGCTGATAATTTTCTTTTCTTGTAGAGTCCTTGTCTGATCTTGGTATCAGAGTAATGCTGATCTTGTAAAATGAGTTTGGAATTGTTCCTCCCTCTTCAATTTTTGGGAAAAGTTTGAGAAGGATTGATATTAATTCCTTTTTAAAGGTTGGTGGAATTGACCAGTGCAGCCATTTGGTCCTGGGCTTTTCTTTGTTGGGAGGTTTTTGATTACTGCTTAAATCTTCTTACTCATTGGTCTGTTCAATTTTCTACTTCTTCATGACTCAGTCTTTTTAGCTTATATGTTTATTGAAATTTATCAACTTCTAGTTATCCATGTTGTTGCCATGTAATTGTTCATAATAATTTTTATAATATTTTGTATTCTGTAGTATCATTTGTAATGTCTCCTCTTTCATTTCTGATTTTATTTATCTGAGTCACTCTAGCTAAAGATTTGTCAATTTTATTTATCATTTCTTTAAAAGCTCTTAATTTTATTTATCTTTTGTATTGTCTTTCTCTATTTCATGTATTTTCACTCTGATTTTACTTTTTTACTTCTACTAATTTTCAGCTTAGTTTTTTTTCTCCTTCTGGTTCCTTGAGGTGTAAATTTGTCATTTATTTGAGTTCTTTTTTCCTCATGTAGGCATTTATTGCTATCAACTTCCCCTGTAAAACTGCTTTTGCTATATCTCATAATGTTTTTTATTTTTATTTTTGTCACTCGCTTATTTTTGGAAGTATTTTTCCATTAGTGTATATCTGGTTTTGACACCCTTTATGATAGAAAATTACTCCTTACATAAAACAGGAACGTGGCAATGTTTAGAAATTTTGAGAGTACCCAAGTGCATTTATGATGTTTTTAAAAATATTTATAGTCACACACTCAGTAGTTATAATAATTTTCCATTTTCATTGTTAACCAGTGGTAGAAACAGCTCTCCAGCAGTACATTGTCTTACATCTCCCTTGAACCATTTTCTCTGCTAGTGAACTCCACTGAGAGAGACTGAATCATCTGTCCATTTCTAAGCAGACCCTCTCAGTTTTCTGAGAATTTGGAAGTTCTACCTTAGTTCTCATGCCTTAATACTTTGTTTAGTTATAAAGATTCTTTAAGGTAAAAATCAAACACAATCATGATGTTTGATGTTTCTGGGATTTGGGCAGGAGACCTATGCTGCAGGGGTAGTTGCCAGTCAGAGGTGGCCTCGTGTTTACTGATGCATTTTGTATATTTTCAGTCTTTGCATCAGGAAGGGGGTACCCTTTCTGCACAAGCCTGGCACTTCTTTGCTCGCTGACAGCCACCCTATGTCGTCTTTGAAGTTATTCTCTGTTTGGCTAGAAAGATGTACATTAATACACCTGAAGTCTAACTCTTCTGAGGTAAAAATTTCAAATTGTAGAGTGTTTTTTTAACTGAAAAGGAAAATAATATTTATGGAACACCTACTAAGTGCTGAAGAGCTTTACACACATTAGTTCTTTTAATCTTCATTATTTCTCATAATGTTTTGTTATTGTGTTTCCATTTATTTCAAGTTTTTTTTGATTTGCCTTTTTGTTTATTCTTTGATTCTTTGCTTAATTTACACACATTTGTAAATTTTCTAGTTTTTCTCTTGTAATTAATTTCTAATTTTATACCACTGTGGTCAGAAAGATGCTTGATATAATTTCAATCTTCTTAAATTTGTTAAGACTTGATTTGTGGCCAAACGCATGATCTATCCTGGAGAATTTTCATCTGTACTTGAGAAGAATGTGTATTCTGTTACTGTTGGGTAAGATTTTCTATATTTGTCTGTTAGGTCCATATGGTCTAACGTGTAGTTTAAGTGAAATATTTCCATATTGATTTTCTGTCTGGATGTTCAATCTATTGTTAAATGTGGGGTAATGAAATCTTCTACCATTATTGTATTGCTGTCTATTTCTTCCTTCATACATATTGATATTTAATTTATATATTTAGATGCTCTGATGTTGGGTGCACAAATATTTACAAATGCTATATTTTCTTGATTAATTGACTCCTTTATCATTATATAATAACCTGGCTTAAAGTCTCTTTGACTGATATAAATATAGCTCCCTCTGCTTTCTTTTGATTTATATTTGCACAGAATATATTTTACATCCCTTAAATTTAGGCTATGTGTTTTCCCAAAACTGAAGTGAGTTTCTTGTAGGCAGTAGAGTGTTGGGTCTTATTTTGTTTTTTATCCATGAAGCCGCTCTATGTTCTTGATTAGAGAGTTTAGTTCATTTACATTTAAAGTAATTATTGGCAAGTATGAGTCTGGAGGGGAAAGCTATGGGAAATGTTCACACACCTATTTTAAAAAACTACTTCTTTGCTTACTATGGTTCTGTGGAACTCATGAATACTGAGCTCAGCTGCCTCTCAGATTTAGGTAATCTGGGGGCCTGTTCTTTGGGTGGCAGCCTCAAAAATTCAGGTGCTAGATGTGTGATATAAATCCTTTGCTCCTCAGGGGAAAACTGGGAGACAAGGATTCCTTCCTGATTGTAAGGCACAGTGCTGGGGATGGTGTTTATAAGACTGTGTCTCATCCTTTCTTACCTGTTTTGGTCTATTTTCTCAGTTGCCCAATGTGTAGAAGTAACTCAACTAGTTTCTGGGTTACTTTCAGAGGGAATTGATTCATGTGTAGCTGTATATCTGGTACCTCCATGGAAGGAGGAAAAGTCAAGAGTATTCTATTCTGCCATTTTGGTGATGTCTCCCAAAGTGATGATATTTTTATAATGCCAAAACATCTCTGCTTCAAAATATGTGGTTCTTGTTAAAAGATTTCCTTATTTTTATTTCCTTTTATCATGCATTTAGATTTATTTTGTTTTTATTATTTAGTTAGAAGTCCCAATTTTAGGAATTCACCCAAGTTACATGTTTTAAAAATTTGATTTATTATGCTCTTGTTATTTGACACTTTATGCAACTTTAACAATTTTATGCATATTTATAACCTGTTTTCTGGCAACCAAATCACATCTTTCTTTTTCTCCAACTGTAAGGCATCATGTTCTTCAGAATCTGCAGATGTCATCAAATTAAAAAAATATGACTTCAATATTATAGAACACTTAAAGCTTGTTTCAAAATGTTACTCCTGGTGCTGTGTAAATTGCCAAAATATAAATTCATTTTGTTTAATATGTTATCACTTAACAGATGGTATTCATGTACAGGCATCCAAAAGACCATAGATGAGCATCAAGTATGTATGTCTGAGAGTAGAACTTCAGGCCAAGAATGCTGAGGTTGTTATCTTTCTTGAATATCCGTACCTCAGTGTCAGAGAACTTGTCAAATCTGGAGCAGTAAAGAGGTGAGCAAAATCCTTCATAATAAACAGCATAATATAGAAAATATTAAACTAATCTCACATTCTTTATCTCTATACTTTTAAAAAAAAAAGCTTTTCATTTTTTAACATCTCAGTATAAAGACCTTTTTATAAATGGAATTTGTTCACATAAGACAAATGATTGTTTTGAGAAAGAAATTGATAAAAATTTTATATGTGTCATATAAAACTTATAATTTTCAAAATATATATAATAATGTTGATTTTTGTTGCCTGTATGTTTGTGAGGGTTTTAAAAAACACAGTTATGAGGGTTTTTAAAAAACACAACAGAAAGACCGCAAAGAGTACATATTTTTATGAAAATACATATAACTTTATTGAACACTTTTAAGGTAGCTTGAAAGTAGAAATTTTCAACTTGTGCTTTTTATAAATGAGAAAATCTGAGGTTCACAAATGCTAAGATTTCTCAAGGCCTCTGTGAATTAGAGCAATCCTGAGGCTAACACCTGGTTTACAACTACCAAAATAAAAATTTTCCCAATGTTATTTGAATAACTAAAACATACTTTGCAGACCTCTACTTTTGAGATTTCTGCAGACAGCAGCTGGAGACAATTTATTTCAATATAGAGAATGAAATTCAAGGTACAAGTTAAGAGGTAACATTCCTCAGTGGGTTAAGAGTGATGGCCGTGAATCCAAAATGACTTGGGTCATATCTTACCTCTGCCATATAGTTGCTTTGTTGCTTTGTAACTTTCTCCAATTTATTTCATTTGTACGTATTTCCTTTCCCTTATATGTTAAATGGGGACTTTAGATGCATTTACTTCATCGAGTTACAAGAGCACTAAATGAATATTTGCATTAGAAGCATATATTACAGTGCCTGGAACAAATGAACTTTCATATATATGTTCTCCATCATTACAATTTACCAATGAGCTAAACTTGAAACTCTTATCCCTATTTCATATATAAGGAAACTAAAAGTTTGAGATTAAATGATTTACCCCAGGTCACACGATGAATAATTGCTAGGGCCATAATTTGAACAATGAAATAATTGACTTCAAAGATTATGCTATACCTTCTGCTTCATCAACTACAAGGTCTATTTCCCTCCAACTCACTTCAAGCTATTTATGTTGCTCCAGGGAACCTAGCCCATAAGCTATTCTAAGTGGATTTGCCTGGTTCATGTCCCAGATTGTGCCAGATGCAGAGGTTCAAGGCCAGAAATCACCAAAAATGAGGATGAACATTTCTCAAATCATGCTGCTTTTGTCCTCAGTTACATAAAATCCATTCACTTCTCTGTTCATGGTCTAGATTAACATATAGGATAAAATGAACTTGGTAATCTAGTATGCATAAAATGTAGAAGTAGAAGACTCTATGCAAAAGGCATGTGAGAATTACTAACATACTACAATTTCATAACCACAAAACCAGGATAATTAGGGTTGTTGAAGGTTTATCTTGCCTAGATAAAAATTTCCATATTGTATAGAATATTTTATAAAAGTATTAATATAATCATTTCTGTGCAAATAAATTTATAACCATATCTTTTATAGTGCATATTACCTAACTCATGTTAAAAACTACAAGAAATGTTTTGTAAAAAAAATTCTATAGTAAGAAATTTATTGATTAATATGAATATATAACCTAGAAAAATTTTATCGCAGCCTTATCTGTAGTGGTGATATTTTAGAAACAATTGTCCATGCATAACAAAATAGATGGATAAAAAATCTGTTTATTATAATTATGTGGGATAGTGAAAATAAATGAACTAGAGCAAAATGTATCAATATTCATAAATCATGCAAAGAGAATGTTGAATAAAGATAGTGCCTTTGATACCACTCAATTAAGATGTCAAAATATGCATTTTTAAATTTTTATTTATTTATTTATGGCTGCATTGGGTCTTCATTGCTAAACGCGAGCTTCTCATTGCGATGGCTTCTCTTGTTGCGGAGCACAGGCTCTAGACACACAGGCTTCAGTATCTGTGGCATGCGGGCTCAGTAGTTGTGGCTCGTGGGCTCTAGAGCACAGGCTCAGTAGTTCTGGCACATGGGCTTAGTTGCTCCACGGGATCGAACCCGTGTTCTCTGCATTGGCAGGCGGATTCTTAACCACTGTGCCACCAGGGAAGTCCCCAAAATGTGCATTTTAATAGACATATAAATATACAAATAACATGTAATAATATGCTTTTGAATAATTATAACAAACTTCAAAGTACTTGTTTTTGGTCACTTTGGGAGAAGGAAGTGAAGTAAGATAATAGCAGAATACCATGGGAAGTAAACTGTATTCATAATATTGTACTCCTAATATTAAGCAAATGTGACAAAATGTTAATATTAATCACATCTAGATATTTCATATTTGCATGTTATTGTCTTCTTTTCTGGTTTTGTGTACTTTTCCTATAATTGGTGATACTTCAAATAAAACATTAAAAGTATTACTTACAACCCAGGTAAGTTATATCTACACAGATTTTTCAGTAACTATTTAGATTTATTTTGTTTCAGTGATTTTTCAAAAATGCCCCCTGATAAATTTTTCTTATAAACTTTCCCTGATTTTCTGTCTCTGAAAAAGTAAGAGAAATTTTGTATGAATCCCCTGAAGAAATCTTAAATTTTCTTCAGTAGCCAGAATTCCTTTTAGTTTGAATTCCCCAGATAATTTCCTCTGCACTTTATTTTGTGTTTCCTGTGTACTAGTCATTTTTATAGCGGCAGTACTCATTACATTGATCCCTGACCATATTACAGCACAGTTTTTAAAGCAGTCTGTTTGAATGCAGGCAAACAACTGAAAGAAATTCCCTTGGGCCCTTCTCTCTATTCCCTTATATTACAAGAAAATAAAAATTTCCCGCTTTTTAATAAATACTTTTATTAGAACCATGTGAAGAGGGATTAGATTGTTTTTTTAACTCCAAAGGGCAGAATAAGGGCCAATGGTTATAAGTTTCACAGAAACATTTTTTGGTTCATTATGAAAAAGAACTTTTTGCAATTTTATGACTGAGATTGTAATCAGTTTTCATTTGAAGATGTCAAGTTTATGTTATTAAGAAACAGATGGAATGACAGTTCCTACTCACAAACCTTATCTTCCCTTACCTCCCCAAGGACATACTTCTGGGGTATTGTAGAAGTCACTTGTACATTGTGTCAGACTGGGCACAAAGATTTCTAAGGTACTTCTAAATGTATAATCTATTTTACAAATATAAATAATGGATACCAGTGCAATAGTTCATTTCCAGAAATGTAAGAAAAGAATACTAATTAATAGGGGCTTTTGATTTAATTACAGAAAAATGCATTTTACATTTCTGAAGACTACTTATTTTCAATTTTGTAGCTCTAAAAACCAATGTGTATCATTACCACCTGTGTTTTAAAAAAATAATCTTGATGCTCTCTTAAGTAATTGACAACATATTATTTAAATTATTTAATATTCTGCATATTAATTTGCATTAACACATTATAAATCAGTTTGTAACAATATGAAATGTTTCTTTTTTTTTTTTTTTGCCCTCCCACATCATTAGACAATCCACATTTATCCTCAATGAGTCTTCATGCTTCTCTTAGAATGTGTTTATTTCTAGTCCACTTTTGTGTCTTGAACAATACCTGAGTGCTATTTTTATTTTTCTGGCTTTCACATGACTTCACAAGTGAGTGAATTAATTAATAAAAGGGCAATAAACCAAATGTTAAGAGCACAGAGGCACAAGGCTGACTTCAAATCCCAGATCTACTGTTAGTTAGTTGGGACATGGGTAAGTTACTGAAATTCTCTAATCCTCAGTGTCCTTAGCTAAACAGAACTAGTTCTTGTGCTTACCTTATAGAACTGCTTAGTGGATTAAATATAAATATGTATGGATGGGAACAGAGTAGTCTAAATATAAATTTTGGGGAATAAACTTTATCTTACTCTTCCTTGGCCATCTATATGGGCTCATCAAATAAAGTGCATTGAAAATGTAGGCTGTTAAGACAAAGTTTAACATATCGAGAGTGCATAGCGTAAAGGAAAAAGTAAAGGCAGAGACCATGCACTCCACCTAATCTACATTCTTTGGTTCTAGCCTGGAATATCCTCCTGCCTGGGTGTCCTGTCTCTAGATAGGTATAGATTGTGATGTATATACTACAGTGGTGCTTCTCTGTGAATATGGAATATAGAAGAAAACACAGAGTTGTGCTGGGACTGAAAGTACCATCTGAACAAACAGGATCATGCAACCGTGGATCAGTCTGTATATGATGTTTGCTCTCCCTTATATCATGAGAAGTTGAGACCTGTTCCACATAGATTCTTTATTCCTTCTTAGTTGTTTTATTTATCATTAGAAACAGGAGACTGGATAAGAATACTTTTGTTCATTTATTTCTATGGTCTTTCTTACATAAAACACAATCTAATATATTTAAATTAAAAAAGAAAATAGTTCCTTTTCACATACAAACTTTTCACAACTTTCTTCTTTGAAAACACGGCATTCCAGATTCCTAAACACTTTTAAAATCCTCATGATTTCTTCTTCTTCTCTTTTCATTAAGTATTAGTTAGTAATAGTCTCTGTATAAGAATCTAACACATAAACACTCAAAAAGAGTAGGCTAGCATTGTAACCAAAACAAAAATTTCTCCTATAGAAATTATTGTACCATATATTAAATTTATAATTTTACTATGTAAACCAATAGTAAGATTTACCTTTGGGCTTGATCTGTGGTGACCCAAAGTCCACATACAATGAGACCCCATAGCAATCTTTTAGACAAAAATATGACATTGTCCCTTTCTAATGCCCTTGGAATTAACCAAGGGGTCCAATGCCATCCCATCCAGATCTCATCATCTTCTCCAGTTTATCCAAGTCTTGTCTATATGTCCTTTTTTGTTTGTTTGTTTTTGGTCTATATGTTCTAATTTAACACAGAATTTAACAGTGACCCTGCAGGTCACTGATTCTTGGTCTTTCAGTATTCTTCAGATTCAAAAGTCACTATTAATACAATTATATAAGCACTCTTGCTAGGGCAGCCTTTAAAAAAAATTGCCCACCTAAGAGCTTTTACTAATATATCTCTCCCAAGCCTTCCAAGAGACTTAATTGGGACCCTATATCTTTAAGGGCTACAAATTGCTATATAGCTATATAAAGCAAGAACATTTTGCTTCTCTGGCTAAACCTTAACACTTTAGATTCTAGTTTTTGCTGTATCCTGTAGAGTTTTTGTGATATTAAGTCCAAGTTTAAACTAGCTGATGTTTGAGTCTGAAGTGTTATCAGCACAGGTCTTGAACTAACACCCTTTTGGTCTCTGATCTCTCCTTCCTTTTAACCTCAGGTTTCCTCTCCTTCCATGACTTTGTCACATATTCCCAGCTTCACCTCACATGATGTGAAATACATGCCTGTGTCATGAAATAACTATGTAGAGAGTAGTGGTATAACGGTGTTAATTCTTGCCTGTCCAATATTTTTTGCTTGGTTAGTTGCACAGAAACCATACAGTTCAATTAATCATGCTGTCAAAGTAATTCCTTAATATAGCTTATTGACATGTGAATGCATATTATATGCAAACATTGTTACCTGTTAATTTACCACATACTGGTTGAAGAAAGATGGTAAAAGTCTTACTGTTTATTTTGTAAGCCTTCATTACTCCATTAGCCTTTCACTCCTTCAGGCCACTAGAAAAAAATTTCCTTAGTTAAATTACTCTTGCAATAATGGTCTAAAAATGAAAACAGTGATTGTAATATGCCTCACCAAAAGTTCACTAACAGTAAATTATTTTCTAATGCTTGTGCTTTGCAAATGTTTGCATAAATATGTCCATAGAATGTATAAACACTGAATTTTAGCTAGAGGGTTTCTGTCCTCTGAATTGAAAATATTTAAGTAAACTTATATAAAACTTGGTCTTTGAAATATTTCAGTGCCTTATTTTACCTATAAATGCAAAAAGAACAGATAAAACAAAAATGCCGAGGTCTTCAATACTTAATTTCAATTTAAAAAAAAAAGAAAGAAAAGGAATCTAACTTTATCATGAGAGTTTTAAAAATAACATCTTTTGTAGTGTATTAAATGGCTACCATGATGAGTGATCAATTTACTAATATTATGTTGATGTGAATTACAACTGTACTAGTTTGGGGAAAATGGTCCTATATTATTAACTGACTTGATTAAAAAAATATGAATGTTTATGATGATGGTCGTGATGATAATTTGAGGAATAATAATCAAGGCCATGGGACTTCCCTGGTGGCGCAGTGGTTAAGAATCCGCCTGCCAATGCAGGGGACACGGGTTCGAGCCCTGGTCCGGGAAGATCCCACATGCCGCGGAGCAGCTAAGCCCGTGCGCCACAACTACCGAGCCTGCACTCTAGAGCTCGCAGGCCACAACTACAGAGCCCGTGTATCACAACTACTGAAGCCCTTGCTCCTCAACAAGAGAAGCCACTGCAATGAGAAGCCGGTGCACCGCAATGAAGAGTAACCCCCGCTCCCTGCAACTAGAATAAGCCCGTGCCCAGCAACGAAGACCCAATGCAGCCAAAAATAAATAAATTAATTAATTTAAAAAAATAATCAAGGCAATGAATGATTTCCCTCAGACACTGAAGTATTCAAGTACCATTTCATAGCTAAGAAAATTATAAAATATGTAGAGTGAAAATTATCTATATGTCCTTAAATTATTATGAGCTATATGAATGGAAAAGATTTATTAGAAAGTTTAATGGCCTTTTATTTCAAAACCAGCTTAACTGAAATTTTATTTACTATTCATATGTAAAATTTCAATTCATTGTATCTTGAGAAATAATATATAGTTTTATTATATCTTCTACTTATTCTTGAACCAATAATTTGTTTTATGACTTATATTGGATAAGATGAAAGGACACCTACACTGGGAGCTCTAAATTATTTTAAAAACATGATTTTGGAAAGGAAAATTAATATATGGCCTAAATGAACTATTGAATGTAATGCAATCTTCCTGAGTTTCATACTAATTCAATTTTTAATCATTCTATTTTCCTAATTTCCAAAAAAAAACAACCATGTTTAATACTTAACAAGCTAGTGGAATAGAAAAGCATAAAAGACAATAAAAAAAAACTTCTATTCAGGAGTGCCCTTCCTGTCTTTTTTTCTTTTTTTTTTATTGGAGTATAGTTGACTTACAATTGTCAACTACAAATTGGCGTTTTCCATTGTCACTTGCCAGCTACCTCTACAAGGATTAAATCATGTGCTGCTGCAGCTGCTGACTGTCAACACCCCCTGAAAGGAATTTAGGTGGAGAGCAGAAATGAGGCACTCTGTGCTCTGGGAAAAACTGGCAGAACAGGTCTTCAGATAGTTAGATATTTTCGGGAGCCGATTTTATGAGCCCAATTCTTGTATCTTCTCATATCTAGAAAAGCACTAAAATCCTTCATGGTGACGTCTACTCCTTGTAACTAGGAGTAACCTGCATGAGACTAGCAGAAACCTTCTGTGAAAAAATATGTGCTTGATTGCATGTACTCCCCCTTTCACCATGATCACATATATACTGACCTTCCCCCCTTGCCTCTTTGGAGCAGCTTCTCAGAGCTCTCTGGAATGCTGTCTCCCAGGCTGCAGTCCTCATTTTGCCCCAAATAAAACTTAACTTGCAACTCTCACATTGTGCATTTTTTTAAGTCGACACAATGTTGTGTTAGTTTCAGGTGTACAGCAAAGTGAATCATATACATATATCCACTCATATAATCATATACATATATGAAAATACATATACATATATCCACTCTTTTTTTTTTTTAGATTCTCTTCCCAAATAGGTCATTACAGAGTACTGAGTAGAGTTCCCTGTGCTATACAGCAGGTTCTTATTAGTTATCTATTTTATATATGGTAGTGTGTATATGTCAGTTCCAATCTCCCAATTTATACCTCCTCACCCCCTATCCCCTGGTAACCATAAGTTTGCTTTCTACATCCATGACTCTACTTTTGTTTTGTAAATAAGTTCATTTGTACTTTTTTTTTTGGACCACTCATACTTTTTTAAGGCAAATAATATGACATTAAAAATATTGTTTTATAAGTGACTTTTTAAAGCATTAACAGGATATAATGAACTTTATCACACATATTTGATGCTAACTGATACATAGTATGTCATATTTGTATTGCAGGAGCTTCACATCCCTTTCTTGGTCTTTAGATTATTTCCTATTTATCTCTATTTTAAATAATACCACAATATAAATTGCTTACCTGCATGTTTGTATACCCCTACATTGATGTTCTAAAGATAAATTCCTGGATTTGGAAATACTGGATGTAATAGTTTGCACAGACTTCCTGACTCAGCTCCAACATGTAAAGAGCTTGGAAGCCATCCCTCCCAGTCTTAGAACAGGAATAAAGCAGGACAAACTGAAAATTAACAACTTTTCTAGGATATCTCAGAGAACTCAGGTTGCAGAGCAGAGCACTCTGAAGTCAGGAGAAACATGTAAAGCTGGAGAGTCACAGCTGATATATGCTTACCTGTAACAGAAGCTGCTAGAGCCATAAACTGGTAAAAAAATTACGTGTTAGTTGTGACAAATTGCTGGAGGCTGAGTGTGCACTGGCATGAGAGTGATAAATTCTGGGGGTGTTACAGCGGGCAGGTAGCCAGATATGAGCAGAGAAATGGAGACAGGGGCCAGGTGGCAGGAAATCACACATCTTGTAAACAGCTGGGTCCATGGGCAAAGAAAACAGGAACCTCCAGATGGACAGGAAACCACACTTTGGGTGATAAGTGTCCTGGAGGCACACAAAGAAAGGTGAGGAAAGGTGGGAATCTCCTGAGTCCTAATGCAACCCATTGCTCATTATGGTGTCATTACAATACAGCTAGCCTTGCAGATAACAAGTACCCAGCATGCACCGATGCCATGACATTTCTGATCTAAGTTAAATAAGGACAAAAATCCTTCCTCCCCTCAAGAAGATGGAGCTGGGATGAAAATCAAAATCAAACCCCCAAACTCCTCCTTCCTCAATGAATATTCCGCCCCTTCGTTTGTATGCCCCTCATAACCGGCTTGCCAAAGAAAACCAGGGCAGCGGCCCCTCACCTGTCTGGAATTCTTTCTCCACGGGGCAAGAACCTTAAATTCACCAGGAACAGGGGCTGCAGTCTTACGATGGGAGGGAGTGGGAAAAGGATGGGTAACGTGGCACACTTTAATGGCTTTTATATCCAGGAACCACGCACGCTAGGTTCTCATGGTGAAATGCCAATGAGATCCCCTCGTGGCTGTGACAGGTGAAGAGAAAATGTAGTTGAAATAGACCCAGAATGTTCACCATAAAAAAGGCCAATTCTCCAGGGGAAGAAAAGGAAAAAGCACCCCCCTCCAAAAAAAAAACCCTTTACCAGGGCCTTATCTCACCTGAAGGAAGAGCATTTTCCTGACTCCAGTCCCCTCCAGCCTTGTTATCTCATCTAAGGGGCGAAAATAACCTGAGAAAATTTGTGACAATCACTGCCCAGGGACACCACTTCATTTAAAAAATATTATTTAATCATAATATTACAGAAAGCTCTCCTCCCTACACAGTACCCCACAAAAAGAGGATCCAATAAAACAGTGGAGTAAAGCTGAAAGTTCTATACGATTCAGATTCTAAGTAAGGGTTCTTCACAAAGGCCAAAGACAGTAGGAGAGATAAAACCTAGGACAGGAGAGAAAGTTGAAGTCTCTGGCACATAGAGTTACAAAGAACTTTAAACAGCTAACTGCTAGTGATATGAACATAAAACCTTACACGAAAGGCTCATTCTCTCTGGTTCCTATACCCAAGACATCATGTTTGGCTTTAAAAAATGAAATGATACAAAACAAAGCAAAACAAGGCATGTTAAAAGGCAAAGAAAAAACACAGTTGGAAGAGACAAACATGGATCAGAACCAGACACAGATGTGACACAGATTTTGGGACAATCAGATAGGGGATTGAAAATAATTATGATTATGATAAGACCTTTAATTGAAAAAGTAGAAAACATACAAAAAACATATGGATATTTTAAGCAGAGAGGTGGAAACTCTAAGAAAGAATCAAAAGAAAATGCTAGAAAAAAACAACAACAACACTGTAACTGAAATTTAAAATGTCTTTAATGGCCTCATCAGTACACTGGACATGAATGAGAAATGAATCAGTGAACTTGAAGATGTCAATAGGTACTTAGGAAAATGAAAGGCAAAGAAAAAAAAGAAACTATGGGAAAATTTTAAAAGGTATAACCTATATGTATTTGGAATACAGAGAGAAGAAAGAGAGAAAAAAGCAGAAGAAATAGTTGAAATACTAAAGGCCAAGAATTTTCCAAAATTAATGT
This sequence comes from Balaenoptera borealis, assembly GCF_965194805.1. Taxonomy (NCBI): domain Eukaryota; kingdom Metazoa; phylum Chordata; class Mammalia; order Artiodactyla; family Balaenopteridae; genus Balaenoptera; species Balaenoptera borealis. The sequence continues at coordinate 49,067,782 of NC_138863.1, read as the reverse complement.
TAGACACCACACCACAGATCCAGGAAACTCAGTGAACAAGGAGCGTAAATAACAAAAAACTACACTAGGCATATCATATTCAAACTTTAGAGTACCAAGGACAAAAAGAATATCTGGGAAGAAGATAGAGGGAAACAACAAATCAAAAAACAAAAAACCCTTACCTATAGAACAAGAATAAGAATTATATTGGACTTCATTTAAGGATATTTTCTGAGAACATGTTCAGTAAGTCAACATTCAAAATGTTTATTTAGACTGGGTTTCTTTATTATTTTTGATAATGGTAACTCTTTGAATAGCGCTTTTTTAAAGTTATCATTACAAGGGCCTAATTTATTGGATTTATTCTTGTTTTCTCACTTTCTCTGACACATTACATTCAATCCATCAGCAACTCTCAATGGCTCAAACTTCAGATGATTTCCAGGATCTGACTTACCTGGACTATCTTCCCTGCTAACATCCTGGTTCATGCTTTGCTCCCAAACGCACCCTGGTTCTAAGAGTACTTTTCACCCTATAATCACATGCTGATGGAGCACAAAGTTCTGATATCAGTAGTGGCTCTCAGAATGAAAGGTATTAGAATGCATGTATGTTATGATAAAACCCTGAGACAATACTCAGCATTTTCACTTAATGCTAATTTAATATATACACATACATCTTAAAACTACATGATTATATGATCTCACACACACACGTCGGTGAAAACATGCCATTGATAATGCCACAGTAATGGGTTTAAGTGGTCTTTCGGTTTTCCATTTTGTGACACTTTTACCTTTTCCAGAATCTATCACAAACATATTCCAATAATTATAAGAAGAATGACAAGGTGAACGTAGAGTGTTTGGGGCAGTTCCATTCCCTCTGTTCAAAAAGTAATTTTAGTCTCCATCATGAATAGGTCAGTAGCATTAAATTTAATGACAAATGTAAAACTATCATATTAAAACCTATTGTCTTCAGTAAACACCCTTTTCAATATCTCACTGCACTAAAGAGAATATTGCTTGCTACAAACTTATGAAGCTTAGAAGATTTTAATAGAGGTTACCCTGTTCCTTATAAATTCTCAGCTTTGTTTAGAGCTGCTCTTCCTACTTGATCCCTCTGTTGCTTCTATGCACATGTTTTTCTGATATTTCAGCTATTTTGTGAGTGCAAATGTTCCAATGCCTGTCATTCTGATGTTAAAATTAGTGTAATCATCAACCTTTATAAAAATTCCTTTTCCTTGGCATTCTACTCAATAATTTCCAATGACTTAAATGTTTGACTGACAGTAGCTGTGTAGAACCACTTATTTATGAGTCATAAGAAACTTAATGTCAGAAATTTAGCTAAATTCTAATGGTGAAAAGTTATCTTATAGGTGTATTAAAATATTTTAATATTTCATACCCAGAAAAGTTATATGCAATTATTTTTCTATTACTTCATGTCATTTATTAAAATCCATACCAGTGAAGCTTAAATTATCATTTTACCAATTAGCAGTTTTAACTACACTCTTATAGCTGGTCATTGATAAATAAGAATGCACATCACCTTCATGGGTAGCAAAATAGGAAAGTAAAAAAAAAGAGCAATAGATTTTCTAAGAATTTCTTAATTTGCATAATAACCTCTCATTCAAAATGGGCAACTTTCAAAAAGGAATTATGACATATTGAGTCTTCCAGGACCTTGGAATTTATTCAGTTAAGCCTATCGCCTAGTGCAGAACTATCTTTTATATATTCTTCACAGTCACTCACACACTTTCTTTTTAAATACCTTAGTCAGTGACCAAACTACTCCTTCACAGAACAGTCTAGTCTATGTGTTGACACATTCTGATTTTCAAAAGATATTTCTTTTTTATAATGAAGTGCCCATAATTTCCTTCCCTTATTTTTCCTTTTCTTCCCCAGCACTAACATTTTTACATTTTTCCTTCCTTCCTTTCCTCTTTTATTTCTTCCCTCCGTCCTTCCTCCTTCCCTCCATTTTTCCATCCTTCCCTCTTCCTTCTTTTATTCTTTCTTTTGTCTTTCTTCCATATATATATATTATAAAATATATATTTTATTGTATATATATATATATATATAAAGCTTCCTAGGTATAAGGCACCATGATATGTACATTGTGATTGAAATAGAACCTCTCTTTCCAAGAACTTCAGCCCAGTTGAGGAGAGAGACAAATGATGGGTAAAACACAGTGCAGTTTACAGATGCCTTGTGAGCACAATGGAAAAGCAGGTAACTCACTTGTGAAAAAGGGAAGAAGAGAAATCAAAGTTGTGCCTGTGCTAAAGCTTGAGACTTACTCTGAAAGTGTGTAGAAAAAGAAGGAAAGCTGTTCTAGGACAGGTTTCATCATGTGCAAAGCCATTGAATAAGGGGCCAAAGAGAGTCCCTACATTTGGTTTTAAAAATTGATATTGCATATTTCAATTTTCAGTAGTCATATATGGCTAATGCCTAATGTATTGGGCACCACAGATACAGAGCATTTCCATCATTATAGAAAGTACTTTTTGACAGTTTGCCCTAAAATTTATCATCATAACCTCTGTATAATCTCAATTACTAATCAACTTTCTCAATGAGTCCTTGCTTTAGTATCTAACAGTCTTTCCATTTCATTGGGACTTACAACACATTAATCTTCTTGCTTTTTTAAAATCCTCCACTTCCCTTATGCCATATTTTTCTTTCTTTCCCAGGTTAAATGTTTGTGGTCAATTGTACTCACGTACTGAGGGTGCCCTGAACTTCTTTGTATCCATGTATTGCTTCTTTGCTTTCAGAATTAGCTTGAAAACTACAGTTGTAATTATCCAACTCTGCCTTTATCTACACTTGAACTATGTAGCTGACCAAGCTGGACAAAACTGTACAACTGTACTAACTGCTTACACATTATTCTGTGACCCCTAATTTCAGGTGGATCTTTCATGATGACTCACAATCATATTCTATTCCTCTAGTCCGTTCACTTTGTCACTCTTGGATAACTTTTACATATGTTATCCAAATTCCTCAAACTTCTGTTCACCTCTTGACTTATTTCACTCTGAAAATAAAAACAATCAGAAAAGAATTTTGAATCATTTCCTCCACCAGATCTATCAGCCCACTTGCATGGAAGTTCTGCTTTCTCTTCTATTACTATGGATGAACTCTCTGTGCTCAAAACTGATGCCAAACCTTTCATTTGGTTACTAGAAACCATTCTTTATCATTTACTCAAGGACTTGAACAAAAATTTTATGACTTTTCTCTTTTGAATCATCAACTTTTCCCTCTCCACTAGAGCTTTCATATTATTATTATACAATAAACTCTTGACTTAAAATGAAAAGCCACTTCATCCCACCAGTTTCTGTAACTACTACTCTATTTCTCAATTCTGTTTATTGAAAAAAACTCTTCAAAGGAATTTTCTGTATTCACGCTTTTCTATTCCTTTTCTACTTTCACTTGAACCCACTCCAAATAGCCATTCACACTCATGCATGAAGCTGCTGAAATTGTTCTTAATGTCTTAAAAAAATAAATCTCCATATTGCTAAATCACATAGTCAATTCTCAGTACTCTAGTCAGGATAATTCACAACAGCATTTGACACAGGGGATCGGCTTCTCTCTCTGTATTTATCTTGCATGCGCGAGTGCTTTGAAACATTTTTTCTTCCTTTTTGCCTCCAGAGCAAAGCGATTTTTAATTTTTCTTCTTATTTAATTATTCCTCGGTATTCTTTGCTGTTTCTTCTTTATCTCTCAGGCCTTTCAGCCCCTGCACTACCCTGGGAATAAGTCATTAGACCTCTTCTCCTTTCTCCCCCCAATTTATTTGTGATCTTGACCAGTTTCTTGGCTCTAAATAACATCTATATGCTGACAGCTTCCAAACTGATACCTGCAGCCAAGGAAAAGTCCAATTGCCTACTTGATTTATTCACTTGGATATCTAATAGACATCCTGAACTTAGTATCAAAATTCAGAACCTGCTTTTTCTCCCTAAAATCTGCTCTATTAATTACCTCTTGGATCTCTTATCCCAAGACTTTCCTCCTCGTTAAGTGTTTACTATCAGGTTGGCCACCTTGTTATTCTTTAAACATGCCCAGTGTGGTCTTACTTTCTGGCTGGAATACAGTTTATGTAGATTTACACTGTCTCGCTCTCTCACCTGTTTCTACTCAAATGCCAAATTCTCTGTGAGACCGTCTCTCCCCACTGTCATTTCTATATTTGTCCTGAATTATTTTTCTCCATTGCACTCATCTATACACCACACATTTTTGCTTTTTATTTTTAATTGTTCTTGGAGAAGAAATATAAACATTGTGAGGCATACATATATTTTTCTATTTTGTCATCTGTGTGTGAGAAGAGAGGTATGTAGAGATAGTCTTGGCTGAAATTTGGCAGACAGTGAATGCTGCTGATTTTCCACCAAACCATTTGTTTTTCTTCGTGCCTGGGCTCATGGTTGCTGAGTAGCCTGCATTTTTTGCTTCAATTACATGCATATTCAACTTTTTGTTACCTGGATCCTGGATATGATTGCAACCCCTTTAACTACACCAATAGTAATGTCCTATAAGCCTAAGTGGAAAAATACTAAGATTGCAAAGAGAAGGAGTGGCCAGAAAATAGGAGGAAACCCAAATGACTAATGTGCCAAGAATCTAAGGAAAAATATTGCTTAAAAATGGAGGGAAGGTGACCAGTTTCCGCAATAAATAAATTGCAAAAGAAAATTTAAAGACAAGAGAACATATAGATTAATAAAAACTTAAGGGATGGATCAACAAACTGAAAAATAGGTCCCTTTCTTGGCTTCTGATTCAAAAAAATTCTTAAAAATTTATAATATAAGAATTTTGTAGTTATGTTTACAGAAGGAGTCTTTTTGTTCTAGAGATATATGTGAAAATATTTACTGCTAAGATTATATGATGTCTGCAATTTGCTTTAAAATAAGACAGTGGAGGGAGATAGCATTGAGGATATATATGAAACAAGACTGACCATGAGTTGGTAATTGTTGAAGCTGGATAATAGAAGATTTGTTATACTACCATATTTTTGCATATGTTGGAAATTTTCCATAATAAAAGTTGAAAATATGGAAGAGGGGGTGATGAAAGTTCAACCAAAATATATTCAGGGACACTGAAATGTATGCACCGTATTTCATGTCATCTTATAGCAGTTATGTAATAGAGCAGTGGCTGCATTTCAAGTTAATAAGATGCAAATGGTAAAGGAAAAAAAAGAAAGAAGGAGGAGATAAATGAGGCAACATGGCACTTCAGGAATGTGCCTTAAATTGCTTTTATTCCTGTAACCATTATCCATGCAGAGCACAAGATATATGTTCACCATGTGCGTGAGTTGGCATGTATACTTGCTAAAGACCAGAAAACAAAGATGCTAACATGTTGACTTTGAGATGATAGACAGGAAGACTGTATATCTTATATTAGCCAGAAGAATGGATTTTATTTCAATGCCTATTCCCTACTTTCTGGCTGGGGAAAGCAGAGCACAATTTTAGAAAAAAGATAAACAGAGGATTGATTTGATTTTTTCCACACACCTGCTTTCCAAATTTAGAATCTCTGAACTAAAAGGAATCCCTCTCCCCCGCACTGCCACTATTTTTCAGGTAGCAATTAGAAAACAGTAACTATTATATGCATAGCACATTAGTAGATGAAGGAAATACAAGAGATGTTGGCATGGTGTACTTAGTCATCAGAGGGCTCTGGTGCCGGGAGAGCAATTGAGAAGTCTCCATGGGCTCAAGAGGTCTTCTAAGTTAAAAGATCATGTAACAGGGTTAGCTGGCAGGGACAAGGAGTAGTATGCATTTCTGTGAGATGACCTTGACCAGAAGACGACATGGGACTCGATACCCTACAGATGCCTTAGAGCTTTTTCTGTTTTTGGAAGAGGATGACGTCAATAATAAATTATAGCGTATAAAATGGGCCAAACACTACTCAGACACTGTGCTGCTGTCAGCAGTGGGTGCATGACTTCCCTTCCCACCTCCTGAATATAAAACCCAGAACCTGAGGAAGAGAATAAAAATGGAAATTTTTAACTAGACTGTGACTAATTTATACATCTCAAATTGGTTCATTAATCACTGGATTGGACTAAATTTAACTGAAAGCTGTTAAGTTATCTGTCATTAGACAGGCTGGGGACTCAGTCAGACATTAGAAGTCAGTTCTAAAAATAAAGAATAGCCCATTTTCTAAATCTGAATTAGTGAATGAACAAGTTATACCTCTCTGAGACAGCTGTAGGAAAATGTTTCGAATAGAATGCAAGAAATAAGGTTGTATCTGTAAGGTAGGTTGGGTTAGGGGATGGATCAAGATAAATATTTTATTTAATTCAGGAGAGAATTAGTCGTGCTTAAGAGCTAATGAGAAAGATGCAATTAAGAGAGATTTTGAATATTCAAGTGGAATAAGAGATTATTTGTTAATTTAAGGTTTCTGAGAAGCCATGAAAAAAAATTACAGGAAATAGATATGAAGTTATTGTCATTACAGGAGATAGCAGGGTGGGTTTAAGTATAGGCAAGTTTGTAGTGTTGGTAGCCAAATTTGAAAGATTTTACACATAGAGAATATATTTGATTTTGCAGTGTCCAGGAAATACAGAAGTCACCCAAATCCATCTTATGATACTGAGGCTATTTACTAATACATTCTCTGAAAAAAATGCCATTTATTTTCATTAGAATATCTTCCAGTCTAAAAAAAGAAAAAAATGTTGAAGGAATGAATAATAGAAATATTACGTAATTTAGTAGGGAAATTTTAAAAGTATATTTATTTTTCTTATTTTATTTTGCATCATACATGGGCAATACATGCACAATATGTAAATTTTGGAAAGTTCTGCAAATATAAACAATAAATATTGATCCATTCTGTTTCTTGATCTGGGTATTAATTGATTATATAGATGTATTTAGCTTGTGAATTTATCAAGCTGTGTACTTATGATAAGTGCACATTTTAAAATGTGTATTACATGTCAATACACGTTTAAATAATCAATACTAACTTCACAGCTCAGAACAGTCACAATTGATAATCGGTGTTTTTCTATGAATTTTTTTATAGTATAAATAATAATCGTCATCAGAGGATAGCAAACTATGGACTGGAGCTAAATCCAGTCACTGACTTTTTTTCTGTTACTAAAGTTTTATTAGAACACAGCTGTACCATGTGTTTATGTATTATTTTTGGCTAATTTTGTAATACAACAGTAAAGTTGAGTAGTTGCAAAACATACTGCACGGCCTGCAAAGCATAAATTTTTTATTATCTGGTTCTTTACAGAAAAAGTTTGTCAACTGCTACTGTACATTCAATTCTTTCTTTTTCTTTTTTTTTTTTATTAAATGGAATTATATCATGTGTATTTTCATAAATATGTTTAATTTGACTGCATCTTATTTTACCATCTAGAATTTATCTAGTTATTTCCCAAATTATGGAGGTTAAGTTGTTTTTAATTTTTATGTTTTACCACTTTACTCATGAGATTTGGTCTAAAGTTCATAATACTTTCCTAGGAATAGATTCTAAGAAGGATAGCATTAGAACAAATGACACATCACATAAAGTTTCTGGGGATATATTACTAAGTTAATCTCTACATGTGTTATTCCTGTGTGTTTCTCATCAGCAATCCTATAAATATTAAGAAATCATCTACATTGTTTTCAGCAATGAGTATTATTATAATAAAAACACTCATTCAAATGGTATGGTTTGTTAGTTAATTTAAACGTAATTTAAAGTGAAAAATCATAGAAATATAATATTTATATCTTGTCTATTTTTCCAGAAATTTAATAATCATTATTCACCAATATTTTAATTTGGTTCAGGCAATTACCTGATCTATGATTATAGTTTTGTTTGTCTACCTTCCATAAAAATATCCTAAATACATTACCTACAATTTCCAGTTACATTTTCTCCCCAGTGGAGTTAACACTTGAATATACATTTGAAGCAATCTTAGTTTTAGAATAATTTGAATTTTATTGTAAAATCTTCACAATTCTTCTGACCAAATCTTGTTCAAAACCTTTAAAAAATTAATCAGAATTTGACTCAGTTTTCATAGAAACAAAGCTACAAAGCTCTCTTACCTCAGTTATAGATCACTGCTAATATAATCGTTAATCAATGTATACCATTTCCATGTGTATTTGAGATAAAATATTCTGACCACTGATAAGCATACCACTTAATGAAACATTCTAGTGCTTAACATATTAACCATGATTATTCTGCATTCAGTGGGTGCAATTACTATATTTTACAGTTGAAGTAATGGAGTAGGCTGTACGTTGACTAATCTTTTATGTTAGCTAATTCACTTTGCCAAGTTTTTAATAAGAAAACAAACAAATCTACCTATGCTAAGCTTCAATCTAATTGTGTTGTTTTTATTACCAAAGATTATATTGAATATTTATTAGTTATTTGTATCTACTTGTGCACTGTACCTATTCTTATTAGTGTCCTAAATTTTTATCATCAGTTTTATAATTTCCCCTATTTCAGCCGTTATATTTACCAAAGTTTAATATCTATATTTTGCTCTTAGACAGGTTTTTTACCTTGAATTCTATTCTATCTGATGTTACAGTTACTACTATTCTGTATGATATTAGAAATATTTGAATAAGTAGAATCAAATAATATCATGTCTGATATTTGGATTACTACGATTAGTTATTAGAATTAGAACTGATTTCTTTTTGTTGCATTTTCATAGTTATCTTTATTACATTACCTTTCTATTGGTTTCAGAATTTCTCTTGAAATTAGCATATTGATTTTCTTATTTTATATAAACTAAAGCCTCTATATTTAAGTGACAAATTTAACTCATCCATATTCATTGTATGTTACCGGTATATTTCAGTTTAATTTTGCTCTCACTCTTATGTTTTTATTTTTCTAGACTCTTTTCTTAAAATACTTTTCACTGGATTGACTTAGCTTTGTTTGTTTATGTACTGTTGTTTTCCTTAAGTAGTTGAAAGTAATGTATGTTATTTCTACTTTTTTGTTAGTTGTATTTAACACTTTAAGACATTTTAAGTTTTGTTTCTTTAATGATCTCTAGAATTAGTCAAGATGTGTGTGTATGTATGTGTGTGTGTGTTTCCTCACTACATATAAACACTAGTCAAGAACACTAACAACATTTTTAGAAATGTATTTCCCCTTTGTCCTACTTATTTTTATTTTGATATCATCTGGGATTTTATTTCCAAATTATCACCCTAAAAATATAATCAGCAATTAGTTAGGCTCAACAACTTTTAGTTTACTTACTGTGTGTGTTTGTACACATTTAAGTGTATTTTATTTTATTATTATTATTTTTTTGGCCACACTGCGTGGGGCATGTGGGATCTTAATTCCTGGACTAGGGATTGAACCCACACCCCCGGCACTGGAAGCATGGAGTCTTAACCACTGCACAGCTAGGGAAGTCCCTTTACTTTAAAATAATACATGAACGGTGGCATATGCTTAAGTATAACAGCAGAATAACATTAGCCCTCATAATATTTGTCAAATATGTTATACTGAAGTCCTTGACTAAAATACCTACAGAAATATAATAAATTGGTGTTTTCATATTGTTCAAAAACTCTCATAACATCCCTAGATAAATTTGAAGTGTTTTGTTTTCACCTCATGCATTTGGGTATTATCATGTATATTGTAGATTTATAAAACTATCTGAGTTACAGTGTGGTTCATAAAAGATTATGTAACCTTTTGGGAATTCTGAAAACATAATCAGTATTGACAGGGAATTAATCTGAATATTTTTACACATTTAATATTATCTTTAACATGAAGTCACACTAGGTAGAACATAGTACTATTAATCTTATTCAAGAAGCATGATAAAATGCCTACCTTTGAAAAACATTTGACATGTGTTCTTTTAAATTTCTGTTTTTCAGAGAAAATGTGAAACCACATTAAAAAGCAAGTTAAATACAGTTTACTTTAAATTCTTTATAATTCTATTAAAAGTTAATATATGAAAGTTTGACTCAAAGTCAAAAGCTGTTTTTTCACATGATTGTAAAACTTAATAGCTCAGACAAGATGCAACTTTTCCAAACATTTTTCATCTTTGTGAAAAATAAAAAGAATAAGGGAATATCAGTTATGAGAATGGCCTAAATAAAAGATAAATCACATAGACAATAGAATCTCAATAGCACTGTTTTGGTAGCAGGATACATGCATCATTAGAAATGATTTACATTAGAACGTTAGAAATGTTCTACATACATAATGTGATAGTAGGGGACATATATGAGATATGTGTAACTTTTGCTAAGGATATCTTAGAGTGAGAGAGAAGTTTCAGTCAGTATCCATTCTGTACTGCTGAAAATATAAATGAGGTCATAGCCACAAAAGCAGAGGAAATGTGCTTATGAGCACCAGAAGTTTATACAAATGTCAACCAAAGCATAATGTGGTATAATAAACTAATTGATGAGTAACCAAGAGTACATATAAATAGGGATTCTTTTTACTATTGGAGTCTTGGAATATATCTAACTGTGTTCACAGCTACAGGGACTTTGGTTAATTGCCCTCTTTACAATCCAATGACATTTTTGTTAGAAGAGTTTTCAAAGTCATTAGAACAATGATAAAAGCAGGCAGATTTACTTTTCGTGATAGTGGCATTTTGCTGGTGTGGATATGAGGAAAAGGCTTATAACCCCATATTAAGAACCTAAATCACAGATGCCCAGGGCTTTTGATATTCCACAGCTATTGAGAGTTTAATTATCCAAACAATATGGAATTGGTCTGGAGATTTCAAATAAATTCTTAATCATGTTCTCAGAATTCACATTCAAACAGGAAGATGCTGATTATCCACTGGTGGTAATCAGTCTTTTTTGTGTTTTTGACACAATTTTAAATGCAAGAATTTGAGTGCATAACTGAAGAATTAAAAGATTCAAAGCAACACAAAGGAAGTCAGCATTAATTACAGTAAAATTAAGTGCTAAAGTATAAAAATATCTTTCCCTGTCTATCAATACATCTAAGTTAATGTACTATTACGTGCTTGGTTGTCCTTCAACAATTGTATGTCACTGTTTGAATTAAACTATTACGTTGCCCAACTTCCTTAGTGCAAAATTGGACCTCACACTGAGAAAGTTTGCCTTTCCTGATTAAGTAGAATTTCTAAATGTGAACAAAGAGAAATTTAGCCAAAAGCTAGTTGCCATATTTCTTCCTCACATTTGACTAAGCATGCTTTTTGGGAATTAATATAAATGACAATGCAGGAAGTAGTACAGTCCAAATACAGAGATTTGAAGTAAAGTGATACATCTGCCCAGAAACGTGCCCCAACCTCAGACTTCTGGATTTCATTGCTTTTTGAATATTTTTGAATTGTGAGAAAACTTTTACAAACTGTTTCAAAGGTTAGATAGACTAGAACAAAACCCCGGGAGAAAGAGACATGACCTGACGGTTTTAATTGAAGTGGGATTGAAAAAAAATGTCTCTAGCTTGAAACAATACAAGAAAGCATAGAGGACTGATCATATGGGGATGGGGGAGTGAAGAGGGTACAATTCATACATGAAGAGATATTGCACACTCTTTCCAATTTAGAATTATGCAGCATGAGAATGCATACTATATACAAGAAGAGATCCCTGGTCTAAGCCTGGGATTTCAAATTTGAGAGTCCTTTAAGAATTCAACTCTGACTAATCTCAACTTTACTTGTTTTAAATGGTATGTTGTAGTATTTCACATTATAAAAGTACAGAGCAACAATGAAAATCTCAAAGCTAAAAATTCAAATCTTTAAGAGATGATTAATGCTAATATTTGAACTTAGTTTATTTTTTAAATGTTTATTTAGTTTTTGGCATAGTTTGGCATATTGCTTTCTCCTGTGTCTTTTTTGAAAAGGTTTAGCTATATATATATATTTTCTTTTTCATATGCGACATATAGGCACATGATATACGTGCTGTCTCTCAATTAACATTTATCAATTAAAATACAGCTTAAAGATATTGTTTTTATAAGTACATACGTTTTTTTCTTTAAAGAAACACGTTTTTGAGGTATGACTGACATCTCATTTAGCATAATGTCCTCCAATTTCATCTATGTTGTTGCAAATGGCAGGATAACCTTCTTCTTCAAGGCTGAATAGTATTCCATTATGTATAAGTACCACATCTTCTTTATCCATTCATCCATAAATGGACATTTAGGTTGCTTCCATGTCTTGGCTATTATGAATAGTGCTACAGTGAACATGAGAGTGCAGCTATCTCTTTGATATCCTGATTTGAGTTCCTTTGGATATATACCCAGAGGTGGGCTTGCTAGATCATATGGCAGTTCTATTTTTAATTTTTTGAGGACTCTCCATACTGCTTTCATAGCTGCTGCACCATTTTATATTCCCACCAACAGTGTACAAAGGTCCCATTTTCTCTACATTCTCACCAACATTTATCTTTTTTCTTTTTAAATAATAATCATCCTAACAGATGTGAGATGATGTCTCATTATGGGCTTGATTTGCATTTCCCCAATGATTAGTGACGTTGAGCACCTTTTTACATACCTGTTGGCCATCTGCATGTCTTCTTTGGAGAAATGTCTATTTAGAACCTTTTCCCATTTTTCACTAGATTTTTTTTTCTGCTATTGAATTGTAGGGCTTTGCTTGCTCATTTTATCAGTGGTATGATGTTTCTTTCTTGGGGGTAACAAAATTGACTTAAGCTGACCCATATTTATGATTACTGTATTGGGAAAAAATGATAAAATTTTATTTACATAATTTCACACATTTAAAACTAGAACTATTTTTGTTGTGATGCAATGTATGACTCTTGAAGAACCTGGTGTTCTACAGCATTGCACACTGAAAGTAACAGGGCTTACGGGAAAAACAGCTTTAAGGACAAATCACTCAAAAATGACTCAACTTCTTATCTAAAGTGTAAGATTAAAAACAACAATCCACATATTAATACAATTTAGAAGTTTTAAAAACTCTAATTAGGAAATGGTAAATTGATAACTTTACCTATATAGAAAAAGTTAGAAAAATGGGAAGGAGTGTAAGAAAGAATTGAGGCTGTTCAGTTACTGAGACAAGAATAAATGGGCAAAATCAGCAAAAATTGCAAATTAGACATGTACTATACAAAATGAAACAAGAGGAAGGATCCAGAATAAATGGGCATTGTGTTTAATTCTGTGTTTCTTTGAGACTAGACGTGTTCAGTCATCAGAGAATATTTGGCATTCAGCTGCCGGTTCCTGATTGCACAAAAAGTTAACATGCTTGCGTGTGAACCACAATGCCTTCTGTGTTATTCTGAAATTTCCCTAATAACAATTGAGTTTAAGCAATTTATGTTATGTTGGCCTACCTTTTATTAGAAAAGACTGTAGGATTTATTTCTAGGAATTAGTAAAGGGTCAAGGGGCATAACTGTTTGTAATTCTGATAGATAATGCCCAATTACTTTCTAATATGTTGGTACCAAATTTGATTCCCTCCAGCAACATAGGAGAATGCTATTATTTTAACTTTGACAAGAATATATTATCATAGCTTTGATGCCTTTATACACTAAGAACGCATTAACTGGATGTAAAATACAAAATTCTCAAGTTACGCTCTCTTCCCTTTATAATGCAATTTCTGGTGATAAATGATTCCAGGGATAAATCTGAGACACCAGACTGTTTCCTTTTAAGTGATTTTATATTTACATCTGCATAGCTATCCGAAATGTATTTGTTCACAACTGCTTCTTTTGTTTAACTTTGAAATCCACTAGTAGTGTGTTTTTTATTTCCCAATTTTCAATGTCTGAATGTCTTTTCACAGGAGAAGTGTCATTTTAATATGTAAATTCAAGCCTTCAATTTTAGAGAACATTCCATAAATTATGCCTTATTTGTTTTGGTTTTCTTTTACCAGAAAGTAATATTAATACATAGTCAGGAATTATTTTAGGTCTTTTTCTTATCTATTAATTTTTTTATGAAATGTTTTATGATTGTTTTTTTGTTAAAACGTTTTATCTATTTTTCTCATTCTCTTTTTCTAACCTTTATGCTTCCCCTCATTTTATTACATAGCTATTGTCTCCTGTTTTATTTCTAGTGTGGCTTTCATTCTGTGGCTGTTTTGATCTTTTTAAAAAATCTAAAACTTAGGAGAAATCAGCTGGCCCAAACTGAATGTACTGAAATGTTAGTGACTAGACTGTAGGAGCAAGATGAGAAATCAGAGACCTTGTCCTGTCATGCAGTGCAGCTAAAGGGACAGTAATGTCTTAGGCAGAGGGTCAAAATGGTTATGGCCTGTTCCAGTTGGGACCTCAAGGAATGGGACCCCACTGAGAGCACTGGTGAAAAAGAAGAGGAGGAGTAGAATGAAGTCATAATAGTCCCGGGCCCCTCAGGGCCCTCTGTTCACCCAGAGGGCTGACCTGGGTGAACAGCTAAATACAAATCAGACCCACCCAGACCACAGGGAATGAATGAGGATCAGCTCCCACCCCTCTCCCAGTGGAAATGTTTAACTGCCATGGGAGACTGTACCTCAACAAGATTGGAAAAAGTAAGTAATAAATTAAAAAAAAAAAAGGAAAGGAATCGATAGCGACATGGCTACTCCACATGTGGGATATCAGGGGAAAGTGTGTCATGCTCATGGGCCAAGAAATGTCTAAAATGGCCTCTATGACTGGTCACCCAGTGCTGTGGCAGCACTTATACGGGCCATTAATGAAGAAAAAGTAATTTCTCTTCTCTCTTGTACAATGGCTGCATACCGTGCTGCCTGGCCTAGTGAAGGAGATGTACCCACCACCCCAAAGGATATGGCAGCATCCCCTATCAGTGGATTAGGAGTGAAACCAAGGTCCCAGGATACCGCCTGGGCAGCAGTGATGTGGGTTTCCAGGGACCGGAGGCCTCATATAGAACTAACCATTCATTGGTCCCCAAAGAATAAACAGGCTGTCTAGCCTTGGTAGATACCAGGCAGAATGCACCCTAATTTATGGCAATGTACACCACTTCTGAGGCCTCCCTCTCTGTCATTGATGGGTACGGGGGTGGAAGGGTAAGAGTAAATAAAATATCCTTGGTGTTACAGTTTGGAAAACTACCCCCCAGGGAATATGCCGTGTTCATAACTCCAATTCCAAAATACATTCTGGGAATGGATGTGGTAGCAGGCCTTGTCTTATAAACAATGGTGGGAGAATTCGGCCTAGGAGTATACCTGATAAAACAAATCAAAAGAGGCCTTGCCAACTGGACAACGGTCAAGCTACCCCAGCCACAAAGAGTGGTGGCCTTAAAACAATATAGGCTTCCAAGAGGAAAGAAGGAAATCACTGGCACCATAAAAGAACTAGCACAGGTAAGCAACATAGGCGCTCTCTCAGCCCCTTTAACAGCCACGTGTGGCCAGTAGGGAAACCAGATGGCTCCTGGAGAATGACTGTAGACTACAGGGGATTAAATAAAGTAACCCTGCCCTTACATGCAGCTATGCCTAACACTGCCTCTTTACTAGCCCAGATGATGAACATTCAGGGATGTATCATTTTGTTATTCACCTTGCCAATGCCTTCTTTAGCATCCCACTGGCCCCTGAATGCCAAGACCAGTTTGCTTTCACTCGGGAGGGGAAAGAATGGACATTCATTGTGCTCCCCCAGGGCTATCTACACAGGCCACAAGTTGTCATGGGCTAGTAGCTGTGGATCTGGCTATGTGGGACCCTCCTTACAATGTTTTCCTCTTCCATTACACTGTTGATATCATGCTAACCTCAGAGTTTCTTTTCAGCCTAAGAGAAGCCACTCCCCCATTAGTGGCCTGATGGTGCAAGGATGGCTAAGAAATTCAGACAAGACACAAGGACCTGGCTCGTCTGTCAAATATTTAGGTGTTATTTGGTCAGGTAAGACAAAGGTGGTGCCCTGAGCAGTGATTGATAAAGTACAGGCTTATCTGAGGCCCACTACTCCCAAGCAGTTGCAAACTTGTCTTGGGCACTTAGGTTACCGGACAACATTTACCCCACATTTAGCCCAAACTTTATGAATCCCAGTATAGACCAGTAAAAAGGTAGCCCACTGGGATTGGACACAAGGAGAAGACAACTTCACCCAAGCCAAAGTGGTTATAAAACAAATACAGGCTTTTGGGTCCCTAAGTCAAGGACAGGCTTATGAATTGGGTGTGGCCAATTACCTGGAAGGGTCTATGGCAATGGCAATGTAATAAGAGAGTGCCACTGGGGTCTTGGTCCCAATTATGGAAGGGGGTGGAACAATGATATAGTGTCATGGAACAACAGCTGTGCACTGTGTATAATGCATTACACCAAGAAGAAGACATCACAAAAAGCACCCCAGTGACAGTGTGCACCCAATATCCCATAGCAGGATGGCTAATGGATACCTTCCAGAAACCTAAGTCAGGCCGTGCACAGCTCCAAACTGTCACCAAATGGCATGCCTATTTAAGTCAACATAGCACCCTGTCTACTAGCCCTCTGAGTGCAAAGTTGCATGCTATCCTGGACCCTGTGATTTATGTCACTGCTGAGCCCACCAGCTTAATGGAAATAGCAGATACCCCTGAGATACCATCGTCTGTCAAGGAAGGAACTGGCCCCATTCCTATGAAAGCCTGGTACACGGATGGATCAGCCCCGGGCAATCCTTGCTGATGGACTGCAGTAGCCATTCAGCCCTTGACAGACAGCATCTGGATGGACACAGGTACCAGGTAGAGCATCCAATGGGCTGAATTAGGGGCTGTACGGATGATGCTGACCCATGAGCCTGATCTCACGTTCTGTGCATGGATAGCAGGGCTATCTTTAAAGGCTTAACTATGTGGCTGCTGCCATGTGGAGCCCAGAACCGTATGGTGGCAGGGCATCCCCTCTGGTGAAAGGATTTGTTGTGTGACATTCTAACCCGAATCAGAGAGATGACCATCAGAGTGTATCATGTGGATGCTAATCACGCATAGTCCCTTCCTGGGAACCAACAAGCAGATGAACTGGCCAGAATCCACCTCCTAAAAGAAGTGCCCATGGAGGACATGGCAGTATGGCTACATACAAAATCTGGCCGTAGAGGACAATGAACATTATAGCAGCTGACAAAGGAATGGGCCCTGCCTCTGCAATACTCAGATATTGTCAGTGTTTGCAAACAATGTCCCACATGCTATTAAGAAAGACCCTGCCCTCTTCCTAGATCAACTGGACATATTCTATGGGGCTCTGCTCCTGCCTGTCACTGGCAAGTGGGTTACATTGGGCCCTTGCCTCTATCCGATGGATGCAAGTTTGCCCTCACCTGTGTAGACACACATATGGGCTTGCGACAAGCCTATCCTAGTTGGTAGACAACACAGAAAACATCTATTCGGGGGTTAGAACAACCGTGCATGCCATGTGGAACCCCCACAGACATTGACAGTGATCAATGAACCCACTTCACTGCCCATGAAGCTCAGGAATGGACAGATGAACATGACATACACTGGCATTTACAGCTGTCGTGTAACCCTACGGCTGCCGGCCTGACAGAGAATGAATGGACTACTAAAACAACACCTGAGACAAGAAACCCGCTCTCTCAGCCTGTGGAGCCCAAGATTAACACAAGCCCTACAAGCCATTAATGAACATCCATGTAGCAGCCGTCCTAGTGCCTATACCACGTTAACAACGGCAACTGGTCAACACTCTCCATCTTCAATTGCTAACCACAGAAGGATCATTGCCCACTCTAGGTCAGGACGATATCTGCCCTTGCCCTTTCCACAGGACCTGCCCCCAGGGGAACAAATCATAAGATGGCTCTGGGACTAGTAAGTGGGTCCCCAGTGGTTTAGGTTTGCCGCCCTGTGGGGAATAAAGTTAAAAAGAAACACATAGGTCTCTCCAGTTTTCTATCCTACTCTGTTTGAGACCACCAAACTAACCAACCCAAGCCCCCTACTCACAAAAAGCACCATTATATTGACATTGTGGTCTGTTGTAAAACTATCCCTACAGTACTCAGCACCTGCCATAGGTACCAAAGGCAGGCAAACAATTTGGTATTGGAGACCCAGACAAAAGCCATAGGCCGGTGTGGTATTATCTCAAAACTCAGGGACTGCATGTACTTTACTTAATGGCCATGAACTCCCTTGTTTAGTGCCTGTTAAACACCTCACTTTTCATCCTTGTGTTAGGCAGAGAAAACCTGTTTGTGGATTGAGCAACCAACTGTGGCATCTCTGCAGAATAAATCCAACTGCTGGGGCTGCAATGAGATACCACAGTCATCTTCCTCTGGACTTCCCTGGAAGATTAACCCAGCCATGTGGTAACGACTGGTAACCTGGGGAAAGGGCGTGCTCTGCCATCTCATCCATCACTGAAGGACTTTCCCCGCTGTCTGAAACTGTATAACACCTCCTCTGGCAGACCTGGGAGACTGTAAACACAACTCCACTAGGTTATGCTGTCTGGAATGGGATTGGCTGCCTCCTGATGACCCAAGTTCAGCCAATAGAACCAACTGCCTATTGTTTAGAGATACATAATGGGTCTTTCTCTAATGACATCCAACGTAATATAGGGTGGACACCTATGGATAATGCACCTCTTGTTGGTTTTACCTGTGGTCTATTTTTGCTCCCCAGCCTGCTGCTATAGATGTGGAATGGCAAGTGGAGGTGCTGGATAAACACACCGCTGCTGCCTTCAATACCACCAGACATGCAATCACCCTTTCATCTAAAGAAACTACCCAAATGAGGCAAGTTGCTCTACAAAACCAGATGGCCCTAGACACGTTAACAGAGGCACAAGGTGGTAGTTGTGCCCTTGTCAAAGCCCAATGCTGTGTGCATATACTCGATAATTCTCACAATATTTCCTCTGCTATGAAAGCCCTAGACAGGCACATCACCGTCATAGACTCCATCTCAATCAACCCCATTAGTGCCTAGCTACAACATTTGTCCACCTCTTTGAGAATAACTCTTTTCAATATATTTGACACCTTACTGTTAATACTCTTTAGCTGCTGCTGTCCGTATTGTGTTTGTGGCATCTGATTGCAGTATTCCTCTACATGCCTGACCCCAGGGATATTGCAGAAGAAAGGCAGATAGATTGTGAGAGTCACGCAGGGTATGGAGGGGCGAAGTGTATGGTCAGGCCCCATAAGATGGCTGCTCCCTTGCTCTCTGGACATCCCCTGCCTGACTTGGCTCTTATGCACATGATTGCCTCCCCCTCCTAAGCTTAAAGTTTAATCAGAGCTGCCTGTATGATTGGCCTGACCCCGGCAAACGATTGTTCTAGCCCTCCGACCAGAACGGCCCCAGTATGTTCAGTCATCAACAGGAAACAGCGGCCGTCCCAATGGTTGGTAACCCAAAGAGCTGTGGTGGTCGAGTTCCTGCAGTCCCCTGGCAACAAAGGAGCCCTTCGGATGTCACGCCCCCTATAACTGGTAGCCTCTTCCTCCCCTGTGCAGCGAAGATTGCTGCTCTGTCCTGCCTGCCTTTGTCCATATATGGTGGGGTGTTGCTCCAGGACCTTTGCCTCTGACTTGTAAGAGTCTCTGTCCAATAAATCACTGATGTCTCTGCCACTGACTCCAGGTTTTTTCTTTGGTCTTGTGGCTGGGCAGTTGCAAAGACTGCAGGACTGAGAGGCGCAGCCCAACAGTCTATGGAATGCCTCACAAATGGGTATATTCTCTTTCCTCTGGAGGAAAGGAGAGGAAGGCTATGAATATACCCAGCACATTTCAGTGTGATTCTCTTTTGTTAATTAAGCTGGCTTCTCAACTCCTGACTTTTTTGGTTGTTCTCTAATGTCTTCAAATAGATTGGGTTTTTCTTTCAAGTTGTACTTTGTTTTTGTTGTTGTTTTATATTGGATTTGTTGTTATTGTTTTAGTAATTTATCAAGTTTTTTTAAAATAAATTTATTTATTTAATTTATTTATTTTTGGCTGCATTGGGTCTTTGTTGCTGCGCGTGGGCTTTCTCTACTTGCGGGGAGTGCTGGCTATTCTTTGTTGCGGCATCTGGGCTTCTCACTGCGGTGGCTTCTCTTGTTGCAGAGCACAGGCTCTAGCTGCAAGGTCTTCAGTAGTTGTGGCACGTGGGCTCAGTAGTTGTGGCTCATGGGCTCTAGAGCGCAGGCTCAGTAGTTGTGGCACACGGGTTTAGTGCTCTGTGGCATATGGGATCCTCCCAACCAGGGCTTGAACCCGTGTCCCCTGCATTGGCAAGCAGATTCTTAACCACTGTGCCACTAGGGAAGCCCTATCAAGTTTTTTATAGCTCTTTTTGCAGTAAAGTGAATCTGGTACCTGCCAACATATATGGAAGCATAATTGATTATAATTCCATTGATCAATTCGAATTTATGAGAAATGTTTAACCATAACACTCATTTGTTAGATGGGTGTATTTCCTCTGGTAAATATTCTTTATCTATTAGTAGTCCTTGATGCTCTTTAGCTCACTTTTTAAATTATTGAATCTGTACACGATGCTATGCTAGTTCCTTTCATCATTACCTTTTACTGAATTAGTTGGATTTTTCTGAATCAGTTATTTGCTAGAATATCCCATTTTGGGAGGGAGTGGTATCACCGGGCATTATGATAGGTTTTACAAAGCAAAAGGTTATCAGAAGTCACAACTTTTACTACTTTCTGCAAGTATGGTCTGTCTATGTTCTTATGTAACTTTGTTTCCTGGAATAATTTGAATCCCATCAAGTCTGTGGAGAACTGGCACAGCTCTACTCACCCCACTCCCCAAATCAACTTATGCAAAGAAGGTATCTGTTTTCCTGCCTTAGATAATGCACATTTTATTCAGTAAGCATATTTCTTGCTGGCTGGTAGTTTTCTGAGATTTACCATTGCATGGAATTGCATCCAGAAGATTGGTCTCTGAGGCCACTTTTTCCCACAGGCTATAAGGTGGTTCCTTCTTGATCTTGAATTTTTAGGTAGGATTTGCATGCTCTTTGAAATCTTAGTTAATATGTACATCTAAATTACATAATTATACTCTGCTGTGAGATTGAAACAGTTTCCAATTAAAAAAAAAAAAGAATGGTAACATGATATTATGAGGAATGAAAAGGAAGTATCAAAGATATTTTCAGAAATTTTGCTTTTGGGACTTCCCGGGTGGTGCAGTGGTTGAGAGTCCCCCTGCCAATGCAGGGGACAAGGGTCCGATCCCTGGTCCGGGAAGATCCCACATGCCGTGGAGCAACTAAGCCCATGCACCACAACTACTGAGCCCGCGTGCCATAACTACTGAAGCCCATGCGCCTAAAGCCCGTGCTCCACAACAAGAGAAGCCACCTCAATGAGAAGCCCGCACACTGCAACAAAGAGTAGCCCAGACTCACCGCAACTAGAGAAAGCCTGCGCGCGGCATCGAAAACCCAACGCAGCCAAAAATAAAAAAATAAATTTTTTAAAAAAAGAAATCTTGCTTTTGCAAATAAGAATTTTATCATTCTCACATTAAACAACTGTTTGTAAACTGCCAATTCTAAAAAATTATCTTTTAATATTTTCTTTTCATAAGCTATTTGAATTTCCTTTCTTCTTATACCTGGGTTTTAATCAATCTGTTATTTTGATACAACTCTTATCAAACTCTTTATATTACATCTTTTTCACTTGGGTTCTATTACATCTTCATTTTGATATGTGCCCTGTCTCGTAAATTGTATATTGAATTTCTAAAGAATAAGATCTATGATTTATCATTTTCCTCTCACACAGGGTTCTGCACAGTGATGATGTGGGAATATCCGTAAATCACTAACCAAATAGCCATCTATCTTTATGTTACAGTTCTTGCTAAAGAACCCCAAGCTGGCCCATATTGGCAATTTGGCTTCTTGGAGAAGACTGCAAACTGTGATTACTTAAGAGAAGTCACTGTAACTGCTGCCTGTTAGTATGATTATTCTAATGCTGCAAGTCTATAAATGCTGATAACCTTATCGTGTGACTTCAAAATTTGCCAGGATTCAGTCCTCTTTGTTTTGTTCAACTAGTAGTGAAATTGCAAATAATTATTGTTAATATATATATATATAATAAGTTATATATATATTTTATTTAACCCCTCTTTGTTTTCAATCAAGCTTTAAAAAGACCAAGAAGAGGTGACTGCTTAAACAGTACCAAATGACTTTGCAAGTGAGTCTGGGATTTAAATGGGGCAATATTAAGATGGAGTAACTTTTTCTCTGCACCATAAAACAGCTATTTCCTCTAAATTCACTAGAACATTACATGACAAAAAGTTTTTTTAAAGAAAACTCTATGACAAAATAAAATTTTGTGTCTAATGTTGTTACCCATGTCAAACATCACAACAGGGTTATTTTTAGCAAAATATTTTATATCAAGATAACATGATAGATAAGATCAGTATCTCTATGTACCATAACATAGACATTTAAGTCTATATGACTCACTATAAATACTGTTTGATAATATCGATAGTATCAGTGTGTGATTGATATGCTTTAGCTTCAACTGAAGATTGATCAGAAAATAAGCTTAGTAGTTCTGTTGATGTTGATAAAATCATAACAAATAACTATTGAGGCTATGATGAAATTTTTATCTTCAAGTCAATAAACCTATTTATTTTGGTGGCATGGCCAGATTTGGCCCAGTAGTATAAAAGTCATGGAATAGAATTATACTTTATTACTCTTTGAAGATGAAGGTGAAGAAGAAATGTTTTTTTGTTGTTGTTGTTTGGAACAGGAAGCTCTACTCTGAATTTCCCATTAAAATGCTTCTTTTTATAGTCTCTCCTGATGAAAATGAAAAAAATTTGTATTAGAACATAATGCAATAAATAGTGGATTAGTGATGACACATCTTAAGAAGAGACTGACAGACACTTGATTTTTTGTGCCTGAAAATCCTGTCAACATCAACATTTTTGGACTATACATTGTCTCTGGGCTGCAGTCAGAGCCATCTGTCTGAGTGGCAAACTGCCTGTTCATAAATTAGTTGGACCATTTCATCAGGGCAAAAATGCCAAGGAATAATAACTACAAAAGAGCAGATTATATATTTCACCAACTGCTGCTGCATCTATAGGAAACTCACATTCACTACTATATTGTCACAGATAATGATGCCATCTAATCTACTTGAAATAGTGCCCTAAAGAAAGACATGATGGAGACACTTTAGCTTATCCAAGATGTTGAAATAATTTGCATATCAATCTTTTTTTTGAATTTTATTTTATTTTATTTTTCTATACAGCAGGTTCTTGTTAGTTATCTATTTTATACATATTAATGTATACATGTCAATCCCAATCTCCCAGTTCATCACACCACCACCACCCCCCACCACCACTGTCCTCCCTTGGTGTCCATACTTTTGTTCTCTACATCTGTGTTTCTATTTCTGCCTTGCAAACAAGTTCATCTGTACCATTTTTCTAGATTCCACATATATGCATTAATATATGATATTTGTTTTTCTCATTCTGACTTACTTCACTCTGTATGACAGCCTCTAGGTCCATCCACGTCTCTACAAATGACCCAATTTCATTCCTTTTTATGGCTGACTAATATTCCATTGTATATATGTACCACATCTTCTTTGTCCATTCATCTGTCGATGGGCATTTAGGTTGCCTCCATGACCCAGCTATTGTAAATAGTGCTGCAACGAACATTGGGGTGCATGTGTCTTTTTGAATTATGGTTTTCTCTGGGTATATTGCTAGTAGTGGGATTGCTGGGTCTACATATCAATCTTGAACTGAAAGGGATTTGTGAAGCATACGTACAGATGAACAAGTGCAGGAGAAATTAAAACTAAATTTATACATATAAAATAACATTAAAGTTATGGTTGTAGTTGTTATACAATGATGGTATCTTTCCACATGGAAACTCCAATAATTATAGTAAATATTTTAATAGTGAGAAAGGGAAAAGGAAATGTGTGCATGTGTGTGTGTGTGTGTGTGCATTTCTTCAGGGAAATAGTGTGTTTGAGGGTTCATATAAATAACTTTTTGGAAGTAAACACTCCATATAACTTCAGTTAGATAAAAGATTGCATAAATTAATATAATTTATGTATAATTTATAATTTATTTTGTAAGTCTTCTAAAAATTCTCTTGAGAAATTCACACAAAAGATTGTCTTTCATGTGTCTTGGAAAGGAATTAGTTCATCTTTTATCACAATTAGTATGTATACCAATCTTTTATTAGAATCATTCATTTTATTTCCCAGGAATACATTTACTTTGCATAAGAAATAAACAGAATAATATTCTATAAATTGACTACTTTAAATATTTTGGTTCTTATTTTATAATGATCTCATGTTTTAATTTTGAAAATATTCTAAACATGGGACCTTCTCTGTCAATTTCCACAAAAAGAAAGTATATTTAATATTTTTCAAACTACCATAGCATTTCAAAGCAGAGAGAATTACCTAGTATAATAATGCAGACTTGTAAAATTGACTGTGAAAGAATTATAAGCAGTTTTTGCATAATCCAAAAATTCCTTCACTGTCAATTAAAAGTTAAAGTTCCTATATGATGAATAATGTAATAGCATATGAATGCTAATGGAAAGGAGCTAAGAGAGTAGACATAATTTCTAATATATTATGCAGAATCCTGGCATTACGCCATAATGAAAGTGCTCAACTCTTACTATTATGGGAGTTCCAGTGCCCCTTCAATATCAATCCAGTAGCTCCACTAGATCATCTTTTTTTTTCATTGAACAGGATGTACTTTAAAGAAATAAACTATATTAGCATTGCAGAGTCAGCAAAACTTTGTGAGGCTATACCTTTTAAAAAAATTAGATCCTTATCCTACCATGAATCACCCAGAAGTTTTAATTAGTGAAATAATTAACCTGACACATGAAGCCAGCAACTTAGGAGGGAAGTCTGTGATTCTATCTTCAGACCCCTTTCCATCTAATATTTTTGTTCTTTTTATAGATGAAAATGTTCATTTTAGAATGATTATTTTAAACTATAAGCTGTTGATACTGAGCTCTATATGCATACACTCCAAACATGCATCACACATTGGGTTATATTACAAGGTGGTTTTATTCTTTGAATATTGATAACTCACTGTGTTCTACCTACTTTAGGAATTTCAAGACTTATAGGACATTGCAAAGACTTAAAGTCTCAACACGTCATAGGAGAGATAAATGTATGCATATATATCACAAAATAAAAAGTGTAAATCACCAATAAGAGGAATAAATTAAGTTCTATGGGGATTTAAGAAGAAGGGAAAGTAGAAATTCATCTGAAGGAAGGAAAAAAAGATCTTCATGGGGAAAATTTTGCATTTAATTTTGACTTTGGATAATCATTTGGGCTGGGAAACAGGACCTGCCTAAAACAGAGGATGAAAGTGGACAACACAAAATTCCAGCTATGGCTAATCAATAAATTATCAAGAACAGAGTCACAAGAAATCACACTCTACCCCAGAGAGAAGTTCACAGGCAGAGACAGAAACCCACTCTGGGCCAAAGTTGTAAACGGAAGACTGAACATTCAGGGTGGAATGGAAATATTAATTTAAAAAATATTTTAGTATCTCCAGCTGCACAAGGTAATTCTAGAGGAATTTTCTTCCACTAAGGTATTAAAAGTAACCATAGGAAAACAAAACAAAACTAAACAAAATCAAACCCATCTCAACTCTGGACTAGATTGACTAAATCCCAGAAATATCCATCAACAAAAAAGTATGCAAGAGGGAAGAAGAAATATCCATCAACAAAAAAGATGCAAGAGGGAAGAGATATGGGAACATATGTATATGTATAACTGATTCACTTTGTTATAAAGCAGAAACTAACACACCATTGTAAAGCAATTATACTTCAATAAAGATGTTTAAAAAAAAAAAAAAAGTATGCCTTTTGCCAGGCATGAATGCTATTTACCTCAGTCTCTACTGCTCTATATCCAGAATTCAATGTCCAACAATCAAATAAGATTTTAAAAAAAGAAGAAAAACTGTCAATCCACTTTTGAAAGATAAAGCAAACAATAAAACCAGACTCAGATATGGGTCCAGTTGTTCAAACAACCGCATAGGGAATTTAAATAACTCTTACACTGTATACAATGTATAATGTGTAACACATGCATTAAAGTCTCTAGTGGGACTTACGGAAAATGTGCATAGCCTAATGGTGAATTTCAGAAAGCAATGGAAATAATAAAATTCACATAGAAATGCTGGAAATTGAAGCTATTGAAACCAAGATGAAGAATTATTTTGTGAAGCCCACGAGTGGACTCATCACAGTTGAGGAAGGAATCAGGAAACTTGAAGATAGGTCATTAGAAACTACCCATACTGAACTACACAGAGAAGAAGGATTGTAGAAAAAAAATAGAAGAGAGCATTCAGAAATTGCGGAACAATTAAAAATTAATGTACACGATTGGAATCCCAGAAGAGAAGAGAGACAAAATGGGAAAGAAGAAATATTTAAAGAGACAAGGGCCAAAAATTTCCCAAGAGTAAAGAAAAAGACATCAAACTTCTGATCCAAGAATCACAGTGAAACCCAAACAAGATAAACAACACACACACACACATGCACACACAGCACCTAGACATTTCATATTTAAACTGCTAAAATTAAAGATTTAAAGAAAGTATTGAAGGTAT
The DNA here is from genome assembly GCF_965194805.1 of Balaenoptera borealis. Classification (NCBI taxonomy): domain Eukaryota; kingdom Metazoa; phylum Chordata; class Mammalia; order Artiodactyla; family Balaenopteridae; genus Balaenoptera; species Balaenoptera borealis. Next base: position 49,040,858 of record NC_138863.1, on the reverse strand, counting down.
CCAGACCAAAAAAGACATATTTCATGCATAAATAATAAAGAAGTCAGGCTTACATTTTGAAACTGTGGGAACATAAGACAATGGAATGACTTCTTTAAAATTTTGAAAGAAAAAAATTCTCAACTCAGAACTCTATACCGTGCAAAAATATCTTGAAAAATGAAGGAAGAAAAGACTTTCAGCCATATGAAAACAGAGAATTCATTGCCAGCAGATCTGTGTTATAAGGAAGATTAAAGAAAAAAATTGATACGAAGTAGAGACTTAGAAATGAACAAAAATGAAGAGATCCAGATATGTTAAAATATAAGAAACTTGCAAAACTCATTGCTGATACACGCCTGATCAAAATAAACACAATGTTTCAAAGAGAAACACAGGGAAGAATGGTGTGACACTTTCTATAGAGAGAAAAAAAGGCCTCATAACGTTTCAACTGTCACTCATGGGTAGATATAGCATGTATATTAGAAAATAAACTGGTTAAAAGATGAATCTTCAAATTCCTACTAAGTTTAAAAGTGAGTGAGGGACTTCCCTGGCCGTCCAGCAGTTAAGACTCCACGCTTCCACTGCAGGGGGCATGGGTTTGATCCCTAGTTGGGGAACTAAGATCCTAAGAGAGAATAGGACATGGGGGATAGAGAACACATTACAAGGAAACAAAATGAATGAGGCATAAAGAAAGGAAAACAAGATAGAGAGAAAACTGCTAGTAAGTTACTTTAATTAGGATTGAGTGAAAATAAATAGAACATATAAAGTAATAACAGGTTTTAACCAGATCATGAAAATTCAGAAAAACAGGCAGGAAAGTATATAATTTATTCAGCTGGCAATTCAAAACCAGTAAGGTTTTTGAGTTTTCAATTGTGTAGGTGCATGTATGCTCTATTCAGGTTTTTTTAAAATAGATCTTTATTGGAGTATAATTGCTTCACAATGCTGTGTTACTTTCTGTTGTACAACAAAGTGAATCAGCCATATGCATACATATATCCCCATATCCCCTCCCTCTTGAGCTTCCCTCCCATCCTCCCTATCCCACGTCTCTATTCAGTTTTAACTAAATGTATAGTATTTGATACTGAAGATATAAAATGTGTAAGATAATGCAAGCACCTTTAATATATACTATATACTAAAAATATGCATTGTTTTAACGAATATGTAAACAGCTTCTCTCCTATCATGTAGAAGGGAAAAGAAAGGGATAATGGCAAAATAATGTAATAAAGAAATATTTGTGATTAATATATATCGAAGGAATATGTTTATTCCAGTGAGGAAGAGGAAGGCAGTCAGGGCACTTGCTAGGGAAGATGAATGGGGGGAAATGAATTTGGTAATGAACTGTTTGACTTCGAGTTAAAATGTGCAAAATGCACGGGTTGTGCTTTTGATACCCAAGGAAGCAATCTGGTTAGGGATTATAAATTTTGGAGGGGTGGGCATTTAGAGGAATGCAAAAACCATTGCCATCACCCAGAAACTGTTTAGAGACTGAGAAAGGCTCTGGAACTATGATCTCAAAGTTGATTCCAGATACTGAGAAATTAGATGAACATAATTAAAATGGTTTATGTGAGTAGTAATGAAAAATTGGTCTGGAAAGATGGCAGTGGGATCGAAAAAATAGTAGAGAAATACTTCAGTAATCAAGTGTGCTTAACTTGATGATAAATCAGGTAGTGCTTTTAAAATGTATAATGTAATGAAGCGGCTTTGTAGAGTGTCTTTTTTATTGTATATTTTGAATATTAATTAACTCAATATTAATTTATATTAAATATTCTTGAAAAAATAAACTTTATATATTACAAGTTTAAATTTGTAATGATTGAGTATATTGTAAAATTTCATGCTAAAATTTCACATTTTTCCCACTCAATGTATTACACATTTATAGCTCTCCTTATAAAATAAATGGTTATAGCATCAGTTCTTATATTAACTACAAATCAAAAAGCTTTAAGTAGATAAGCACTTTTATGTTAATAAGCTTAAATAATTCTTCTCAAACTCTAATGTACATATGAATAGTTTGAGTAGCAAAACAACATCAAAATAAGTGGAAACAAATTCAAATTTTTAAAGCAGTGTGATTAATGAGACATTACCAAATGTGATGCAAGCAGAGGTTCCTCCCAATATGGAACCTCTACCTTGTGAGCAACCTGTATGAAGGGCAATCTGGGCCCAGTATTCTCAGCCTGTTTTGGATAGAGCTCTTGCCCTATGAGTTCTTGAAGGTGGGTTAAGGGAACCACAGTCTTCTTAGCGACATTTACTAGGCATAGAACTCCTGCAATTCAGAGTTGGGGATAAGAATTGGCACCCTGGCCCTCCCAGTGTAGAACTGTAGCTCTAGACTGAAACTATAGCCCTAGAATAGGAGTTCGTGGAGAAAGGGAGTCTGGTCTGTTGGTTACATTTGATCAGTGAAGAGCTGCTGAGGGGAAGGGGAGAATAGGAAATGTAAGTGGGCTGTGGCTCAAATGCCACAGACTCTCACTTATTTTAATGAGAATTAGTATATATTCTTGAATAAATATTTCTCCATTTACTGCTTGCCATTAGTGAAATGTCTACCTTCTATAAGATTGTTTTAATAATTTGCACCAGATAATTTGTTTCACCAGTAATTGTTTTGCTGGGGAAAGTGCCCACCAATCTCCTCTTACCACCTTTCTGGAAGTCCTCTCCACTAACTATTGAGGTTTCCAAAATCTGGTGTCCATCTAAGTTAGGGCATTGCTATACAAAAAAATGAATATGAAGACCTTTATTGTAGGAAAATAGTCATCAATCCTAAGCTGAAATATGATTTGAGCATATAAAGAATACATATGTTTAAATAATCTGAAAGAGATGATAAATAATTATACATTGGCAATGTTCAGTTTCAAAGTTTGTTTCAAAGGAGATGCTTTATATGTAATAATGAAAAATAATGATAAAACTGCTGTTGTGTGTAAAACTGAGAAGGATGTATCTATAACTGTAACTATATCTATACCTATACCTGTACCTATATCTGAATGGAAGCAGGACAAAATGATTAGTAAGAAGAAAGTAATTAACAATGAATTTGTAAAGAGGAGTGTGTAAGAGTGACAGGTGGGAGATGCAGAAGGAATATAGATGTTTTGAATATTAAATATAAAATGTGAATTTTTCAATGATAACTCACTACAATGATATACATACATTTGTTAAATATATTTGTTTTGTTGGGAAAATTTATTTTAACATACATACTTGTAGGTCTATATAAGTCTATCTCCTCTCTATTAATTTTCATGTCTTGCATATATGTTTGAATATATCTATAGGATACATTTTTAGAAGTTGAATTGCTCTGTCAAATATATGATCCTTTCAATTATGTGAGCTGTTAACAAATTGCCTTAAAAAGAAGTTTGTAGCTTATTTTTAGAAATGTGAGGATAATGGAAGTGTTTTATTTATTCTTAACTCACTAAACCTATCCATTGATTTATCCTTTAAGTGCCCTCAGTAATTTTTGAAAAGATGTAGTCATTTAGAGTGATTCAATATCAAATGTGAAATAATTGAAGAATATGCAAATTTATGAAGAATTACATAAATTACCATCAAATGAACAGTATTATCTCTGATATAGTTTTCTGCATACATTTTAAAGTTCACAATTTGGGGAATAATCACAATCTGTTGATTTTGTCGAGTATCTTCAGCCACTGTTAAGAGAACAGATGAATCATTTCTATGCCAGAATGAAATTCTTTAAATAAATTATAGATGAGTAGACAAAAAGTCATTGAGTGGGAGAAAATTGATATTTGCACCACTGTGTGATATGTTTTACTCTCCTACAAACTCACATAAAAAGCTAAAAGTGAAACTGATTGAGGAATGTTTACTTAGGATAACTTTAATATGGCAAGCAATTTCATGGTTTTTAATGGCATTTTTTTAGAATGTAAGAAAATTAGTCAAAGGAAATATGGAACTTATCTATACAGTCAGTATGCTCTAATGAAATTTAGTGAAAAATAGGTAAAGAATATTGAAAAAAGAAAGTCATTTCGAAAAGACCAATTTATGGGAGTATGTATACAAGTGGAAAAAAAAATACCATTTAGAAGTTTTATAAAGAGACTTTAGTTCATGCTGTTTCATTCTCTCTGTTAGTGATTTGTGTTAGTAATTTTATTCTAGTAAGATAATTTGACTTAATGGTTTAAAAGTAACTTATTTCCTTGAAGTTCTGGACTTATATGGAGGCAAATTATTTGGCTGTCTGCATACACAATGGTTTGCATGATGGAAAATACTCCCTTCTGCCAGCTCTCTCCCCTGCTCACCATCTGCCAAAGAACTTTGATTACAGCATAACTTTGAAAAAAAGATCCATGAAAAGATTCACAAGAATTACTTGATAATGTCATAAATTACCAACACACACAAATATATGATTAAATTGGATAATTTACATAATATGAATTATCTAAAACCTTTTTATGTCATTCTTTTCAGCCTTGATGACTTTTTTCCTCTTGATTTTTATTAATTTTCTTATCCTGATCTAATCTCCCTTTAGATCTATGCAGTGAATTCCCACATCACTTTTTATCTCTAATTCAGTATATATTTCTCAAACTGGATTCTTTTTTCAAATTCTGCACTTAATATTTCTGCTTAGATATTTCATTGTCATTTGCAGTCTATGCCCCAGTTTGTGGTATATAAGTAGGTTCCTTAGGAAGCAAGTAGAAAGTTTCCTAAAGATTAGAATTAGTAAGAGGCAAGAGAGCATGCAAGTGATCTCACAACACTGTGATCTTTCCTATTTTATGCTATTGATCATATTTTATTTATCATACATATTTTATGTATGTAAGTATATAAATATACCATTATATTTATCATAGCCTAATTAAAACAGATAAGTTTACTGATAAATTCAGTAGAGGGCAGCCCATGCTATGGTACTGTGTAACTGTATGCTCGTCACACCCTGTACCCTCTGGAGAACCTCAAGGCTTCTCTCACTCCTCCTAGGAGTAAAGCACTTGTGTGGCTCAAGGATTAAAAAAAAACAATGCTGAGTTTTAAGGATTCTGTATATATTTTATATGCAAGGTCTTGATCAGTTATATGATTAGCAAAGATTTTCTCAGTCCTATAGTTTGTCTTTTCATTCTCTTCTCAGGATCTTTCACAGAGTAAAAGTTTTTAATTGTGATGAGGTCCAATTTATGTATTTTTACTTTTATTTGATCTTTCTTTTGGTGTTAATTCTTTGCCTAGCCCTGAGTTCCCCAAATTTTCTATTTTCTTAGAAGTTTTACATAAGTACAGACTTCTGGAAAACGGTTGGTAATTCCTCTTTAAACTAAAAATGGACTTACCAAATGACCCAGCAATTGCACTCTCGAGCATATAACTCAGAGAAATGAAGATCTATTTTCACACAAAAATTGCACATGAATACTTAAAGCGGCTTTATTTGTAATAACCAAAAACTGTAAACTCCCCAAATATTTTTCAATTGGTAAATGGTTAAAAAAACTGTGATGCGTCCATAGCATGAAATAATACTCTGCTATTAAAAGGAATGGACTATTTTTACACATAACTTCAATGAATCTTAAGGATATTATGCTGAAGGCAGTCACAAAAGGACAGGTATTACATGATTCTACTTATCTAACATTTGTGAAACTAAATAATTATAAACATGGAGAACGAATTAGTGATTGCAGGGGTTAGGGATGGAATGGAGGGTAGGATATGGTTATTAAGACAGCACAGGGAGTCTTGTGATGATGGTACAGTTAAGAATCTTGACTGTGGTGGTGGTTACATGAAACTACACTTGTGATAAAATGATAAACTTACATAGAGCTATACACACAGAGACACAGGTACACAAATGAGTGCATGAAAAATTTGTGAAATCTGAATAACCTCTGTGATTTATACCAATATCAATCTCCTAGTTTTGATGATTGCACTGTAGTTACACAAGAGGAAAACATGGCTGGAGGAGGGTGGTGAATAAGACCTCCATGTAGATTTCTTTGCAATTTCTTGTGAATTGATAATTATTTCACAATAAAAAGTTACAAGAAAAATTCCATTTATAAGACGTTACATTTTTTAAAAAGTGACAATAGGCTCCAATAGACCTGCTTTGAACTTTCTCCTCACAGACTTGCTGTGATTAGTCAGCCTGATATATCAAAAGCATGGTATTGTTTACTGGTGATTGTTGTTTTAGTGCATATTCTGAATAAGTGTAGTCCAAATATGGCAGCTTTCAGCTGGTGACAAGAAGGAGTCTTTTAACAGCACTTCTCCACTTTTGCTGCATTTTCTTTATCTAACCTACTCTAACCTGTCTGAGCAATGAAGGTTTTTCTTAATCTTTCTTTTCCAAGTCTATTATATGTTACATCAGAGTTTATTGTATGTACAATTAGCTTCTCTATTCCAAAATCCCACACAGAAAAGTGGGACAAATTATTATTAAATGCTTTACTTTGATTAAAGATGCAAATTGAAAATAGTATTATCTACCATACTGTATGCTGGTGTGATCAAGTATTATATGCCAGTTTAAAGGTTTGGTTTTTTAATAACTCATCCTATGTTATAATCAAAATCATCCTCAAATTAGAGAATTAAATATGTTTATTATGACTTTCCTCATAATATTTAAAGAAAATCTAAATATTAACCCTTCTCCATATTGCCTCTCAAAGAGCAAAGAGGGAAAAGGAGGCTGGGAGATAATCAAAAGAACTCTTGAAGCTTATCAGGGTTTTACATTTGGGCCTGGGAATGCACCAAGGGCTTGGAGAATCCATTTTAATAGCACCTACCACCAAAACAACACAATCCAAACCTGCAGTTCAGGAAAAATACAAGTTAGGTGAGTAGAGGGAATTTAGACTGCTCAGCGTCCTTGCATTTGAGCTATGTTAAATAATAGGTTTTTATGACATCTGCTCAGATTTAATGATCCTAAAATCTTGAGAATGTATATGATTTAAATGATGACTTTGATATTTTAAAATGTAGCCTTTGGCTCAAAGTTTGCATTATGAAGTATTAGGGTAACTAAAATATACATATTTCTATTATTACTACTGCAACTGCTACTACTTCTCTACTGCTACTGCTAGAGGTGCTAATGACAATAAAGGACTCCTTTCTTCAAATTAAAACAGAGGAAAAACCAATATATAAAACTGACAAAAGCAGATCTATTCTGTTAAAATTGGGGGATGAAGGAATTATATCTGTGCCTCCTCAGGCCCTACCCCTCACCACACTCCAGGAAAACCACTATGCATAGATGGAGTACAATTTGGAACCCCTGTGTAAAGACACACTATGCTGAAAATTATGTTTTAAAACAAAAATGAAAGTATTTTAAGTGATTAAAACTAGTGCTTGTGTTTGACTATATTATCAGAGAGAAAAATAAAGCAAAAAAAAATCAGTTACCTGTCTATTGAGATAAAATACTTATTGGATAAATGGACATTAAAAAAGAGAAAATAAGATGAAAATATGCTTTAAAGAAGGAAGAAAGAGTGAGGCTTGGTAATTGATTAGATAGTTATGACAGAGAGAAGTCATTATTAAGAAAGATGGTCTGTATCTGCATACACTAATGTGATGGTAAGACTAGGACCTTTTGAGTGAGATTTATCTAGATCGTATAGAGATATATATGAATCTTAGAATCCCACCTCTGCTACTAATTAGCTGTGTGATGGTAGGCAAGTTATTGAAACCTGGTTAGCCTCAGATTCTGCACTTGTAACAAAGGGGTATAACAAGAAAAAAAAAGTCCAGGATAGAATACCAAGTCAGAAATTCTAGGTTTTATTAAAGTGGTTGAAAATTTACATTTAAGAATGCTGCTTTGTTTTGTTGTTGTTGCAGAGAAATGATTAAAAAGTGGCAAAGATTTGATAAGGTTGATTTGGTTATAAAAGGAAGAGTAAAGTTGCTCTCTAAAGCTCATTTAAATTATCCAAATAAGACATTTTTAAGGAAGTTCTGTCTAAATGTGAGGGATTGTCAGAATCTGAGAATCAGATACTCACTGTTAAGTGAGTTTTTAAAATCAGTATTTGTTTTGTTATATTTTCTATTCATAATGTGAAGATATGACAATCTTTTTCTTCTTATTCGGTAATTTTGGTCATAAAATTATTCAAGTTATTTCTTTTCTTATAAATGTATCTATTGAGGAAATAAAAGAATATATGAGAATAGAAAATATTCAAGTAACTTTTACTGTACTTTATATTATCAGTTATAGCTATCATTTGTTTGGGCTTACACAGAGTTGTTTTTATCAAAGCATATTGAGAAAATAGGAACCATTTTCAGATATCCGAAATTAGATAATGAAAAAGACATAAGTTTCTTAAACCAATGTAGACATTATTAAATTTGGATTCAAAATGAAATAGAATTCTCAAAGTCACATATATCCATGCTTTGATTACTTCACACTTCCAGTACGCCATACCCCTAAGGCATCAAGAAGGTCAGGCACAAAATAAATGAATAACTAAAAACTAACTATATTCACTATAAAAAAATCAAAAAATAGCAAGTTAGTATGTCTTGTATTCTTTTTTTTTTTTTGCTCCATGCGGCTTGCAAGATCTCAGTTCCCCAACCAGGGATTGAACCCAGCCACAGCAGTGAAAGCGTCAGATCCTAACCACTAGACAACCAGGGAACTCCAAGTCTTGTATTCTATAGAGCTAATATCTCTGTAAATCATTTGAACCAAATGTTTATTCCTTGATTGTTCCTTTCACACACAGAAAAATGATTTAGGGTCTCGACTCCCTAGAGGCAAAAGGGCACCACAGAGTGAAGAGTCAATAAGCAGAGTGTCTCAGAATTGTTTGGCACATCACTCAAGCTTTCTACATGTTGTCCTCACACAGTTTCTCTTCAAACATACCATCTATTCCTTTCTGGAGTATAGGAATCTTCTGATTAATATGCACTGGGGCACCACATGGTTGCCCATCTGTGTGGGTCAGTTTTGAATCACTGATCAGGGCTCAAATTGAGTTGAAATTTAGCCAAATATTCAGCAACAATGACCTTCAGAACTGTCGTGGCTGGCTGATGAGCAGCTCTTGGGAATTTAATTTGCTTTAGAGCTTATATCTCACATTCATGTATGATTTTTAAAATGAATTTATTTCTGCTATTGATCGTTGCTTTTCTGATATTTAAGTTTTGGAAAGATTTCTTTCATGTTTCCAATAGCAGACTCATCTCATAATATTCTCTAAATAATCACTTGAGGAAATCAATAAATCAATCAAACAACATATTTATGCAATTGTAAGAGAAATACTTTTCTCTTTTTTCTTTCTCAGGTAAAGAAAATTAATCTACGTCTTTCTCCCTCTAATAGCAGCTGACATACTCCAATTAATAGCTAGGTACTTTTTATTATCTAGAATAGACAAAAATAAAGAAAGAAAGTAAATTTATTTAAGAACTGGAATAGATGACCTCTTAAAAATGAATTGAATTTGGCAAAATATATACATTTTGAAAGTAATCTAAGTGCTAACATTTTCATATCCTTTATTTGTTTTCTAATCTTCCTTATTTGAGAAGTAGATCTATGAAATTTCCTAATGCACAATAAAACTAATTGTCTTTTTATGTTCCTATAAAGACCATTTTTATTTTTTATAAAATTTAAAGGAACATTTCCATGTCGTTAGATAGTCTATGTATACAACAAGGATAAGTTTTATGTTGTCAAGTTAAGTATCAGATTATCTGCATAAGAGGGGAAACAATTCTAACACTTTCTTATATAGAGGGGTCATCAGAATCATCGACAGTCTCAGTCTTCCTTAACTCACTTTTCTTTTCTTAACTTAAGAAATCTAGAATGTGCTACTCTTTGCCAAGAGGGTCAAGAACAATAGTAATAAACTCAATAGATTTTCTTCCAGGACAAGACTTTGCTTCAGCTTGTGGGTGATGCTACAGGTTTCCTCACCATGTGTTCTCATTCCACAACTCAGGCTGAAAGAGCAGCCCCCATTTCTAGAACATGGTATTCTCATGGAACAGGTAACATAAGGAGCGAAAGGAGTAACCAAATCATGCATTTTTAAATTGTGCGTGGAGATAGCATGTATAATATTTCACTCACGTTCCATTGACAATGGTCCAGCCAAAAAATTAATAAGGTGGGGAAGTATACTCCTCGTACAAGGGGCATAGGAATGGATGGGGAAGCAAACCATTGGCTTCAAATACAAGACTTCTATCTTGATTACATATGTTTATTTATCCTTCATAAAATTCAATTTAGCACCCATTTATGATAAAACTCCTAGTAAATTATGAAAAGAAATTTCTTAACTTAATAAAGACCACCCACAAAGAACCTACAACTAACATCATATTTAACAGAGAAACTCAAAGCTTTCCCACTGAGATCAGGTACAGGGCCACTCCTTTATCACACACATTGTATTGGAAGTCCTTGCTAATGCAATGAGACAAGAGAATGAAATAAAAGGTATACAGACTGAGAAGAAGGAAATAAAACTGTCTTTGTTCACAGATATAAAGTTAACATACAAAGTCAGTTGCTTTCCTATATACCAACAATGAACAAGTGGAATTTGAAAATAAAAATACAGTGTCATTTAAATTAGAACCCATTAGAACATGGACAGATATTCTATGTTCATGGAAAGGAAGACTCAATATTGTCAATATGTCATTTCTTCACATCTTGACTATAGATTCAATGCAATTCCAATCAATATATACTACAGTCTATACACTACAAACTCTTATCCAGTACCTTATTTTGTGGATATTGACCAACTGATTATAGAGTTTATATGGAGAGGCAAAAGATGCAGAATAGCCAACATAATGCTGGAGGAGAAGAACAATGTTGGAGGACTGAAAACCCCACTTCGAGTCTTAATATAAATCTACAGTAATCAAGACAGTATAGTATATCTGAAGAATAGACAAAAAGAGAGCTCAGAAATAAACCTCCATAAATATAATTAACTGATCTTTGACAAAGGAGCAAAGGCAATAAAATAGAGAAAATTCTCTTCAACAAATGGCACTGGAACAACTGGACATGAAAAAAAACGAATCTAGACACAGAACATACACTTTTCACAAAAATTAACCCAAAATGGAGCATAGACCTATGTGTAAGACACAAAACTCTAAAAGTCCTAGAAGGTAACATAGCATAAAACTTAGATGACTTTCAGTATGAAGATGACCTTTTAGATTCAACACCAAAGACACAATCCATGAAAGAAATAATTGATAAACTGTACTTCATTAAAATTAAAAATTTTGCTCTTTAAAAGACCATATGAAGAGAATGAGAAAACAAGTCAAACTCTGGGAGAAAATTTGTGAAAGAGACATCTGATAAAGAACTGTTATCCAAAATATACAAAGAATTCTTAAAACTCAATGATAGGAAACTAAACAATCCAATTAAAAAAATAGGCCAAAATCCTTAAGAGACACCTCACCAATTGGAAAATAAGCATTTGAAAAGATACTCCACATTGTATGTCTTCAGGAAAATGCAAATTAAAATAACAATAAGATACCACTACACACCTATTAGAGCGGCCAAAATTCAGAACACTGACAACATCAAATCCTGGCTTGGATGTGAAGCAATAAGAACTCAGACATTGCTAATGTGAATGCTACAGCTACTTTGGAAGACATTTTGGCAGTTTCTTACAAAACTAAATATACTCTTACCATACTATACAGTTCATGCTCGCGGTATTTATCCAAAGGAACTGAAAACTTATATCCACACATAAATCTCCACAGGTATGTTTAGAGCAGCTTTATTCATAATTGGCTAAACTTGGATGCAATCAAGATGTCCTTGAGGGGCTAATAGATAAACTATGTTACATCCAGACAATGGAATGTTATTCTGTGCTAGTAAGAAATGAACTATCGAGCCATGAAAAGGCATAGAGGAAGCTTAAATGCATATTTCTAAGTAAGAAAAAGGCCATCTGAAGAGGCTACATGGTGTATGGTTCCAACTATATAACATTCTAGAAAAGGCAAAACTATGGAGACAGTAAAAAGATCAGTGGTTGTTGAAGGTTGGGTGCAAAGGCATTAACAGGTGGAGCACAGAGAATTTTAGGTCTGTGAAAATACTCTGTAAGATATTATAATGATGGACATATGTCATTTATACATTTGTTCAAAACAACAGAATGTACATCAACTACAGTGAACCCTAAGGTAAATTATGGACTTCTGGTGATTATGATACATCAATGTAGGTTTAAGAATTGTAACAAATGAACCACTCTAGTGAGTGATGTTGACAATGGGGTAGGTTATGCATGTGTGAGGGCAAGAGGTATACAAGAAACCTCTTTACCGTCCTCTCAATTTTGCTGGGAACCTAAAACTACTCAAAAAAAAAAAAAAAAAAGTCTTAAAAAAAACTCAATATAAAATCCAAATGAAAACTCTTAAATTCTAAGTTGATGTTTTGTTCTTCTCTCCAGAGGTGAAGTTTGTTAATAGTTTTGCATGCCTACTTTCGGACCCTTATTTAAGAATTTACAACCTTACTTCTCTATATATAACACTACTTATGTATATAATTTATTTTCATTTCTGGAAAAAACTTTTACCAAAGTATGATCATGCTAAATCCTGGTACAAACCCCCCATATTCTTGCTCCTAGAAGACTGCTATGGCCTCCTAGTTTCTACTCTTGGTCCTAGTATTCTCAGTACACTAGCCAAAATAGTCCTGTCAAAGTTAATTAGATCAAAACTCTCCAATTACTGCTGTCTAGTTAATGTATATTTGCATTTTACATTTACCTTTTAATGTAAAATACATGTAATTTACATTTATATTTTTATGTAAAATACATGTAATTTATGTGTGTGTTTTTAGGATATAAATTATTCCTTTAAAATTTTTTTTTTTTTTTTTTGAAATTCACGTTCTTTTATTTTTATTTATTTATTTATTTCTGGCTGTGTTGGGTCTTCGTTTCTGTGCTAGGGCTTTCTCTAGTTGCGGCAAGTGGGGACCACTCTTCATCGCGGTGCGCGGGCCTCTCACCATCGCGGCCTCTCTTGTTGCGGAGCACAGGCTCCAGACGCGCAGGCTCAGTAGCTGTGGCTCACGGGCCCAGTTGCTCCGTGGCATGTGGGATCTTCCCAGACCAGGGCTCGAACCCGTGTCCCCTGCATTAGCAGGCAGATTCTCAACCACTGCGCCACCAGGGAAGCCCCTCCTTTAAAATTTTTAATAAACTATTTTATAATCAAGTCAAGTTGTCAATATATAAATCTTTCATACATTATTTAATTTTGATTACTGTGAGATCACTTTCACTTCACAGATACAGTTTCAGACAATAAATTTTACTGTCACCCTACTCCTAACAACCTGTGATGTTCTAGAAAGTTTTATTCCCACTTCCATTCTGACCTAATCTGTTATTAATCCCCTTCTCCCACTCACTCTGCTCCAGCTACATCCTTTTTCCATCCTTCACAGGGCTAGACATATGCATGCTTCAGTGTTTATGTACTGCCTGTTCCTTCCAGCAGCAGAAAGCACTTTCACTAGGTGTCTATATGGTTCATCCCATACTCTTCAAGTATTTGCTCAAATGCCAACTCTCAATGAAGTCTACTCTGGATATTCCATTTAATTTGCAACTAAATGTACCCGTGCCTTCACCACCATACACTTCAGAGAATGTATTTATTTTTCCATAGCACTTATTACCTTCTTACATATATAACTTACTTATTTATTATTCTTAGTGTTTATTTTCCCCTGTTAAAATGTAACTTACACAAAGGCAAAGACTTTTGTCCATAATATTTGGTACTTGGCACCTTCTAAGCACACAATAAATACTTGTTGCATAATTGAATTGTTTGACAACTTGTTTTGTTTTTAATATAGCAAAATGTGTGGAGATTTTTATATCCATAAATAAAGATTTATGGGCATTTATTTACATAATAAATTTATTAACATTTGTTCACATGTTATATGTGTATTATTGTATGAAATGATTTTAAAATTGCTTATCCCTTATTACATTGATGAAAACTTAGTTACTTTTCTATTTTAATTTTAGAAACATTGCTGCAACTAAAATATTTGTTCATGAATCTTTGTATATATCTGCATTTGTAAAATAAATATCTAGAAGTGGAATTGCTGAGCTTATATATATTTTGTAAGTTGATAGATATCTTCCAAAATTCTATACTTATTTATACTTTAACATTGTAAAGAGGGTACTCATTTCTTTTTATCCATACCAACTTTGGATATTTTAAATCATTTAACTTATTGTATTCATATTTTTCCCTCTTGTCTTACTTAGCATTACAAGTAATGCAAAGTAACTTTAATTAGATTACAAGCACAGTGAAAATCTTTGCATATGCAGCTTGAACATTTTGTATTTCTTCTATGAATTGTCTGTTGATATCCTTTTTCTTCATCAGGGCCACTATAAGCCACTGGGCACTTTGTTGAAAATAGAAAGAAGTTTTCCTCCAACTAGATACAACCCCATGATGGCAGGGTTTGTTGAGCACAGTGTAGACCGGAATTCCAGTGGAATTTATTGCCACTCAGTAATCATGCTTATACAAGCTTCAGCCTAACCAAACTTATGTGATGGCCCTTACTCTCTTAACGTTTGCATAATTTCCTTATATATTACTTGAAGTTAATTCACGACATGATATGTAATATATATGTACATACATATACATGTACATATATGGCAATTATTTTCCCAGTATGTTACTTTTCTTTTCATGTTGTAGTCTTATGTATGAAAATTTTAAAGTCTAAGGCAAAAATGTTTTGAAACTTTCCTCTCTGATTTCTTTATTCTATATAGATAGATATAAATATATATTTTTTATAAATATTTATTTTTTATAATACCATTAAAATCTATCCTCTATCCATTGATTTAGAATAACTTCATCATACATTAAAAGTTACCATATGTATTTCTTTTTTGTGATACTATATTATTATTCTTTCTACTCAGTTACTGTTATTATTATATTATGGTTACTTATTATAGTTCCATTAGCAGATTTAGAGAGAACTGAAAACTTTACGACATTGAGCCTGTCCATTCATTAACATGTCATCTCTGCATATTTTAGAGCTTCTCTGTATTCTTAAATTAACTGTCATCACTTTCTTCATAGAGATTTTACACGTAAATTGGTAACTTTATTCATAGATGTGGTTTTGTTCTTGTTTTTTTGCTATATCTGAACAAAGTATTTACCCATGAGACCTTTTATCTTGCTATTTCTGATTAATTAGAGAAACTATGGATTTTGTCTATTGATTGTATAACATGCTAACCTGCTGGGCTCCCATATTAATTCTGATAGTGTTTTCACTGATTTTCTCTCTCACATGTTCTCTCAGTCTGAACATCCTGCTTGTTAAGATGGCATGTCACATCCTACTCAACACTTTGGTTTCTCCCTTTGAAGAAGCAAAGGAAGAGAGCTGCCAAGTAAGGATCAATTTATGATCTAAGAGAAGTCACAGATTACCAGGCATCATCAGGCATCTCCACCATCATGTTGAATATCCAGTCCCAGAGTATGACTTGCCCTGGGATAAAACGTGGGAGCTTAGGGAAGATGGCAATGTGGTATTTTTACTTATGCTTTTGCCTGCAATGAAGTAAGCCTTTAAAAAACATGTGTCCAGAGTCTGGTATTGAGAATGCTCAATTTGATCAGCTAATATGGGCTAGATAAGGAAGAGGATTCTAAAAAACCATTTTCTCTTACACAGTTCCTCCTAAATCTAGTGCCAGCTGAAATTCATGTGCTTGGAAAATATCCACACCATGTCTTGCACTTTAATATAAAATATTATAAATCCATTTAATTGAATAAACATACCCTAAAACAAATATATCCAATTGAAAATGTATCAATTGCAAATGAAACCAGAACATACTTAATATATCTCTAATTTTCCCAATCTTCTCATTTGTTTTTCTACTCCTACTTACTGACAATTCCGTTTCAAAATTTCACTTTATTGGCCCAGATGTCCTGGATTTCCATTGGGTAAGTTAGTTGTCTCTGAAATATATAATGCAATGTGTTCTATTTGGTGTGCTTTTCTTGTTCACTTTCCAAGATCTGCCATTTACCAAGATGGTGTCCTAAGTTATTGAAGCAAATAAGAAAAATTATCTTGTATTCACCCAAGCAGAAATACCTCTTTTCTCTGAAGTTGCCTGCCATTTTCCTTTATTCCTCATCTTCTCTACCAGACACTACCATATGAGAAAATAAATCTTTTTTCTTTGAAGTTTCAGTTTAAGTTCTTTGTTTTCGTACTCTATCCCCACAGGGCATATCCATCGTGGGCTATGGCATGTATAAAATGTGAAAGCATGTATAATATGTTTTGCAAAAAGGAAAACTATCACAGCAGACTGGTGAGATTACATGTTTAGTAAAAATATTTGTGGCATTTAGAGTTCACTTTAAATAAAAAGAGAAAAAAGAACCTAGTCATTCTCACAATTAACTATTATTCAGAAATCAATTGAATGTACTATCATGAGCTCTGGAATAAAGTGGGCATAATATGACCAGGGAGTAACAACAAATTTCATGTCCATCTGGAAAAGATGTAGTCATAAATGTTGTGATATTTGGAAGCATAAAAACCACACCTAGAGTTGTTCTTTTTTTCAATAATATTGTACCACTTCCTTTTCATACATGTTCTTCTCTCATAAAACAGGCCCCACCTTCAAAAGCTCATTCTCAGAGCAAATTTCTCAGACCCCTCCATCTGATATAAGTGCCACCTCTTATCCTCTATTACAGTTTCCTCTTATGCACAGCTATTACAATTAAAAACATTTGTGTATTTTGTTTACTTCTTTCCTCCCTCCTCCCCCATCAAGAAAGAAAGAAAGGGAGGGAGGAAGGAAGGGAAAAGAAAAGAAAAGAAAAGAAAAGGAAAAAAATGCATTATGGGCAGAGAGCTTCATGTTTCCACAGCTTTTAACACAAAGACAGGCACATATTAACAACAAGTACAATTTGGAGAGAGAAGGAATTAATTTTGCTTCTTAACTGTTTATGTCCTGATACCTTATTGAAATTAGTACCATAGATTAGAGTCTATTTGTTTGTACTGTTCATTGTTACCATGCTTGGATAGTTCTAAAACATGAAAACTATGCTCAGAATTATTTTTTAATCTTCTTTAGTCTTGGCCAAGTACAAACAGTTTTCAAGTTTAAAATAAATGAATATGTCAAACTCTTACACTCTTGCATAGACAGGAACATTCTTTCCAATGGCAGTTCAACTTCTAAAACCACCAGTTCTTTTTTTTTTTTTTGTCTGCATCGGGTCTTAGTTGCGGCACATGGGGTCTTCACTGAGGTGTGCGGGATCTTTCGTTGTGGTGCATGGGCTCTTTGTTACGGCTCTGGGTTTCTCTCTAGTTGTGGCATGCAGGTTTTCTCTCTCTAGTTGTGACGCATGGGGTCCAGAGCACTTGGGGTCTGTAGTTTGTGGCACGTGGGCTCTCTCACTGAGGTGTGCGAACTCAGTAGTCGTAGGCTTAGTTCCCCTGCAGCATGTGGGATCTTAGTTCCCCAACCAGGGATTGAACCCACGTCCCCTGCATTGGAAGGCGGATTCTTTACCAATGGACCACCAGGGAAGTCCCACCACCAGTTCTTTAAATGGACAATTTTGTGAGCATCTAAAAAAAAGAATAATATAAGAAATAGGCCCAACAAAGCTTCATTTTAAAAATATCATATGTCACTACAAACTTTTAGCTCTTCATTCCAATCCATATTTCTTGGAGTGTAATAAAACATAAATAGAGAAGATATTTATGTTTCAACAATATTAGAAAGCTGTTCAAGCATTGCATTTTCTGTGTATGTGGGTAGGGTAGCAATAATCCTGGACTCTGCTCTAACAGATGGACATCAGAGGGAAGAACATCATGAGACTGAAACTAAAGATCTAGTGAAGAAGTGCCAGTGCTATTCTTCTTAGGAGTGTGTACATTTGTAAGATTTTAAAAAAATTGTTATTAAAATCTAAGGGGGTTGGTGTAACGAATAAGACTTGCTGGTAAAAAAAAAAAAAAATAACCTATGTCAAGACATGCTACAAGTTTAAAAACTATTTATTAAGGAGTAACATCTTTTAAATGTTTTGAAACACACTAAGAATAGGAAAATGTTGATATCTACTTTAGAAATATGCTTGTTTTTGATAGATGTACTTCGTGAATTTTTTCAGAGTACACACGTTCCATTGTCAGAACACCCACCCTTGAGGCTGGGTTGGTTAGCCCTTCTCCCTCTCTTAGCTCCTTGGGCCTACCTGTAATATTTTACCAAATTAAATCCAAATTAATAACATATAAACATACCCATTAAAGTCAAAATTAAGGATATACACTAACAGTGAAATATTCAAGATTTTATTAGATATTCTAGATAATACAATAAGAAAATAAATAACGTATAAATATTAGGCTAAAAATAAGAGCTAAAACTCTCATTCTTAAATAGCATGTTTGTTTACAATCATCGACCAATGTTTGTAAAAATATTCCAGAGTATTTGGCAACAGAAATGTAAAGGGTGTGTGTGTGTGTGTGTGTGTGTGTGTGTGTGTGTGTGTGTATTCATGGCTACTACTATCGCTACTAAAGTAAAATGTGTGTACATTTAAGAGATGACATATTTTGAACAGCACAAAACAATTCTTTCATTATGCAATGGGAGAATAATCATTGTGTGTCTGGTCGTGTTCTCTGAAAAAACGTGTGTACTCTGAAATGGCAACTGAATGATAATTAGATAAATATTAGGGAAACGTAATCCATACATTTGTAATTTAATAATTAAATACATTCCAATTTGCAGAGACACAAAGCAGTATGGTATGTACCCCAAAACTACATGAAGTTCCATGTTATTGAAAGATAAAGTGCAAGTAGGGGGTGGTAAAGATGAGGCAGAGAGGTAGGATGGGTTTAGATAAGGCAGATTATAATTTTGAAGAGGTGTTAGGGTTCCTGTCATACGTTTAAGCAAGTATTTGTGTGTCATAGTCAGATTATATTTCAGTCAGATTCTGTGATGGCAGTGTAGTGGAACATCGGTTTTAAGTTGGATCAATCAGGGAGATTAGTTAGGCGACATTATATCTTTTCTGAAATAAGGCAGTATGGTATGGAGTGAAATGTCCTTATTTTGGGTTCTGCGTCCAATTCCAATGTGTGGAGGGGGTTTTTCCCTACACTACCAACAAGGAAGCAATTCAGTGGACACCAGCTCGGTGTCCTATAATTCAACTCAATTCTGACACTACTAACCTGGAGATAGCAACACAATCCACAGGTTAAGGGCTCTACCTCACAAGAACGCCCTCGGCTTCAGATGCTAGTCATAAACCCAGGCTGTTACATCTGTTTCTGACTAACCAGCTACAGTTATATTTCTGATTATAAATCACAATATTACAGTCCTAATTAAAGAATGTTATCCTTTTTTTAAGCACTCCCAGGAATGGCCTTTCTCACCTCAGGGATAAGGAATACACTGTACAACTAGAGGTAAGAAAAGTCTGGAAAAATACTGTAGAAAGTGAATGGGGGTAAGACTTCCAGAAAGGCTGAGTGAGGGGCTTGGTTAATGTCAATCCTATCCCCCCAAAGCAGTGATAAGACAGGATAAAGTTGTCAAAACAAACATTTCAAGATTTAACAAATCGAGAAGCATGATTTATTTAAGAAAACCTACTAAATCTTGCTAAGATTAGGAGTCTATGGCATTTCAGCCAGGGACTGCTTCTGTTTCCCCAACATGTAGGGCAGGCCTTAAGCACCAGCAGCCCTGTTGTACAGCCAGATGGGCTAATTTTATTTGGAGTGGAGTGTGGAAACGTCCATGCCCAGGGCACTGTCAAAAACAATAGAGACCTCAGTGGCAAATAGTTAGAAAAGGCTAATATGGGCTAGTTAGAGGTCATAGTACTAGCTGGGGCAAGCAACACAAAGGCAGACTGGCCAAAAATTTAACAGGGAGATCCAGCATAAAGGATAGCCCGAGGCCTGGCTAAAATCTCACTTGTCCCTGGTAGTTTGGAAGGTTGTGCACAGACATAAGACTGAGCCTGCTCAGGAAAAATCAGAAAGGTCTCCAGTGAATTGTTCATACTTGCAAATTCCCTGAACTTAAATAAAAGTAACCATTGAAGAAATAGAGGCCATTGACGAATAAGGCCTTAACTTTCTCTCAGCTTGGCTAAACATTAGACAGGCCTCCTTCTACCTCTAGACCTCTGACCTTCTTCTCACCCTGTTGTCAACCAAAATAAGAGGTAAACTGAGGCAAGCTCCAATTACCAGAAATTAAGTTTATTCGGGAACAGCAGAAAAACAGCAATTCAGGAAATACATGCTGTAGCAGGCTACAGGAAAGTCCATTGAGGGTTTGAGGTGAACAGTGTTCATGGGCAAGGAGTACAAAGAGGGGGAAGTCCAGCCAGAGTGCAAGCAGTAAGTTCACTGGCTTGAGGATGGGGAGAGGTTCTTGGTGGATGTGTATTGGTCTCAGTCTTCTGTAAATCAGGCATTTACTGGAAATCTGTCTCTCAGTTCTTAGGTTTCCTTCTTCTGAAGGTGCATACCTGAGATTCTCCATTTCATATCCTCTGGCTCCATTTTAGATTGACATCCTTTCACACGGTCATGAAGATTAGAGAAAGTTTACTTTTCTTTTGGATAAGGCCTGTTAGCAAACACAGATCACCTATGATCCCAACCACTCCAGCTCTTAAAAAATATCTCCCTCCCATTGTTTCAGGGGAGCTCAGTTCAGACTGTATTCTGGTTTCTCTCACCTATTGCATGTTTAATTTTGGTGCAATTTTTGCTTTGATATCACCATTTTCAGAAACATACATTTCTATCTATAAATTCCCAATGAAATGCCAAATAGCAAAAATTTCCAACTATTTCTAGATCTATGCTTTCTGCCACAGTGACTGATCCGTATGAACTATATCATCTGATTCATTGTCTCAGGCTTCTGGTTGATTTCAGTCAGTAGATAGCCCCAGAATGCAACTGAAGAGAGGGCTCAGGGTAAGATCAGGATACTTAATGCCCTAGATTCTTCCCTGTAAGTCTCATTGGTTGGCTATGATGTCATTTTTAAATGGGTGATCCTCTTTGGTTTCTGATAATCCCTCTTTCCTCTAAGGTCTTCAGTTCTCAGTATGATAACAACTTGTGGTTCTCATACGCCCTCCCACAATTTTCTAAATAGTTTTTTTGTTAACGTTTCTTTGAATTATTCTAATTTTAGTGTCATCTGTTTCCTCTAGAGACAATGACAGATAACATTTCAGAAAGTAAACTCTGAAAAAAAGATAGCCTAGAGAGAAGCAAAGGATATAGAGCGTGTGGTGGTACAATAAGACCGAGAAATAGTCTTACAGATTTTCAAAATTAATTTAATAAAATATAATACTATTAAATCTTAAATATCTTATTTTAATTATACCCCAAGATCTTGCATGTATTTATACTAACTGTTTGGTTTGTAGGATGAACTCTGTTAATACAATTTATTTATTTCTAAATTAAGTTTATTTAAGCAAAAAACAAAACAAACAAAAACAAAAATAAAACCAGTTTACCAGTTTCTCCCCCTCCCACCCCCCCTGACTCTGGTAACTACCAATCTATCCCCTGTATCTATGAGCTTATTTTATTTTATTTCATTTTATTTTTTAGATTCCACATAAAAGAAATATCATAAAATATTCATCTTTCTCTGTATGACTTATTTCACTTAGCATAATCCATAAAGTCCACCCATGTTGTTGCAAATGGCAAGATTTCATTATTTTTTATGACTGAATAATATTCCATTGTGTATATATACCACAATTTATTTATTCATCTATCGATGGACACTTAGGTTGTTTCCATATCCTGGCTATTATGAATAATCCTGCAATGGAATTTAGGGGTGCATATATCTTTCCAAATTAGTGTTTTTGTTTTCTTCAGATAAATACCCAGAAGTGGAATTACTGGATCATATGATAGTTTTATTTTTAATTTTTTGAGGAACCTCCATACTATTTTCCATAGTGATTGCACCAACTTATATTCTCATCAAAAGTAGACAAGTGTTCTCTTTTCTCCACATCCTCACCAACACAAGCTAATTCTAATTTCTTTGAAAAGAGCCATTCTAACAGGTGTGAGATGATATCTCACTGTGGTTTTTGACTTGAATTTCCCTGATGATTAATGATGTAGAGCATCTTTTCATGCATCTGTTGGCCATCTGTATGTCTTCTTTAGAAACATGCCTATTCAGATCTTCTGCCCATTTTTAAATCTTTTTTTTTGTTTATTTGTTTGTTTACTGTTGTATGGATTCTTTACATATTTTGGATATTAAGTCCTTACCAGATATATGATTTGCAAATAAAATCATCTCTAAGATATATGTCAAGGAGCTTACCACCTATGTTTTCTTCTAGGAGTATTATGGTTTTAGATTTACATTCAAGTCTTTAATCTATTTTAAGTTAATTTTTGTGTATGGTGTAAGATAGTCCAGTTTCATTCTTTTCTATGTGGCTGTCCAGTTTTCTCAATACTGTTTATTGAAGAGACTGTCCTTTCCCCATTGTGTATTCTTGGCTCCTTTGTTGTAAATTAATTAACCACACATGTGCGGGTTTAATTCTAAGCTGTCTATTCTGTTCCATTTATCTATGTATCTGTTTTTGTGCCAATATTATACTATTTTAATTACTATAGCTTTGTAATATAGCTTGAAATCAGGAACTATGATGCCTCCAGCTTTGTCCTTCTTTCTCAAGATTGCTTTGGCTATTTGGAGTATCTTATGGCTTCATACAAATTTTAGGATATTTTTGTTCTATTTCTGTGAAAAATGCTGTTGTAATTTTGATATGAATTGCATTGAATCTAATTTAATATATTATAATAAATATATACAATAGTGTATATAATAAAAAGAAAAATATTATTTCAATAAATATCAAAATTCAGTCAATTAATTTGATTATTAAATAAATATAATAATTTCTTATTCAAAAAATAAGAATAGCATTAAGAGGTAGGTTCAGTTTTATGACAGTAATAGTTCAGGCATTTTTTATAATACTCAATTAAATGTGGTGGAATAGTTTTTCTACTTTTGTGTTTCTCAATGCTTTTTTCAAGTTTAATATTATCAAAATTAAATATTGACTAAAAGTCAGAATTGAGTCAAAGTTATAATCATGCAACTAAGAAATACACACATATATAAAGTTTTAGCTTTAGGTCACTGTGAAGTGAAAAAGGCATATACAATTCAAATAAAATTTTATTTAGTATCTACTTTAAATCCCCAATTTAATACTTTCCTTGGAATCTATTATGTAACATCAAAAATTTAATCACTGTATACACATGGTAAATTCTTGCTTGGGAGCAGGAGTGTGAGTATTTTTGTATTTGACTAATATTTATGAATGAAAAAGCCAGTAACAAATTCATGAATTTGTTTTTATATTATTGTTTATAAAATTAATTTTGTGTTTATCTGAGCATGAATCTACACTTTGAAAAATGTAAATATATGGAATTTAATTATAAATATATTCACTTAATGAAAATATAATTGAGCTAAAAACTTCTCAGTTTCAAAACGCACAGCTCTTCTTGTAAACAGGGATTGTGTATGTGTATACATATATATTCATGTGTGTGTATAAACATATACACACTTAAACACAGATACAATATTAATATAGGCTTCACATTATTAACATGATTTATGATCTCTTAATCAATAACCTAAATATATTTTGGAAAATTCTTCCTATTTTTTCTCCTTAAAGCAACAAATTTTCAGAAAGGTTTAAAAAACAACTTATGACTTGTTAATAATTTACAATTATTATAAAAAACAATGTGTTACTTGTTGAAAGGCTAGTGCTCATAGGGAAGGTGTATGTACACACTATTCAATGAAAACTTTTCTGGATTTTAAAGACAAAACTCTATTCACTAATACAGTTTATTTAAGTAGGATATATTTTGGTACATGCAAGTACTATCATACAGGCTCACTTTAACACTGAAAACAAATATTTCAACTAAATTATTATTCTGTAGATATTTCAAGGAGTTAATTCATATTTTAGAAAATTAAATGATAGATACCCAAACTAAATGACGCATTTTTCTTTTGAACTTGGGAAAGATGAAGCAGGAAAAAATATGGATTTCTCATGTGAGTTTCCTCATTTTTTCCTATGTCATGAATTTCTTTATATAGTATCTGTTCTTCCTTATCTGCAACCAGTATAAGATGGTATCAGGGGAAAATTGGTCTCTGATAGGCTCTACAGAGCAGCAACCTCTGGCAATGTGCCTTTTGGAGAGTAAGAACTGAAAGTGATTTTATTGGAGAAAACTTTAGAAGATTACTATCCCTTTGTAAAGTTTTTAAAGACCCAATTTCTTCATCAAGTCAGAGAGAATCAAACTTATCTCTAAAAGCCACAATGTTTTTCATCTATGAAGAGAATGTTTGAGTTGACTGAGTTTTTCCTCACCCTATTTCCTAAATGCATTTCTAACCTGTGGGATATTGGGGTATTACACACACACACACATACAGATTTAGTTTTCTATAAAAAGTGGAAAGTGGTCCAGGCAGGAAAAAAATTCACAACCTGAGATCTGGTTAAAAATTTCAGAATAAACAGAATAATAAGTAGTAACATCTCTCCTATGAAAAGAGGTTACTGCATAAGAAATAATACATACCTGCAAACAGTATCTAAAATAACAGAAACACAGAACACCAAAATCCCTGTTATTTAAAAGTAATGGCTTTTAATTTTTTATTGGGAATTATTAATCTATATTATCTAAAAGTGTTTCTTAACTCTAGGAATGTGATAAATAAGTTGATTAGAAAAGAAATGGATGTTTCAAGTACTTTGCATGTATATACCACTATTTCCTAGATTGTTATTCCCAAAGACGAAACTATATAGGTAAGTTTTATATTTCTCTATTTCTTGGAGTAAAATATTGATAAGGCTATAGGAAAATATTTGAGGAAGAAGAGTTATATTTTCCTGTGACAAATTCTAGGAAAATTTATTTTGCATGGCTATATGATTTATTTCCAAAAAAGTAAGAGTAAGCATTTTAATTTGCCTATATTTTTTAAATTAATAAATTATAGCTCCCATCCTCCATTAACACTCAACTCTTTCTAGGATAAAGGAAGTACTTATTGTCCTACTTGTCTTTTACTTAAATCCACTGGGATAAAGATCTTTTAATGAGGATTTGAATTTTGAAAAGCTAGGCTAACCTTGACTCATTTGTAAATCTCTCTAGCATATAATTTGTTTTACATGGCTTGATTAGTGTTTCTGTTAGTCATGATTAATTTGGTTATAATCGAGTAATGATACTGAAAAATTGCTTTATTATTTTTTTTAGCTTGTCTCTTTTGTTCTGTAAACCACTCAGCTTAAAACCATAGTCAATCCTTGGACTTCAGTGTCTCCTACTGAAAATATATAGATAATAATTACTTCCTTTATCTTATTTTTGGGGGGGGATAGAAAGTGTGAATGAATGTAAAGTCTACTTTAAAATGCATTATGCATATATTTTTCATTAATATAGCTATGCAGATTGAGATAACTTCATATGTGTCTACTATATTAAGGCATTTTAAAGATTTTATAGTAACTCTAGCAGGCGGTTTGATGTACTGGATCACATTTCTTTAGCCTTATTGATTGAAGCACAGTTTGTGTGGTAGACAGACTTCTAAGATGGGCCACAATAACCCTGCCTTCTAGTAATCACACTCTTGTGTAACTTCTTCCATTTGAATGAGTTGGACTTAGTGACTCACTTTTAAAGAATAGAAAACAACAGTGATAGGATGTCACTTCTTTGATTAGGTTACAAAGGGTGCTGACTTCCCTCTTGCTTGTACACTCTTTCTATTGCTTTCTTGGCTTGGATGCTTTGATGAAGCAGACTGTCGTGCTGGAGAGGCTGAGATATAACTCTGAATTTGTTAAAGTAATCTCTTGTTTTACAGACGTAATAAATATCAAACTTCCTGAAAAATGTATTTAGGGTTTAATTTTGAGGGTTATTGAATTGCAATGCCAGTAAAATTTATAACTTCCTAAATGTCATTTGTAAAAATGAGGGTGTTAATAAGGAAATTTTTAATAATGGCCTCCTTGAAAAGGTTCCCTAATAATTTTCTTCAGATCCCATTGCTCATATCTCTAAATCTAGGCATGACATTATATGTCAGTAAGTCCAGCAAGCAATTTGGTAATGAGCAGAAATCTGGGTTTGCTTTTGCCAGACATTTTGCCTTTGCAAGTATTGCCATTCATGTATTTATTGACAGTCTCATATATCTTTATGATGTTACACCCAACAAAACATTAAAACATGAACCTCATTCACAGTGACGAAATGTTAAGCCAATAGATTAATACGTTTGTGATTTATGCAATGGCCTTATCATGCATCTCATCACTCAGAAGCAGAGGCTTTCGAAAACATTGGATGACCCAGTGTTTTAGTAACAGTGTTAAATGGAAGACAACTCTTAGTGAGTTTCAAATGCTGTCCTGAAGAATGATTCCATAAACCACTGAATAATATGGAGGGCAGGGTGTCCCAAATATTTCACATACACCTGCTTTTTTCTTTTTTTAAAAATTGTCCTAGTCACTATGAGTCAGTTATAGAATTTAATGTTTATAAATGAAATATTTCTACCAGAAAAAAAATTATGGTATGTTCCATTGGATTAGATTACAAGGCTATCACCAGGCTATTTGGAGTGCCTATATGCCACAAGATATCTGGGTCATAAAAATGGGTTATACTTTATATTATAGTGATTGATTATCAGAGTTATGTCTATAGAGTTGGGGATAGAAAGGATACAGATGAATATTTAGGCATCCTCTAGGTTTCACTTTATAATAAGACTCAATGAAAACAATCATCAGAAGCTTCTTCAAACCTACTCAGGTAGCACAAACTTGGGCTCAGATTCGTTAAGAATGAATGTTTGGGTTACTGTATTAGACAAAAACATTTCAGTCTTCTCAGGTTCTGGACAAAGAAGATATGGAGTAGATGAAGGATATGACAAATACTGTATCGGCTATATTTAGATGGTCAGTTGCAGACATGAGAATATAGTCTTAACTCATTTACTTAATATTTACTACCTTGCTGTGCCACTTATCTAGCCATGAAATTTAACTTTTTCTCTCTCTTCTCCTATGCCTCTCCACACATCCTGTTGTGTATGTATGCTGTATTGTAGTAATTAAATTTACCTTATGTTTTCCTTTCCACTTACTAATTATGTGACTTTGAGTTATTTTGAGAAGAAACTTTCTGCATCTCAGAGTCTATATCTATAAAATAGGATTCAGAATTATTACAATAAAAAATAAGTGCTATAAAATTTCCTGGTAAATTTTTAATATTCAGTAAATAATGGTTATTTTTATTACACCTATTATTACTATTAGATGAGAAGACCTCTAGGAGGAGTCCACATTATCATGTCAGATGACAGCCCTGGAACTAGCATCCAAAAGTTATATCATTTTTAGGTTGTCTTCTTTTATAAAAGGGATATGTTTTTTGTTTTACATGGCATAAGTGCCTTGTATCAGACGGGAATATTGCGAAAGTATATGTGCCGGAAAAGATTGTTAATTTATGTTCAGCAGCCATAAGAATGGACTGTAGTGGAAACTTGAGTTTTGTTTATTTGCTTGTTTGTTTTGTCTGCCCTAAAGTCATTCCTCCTCCCTAAAGCCATCCTAATTTACTCTCTAGAATTAATTCATTTCGCATTATAAGCGATCTGGTTGGACCATTTTTAGCTTCATTCTTTCCTCTTATTTTGGTAGTATGTTTGTAAACATCTTCCACTTCCACCCACACTCTTACTCAATCCAAGTAGAGAGACATAAAGACTGATAAACAGTAGGCTTCTTTAATCCCTCCAGGGCGTCAGTGCTATGAAATGAGTGTACTTGCTATGAGGTTTTTCTGATGGCTCTTTTTTATCTACTCTTCTGATGGGCTGGCTCTTCCATATATCCAAATTTGGTTCTCCAAGCATCTTGATTCTGTGTGCCGATTCCTGTATTCTTCCCATAGCTCCCTTTAGCACTAACCATCTAACAGTTTCTTTTACTTGTAGAACTCTATCTGATGATTTGATCGTGGTATAACATAATCAATTTACTTTTATATCCAAATTAATGAAACATTTTTTGTAAGAATAAGTTTGCAAGAATAAGTACTTTAATCATAAAACGTCAAATAATTTTTTTCATGGGCAACATCAAACAAAATGACCCCACATGTACTAGGACTCATTGTTTATTAAACTTTACAATTAATTTTTACTTCAAAGGAGGTATATTAGAGTCTCTTTTGGAGAAAGAAAAATTGTCATATTATAAGAATTAGGTTACCATGTAGAGGAAGCCAGTTGACTAAGAAAAAAGTCACAGAGAAAGTAACAACCAGCAGAACTTTGAAGAAATTGTATTCTATGTGTCAGTGGTTGTCGAAGTATGATCCCCAGAACAGAGGCAAAAGCATCACATGAGAAATTGTCAGTAGAAGGTATACTTTATAGTCAAGAGTTCACGAACTTCCAAAAGTCTGTTGCAAAGGAATACTGATAATAAAAGAGGTCACAATATTTGTCAACTAGATACGGAGAAAATTTAAAGATGTGTGACTATTTGTCCAGGGAAGCAAAATATTTAATATTTATAAAAAGGTGGGCGAAAACAATGAAATATCTTTATTAACTGAAATTTTTAAACATTAGACTATATAATATTAACTTGTGTTGATTACAGAAAGGCTAATATTTTCACCGAGCTCCAATAAATAACTAAAGATATCAACTCAAAATGGTTTTCTTTGAATTTCTGTTCATAATAAATAGTGTTAATTTGTATTTATTTGTCATTCAATTTTTAAGATGCTCATAAAATCACATTTGTAAACAAGGAAGTATAAAGACAAACTCAAAATAAATGAGTTCCAGCATGTACAGAGACAGCCAATTATCCACTGATTATCTATTTTCTTTGTCTTTCCTCAAGTTTTTTCTGGGAAGATAGTAGCTTCCCTAGAAATAGCACGCCTCAGCACTGCTCATGGTTAATTTTGGCCATGTGATCAAGTTCTGGCCACAGGCTTATGACCAGAAATTATGCCAAATCTCTTCACAATCTCTAAAAGAAAACTATTAGATACCTCTTTCTTTCTCATTTTCTAGATACTGTGAAGTGTTCTAGAGCTTACGCTTAGTATACAGAGATGACTGCCATATGCTGAAGATGGTAGGACTAGCTCTGAATTTCTCTCCTATGGATAGTCATGCAAGAGAAAAATAAATCTCCATTTTATTTAAGTCATATTTGAGATCTTTTTGTTACAATGGCATTTCCTTCATGTAACAAGAAATTTGATATTGGAGGTACTGAGGTACTTCTATAGCAAAATCCTAAAATATGTGTCTTACAAATAGATATTGAAGCTGGAAATCTGATGACCCTTGCTATGCTATGCAAAACATGCAATAAATTGCTTATCTTCAATAGCTTGGAAGGGAGATCAAATGCTTAAAAAACCTGAAGATATAGCAAAAGAAACTAGGAAAAGTCAGAACATACACTTGTTTCTTTATCACAAAAGAAAGAGAAAAAAAAATAGGAAAACCTCAGGAAAGAATTAATCAGTGAGAGAATATAGGTAAAATGAAGTACAGCTGTGCTAACAGAGGCATTCTCAAAATTGAGTAGGAGTCCAGTAATTTGGAGATTTGAGGAGTAGAAAAGCCAATGCTTTCCAAACTCCAAACATCAAAAATATGAGTGTCACCCCAAGTTTTTTTTCATGATCTTCTCATTAAATACATTTTATCTGGGAATCTTCAGTCTATGTTGAAGTGTTTAATTTGTGATTCAACAACTTCCTTAAAGTTGAGAGGAGGCAAACGTTTGTGTATCAAACAGAGCCAATAACTACATGGCTCCCATTTTCTTAACCTATTTCTGAGAAAGAGAAAGGAATCTAATTGATAGAAAACAAGATATCAGCTTTAGTACTTATAAAAAGTAACTTTTAGGAGAAAATTTGAATTAAATGGATGCATTTATTTAAAGATATCCCCAGCTGAATTAGACAGACTTGACTTCTAGCTGTAGGAAAATATGAGAAAATGAAAGTCCTCCTCTTCTCTTCTGGGGCTCCTTCTGGGACTGCTGATGGCAATAAAAATTTTGCTTTCAAACGATTTCACCACCAATCAGTAAGGAGCAATAATAAACTAACTCCAAAGTTATTCTATACTCAAGTCTATTCCATTTCTCATCCCAAATTTGGTTCAACATATATGTGGAATATAGTACATCATGGGGATTGCCAGAAGATTAAATGGCATTAGAATTTACCACGTTTTAAACTGACTGTCTCCCATTATGAAGTTCCTAGGGAGATGGTAAAGATAAAATAAAAATTTCTTTGAAATTTAAATTCCCAAGTACAGACCAAGGGACTTGATGTCAAAATTAATTATCTTGTGTGTTCAGTTGCCCATAGCACATATGGTTCAAAATTCCTTCTCCCAAATTTCTTATTCTGCTTAGCCTCAGCCAGAGAGAATGTGATACATACTCATATGTATCACATTGATGGTGATACATACGAGTTTCTTAAAGTAGGTGCATGGATGTAGTTTCGTTGGTTGTGGTTCTTTCATAACCTAAAAATTTAAGTTAGTCTTTCATGTATGATATAGCTAAAGGAGCAATTTATATAAATTTACATTAAATTTATGTATAAGTAAAGGGTTTATGTATAAAATAAAGGAGGAATTTATAATGTAACATATAAGATTAATACAGTATTGGCTGCATACACAATAAATTTGGAAAATAATAATACTCAGGCTCTATTTTGCACAGTGAATGAGAAATACAATAAAACAGAAATTTTTTATTGAAGTTTATCTGTTGTCTGCCTGCAATGAAAATGGGAAACTAATTTTTGCTTAGAACCTAATTCTTGCCACACCCGTATATGCCTAGGTAAGAACTGTACCTATATAATTTAGTAACAACTGCAGCATCCAACATACTAACAACCCACAAAGCTGTACCAAAATAGTCACTCAACTTTGTACAAACCTTCTGTGATTTACAGTGACCTGAAAAATATTAGAATTCCATGTAGCATATGCTTACTAAACCTGAGTCTAAATTCATCCTCCAAGGTTTATTTCTATAATCCTATTCACTATTTTTCAATATTCATGCCTGATGCATCAGATACTATGATTGGATAGGACTAATATTAAATAATGATCTTCTTTTTCTTCCCTGAGTCTAGACAGATGGGGTCAAAATATCAACTTTATTACTAATAAAGATTGACTGGAGAACGTGTATTTTACACATAGGCACATGAATTTGTGAACATTTATCACTAATATAGGAAGACTTATGCATCCAAGTATAGGAACAGCTTGACAGTATAGCTGTCCAAAGTGGTCTACCCCTAACTTTCTGATACCAGTGAGGTGAGAATATGTGTTCTCTGTTGGCAGGAGAAGTGTAAAAGTAGAAAAGAGAAAGAACTGAGACATACATTTTAAGTTCTTTCTCAAAACACATCAAACATGTAAATCATTTTCTTTTCTCAGGGTGGGAGGTGTAGTGAAGAGGATATGCTGTAAGTTCGGACATGGCTGTCTTAAAGGATGGTCCTTCATTTGGAATCCTAAATCAAGGGGTAAGGAGTGCCCCCCCGAGTCTCATCCCAACATTTCCATGTGCCAGGTTCTAGTTTGAACTAGCATCTAGATATAGTATTGTCCTCTAGATATTTATAATATAGAATGAAATATAGACATATGTAAATAATTAGAACATGGTGAGTTAAATACTATACTAGAGATGTATAGAAGGCTGTGTTAATGAAATTTAATTTTTTAAAATAAAGAAGATAATGAAAATACAACATATCAAAACAGTAAATTTAAGTAAATCAGTACTTGAAGGGAATTTTATAGTTACACAGTTATATATTAAAAGACAAAAATTCTGAAAATCAGTGACCTATGCAACTATCTCAAAAATGTAAAGAACAGGAAATTTGATCTAAAGAAAATAGAAGGAAAATATTCCAAATTTGAGTTAAATTCTTAAAAGTATGTTAAAAAATTTCACTCAAGGATTCAAATTTTTACAGTAGGTTACTTAAAAGGTAGATGAATTAACATACCTCTGGAGAAATTTATCAAAAAAATAAGTCACAAATAACCAACATCAAAAATTTAAAATAATTATGATTATAAAACCCACAGACATTATAGAGATCATAACATTGTATTGATATAAAAGTTGGGGTTATCAAACAACATGTAAAGGAAAGAAAAACAACATCTTACACACATTAAAAATATCACTTGATCCTTAATAGGGTTTTCAATATGTTAAAGAAAAATGTGAATAAACAAACTCAAAGAGCTCATAAACTGTCAGCTATGTAAGTAACCAAGAAATGAACAATTAATTATTGAATATTATCTTCTAATTAAATTAAATGTTAAACTCAATATAGATCAACTTTAAGGCAAATAAAATATCAATAATAGCTTGAGATAATCATTTCCCATAATTTAGCAACAATATTAAATGAACCAGTCCTTTGAACCCAAACTTCTACTTCTGGGAATTTCTTTTAAGAAAACAATGCAAAATCTGCCTTCAACATATGGTCAAAGATATTCAACCCTTTCTTACAATTTCTTAAACTAGCAATAATTTAAAAGTACAGAAAAAAGGAAATAATTGAATAAGTTAGGTAAATGCATACACTGGAATAACATGCAGCCATTATGAATGATAAAACTCTAATGGCAGAAAGATTCTTATATGTAGAAAGAATTTAAAAAGGATGTAAATTATTTATACAGTATTGCCTGATGTGCACAAGTATGTCTTTCCATTTATCTGTTCATCCATTAATTTATACATTAAATTTCCTGCATTAAAGAGCTGGTATGCACATTATAAATGAATAAAGCTGACTTTCTTTTAAAGAAGAAAAAAGGAGAAATTAGTACTTATACATTGAAAAGGAATTGCAAAAAGTGGGATACTAGATTGTAATACTTTGGGATGCAAACACAGGGAACATAAAATATGTCAAGAAATTTAATATGTTACCCTAAATGTATCAGAATGAAAAATTTTATGTATAATTAATAGAAAATTAATTTTACTTATAATTAATAGAAATTGGTTTGTCCCCTAACTGACTCAGCAGAGAATGACAAACAGAATGACTTGACAGTTTCCAAAATTTGCCACTGTCCACTTACAAGTACTAACCAAGGAGATCTACTGGTGAATCTTAGAACTTTAGCATATTGTATCCTCAACATGGATTATATTTGATATACTCAAATCTGTATTTTCAAATTATGACCTTCTTGAAAACTAATATGCCTTTACTTTAACACACAATCTATCTTTCATGCTTCTCGTAGTTAAATTTAAATTACAAATTTATATTAAAATAATGTGATTAAGGTATCTGATTTAAAATATAATTCGAAGACAGAAGAATGTATAGAATAAATTTAGTCATACATAGCTATAAATACTACTATCATTGACTAGTAGAGTAGAAGGAGGGCTTGTTCTGGGTGTCAGGTCCCTAGGAGATGTGAGTTCAAGTCCTAGCTTTATGATTAATTTGCTCTCCTGATCTGGGGAAAATCAGGTACTCTTGCTGTTCTCCAATCTCAGGCTGTAAAATGAGGGGGGTAGGCTACATGAACACTAAGTCTTTTTCCAGCTCTCAGTTCTTATTTTTCACTACATCTCTAGTTTGGAATTTTTATTGGTATTGTGCTAACATCTCTGAACTTGGAACACACACATTCTAAAAAAATATGACATTACAAAAACGTCTCCCAGAGGACCCTTGAATAAGAAATATGATTCCTTTTGAAATTAAACAAAAACATGACTATATCCATTTAAGAAAGGAAATTAAATATTTATAACCAGGCTAATTTAAGATTTAGGGGGAAAAGTATATCAATGGATAGATTGATATAGTATATCAATATTATATAGTATATCAGTATTGATAGTATATCAACACATTCTAATATTTCTACTTTAAACACTTTTGTGTGCTACTTTAATCTCTTCAAAGACAGCTTAAATAGTCTCTGTCTAACAAATGTATATTCTATTTCTTATTTAGATTTTTGTGCTGTTTCTTCATTTTAGCTTTTTTCTATGGCAAATGACTTGAGAATATTTCAGTATATTTTTAATGCTGATTACAAAAATTTATAGACCATTACAAATAGCCAGAGCTAATTTTAGGAGAATATAATCTAGATAGTAAATAAAAGAACTACTTAAATGAAATACTGTATGAATGTGGATATATTTAATAAAAATTTTCAAGATGTCATATAAAATGTAAATCTCAATTTTTCAACATTACTGTGAACAGAAGAGAATTAGATAGTTGAGTCCTGCCGAATTAGATGCTTAACAGCTTTTTACACTGGAAATAAAACAGTCTTGGAAGAAAGGGAAGAGCCTAAAATGTCATTGATACTAACTATGGATCATGTAAAATATTAAAAAATTCTTCAGTGTAAACAATATAATTAGAACAATAAATTTGAATTCTGTATGCCAGTTATTTAGCTGACGATGAAACAATTCCCTGATTCACACTTTGCATTTCTATGGCTTTGATATTCTACTTGTTATGCCCCCTGGACAATGTTGCTGTGGCTGTGAAGGCTATCTCCCATTCTTTACTTTGTTGCATTATTGGTGAAGAAAAATCACACTTGTCAAACTTTTGTTAAAATAAGATATAACCAATTTTTGACAATGCAAGCAAGCTCAAAGTATCCATAAAAATAGTTTTGGAAAAATAGCCAGCAGCAATGTAACCCATGGGATAGCACTGTTATAACACAATACAAATCAGATAATGGTGTTTCAGAATTTAATTAAGTCTGAAGGATTAAGTAATGTAAAGAATTGATTTAAAACTATTTTTATGGTTAAAAAAAAAAAAAGCATTAGAAGAAGACACTAGTCAGCAGCCAATTTCCAATGTACCATAATTAAGAGAGATTTAAAGTAATAATGATGATTGGGGCAAGGTCTGACAATGGTTAATAAAAATTTAGTTTGTTGTTGAAGTTAGATTGGTAATCTTAACAGGGACTTTGGTTTTTCTGATTTCTAAAAATCCTTTAGTTTTTCCTAAACCTGTGCTTATATAGCACTACTCAAAATTATATTTCATGTTAAAATTCAATCTAGACATTATTCTACATATAAATCGACACTTTCAGTAGCTAATAAAAGGCATGAATCATAAGTCTCAGGGTCTGAATTGCAAGGTAATTGTTAATACGAGTACTACAGAACTACAAAGAATACATTCAGCTAAGAAATAAAATTTGAAATTTTATATCTCAAATAGGATTTCATTTAAATTGAGGTATAATTCTTTTTTGCTTATTCAATCAAATGACGCATGATATTTTTCTCTTTTGCATTTGTTCTTATCTTTGTTTTTAATCAACTTGAAAGTATCCAACAAATTACACTGCTTAAATATACCTTTTATAATAAGTTCTCTGTATGCTAGAATCTAAATGAACACATTTTCTACCATAATGACTGTCAACATTTATTAGTTTAGAGTTATATCTGGTAAAGAAAGCATGAGATGCAAGTAACATAGAATTTTTATTTTCTAGTATGATACATCAAAATATTATCAGTGCATTGTGATTCTTTAATCATTATATTTGTAATGATAGTTTTGCTGTAAATTGGCAATTATTATACAGTCATATACATTATTGGTAGAGAAAGTCATCTTCACAGTGACTTATTAAGATCATTACAGTAATTAGGAGCAAATTAATTAAGTATATATATTTACATCTTTTCTTCTTTAAATATATACATTCTTTGACAATTTTAGCAAACTGAACAGATCTTTTACAATCCCAAATAATAAAAAAGAATATTTATGATATAGAGGAATTTTGTCCACTGTTTATTCTGAGTAAAATTTGATTTATTTCCTCTTTTTTTCATGGAAATGTGGAAAAGTATGTTAATATTTTTGAAAACATTTACAGTCAATTTTGTCTAGGTAACAAATAAGATCACTTTACTAGGGAAAGAGAGACAGAAAAAATAGGAGAGAGAGAGAATGAGACAGAATGTGAGAAAAGGGAAAAGTGGAGGGAGCAGAAGAGAGGTTTGAAGAGGTGAAGAGGATTATCTGACAGAACCTGTGATTTCTGGTTGGGGAACAGACAGACAACTGAGTCTGCACTGAGGGACACTAAGTAGTATATAATCAATCCCTAGTAAGGTGCATTCCATTGGGCAACACATCAGAAGCCAGAAGGAAAGAAAGCTGTTGAGGCAACACAAATAGATTAGGGTGGAGACTGGATCTTGAAATGCCCATGGAAGATAGCCAGAACACCAACCATAAGGAAAAATGAGTCTCAGTACCTAAGAAACTGCATCGTGAACAATTTTTATTACAGCAAATCAGGTGTGTCTTAACTTCTATGAGGTGATGAATGTTAATCATTAAGACATTTGACAAGTTATCTGAAATGTTATGTAAACTTTATAGACACAATTTTGTTGGATACAGACATAATTTCAGTTTGTATCAATAATAAAAAGGAGAAATTATACAGATAGTACAGGAAATACTTTTTATATTCTCTGAACATAAGCCTAGGCTTAGCATTAATAGATAAAGACATCAAACAATCGAAACACCTTAACATTTTTACTCTACTCTGAATAAATAGTAATAGTTTGTATAATAAACTATGTTAAGAATAATGCTTGTAAAGCAATTGATTGTTAAGGTGTTAAATAAACAATAATGAAAAATATAAACATCAGTCGATCTATACATTCAAGTAGGTTGAAATGAGGATTCATAAAGCAATTCTTGTCTATTTTGTGAAGTTACTGGTCTTTTGTCATAAATAAATGATTAATTCAGGAAAATATTTCTTATATATGCAAGAAGAATAAAATATTCATTTTTATATTATAAATTTAAAAAGTTAATATCTGTAGTATTTTGTTTCTAGGTTTTTTCCTAGGATTCAATTTTTCTAATAAGCAGTTTTAAAATTAATTTACCATAAGAAATTAAAAACAAGTGAACCCAAAAAGCATGCAAACTCCAGATTTGTTTTCCTTAAGATATATTAACAGCTAACGAATTCTTAAGTTTAAAAAAGATTAGAATCTGAGTTTGTTTTTTATCTTACATAAATGTAAAAATAATAATATACAAAGAATTTTAAAATTCAGCAAGACAACAAAAAATGTAATTGATAAATGGGCAAAAGAAAACAATCCTGAGGAAAAAGAACAAAGCTGGAGGCATAACCCTCCCAGACTTCAGACAATACTATGAAGCTACAGTAATCAAAGCATGGTATTGGCACAAAAACAGACATATGGATCAAAGGAACAGAATAGAGAGCCCAGAAATAAATCCACACCCATGGTTAATTAATCTACAACAAAGGAGGCAAGAATATGCAGTGGAGAAAAGACAGTCTCCTCAGCAAGTGGTGTTGGGAAAGTTGGACAGTCTCATGTAAACACTCCTTCACACTATACACAAAAATAAACTCAAATGGTTTAAAGACCTAAATATAGCACATGACACCATAAAACTCCTAGAAGAGAACATAGGCAAAATATTCTCAGACATAAACTGTAGCAATATTTTCTTAGATCAGTCTCATAAGGAAAAAGAAATAAAAGCAAAGATAAACAAATGGGACCTAATCAAACTTAAAAGCTTTGCACAGCAAAGGAAACCATAAACGAAACGAAAAGACAACCTACGGAATGGGAGAAAATATTTGCAAATGATGCCACCAACAGGGGGTTAATTTCCAAAATATACAAACAGCTCATACAACTCAACAGTAAAAAACTGAACAACCCAATTGAAAAATGGGCAGAAGACCTAAATAGACATTTGTCCAAAAAAGACATATAGATGGCTAATAGGCACATGAAAAGATGCTCAAAATCGCTAATTATTTGAGAAATGCAAATCAAAACCACAATGAGGTATCACCTCACACCAGTCAGATTGGTTATCATTAAAAAGTCTACAAATACTACATGCTTAAGAGAGTGTGGAGAAAAAGGAACCCTCCTACACTGTTGGTGGGAATGTAAATTGGTACAGCCACTATGAAAAACAGTATGGAAGTTCCTTAAAAAGCTGAAAGTAGAGCTACCATATGATTCATCAATCCCACTCATAAGTATATATCCAGAAAAGAAGAAAACTCTAATTCATAAAGATACATGCACTCCAATGTTCATAGCAGCACTATTTACAATAACCAAGACATGGAAACAACCCAAACGCCCATCAACAGATGATTGGTTTAAGAAGATGTGGCATATATATATATACATATATATTTATATATATATAAAATGAACTATTACTCATCCATAAAAGAAGAATGAAATGATGCCATTTTGCAGCAACATGGATGGACTTAGAAAATACGATACTAAGTGAAGTTAAGTCAGACAGAGAAAGACAAATATTATATGATATCACTTATATGCGAACTCTAAAAAATAATACAAATAAAACTATATACAGAACAGAAACAGACTCACAGACATAGAAAACATACTATGGTTATCAAAGGGGAGAGGATGGGGAGGGTAAATTAAGAGTATGGGATTAACAGATACAAACTACTATCCCTAAAATAGATAAGCAACAAGGATTTACTGTATAACACAGGGAAAAATATTCAATATCTCGTAATAACCTACAATGGAAAATAATTGGAAATATATAGAGAGACATATATATATATATATATATATATATATATATATATAACTGAATCACTTTGCTGTATACCTGAAACTAACACAATATTGTAAATCAACTATACTTCAATTTTAAAAAATGGGCAAAAAAATCTGAGCAGATCCCTCACCAGAGAAGGTATAAAGATGGCAAAGCATATGAAAAAATGCTCAATATTATTTGTCATTAGAAAATTGTAAATTAAAACAATGAGATACCAGTACACACCATTTGGATCGGTTAAAATCTAAAATTTGGTTAATGCCAATTGCTGACAAGGATTCAGGCAACAGGAACTTCATTCATTGCTGGTGGGGATGAAAAATGCTACAGACACATGGGAAGATATTTTGATAGTTTCTTACAAGACTAAACATGCTCTTACCATATAATCCAACAATTGCACATGCTTGGTGTTTACCCAATTCGGTTGAAACCTTATGTCCACACAAAAGTCTGTATATAAATATATATAGAAGTTTTATCCATAATAACCCAAAGATGGAAGCATCCACAATGTCCTTTAATAGGTTAATGGGTAAACAAACTATGGTACATTTATACAATGGAATATTATTCAACAATAAAAAGAAGTGAAGTGTCAAGCCATGAAAAGACATGGAGAAACTTTAAATTCATATTGCTAGGGAAAAAAGACAGTCTGAAAAAGCTACACAGTTTATGACTTCAATAATATGACATTCTGAAAATGACAAAACAAAAAGACAGTAAACAGATCAGATGTTACCAAGGGCTTGGAAGTCGAGGAGGGGGTTAAATAGCTGAAATACAGGATTTTTTTTAAGGTCATAAAACTGTCCTGTGTGATACTCTAATTGTGGATACTTTTATCCTATGCATTTATCAAAACATGTTGAAATTTACAGTACAAAGTGTAAACCTGAATCCATGTAAATTAAAAATATATATATTTTTAAGAGGTCAGAGTGTCCTAGAATGACAAAGTTTGTGGCAAAATGATCTAAATGTATTACAAATACATGAAATAAACTAATCTAAGGCAGTGAGGGAATAAGGTACTGACCTAAGCAACTTTGGAAATAAGTGGTAATAAAGGAAAAAGGAACTGTACATAAACACATGTGCCCTAATGGATAATGCTTTTCCCTAACCCTCCACCACCTCAGCAGAGTATGGGATAATAATTCTGAAATCAGTACACCTGAATAAGGAATTGAACTATTAACTAATTGGGTGGGGGTGGGAGTGACAGTAGACGTTTTTCTGTTGGAATGGGAGGTTACAGATAAGCAGGGGAAATAGGTAAAAAATTTACGCGGTAATGGATTAGAGTTGGAGTCATTAGCATGAACTCTAGTTTAATATAGATACATTTGGTTACATACAGAAACATTTAACATGTATATATGAGGGTAAGTTTACAATCGTATATCTCCTTGGAAAAAATGGCGACTTCTATGACTAGGGCAGGAATACAGGATGAGACCGGACCATCTTGCAATGCCAGCAAATAAAAGTGTTTAAATAAACAAACAAACAAACAATTATATCAAAGGCATACAGGAACACTGAAAGTTTCCCCAATGACCAAATAGGTAACCATTTGAACAACAGTAATGAGTAGTATTGGATTATATCCCAATGTACAAAATAAATGTCCATGAGTCTCTACTGATATTTATCAATGATAGAATAAATAAATGAGAGAGAATAAATAAATCTCCTGTGCAGAATAATTTTTCTGATACTCTTCCCTTTAGGAGTTAGACCATAAGTCTTTACTTCTTAAGTTTGGGCTGTATATAGTGACTTTCTTCCCAAAAGTACAGTTTGGAAAGGAGAAATAATAAAAGTAACTTTACAGTGGAGAAAGCTAACAAAGTCTATCTCAAGCCACGTGATTTAGGTTAGCATCACAGTGATAAGTCATATTGATAGAATATATACTTAATAGGATGTGATGAAAATGCACTGTACATCTATAGTCGTTCTCCCAAGACACCCTGGGTCCAATCTTGAGAAAAACATCATACAAATCCTAATTGAGAGATATTCTATAAAACATCTGACTAGTAATACTCAACACTGTCAAGGTCATAAAAAAACTCAAAACGTCAAGGAAATTTTGAAAAAGTTTCACAATCTAAAGTAGCCTAAGGAGACATGACTACTGAATATAATGCAATCTGAATTGAATCCTAGAACAGAAAAAATAGATTAGGAAAAAACTGAGGAAATTATAATAAAGTATGGATTTTAGTTAATAATAATCTCATTGTGTGACAAATGCACCATATTCATATAAGATATTAATAACAGGGAAACTGAGTGTGGACCATAGAGAAAATGTCTACACTATCTTCCAATAATTCTGTAAATTTCAATCTGTTCTAAACTTGAAAGTTTATTTACAAAAATTTTTGTTTCCATGTTATAACTGCTTTTCAAACCCTCTTGTGTGGTTGATTGTTTAGTTTCTTATTGTGGATTATTTGTTTATGTTCTTATTTGCCTCAAATGTTTAGTAATCATTGTTGGTATACTATTTGTGGATAACAAATAAGGTTACACAATATGGGGATGAGGGAAAGAATTTCTTGACAAGTGTATAAATCTCATTCCATGACCCTGGACCCTCCAAATAGGAAATTATAAATGTAGGGTTCTGCATAGGAGTGATTAGGGTATTCTGATTAGCACACTTCTTTTTAGGAAGTATATGCAGATAATAGGAAAATGAGTGCCCCAAAGACTTTAATGCATAAGCCTTGTGGTTTTACTTACGCACAGAAAGCATTGTCTTTTTTATTGTACATCAATTTTAAAAATCGGAACTTACCTCAGGCCTGATTACAAATCTCTCTCACAGCCTATACAATTTCTCCTGCTTCTCACCAACACTTCCCTTCTTCCCTGTAACTTTGCTTGCTTTAACTGGAGATTTGGGTTTGAAGGGTAGGCATAGGTCCCACCCTGTTTTTCAAACTGTCCATTCATCCATTATTTCTTGATGATAAACTTAAGGCTGATTGTTCACTATATTCTTGACAATGAGTTTCTTTGGGGCTCTCCTGGCAAGAAGCATTCTCCACTATGTCCTAGCCAATTTTGATTATAGTTTTCTTGATCCTAATTTTTTTTCAATCAAGTGTCATCTGTTTGCTATTTCCCAGAAGTTCCTTAAATATTTTCATCTATCAGTGGCATACTTCCTATTTTATTTTTTGGTGCTGTAGTGCTATTAATTTTTAAATTTTCTTTCTCCATTCAAATGGGATTCTTGGAGGGAGGTCAGGTATACATGATGATCTGGTTGAGTTTTAAATGAGAAATCTGTATAGAATCACTTGTGAAATTGCCTGAAATATCATTTTCTTCTGTCTATCATAACATGACCTCTATATAAAATTTCAATATTTGATATAGAATGAGTTCTGCTAGTCTGATATAAAAGGCTGAGGAACAGAATCTGTTTCTAGAACAAATTGAGCTTGCAACAAAGCAAAACGAAAGAAAAAAATTTTTATCTTAACATGAGCATCATAGTCTGAAATTATGTGAATAGAAGAATAATGCCTTGTGCTGTTTTATTTACTGAGTCAGTTCACTTACTTTTCTTCACTTTTATGTCCTCTAGCAAAGCTCAAACATGGGTAGTGCCTTTTCACAAAGGTGAGAACTTTTGGTTGGATAATGTGGAAATGGCCATTAATAACTGATTTTAGCCAATGTTGGTACATAATATTAAGGTTGAGAATGAGGTCAAAAAACATCCCCCCCACCATTTGTTATCCTATTTTATTTATTTTTATTAAAAATGCAGAATGGAAAGATCAAGCCTATTGGTCATTTGCTAAACTATTCCATGTTGGCATTTGGGTAAGCTATCTTCACTGAGTAGTGTATGAAATACACTTTAAAGGGATAACTATTTTGTTACTCATCAGCATGACTTTAAATTATTTTTATTATAATATTTATTAATTATGTAGAAATATAAAACTATGTTTAATTTACTTATTTTTAACACATGAAATAATAAACCTAAAAATCAAAGTAACATAAATTTAATAGGACTGAGGGTGTTGTTCTACTGTAATTACATTTCTTTATACAGTATATATGGCACTGATGTCTGCAATGCAGTTTCTATTGAATTTTATATATCTACACTTCTTGATATTGTGTGATGATTTAATTTTCCCACTACTTTTTTCTACTTAAAGCATTGCAAAGCCAAAATGTTTGTCTAGCAAATCATGGCTTCTTTTGACCTTACTCATTTAGAATATATAATTTACATTAAAAATCACCACTGTCCTTTTTCCATTTATGTTTTCATATATATTTTACCAGGTACACTAAGGTGGTACTAATAAGATCAATATAACTATAAATGAAAAGACAACACAGCAACAGAAATTGCTTTGTAACACTTGATT
Source organism: Balaenoptera borealis (assembly GCF_965194805.1). Lineage (NCBI taxonomy): Eukaryota > Metazoa > Chordata > Mammalia > Artiodactyla > Balaenopteridae > Balaenoptera > Balaenoptera borealis. The sequence goes on along the minus strand of NC_138863.1, from coordinate 48,997,187 downwards.
TAAATTGCTTATACAAATGATTCAGGAAATGTTCATGTGAATGTTTTGTATGGTTACCTAAAATAAAACTATATACTACACATATATACATATATCGCATGTGTACATAAATATAACCTGAGAAACTTGGGAAAACTTTCTGAGTCTTTGGAGGATTGTAGAATGAGTAACCAAAAATACCTTCCCAACACCCTTTCCTGTGTAACTGACAAAGTGTAACATTTTCTAGAAGAGTTTTTCTAAAAAATAATCTTCACTAGCAGTTGAATCTATGGCTATAGCAAAAAGATTAATGAAATAAATAATCTACAAAATATGCTTTACCAAGGATGTAGAAGTCACCATGCATAGTTACATATGTTGGTAATATTTAGAATACGGTTCACATTAAAAAGAAGCCATCAGAGTTACTTCTTTTGCTTGAAGGATGTTGAGGTATTACATTAAAGTTGTCAAAGATCATTCATTCTATCTGAATGTTGTCAGTTAAGTATGCCTCACTAGCAAAAAAGCTTGATTGGTTTGCATTTTAGATGTGTACTGGGACAGCATTAATTTTATGTCATCCAGAGCTATCTATAGTGATAGAATTAAGAGCAATTTCATTTTCTTAATGAGATTTCTCCTAAGAGAGTTGGGCAGAATGAGAGACAAGCCGGGAGATTTAACATGGACACATTTTTAAAAATACTTCTCAGGTAAATGTCATTCTTTCAAAAGTCTAATATAAAAATAAACAACATTTAGCTTAAGAAATATCTCTTCTCTGCAATCGATGCTTAAATATTGAAAATTGGCACCTTAATATATGCCCCTTTGGCATAAGGATTATTTTGAGTTAAAGACACTTGAAAAACAGCAGATGCAAGAGGAGCACTCTGACCTCCCTCTTTTTACCTAAAAGCAGGAGATAAAACTCCCATGTGAAAGATGCCTTCTCTATTCCAGGAAGAAAGAAACATTCTTATCACCAGAGATGGGGAGTAGAGTCCCTGAGAAATGTGTGCAAACAGGGCTTGTTAAAATAACTCTTACCTTCCTTTACTCTCCTCATACATTTTAGTTACTTTTCCACAATTGCCTGTCTTCATTTAACCTCATAAAAAAAAAAAAAATCACTTAGGCAGAGCCACTTCTTTGGGTCTTCACTTTTTTTATGGGGAATCCCATGTATCATACATGTAAACATCTGTATGCTTTTCTTTTTTTAATCTGTTTTATGTGGCTTTACTTCTTAGGCCCAGTCAGAGACCCTAAGAAGGTAGAGGTAAAGTTTTGCCTCTCTTACAATATTAAGGCAATTTTAAAACAATAGATCAATAGAAATGATGGGGTTGATTTTCTTTTTATTAATTGGGTACTGCACATGCTTTGAGATGATCGTTATACTTTATTTCATATTAACCAAAATAGTGATTGGTTTAAAACTATATGTGTTAGCATATTGCATGTATTGTTTAAATCCATATTATTTATTAGTTATGCTTTATTCTTATTAGTCCAGCTTTGAACTCTCAGGACCATTTGAAAATTGCAATAAAATGCAGTGATAGTAACAGATCAGAAGAATACTCAAAAACATAAGTAAGGTATTAAGCTTAGGCTATCAAAACACTTCTTATTTATTTGTGATCAAATGAACTTATGAAATTTGTCATGTCAATTAAAAAATAATTTAGTACACTAAATTTAATTATATACAACTTACATTAGAAATGGAATGACTATAGGTAGATGACAGATAGATGAGATAGATAATGAACAAAACCACAAGTAGTCATATGACTTTGTGTATGTATAAAAGTAGAGAAACAAAGATGGATGCTAAGAGTAATAGCAAAATATGTGTCAATTGGTGCTATGACAGTAAAAGAAAAAAAATTACCCATAAGAATCTGAGCTCAAGTAAATGCAAAGACATCTGAGAATCCTTGGTAACTGGCAGATCAGAATTACTTTGCAAGCAACACTCAATCTTTAATCCATTGCAATTTGTCTTCCCACCCATCTTCTCCCACCCTCCAAAATGTTTGTAAGCAAGATCATCAATGGCCTCCTTATTTAAAACCCTGAAAACATTCCCTAGGTTTCTCTCACAGTGTTTGAAGTATTACCCAATCTCCTCTTAAAACAAGTCATGCTACAGTTTCAAGTCAAATTAGAATGATTTTTTTCTGATTCTCCTGAACCTTTTCATAATTATTTGCATTGTCATTTTCCTCTTTTCAGTCATTACAGACTTCTTCTTAACTGCTTTATTGTAAACTGTTTTCCCTTCCACTCTAGTTTACCCACTCTCCATAGATGATAAAATCCTGTCCTATGGCTTCAAATCTGTCCTCACCAGATTTCTCTCCTGAACTTTAGTCATTTCCACTGGAATCTTTTGCAGGAACCTCAAATTTAAATGGAAAGCAACTGAGATTTTTCACTTCTTTTCCAAACGATCATTCTCCTAATGCAGAATGTATAATGTATAATCTCAGTGAGATAATCTACTACTCAAGCTAGAAACATGGGCACTGTGCATGGAGTCCTCCTTCTCCCTCACAGGCCATCCCACAAATTAAATCCCCACAGTACTTACCTTTTAGATTACTTTTAAATTCATCTACCTCTCCCCAGGGGTGCTATTGTGAAGCCGCTCAGGAAAATTTTACATTGCAGCAGCTTCTAATTAGTTCGTCAGCCTCTAGTCTTTCTTTTCCAGAATTAATTTTTCTCATTTGAATAGAGAAAGCACTTTGCAAAAATCTGATCTTGTCAGAAGCTTAAAATCCTTTAGTGACATCTACTTATACTTAGTGTCTAAACTCTAGAATTTAGCTTACAAGTCTCTATTCTTGCTGCCTCTTCTATTGATTGCTTTTCACTGCTTCTGAACTTTACACTACAGGCACACCACAGGGGATTTCATTCTCTTTTATCCGAAGCTTTTATCCATCTACTTCCCATTCCCAGGAACATACCTCTTCTCTTCTACTCCATATTCATCCAGCCAACTTCTACCTACTCTTCCTGCCTAAATTAGACATCATTTTATCCAGGAAGAACTCCTGAAACCCTAAACTCTAGGCTAGTGGCCCCTCCTATGACCTTGAAGCCTCACAACATTGTGCTGTGTAAACATTATTCTCATTTCAGAAATGACAAGATTGCCTCAGAGCAGGTTAATAACATGCCCAAGCAAAAACATCAGAGATAGGTTTTAAGCCCACTGTGTTAATCTAAAGTCTCTTTCTTACTTTAAACATGCTGTCTAACTAATGCAGGAATATACAAAATAGGATCCATCCAGATGGCTAAATTATGACTTGCATTTAATGTAGTTTTCCAGAACAATTAAGATAAGAAATTCATTGGAGTATTCAAGAAAATATAATTGATGGCCATCCATGACTGATTAAGCATGGTAATAAAAAAATTTAAATTGACCTGTTAAAATTTATTCCATTCACAATTATATTTAGCTTTGTCCCTAACCATCTATCTATATGTCTGTCCATCTATCTATCTATCCATCTATGTCATCTATTTCAGTTACTGTCTTGCAAAGCAATAACAAAATTCAAGTGCCTACATCAAGTTCTTAGAAAGCTCTAGACTTAGTCATCTCTACTATGGTAACACATAACATTAAAATATCAGTAATATGGCTTCCCTGGTGGCGCAGTGGTTAAGAATCCGCCTGCCAATGCAGGAGACACGGGTTCGAGCCCTGGTCAGGGAAGATCCCACATGCTGTGGGGCAACTAAGCCCGTGCGCCACAACTAATGAGCCTGTGCTCTAGAGCCTTCGAGCCACAGCTACTGAAGCCCGCGTGCCTAGAGCCCATGCTCTGCAACAAGAGAAGCCACTGCAATGAGAAGCCCGTGCACAGCAACGAAGACCCAATGCAGCCAAAAATAAATAAATAAAAATTAATTAATAAAATAAAAATCAGTAATATATATTGACAAATGTCACATATCAACTAAAGGTTACCCTGGATGAGCTGCTGGTCTTCTCCACGTGTCTTTTATCTAGAATCTAGACGCTCCTGCTTTCCATGTTATATTTTCATTCCTGAAGAAAAAGAGCAAAAGAACTGGTGGAAACATGGAATAATTCTTAAATTATCTGTTCAGATGTGGTGTACATTAAATCTGCTCTCAGCCATGGCTAAATCCAATGTCACTGGGATGGACTGCAAGCCACAAGACAGTGGGGTGGAATGTATCATACTCTTACTGGAAAAGAGAGTGAAACTTGGAGAAAAAATACTGTCTCTGATAGCTACCTCTGGGAGTAGGATTATTTATTTCTTTATTTCTGCCTTCCTTCTTATAAGTCTTAGTCTAATCCCAACTAATTTGCATGGATAATTAGCTATGTAGAGGATATATTGATGAAAATATTATAGAACATGCAGTTGCTAGTTACATGTTGTACTAAATTCCATTACAGCATGGAACTTCAAAGATTATTCTGTAAGGAAATTTTACTTCATTTTCCATATGCTTATATTACTGTTACTTCCTCAACTTTCATTTTCACTAGTTTGTCTCTGAGAATTATTTTTGCAACCAAGTTTCCCTCCATCATTTCATCCTGGATTCTTTGATCATTTATAATCAAGCTCCTCCCCACTTGATATTTTTTCTCTATATCCTGGAAGCAAAGGAACCGAAACTTTCATGTATCTATTTTTATGCTCCTTTTCCAAATAAAAGACTCTTTTTTCATCATAGGGGGTCTTTTCTTCTGATTGGATTTTAATTCATACCAATCATTTTGGTCCGGATGAGGGTATATACTGATGGAATAAGCCATTTGAGTCTACTCCTAGGGTTATCTCTACCTAAAAATTCAAAGTGTGAGTGTGCAGGGGGTGATATTCCCCAGAGGAAATTGAGAATATATTTCTAAAGAAAGGGGAGCAAATAAAAACTGAACATTACAGTCAATCATAAATCAGTAGTTTTCCCCCTTTTGCAAAATCATTTGTGTTAATATAATATTATATGTTATTAAAAAACAGGGATGAGAATGAGAAAAACCATAGATAGGTATACAGACAGATTATAGATAAATAGGCAAATAGACAGTAGATAGATAATTAGATAATAGAGACATGTTTGTTTATTACAGCAATTTAGATAAACAAAGCTATGATTTAATCAGTTTTTTTTAACTATATGTGTAAGAAATTAAAGTAGAGAGAAGTAATGGAAAAAAATCTCAATTTAATTTTTAATCTTAAAATGTTAGTTATGTTCAGTTTTGTTGAAATGTTTTCAGAAAATCCCATATTGGTTTTTATATGGAATTTCTATTATAAATTCATATTGCATATCACAAATATTAATATATTAAATATTATTCATACTGTCTTTAAGTATCACCAGCACTAGAAACACCTACAATTTGTGGATGTCAGCTTAACATTGCCCATCATTGTGTTTATGATGAATAACTCATAAAAATCTTCTCAGAAGGCTCAAAGCATATACCCAATAAATAAATATCTTATGTTTCAGTGGTTTTTTTCTTCAAGAACTTAATAACCTTATTAGTCTTGTTTGATTTTTTTCATTTTTTATACATCCTTTTATGTAATCCCTCATCTTAGTTAAAATACTTTTTTTTCAAAAACTAATATTATAAGCACATGTATTATATGCCTTCCAGCTGCACATGAGTAGAGTGTTAACACCTTCACTCTAAAAACATTAATGCATTGCTAAAAGATCAATAATTATTTTCACACGACACTAGCAAAAGTGAAGCTATTTTGGTGTATGCTCTTCCAATTACCGTTATACGCATATTCATCCATTTGCCCAATAAAATATTATTTAGTACCTATCACCTGTCAAGGTCTGTTTTACCACTGGAGGTATGGTAATGTAGAAAGCAGATAATGTTCTTGCCATTTTAGATCTTATATTCTAGTTGGAAGAGACAAACAAAATATGTAAACAAAGGAAAATACACCAAAACACTAACTTCAGAGAGTAAATAAGTGCTATGAAGAAACTTAATGATGTATTAGAGTGACTTGATGGGTGGAATACTATAGAATGGGTGGCCAGGGAAGGCCTATATGAACATATATGGGTGCCAAAGAATATGAGGTCATGTGAAAGCCCAAATTTACTCAGTGGCTAAATAACTGGAATCATATAACTCTTAAAAAGTTGTCTATATTTTTCTCTAATTAGCAGGATTTTTAACACAGAAGTAACAAAATACATTTTTAAGTGGTCATTCTTAAAATCCTGTGAAGAACTGACTGATTGCAAAAATAGGGAAGACACAGCAGAGAATCCAGTTATGTGGCTATTGCAGTAATTCATGTCACTTAGACCAAAAAGGTGGCAGTGGAGATGGAAGGAAGATGGGTTTGAGTTATGTTTTGATAGAACTGAAAGGACTTGTGTTTGTACTGGACATGACAGTTTAGTTAAAAAGAAGAATCAAGACCTCATGAGTTTTTGCTTTGGCATCTGTGTAGATGGTAGAGCCATCTGGTAAGATAGGAAGAATGTGGGGAGAAGCAGGTCTGAGGGAAGGGCAATCACGTATGATGTATGATGTGTGCTAATATCAAAGGAAATAGCTAGAAAGAATGTTTTGAAACATATAATAGAAGGCTTCAAGAGACAAATAGTTGAAAGACACATGTACGTAGATGCCTTTAGGAGGAGGGCCTAGAAGGGTGTTCTGGAACATCTCAACATTGAGTTTTAATTATGAGATAGATGATTCAGCAAAGAGGTTTAAGAAGTGGTCCGTGAAAAAAAAAAAAAAAGAAAATACTGTCACGTCAATATATCACATCAAAAAAGAAACTTGTACTGAGAGACATAAAGTTCTAAGTGAGGCAAAACGATGTTAAGATTAAGGAATATGCCAAAAGAAAAACGTTCACAGGGTTTTACATTATGGAAGCTGACACCCTGACACAACTGACAGGATTAGTTTTATTGGGGTGGCTGACAGGGAAGTTATTTGGAGCTAGATCAATGCCAAAAAAGAGTTGAGGAAATGGCAACAGAGTTCTGTCACCCCTTCAAATATACAATCTGAGGGAAATTATTTTTATGAATGGAGATGCAATATTTGTGACTGAGGAGTAAGGACATTAAGATTTATTCATAAAAATAACATAGTTTCAGGAGCAAAGTTCTGGAGAAAATACAGGCAGATTGATCCAAAGCATGAGCATGGGTTTGGAGGGGTATGTTTGACCTGTTATAGAAGTAGAAAAGTTTATAAACTGCAACATTAAAGAACAAAGATTATGTTCAGTAGGAAGGGAAGTTTGCAGATTTGGCATTATGCAGTTTCTGCCTGAGTGCTTCCATTGCATTAAAGACTTAATGTATGCAAAGCTCAGTGTCTGGCCCCAGCTAAGTGTAAGTGTTAGCTATTAATATTTCTTGATGAAATATGAGGTGGAGTCATCACCTGAACATAAAGGGAGGGCAGAAAAGTGTAAAAAGGAAAAACAATGTGAAATAGTCATACTTAGGAAACAACTCTTCTTTACTTCTGGAGTTCCGCCCCACTCCCATGTGTAAAGAACCTTATTTGCTTGACTCCTTTAGCCTTTCTCTGATCCTTTACTCATTTTGTCCCTAGAGAGGTAGAAAATCATATTGGCAAATTTTGAAATGATACAGTGGGAATGTATAGTTTGGTTGCACCTAAGTTTCCTCTTGGCAGTAATTTCTTTGAAGTGAGCAAGCTGTCTCCTTCCTTCCTCCATGACCTGACATCAGTTTAACCGGGTTAAAGCTCCTTCAAAGTTGAGATCTGCCTTGGTCCATCACTGCCCAACCCTGGAGTTTATTATGAGTATGTCTACTTGCCTGTAAACATAAGCCATGTCCTCCAACTTAGACTTTAATCATGAACAAAATCAATGATGTAGCATCTGTCTAGCATCCTTTTGCCTTAGTGGTCACTTGGTTTAGAACAAAAGCAAGGAACAAAGGGGATATTTAATTTTTCTCCTTAGAGACTACTGCTATCTTCCTAAAGATTACTGGTTGTGTAGTTTGGGGCAAATTAATTAATATATCTTTAAATCAATTTCCACATCAATTAAATATAGATAATAAGAGGACTGATCTCATGGGGTTGAACATTTCTAACATTGATTATAAGTATGCTTTCAAGTTAGTAAATGCTTTACAATGTAAGCTCTTTTTTAAATGTAAATTCATAATAAGGGATAAGTATAATAAAGTATAAAATGTGCCAATACATGCAGTGGTTTCTTACAAATTTATTTTGAGTTTTATGTGGTATATCCAGTGACAGTTGATTATATATCGTTGGGACTCAGAAGAAAGTCCTGCAGCAAAGCTATAGATTTTTTAATTATTGGAGATAGATGACAATTAAAGACTTAAGTCTTTCTCTTCTATTTCTATGGGGTTTTTTCAGTAATTTTTTTATTAATTTACTTTTCTAACTTATCTTTAAGTATCCCTCATAATTTAAAATTAATTTGAATAATCATTGATTAATACAGTATAAATTCATATCTGTATATAGTCATACACAAATTTATTTTATGTATATAAAATAAGTCATATATATATACACATACACATACACCATGTTTGCCTTGATGGAAATATATCATTTAAATTATTCTCTCTTTTTAAAAAAATTTTCATAACACACTGGTTCTTAAAGTATCAAGCCATATTCTGACAATGAAACAGCAGGATCAACATCATCATGTACAACAAGAGATGTGAAGAAAGAATGAAATAATTTCAAACAATCACATTTAAACTGGATGTATCCGGATCTTTGCTCAAATGCTTTTTTAAGCTATTGTGGAGAGAAAACTTAAGAACAACCACCCACCTATTATGGAATTGAGAGATTTAGTACACATTATTTTTTAAGATTATTTTTAAAAACCTGATATTTTGTACCCAAACAATTTGGCCGGTGTTCATACTGTAAAATCTGTTACAGTTAATGTTTTCTTCTTTTGAATCTAAATGGCCAGGAGTGCCTTGTTATAATAAACATATTTTTTAAAGGAAAGTGATAAAGTACTGAAACGTTCAAACCCAATTAAAATTAGGACAAATTAAGTTAAACACAATTAGAATTAGGACAAATTAAGTTTATTATACCAGGCTGGCCAATGGGAAAAAGAAAGAATAGAATACTGTAAATATACTATACAAAATAACTGTTCTAGAAAAGGCACATTATAAAAGACAAAATGTAGTACCTGTCAATTTAGCAACTATTCTAAACAGTCTGTATTAATGTTAATGAAAAATTCATTTTCCAAGTACCCTGAAAAAAGAATTAATATAAACATTAGTTCAAAGTTGATACAAGAATTTGTTTGAAAATCCTTTTCAACACTGTGCAGTTTAGCAGAGCATAAACGTGCAATGCCACGGGTTCTCTACTGCCCATAAATGATCCCTTTATTCCTCCCAAGTCTCCTTAATGCACTCGTATACCTAGGTTTCTTTCTTTACATCCATAATTTCTTTTCACTTTACATTTGTTTTTAGTTGTTGTCCTTAGACATTCTGTATAAGAACATCGATTTGAAACAACTAAAAAGGAAGAAATGATGAAAACATCAACACAAGCAACCATATTTTTATATTAATTAAAGTACATGACCATTATGTGTAGACTCTTAGGTAACAAGTGCCATAAACATTTACAAAACCAATTATTTTCACAGAGTAGATTTTTTATTAATATTTTTCCTGAGAGTCTGTGTGAATATGCTGTTGTAACTGAAGTGTGTTGTTGTTGTTGTGTTTGCCTTTTCCTTTTTTGTTTTTGGTGCTATTAAAGGTTCAAGGGGAAACTAAAAAAAAAATGTTTGAGATGGCTACAATATTCACTAGTAAGAAACTTTAAATAAAAGGATTGCTTTATAAAACTCCGTAGCAGGGTGTTTGATTAAAAAAATTAAAGACTTTGTAATATGATATACCATTGTGGGAGAAAAACAGGCAGCTTAGAATGATTTCTTTCTATACTGAGATATAAGCAGTATAACAAACGTTGAACATATAAATATTAAAATGTCATTGTTCAAACAAATGTAACTCGTATACACCAATGTCCATCAATTATTACAATTTATATTTAAGGAATTTTAGGGTTTTTTCTTTACCTTCTGAATCTTCTTTATAATTTTCTAGTGACTTATATGCTATGTTATTGCTATCAGAATTCATATTACTGAGAAAATGGTAAATTTTACTTTTCTATGAATATCACTAACATTACTTTTCAGTAGTTAAAATTCAAGTTGAAACAGAACATCATTATTGAGAAGATAATGAAAATATTAAGACAAATTTGACATTGATTATATTATAAACCAGTGATGTTCTATTATGCCCCAAGAAATAGTTGCAATATATAACAAGGATTGAAAACTGTTTAGGAAATGATAACTACCAGTTTGGAGCATTAAACTGAGTAAATCTCTAAAGAAATATACCTAAGCATATCCTCTATTTGACATCAATATACTTTGATATTTCCCCCTTCCAAAAAACAATATGTAGGAAGGGATTAAAGATTGAGTCAGTTATGTCCAATAGTAGGATTTAGGTGTATCTAGGCTTGTTGCTAAACTGGTATATTGATCCAAGAAAGTTGATGTGACTGCAAATGTGCTGTCTCCTAGGAAAGGACCCACCCAGGAAATAAAGACCTGAGACTTATGAGTAAATTAGTAATTCAGCAAAAAGCATACTGGGATACAGGGGTATATGTAAGCAAAACTTTAAAAAAAAACACAAAAATAAAACTATAAACCCTTAGCCACTCATAAAAACATACTATGTTGGAACTGCCTAAGAAAAAGAAAAAGTAAAGATGCACTTTCTTATTTCTCTGAGAACTACCATACAACCTGGACACCATGATGCCACTGTCATCAATGGACAGTGACATAGCAGTAGTCAACAATGGGAGACTTAGCTGTCCCTTAAGAGACTGCAGTGGATTTTCTATTCCTGATGGAATAATGTAATGACAGGGAGGTGAGAGACAGGAAAGGGGAGGAGAAGAGGTAGAGGAAGGAGGGAAAAAGAGAGAGAAGGGAGAAAGAATGAGTGTTGTCATCTAGAAAAGAATAACAATGGTGTTTAGAAAGAGACTGTTGTACCTGTCAAGAGGAACCGTACCAGGGGCGAGAGCCACATACTCAATGGGAGATAGGAGGAGAGCAAGTTGATTGGAGTTATGCAAGAAAGTAGCAGAAAAGCTCACTAAAAAATATGTTTTTTGTGTGAACCAAAGTCTACCTGGGCATTGTTAGATTTTATTTCATTTTGTTATGGCTGAGGTGGGTTGTGGAGGACATTGTATAGACTATGTATTTTTATTTTAACATCTTTATTAGAGTATAATTGCTTTACAATAGTGTGTCAGTTTCTGCTCTATAACAAAGTGAATCAGTTATACATATACATATGTCCCCATATCTCTTCCCTCTTGCATCTCCCTCCCTCCCACCCTCCCTATCCCACCCCTCTAGGTGGTCACAAAACACCTAACTGATCTCCCTGTGCTCTGCGGCTGCTTCCCACTAGCTATCTATTTTACGTTTGGTAGTGTATATATGTCCATGCCACTCTCTTACTTTGTCCCAGCTTACCCTTCCCCCTCCCCATATCCTCAAGTCCATTCTCTAGTAGGTTTGCAGCTTTATTCCCGTCTTGCCCTTAGGTTATTCTGACCATTTTCTTTTCTTTTTTTTTAGACTCCATATATATGTGTTAGCATACGGTATTTGATTTTCTCTTTCTGACTTACTTCACTGTATGATAGTCTCTAGGTCCATCCACCTCACTACAAATAACTCAGTTTTGTTCCTTTTTATGGCTTAGTAATATTCCATTGTATATATGTGCCACATCTTCTTTATCCATTCATCTGTCGATGGACATTTAGGTTGCTTCCATGTCCTGGCTATTGTAAATAGAGCTGCAATGAACATTTTGGTACAAGACTCTTTTAGAATTATGGATTTCTCAGGGTATATGCCCAGTAGTGCGATTGCAGGGTCATATGGTAGTTCTATTTTTAGTCTTTTAAGGAACTTCCATACTGTTCTCCATAGTGGCTGTATCAATTTACATTCCCACCAACAGTGCAAAAGGGTCCCCTTTTCTCCACACCCTGTTCAGCATTTACTGTTTGTATTTTTTTGATGATGGCCATTCTGACCGGTGTGAGATGATATCTCACTGTAGTTTTGATTTGCATTTCTCTAATAATTAATGATGTTGAGCATTCTTTCATGTGTTTGTTGGCAATCTGTGTATCTTCTTTGGAGAAATGTCTATTTCGGTCTTCTGCCCATTTTTGGATTAGGTTGTTTGTTTTTTTGATATTGAGCTGCATGAGTTGCTTGTATGTTTTGGAGATTAATCCTTTGTCAGTTGCTTCATTTGCAAATATTTTCTCCCATTCTGAGGGTTGTCTTTTCGGCTTGTTTATGGTTTCCTTTCCTATGCAAAAGCTTTTAAGGTTCATTAGGTCCCATTTGTTTATTTTTGTTTTTATTTCCATTTTTCTAGGAGGTGGGTCAAAAAGGATCTTGCTGTGATTTATGTCATAGGGTGTTCTGCCTATGTTTTCCTCTAAGAGTTTGATGGTGTCTCGCCTTACATTTTGGTCTCTAATCCATTTTGAGTTTATTTTGGTGTATGGTGTTAGGGAGTGTTCTAATTTCATTCTTTTCCATGTAGCTGTCCAGTTTTCCCAGCACCACTTATTGAAGAGGCTGTCTTTCCTCCACTGTATATTCTTGCCTCCTTTATCAAAGATAAGGTGACCATATGTGCATGGGTTTATCTCTGGGCTTTCTATCTTGTTCTATTGATCTGTATTTCTGTTTTTGTGCCAGTACCATACTGTCTTGATTACTGTAGCTTTGTAGTAGAGTCTGAAGTCAGGGAGCCTGATTCCTCCAGCTCTGTTTTTCTTTCTCAAGATTGCTTTGGCTATTCGGGGTCTTTTGTGTTTCCATACAAATTGTGAAATTTTTTGTTCTAGTTCTGTGAAAAATGCCAGTGGTAGTTTGATAGGGATTGCACTGAATCTGTAGATTGCTTTGGGTAGTAGAGTCATTCTCACAATGTTGATTCTTCCAATCCAAGAACATGGTATATCTCTCCATCTCTTTGTATCATCCTTAATTTCTTTCATCAGTGCCTTATAATTTTCTGCATACAGGTTTTTTGTCTCCTTAGGTAGGTTTATTCCTAGATATTTTATCCTCTTTGTTGCAGTGGTAAATGGGAGTGTTTTCTTAATTTCACTTTCAGATTTTTCATCATTAGTGTGTAGGAATGCCAGAGATTTCTGTGCATTAATTTTGTATCCTGCTACTTTACCAAATTCATTGATTAGCTCTAGTAGTTTTCTGGTAGCATCTTTAGGATTCTCTATGTATAATACCATGTCATCTGCAAACAGTGACAGCTTCACTTCTTCTTTTCCAATTTGGATTCCTTTTATTTCTTTTTCTTCTCTGATTGCTGTGGCTAAAACTTCCAAAACTATGTTGAATAATAGTGGTGAGAGTGGGCAACCTTGTCTTGTTCCTGATCTTAGTGGAAATGGTTTCAGTTTTTCACCATTGAGAACGATATTGGCTGTGGGTTTGTCATATATGGCCTTTATTATGTTGAGGAAAGTTCCCTCTGTGCCTACTTTCTGGAGGGTTTTTATCATAAATGAGTGTTGAATTTTATCGAAAGCTTTTTCTGCATCTATTGAGATGATCATATGGTTTTTCTCCTTCATTTTGTTAATACGGTGTATCACGTTAACTGATTTGCGTATGCTGAAGAATCCTTGCACTCCTGGGATAAAACCCACTTGATCATGGTGTATGATCCTTTTAATGTGCTGTTGGATTCTGTTTGCTAGTATTTTGTTGAGAATTTTTGCATCTATGTTCATCAGTGATATTGGCCTGTTGTTTTCTTTCTTTGTGACATCTTTGTCTGGTTTTGGTATCTGAGTGTTGGTGGCCTTGTAGAATGAGTTTGGGAGTGTTCCTCCCTCTGCTATATTTTGGAAGAGATTGAGAAGGATAGGTGTTAGCTCTTCTCTAAATGTTTGAAAGAATTTGCCTGTGAAGCCTTCTGGTGCTGGTCTTTTGTTTGTTGGAAGATTATTAATCACAGTTTCAATTTCAGTGCTTGTGATTGGTCTGTTCATATTTTCTATTTCTTCCTGGTTCAGTCTCAGAAGGTTGTGCTTTTCTAAGAATTTGTCCATTTCTTCCAGGTTGTCCATTTTATTGGCATATAGTTGCTTGTAGTAATCTCTCATGATCCTTTGTATTTCTACAGTGTCATTTGTTACTTCTTTTTCATTTCTAATTCTACTGGTTGAGTCTTCTCCCTTTTTTTCTTGATAAGTCTGGCTAATGGTTTATCAATTTTGTTTATCTTCTCAAAGAACCAGCTTTTAGTTTTATTGATCTTTGCTATCATTTCCTTCATATCTTTTTCATTTATTTCTGATCTGATCTTTATGATTTCTTTCCTCCTGCTAACTTTGAGGTTTTTTGTGTTCTTTCTCTAATTGCTTTAGGTGTAAGGTTAGGTTGTTTATTTTAGATGTTTCTTGCTTCCTAAGGTAGGCTTGTATAGCTATAAACTTCCCTCTTAGAACTGCTTTTGCTGCATCCCATAGGTTTTGGGTCGTTGTGTTTTCATTGTCATTTGTTTCTAGGTATTTTTTGATTTCTTCTTTGATTTCTTCAGTGATCCCTTGGTTATTAAGTAGTGTGTTGTTTAGCCTCCATGTGTTTGTATTTCTTACAGATTTTTTCCTGTAATTGATATCTAGTCTCATAGCATTGTGGTTGGAAAAGATACTTGATACAATTTCAATTTTCTTAAATTTACCAAGGCTTGATTTGTGATCAAGATATGATCTATCCTGGAGAATGTTCCATGAGCACTTGAGAAGAATGTGTATTCTGTTTTTTTTGGATGGAAGGCCCTATAAATATCAATTAAGTCTATGTAGTTTAATGTGTCATTTAAAGCTTGTGTTTCCTTATTTATTTTCATTTTGGATGATGTGTCCATTGGTGAAAGTGGGGTGTTAAGGTCCCCTACTATGATTGTGTTACTGTTGATTTCCCCTTTTATGTCTGTTAGTATTTGCCTTATGTATTGAGGTGCTCCTATGTTGGGTGCATAAATATTTACAATTGTTATATCTTCTTCTTGGATCAATCCCTTGATCATTCTGTAGTGTCCTTCTTTGTCTCTTGTAATAGTCTTTGTTTTAAAGTCTATTTTGTCTGATATGAGAATTGCTACTCCAGCTTTCTTTTGATTTCCATTTGCATGGAATATCTTTTTCCATCCCTTCACTTTCAGTCTGTATGTGTCCCTAGGTCTGGAGTGGGTCTCTTGTAGACAGCATATATATGGGTCTTGTTTTTGTATCCATTCAGCCAGTCTATGTCTTTTGGTTGGAGCATTTAATCCATTTACATTTAAGGTAATTATCAATATGTATGCTCCTATTACCATTTTCTTAATTGTTTTGTGTTTGTTATTGTAGGTCTTTTCCTTCTCTTGTGTTTCCTGCCTAGAGAAGTTCCTTTAGCATTTGTTGTAAAGCTGGTTTGGTGGTGCTGAACTCTCTTAGCTTTTGCTTCTCTGTAAAGGTTTTAATTTCTTTGTCAAATCTGAATGAGATCCTTGCTGGGTAGAGTAATCTTGGTTGTAGGTTTTTCTTTTTTGTCACTTTAAATATGTCCGGCCAGTCCCTTCTGGCTTGCAGAGTTTCTGCTGAAAGATCAGCTGTTAACCTTTTGGGGATTCCCTTATGTGTTACTTGTTGTTTTTCCCTTGCTGCTTTTAATATTTGTTCTTTGTATTTAAGTTTTGATAGTTTGATTAATATGTGTCTTGGCATGTTTCTCCTTGGATTTATCCTGTATGGGACTCTCTATGCTTCCTGCACTTGATTAACTATTTCCTTTCCCATATTAGGGAAGTTTTTAACTATAATCTCTTCAAATATTTTCTCAGTCCCTTTCTTTTTCTCTTCTTCCTCTGGGACCCCTATACTTCGAACGTTGGTGTGTTTAATATTGTCCCAGAGGTCTCTGAGATTGTCCTCAATTCTTTTCATTCTTTTTTCTTTATTCTGCTCTGCAGTGGTTATTTCCACTATTTTATCTTCCAGGTCACTTATCCGTTCTTCTGCTTCTGTTATTCTGCTATTGATCCCTTCCAGGAATTTTTAATTTCATTTATTGTGTGTTCATCTCTGTTTGTTTGCTCTTTAGTTGTTCTAGGTCCTTGTTAAACGTTTCTTGTATTTTCCCCATTCTATTTCCAAGATTTTGGATCATCTTTACTCTCATTATTCTGAATTCTTTTTCAGGTAGACTGCCTATTTCCTCTTCATTTGTTAGGTCTGGTGGGTTATTGCCTTGCTCCTTCATCTGCTGTGTGTTTCTCTATCTTCTCATTTTGCTTAACTTACTGTGTTTGGGGTCTCCTTTTCGCAGGCTGCAGGTTCCTAGTTTCCGTTGTTTTTGGTGTCTGTCCCCAGCGGGTAACTTTGGTTAAGTGGGTTGTGTAGGCTTCCTGGTGGAGGGGACTAGTGCCTGTGTTCTGGTGGATGAGGCTGGATCTTGTGTTTCTGGTGGGCATGTCCACATCTGGTGGTGTGTTTTGGGGTGTCTGTGGCCTTATAATGATTTTAGGCGCCTCTGTGCTAATGGATGGCATTCTATTCCTGTCTTGCTAGTTGTTTGGTATAGGGTGTCCTGCACTCCAGCTTGCTGGTGGTTGAGTGGAGCTGGGTATTGGCGTTGAGATGGAGATCTCTGGGAGATTTTTGCCATTTGATATTACATGGAGCTGGGAGGTCTCTTGTGGACCAGTGTCCTGAACTTGGCTCTCCCACCTCAGTGGCACAGCCCTGACGCCTGGCTGGAGCACCAAGAGCCTGTCCTCCACACGGCTCAGAATAAAAGGGAGAAAAAAAAGAAAGAAAGAAAGAAGATAAAATAAAAAAATAAAATAAAGTTGTTAAAATAAAAAATAATTAAGAAAAAAAATTCTTTTTAAGTAATTAAAAAAAAAAAGGACAGACAGAACCCTAGGACAAACAGTAAAAGCAAAGCTATACAGACAAAATCACACACAGAAGCATACACATACACACTCACAAAAAGAGAAAAAGGGGAAAAAATATATATATCCTTGTTCCCAAAGTCCACCTCCTGAATTTGGGATGATTCATTGTCTATTCAGGTATTCCACAGATGCAGGTACATCAAGTTGATCGTGGAGAGTTAATCTGATGCTCCTGAGGCTGCTGAGAGAAATTTCCCTTTCCCTTCTTTGTTTGCACAGCTCCTGGCAGCTTTGGATTTGGGCCCGCCTCTGCGTGTAGGTCGCCTGAGGGCGTCTGTTCTTCTGCTCAGACAGGACAGGGTTAAAGGAGCAGCTGATTCAGGGGCTCTGGCTCACTCAGGCCGGGGGGAGGGAAGGGTAAGGATGCCGGGCGAGCCCGGCATCAGAGGCCAGCATGACGTTGCAACAGCCTGAGGAGCGCCGTGCGTTCTCCTGGGGAAGTTGTCCCTGGATCACGGGACCCTGGCAGTGGCGGGCTGCACAGGCTTTTTGGTGGTGGCAGCAGCAGCCTTAGCGTCTCACGCCCGTCTCTGGGGTCCGCGCTGATCGCCGCGGCTCGCGCCCGTCTCTGGAGCTCGTTTAGGCGGCGCTCTGAATCCCTTCTCCTCGCGCACCAGGAAACAAAGAGGCAAGAAAAAGTCCCTTGCCTCTTCGGCAGTTCCAGACTTTTTCCCGGACTCCCTCCCGGCCAGCTGTGGCGCACTAGCCCCTTCAGGCTGTGTTCACGCCGCCAACCCCAGTCCTCTCCCTGGGATCCGACCGAAGCCCGAGCCTCAGCTCCCAGCCCCCACCCGCCCTGGCGGGTGAGCAGACAAGCCTCTTGGGCTGGTGAGTGCTGGCCCACACTGATACTCTGTGCGGGAATCTCTCCGCTTTGCCCTCCGCACCCCTGTGGCTGCGCTCTCCTCCGTGGCTCCGAAGCTTCCCCCCTCCGCCACCCACAGTTTCCGCCCACGAAGGGGCTTCCTAGTGTGTGGAAACCTTTCCTCCTTCACAGCTCCCTCCCACTGGTGCAGGTCCCATCCCTATTCTTTGCTCTGTTTTTTCTTTTTTCTTTTGCCCTACCCAGGTACATGGGAGTTTCTTGCCTTTTGGGAGGTCTGAGGTCTTCTGCCAGTGTTCAGTAGGTGTTCTGCCCACATGTAGATGTATTTCTGATGTATTTGTGGGGAGGAAGCTGATCTCCGCATCTTACTCTTCCGCCATCTTGAAGCTCCTCCCCGAGACTATGTATTTTATATTGACATGTTCGGGCTAAAAACAGTGAACTTTTATTCAAATTGTATACATAGGAAATAAAGTTCTGAGAAGTATGTATTATATTTAATTCCTAAAGAAAAACTATTGATTCTCTATCATTAAATATGAAAGTGGGCTCAAGTGGAATAGGAGAATTCTTAAATAATAGATTGTCATATCCTAAGAATATTCATAAAAGCTCCAGAATAATTGTCTTAAAAAGCAGCTATGGGACTTCCCTGGTGGTGCGGTGGTTAAGAATCCGCCTGCCAATGCAGAGGACACAGGTTCAAGCCCTGGTCCAGGAAGATCCCACATGCTGTGAAACAACTAAGCCCGTGTGCCACAACTACTGAGCCTGCACTCTAGGTCCTGTGAGCCACAACTACTGAGCCCACGTGCCACAACTACTGAAGCCCGTGCTCCACAACAAGAGAAGCCACCACAGTGAGAAGCCTGCACACCGCAACAAAGAGTAGCCCCCACTAGCTGCAACCGGAGAAAGCCCGTGTGAAGCAATGAAGACGCAATGCAAATAAAAATAAATAATAAATAAATAAATTTATTTTAAAAAAAAAGACATGAACCTTAAAAAAAAAAAAAAAAGCAGCTATGATTGATGTTTTGGCCTAACTGATTGCACTAATAGTTTGCCTATAGACAGGTGTCAGCAAAGACTAAAAAAGAACATTTTTTTTCTTATAGTGCACAGAAAAAAGTACATTTATAAAAATTATGATGACTACAGTTTCTTGAACTGTTTTGTTTCCTTATTAATACATATGACCCAGAAAGACTCAATTACAAAGACTGTCATATTTTCATCATGGAAAGCATATATAACATTTTCACAAGATACTTTGAAATGCCTCCAAGTTGTTTCTGGCAAAACAGCATCCCAAATTATAAATTATTCTCTCATGCATTTCAAGTTAAAATTACACTAAATACATGTAAAAATAACATATGTTGGGTAAAATGACTTGCTTTCACAACCATGAGAAACTGCTTTGCTTTATTCCAAATGCAACCATGAAATTCTAAGAGCAATAAGCATGTCTTTTTTCATTTTTGTTTTGCTCACAATGCCTAGTATGGTAACTGACATGAATCAGAGGCTCACTAAATGTGAGTTGATTTACTGCTAGTATTGATTTTTATAAATATAGGTATAGGTGTAGATAATATAAACATAGATATAGATAGATAAAGATAGCTGTTTATATCTATCTTTTAAAAACATTTATATACTTCTTGAAACTATAATAGTATCATGAGTTTGAGCTTCACTGGGAAGTTGAATTTTAGTGGCTGAGTTCATTTCAAAGCATTCTGTAGGAAACTCATACCATAGTAAGAATCATTATTAAATGATTCCTAAACATCATTAAATATTATTAAATATATTTATAATATATATTAAATATAATTAAATATATTATATTGTATACTTACTAAAATTGAATTATATAAATTATTATTAAATATAATTCAGGAATAATATTTAAAGAAGGAAAAGCAAAAAAAAAAAAAGCCAAAAACAGAAATAAGACAAAGGCCAGAAAGTTTTGGCTTATGAATAACCAATCCAAATTCTTTTTAAAATAAGCCCAAATGAAAAAAGAATTCTGAAGCACTAGAGACTTAAGAGACTTGAACTGCTAATGACTACAATACCACAGGCCTGTATTATGTGTTTTAACTGCTCTTCACAAATCATTCATCTATGATATGCTTGATAAAGCAAATGCTGCATTATTAGAGAAAGAAATGGTAAAAGACTCTCTGATAGTGGCTTATGCTCAAATCAATAACTTCCAAGGACCTCTCCATTGAATACTGAAGAATCTAGACATATTTTTTTTCATATATATAGGATAAAGAAAGGAAATTCATAGAGACAAATGTAGAACCCAAGAGAATAGAGATCATTTATTTCCAGTATCATAGTAAATCAAACTATGTGGGCCAATTCACTCCCCACAGAGTGTTTTAATTGGAATCATGTTAAAAAGTGTACTTCGGGGAGATTTAACATCTTAAAGATATGTAGGACTTCTTATTCATGAACAAAAGTGTGTGTCCGATTTTAGTGAATACTCTCTATCCCAACTTACAAAGTTTTATATATCTTTAATATAAATTTTTGGACTAAGTATATTTAATGTAATTTTAAATGTATTATATTTCAGTAGCATACCTAGCATATTTGGTACTTGTATAAGGAATCATTTTAGCACTCCTTTCCGTACAGAAATAAGTAATAGATTTTAGTAATATACTATGTTAACATAATTTTGGTTTTCATATTTAAATTTTTTTCAAATAAGGATAGAATTTACAATGTTAAATATGTATTCTAAAAAAGCTTCATGATATAGGGAAGATAAAGCTGAGAAATCAATTAAGAATGCTCCTCCAAAAATCCTACGAAGACACTATGAGTATTTGAGTTGCCCATTTAATTAAAAATACACGCCTAGTTCAATGAGTATTTCTGCCTTATATCTCTTTGAATAATTATAAATTAGCTTTTTATATAGATTTTGCTTTTATGTATGTGAATCTCATTTAAAATTACCAATCAATTTCACCACTCGGTTCCACCATCTAAGAAATATGGAACTGATAATTAAGTTGAGGAACCGAAGTTGTCATGGGTTTATTCACCTATACAGGAATATTTGAGTTGATAGTCTGTCATTTTGAAAGGAGAGAATCTTTTTAAATAGACTCATTTTGGAAAATTCTAAGAAGGATATATATCAGGCCAGATTTTGTGAAAAGGATAGTTTAACTCACAGGTTTATCACTAGATGAGGCAACTGATGAGTATAGGGGAATAGAGAGGTGTGACTGTACCCCAATCAGAAGAAGGCACAACATTGCTGGAATGTCATCTGGGAAGACTAAAATGACAGATATAGGCTGAGAAGCCTATTTATAACTAACAAAATTGAGTCTTTGGTAAAAAGCGAGAAGTCTTTGAATCCTCAAGTTACCAGCATTCATTTCAAAGCAGTGAATCTGGGGAAATCTGAGATTATATCTTCAGAAGTCTTTTTTTTCAAAACTGTTTAGACATTTAAAAATTCTCACTTCTCAAAGAATATATGCATATGTCCTGGGATGGTGGTGAAACTGCAAGTTCGTAGTTCCCATTGTTTATGGTGTCTGCCCCCAGTGGGTGATGCTGGTTCAATGGGTTGTGTAGACTTCCTGGTGGTGGGGACTGGTGCCTGTGTTCTGGTGGATGAGGCTGGATCTTGCCTTTCTGGTGGGCAGGACCACATCCGGTGGTGTGTTTTGGGGTGTCTGTGACCTTATTATGATTTTAGGCAGCCTCTCTGCTAATGGGTGGAGTTGTGTTCCTGTCTTGCTAGTTGTTTGGCCTAGGGTGTCCAGCACTGTAGCTTGCTGGTTGTTGAGTGGAGCTGGGTCTTACTGTTGAGATGGAGATGTCTGGGAGAGCTTTTGCTGTCTGATATTACATGGATCCAGGAGTTCTCTGGTGGACCAATGTCCTGAACTCAGCTCTCCCACCTTAGAGGCACTGGCCTGACAACCAGCCAGAGCACCAGGACCCTGTCAGCCACATGGCTCAGAAGAAAAGGGAGAAAAAAAGAAAGAAAGAAAGAAGAAAGAAAGAAAGAAAGAAAGAAAGAAAGAAAGAAAGAAAGAAAGAGAGAAAGAAAGAATGAAAGAAAGAAAGAAAAGAAAAGAAAGTTATTAAAATAAAAACTAATTATTAGTAATTTAAAAAATTTAAAAGTAATTTAAAAAGTGAAAGAAAGGAAGAAGAGAGCAACCAAACCAAAAAACAAATCCACCAATGATAACAAGTGCTAAAAATTATACTAAAAACAAACAAACAAAAAAACAGACAGATAGAACCCTAGGACAAATGTTAAGAGCAAAGCTATACAGACAAAATCACACAAAGAACCATACACATACACACTCACAAAAATAGAAAAAAATGAAAAAATATATATATATGTTTGCTTCCAAAGTCCACCACCTCAATTTGGGATGATTCGTTGTCTATTCAGGTATTCCACCAATGCAGGGTACATCAAGTTGATTGTGGAGATTTAATCTGCTGCTCCTGAGGCTTCTGGGAGAGATTTCCCTTTCTCTTCTTTGTTCGCACAGCTCCTGGGCTTCAGCTTTGGATTTGGCCCCGCCTCTGCATGTAGGTCTCCTGAGGACGTCTGTTCCCACCCAGACAGGATGGGGTTAAAGGAGCGGCTGATTAGGGGTCTCTGACTCACTCAGGCCAGGTGGAAGGAGGGTTATGGAATGCGGGGCAAGCCTGCACCAGCAGAGGTCTTCTGCCAGCATTCAGTAGGTGTTCTGTAGGGGTTTTTCCACATGCAGATGCATTTCTGATACATTTGTGGGGAGGAAGGTGATCTCCACGTCTTACTCTTCTGCCCATTCTTCATTATTATCATTATCGTTATGTATCCCTGGTTTAACTTGTCTATGATGAAAACATTTCATACCACCAATTTTCTTTGTTTTTCAGTGTAGAAGTGATTTTATTTTATTCTTTTTATTATTATATTATTAGTGATAATTTCTTGAGTAAAAAGGAAAAATGTTCCCTTGTAAATAATTTGTAATCATAAAAGCTGGGTTTGAAAATGGGATTGGTACAGATATTTTATCAATCTCCTATCCTCACTTCTAGTGTTCAGAAATGAAATGGAAACACAGGGGACAAAAGACAAAGCCACTTTATTAATTTCTGGGAAATATTCTAATAGATTTTGATGAAATTCATAGCTCAGTTCAAAATGCATAACCAGGACCTCCAGTAGTCTTTAACTTGAAATTAAGAATGGCAACTCTGTAGAACAGGCTAACCTCAAGTAACCAGTAAGTCCCACACAGAGATGCTAGAAGAGAGCAATAGACTGAACCTTCCTCGAGTGGCAAACCTTGGTAGCATCTATTGCAGATGGTAGAACAACCAAGCATATTACATATACATAGGAAGTAGCATGAAAGTCTAGAGGGTGGATTCTACCTTTAAGACACATTAAAATGGTTGCCAATGAAATACCTTAGCTCCAAAAAATGCTGTCTCTTCAGTAATTTTAAATGTATAATCTATACAATACCTTAGATTGCATATTCACGCTAATGGAGTTAATTATCAACTGACTATTATTGCCTACCTCTACACAAATCACAGCTGTATTCTACATGACTCTCTTGAATCCTAGATCTTATCCTGATTAATAACTCAAACTTCACCAGTGTCTTTCTAAAAAAGCTTTCCCTTCATGTGCACATCTATCATCAACAGCAAATCAACAATTCATTGAACGCCTGTGAGACCCAAGCACTGTTCTAAGTACTTACAATTATCCTTTTAAAAAAAAGCAATAACAACTAAAAACAAGTAAGCATCAAATATTTTTGCCTTCATGTAGTTTACGTTCTTGTAAAGGGAGATAAAGAAAATGGTCATTTGAGCTGAGAATTGAAGGAAGCAATAGAGGTAGCCATTGGTATAGCTGGTGAAGAGCATTCCAGGTTATTGTTCAAAGATGAGACACAACCACAGTAGTAGGGCCAACTAGCATGGCTGGAACAGAGTGAAAGAGATGGAGAATATTTGCGGATTAGGTTAGTGAGATGAGTAACTTCTAATCAATTACCATACCCTGTTGATTCACCTTTCTAAATATTTATTATACATATTCTCTCTCTCACATCTCTATTGACACTATTCTACATAAATCCCCATCATCTTTTGGTTGAATTATTACAATTGTATACTTATGTTACTAAAGCTTTAATGTAATGATATCTTCCATGGGAAACTTGTTAGAGCT
This sequence comes from Balaenoptera borealis, assembly GCF_965194805.1. Lineage (NCBI taxonomy): Eukaryota > Metazoa > Chordata > Mammalia > Artiodactyla > Balaenopteridae > Balaenoptera > Balaenoptera borealis. Next base: position 48,972,906 of record NC_138863.1, on the reverse strand, counting down.
CTTTAAATGTGGAAATTTGAGTAAAACATTCTAACTTCCATGATTCTAACCTTAGTCCCCTAATTTGATCTGTCAAATGCAGGTAGAAAATTCTTGCAAACAAGCCAATCTGATTTATAGTAATGCCACTGCTGAGAAAGGTCTTCAAAGCTACATTAAATGGGCTTGCCCTCCCTCTTGCAGCCCTCTTCTGTTGTTCAAGCTGTTCCTCCTTTTTCTCACCACCTTCCGCCACTCTCGCCACTCTCGTCTTTCCGTGTCTTACATGCCCTCATCTCTTTCCTATCCTCAAGCATTCGTTTACATCATTCCCTCTGTTGAATGTCTTCTTTGTGCTGCATTCTATTCATCTTTCGGGGCACTGCTTAGAAGGCCACTTACTGAAGATAGTTCCTTTGATTCCTTCTTTTATTTTGGCAATCTAAATTAGTTATACCCTTGTTATTTCTTCTCAGAACACATGTTGTCCTTCTCCATATTCCATTACCAGAATTTGTAATTTTACATTTATTTTTATATCTGCAGTAACTCTACTTTAAATATGTGCGTCTTGAGGACACATCTATTTTGCTTACCCTTTGCATTCCAGAGCCTAACATGGTACTCATTATGGAGTAAGTGCTCAGTGAAAATTTGTTCAAATAATATTAATATATTGCTAATAACATTTATTTCCTGATTACCTAAATATGGAGTAAGTAATGAGTCAGATATATATACAGATATATATACAGATCAAAATTTTATGAATCATATATCGTAGTGCTCTTTGTAAATTGTAAAATTCAGATTAAGACCTTTAAAATGACCCCAAAAATCACAAAGTTATAAAGTTTAGGTACAGGTAGAAACCAAGAATGCCAAATTCTGTGCCTTTTCCTCACATTTCTCTGTCATCCTCTAAAACCAGAATTCTTTTATTTTGAAGGGAATGTATGGGGTTGTATTAATGCCAAAATTAGTAGAAAATGAAGCAATCATTTTAGGAGTAGTATTTGACACTATTGTTGGTGCTTGATTTCATGCTGAAGTATTAGCTTCTTAGCTCTATTCAAGATTTAAAATGTGTGAGTTCTCTGGGTATCTGCCAAGAGATGCATGTCACAGAAACCACCAAGAAGCTCTTGTAAATAATCAAGTTACATTAAGCTTTATTGGTTTCCTTAGTAACACACCTATTGCTGACACTGACAACCTAGAGACAAGCTGCTTCTCCTAAAAATGATATTTCATGGCTTTCAAAACCTTGCTGGCTCCCTTGATGGCAAAACTTTCCAAGACTTACTGAATACCGACAGTTAATACTATTGCACCTTCCTAAAATGTACACTTCACCTTATTCATCTTGTTCCCTCTAAGAGATCACTGTGCTTCTCTTTTTATAAATGAATGTACTTCCATATATTAAAATTGGAAGGTTTTTTTTAACATGATTATTTGTAAGAATTCTATTTATATTTTCTAAAAGCTAATAATGGAGAGTTTGTTCTTCGTAGATTGATGTTTTTATCATTGACATTATGGTATTTTTTCTATTGAAAAAAGACATTCAAAACTCCTATCTTACAGCCTTCTTTTGTTAGATTTGCAGCCGTATCTTTACCTCACTTTTTTTGCTCTTTATTTCATTAAGCTGTTGGATCACTTTAACCTTTATTTCATCAGTTTTAACTATAAAGTTATTGGCATTTTAAATGAAATAGTTTGTTATTATTACTTTTATGTTGATTTTACTTAAATCCCACAGTTTAGAGTGTTTTAATATATACAAAGTGCCACAAGTCATATATATTTCTGTAAAGGTACTTTAGGCATCTTGATTAAATTGAGAGCATTCCAAAGCCTTTGTTCTCATAATGTGTCTCAGAGGATGCTCTTTGATGAACTTCTTTGGGGAAAGGAGTGTTCTGAAAAGTTGCCTGAGAGCATGATGGTTGAGGGGTTATATAATGTGATGAAATTCCATACCATATGCTTCCTGTAGTTTGAAATGATTTTTAAGTCTTCAGATTTGGAAGAATATTGACTTAGCTTCCAACATTCTTTAGGTATTCAAACCCACCTTATTCATGTATAGATGCCTTGCCCTCCTGTCAGAGCACCTGAACTGGATTCCTCTACGTATTTTTAGCACCTACTTAAGTCAGAATAAGACAAAGAATGGCTAGGAATCAAAAAATAGTGTTCTATTGTAAATTACTTAGAGGGGATGTAGGTTTTCATCTGTGACAATCACAGTCACCTGTACTTATCCTGGTTTGTGCCTTAGGCTGACTACAAGGAAAGGAGTGAGATGTGAACCTTGTCAAAAAACCAAATTTTGGTGATAAGACCTTCCTACCTGGTTCCCCATCTTGGGCATTATAATCTTTAATGCAATAGTTAGGCAGAATTCAACTAGTCCAAATAGCTATTTGTAACAAGGCCAAGAATTTAAAGCCAAATTAAGCAATTCTCAAAAGATGCTTAATTACTCGCAGGTGATGTTGCCAGGCAACCACTTCACCTTCTGATTCCGCTGCTTCACGTAAGTGTGGTACTCTGTTCTATTGTTACTGAATGTTAAAAGAGATGGAGAAGTTCAGTATGAAGAATTTATTTTAAACCAGGTGAAAACAGAAAGTTAGAGAAAGAGATTTTAAAATTCAGTTCTGAATTAAAAGATCTCCAAGCATGGTTTTAAAGTTTTTTTCCCTGGTATGAGAAATTATTTTTAGTGAATAGAAAGTTAAGATGGAGTTTCAATAAGAACAGAAAAGTTATTTGAAGAAAAAGTGTTATATTTGAAGTCATAAATTTTTTAGAGCTGATGTGCTGGGCGACAGGATCAATGAGATGTGCCATTGGACAGACCCAGGAGTTCCCACAGTTGCAGGTCCCTGCTGTTTCAATAGAATTGCCAAGGACAACAACTCCTAAAGATATTACTTCAAACTTTCTAAAACTGAATTACTGTTCCCACATTGCCTTTAATTTGCAAATGTCAGTTCTCGGCCTTCCATTTAGAACCTTGAAGTTTTCCTGATAAGAATTTGCTGTTTCTTGTTGAACTATGAATAATTTACCCATGGCCATGGCTCTGATGTTGTTTTATAGGCTACATAAAGTTGCAATACCATTTCTAAGCTGTTTTAGCATGTCATTTCACAAACCAGCTTTCCATTTTCCCAGGTCTTCAAGCGAGTTACAATTCACATGGATACTGTTTTTTGAAGTGGCCTGGATGGCACGGGCTTCCCCATATATTTGATATCAAGGGATAGCTCCATCCTCATGTACCACTAGTTGACAACTGCACTTGAATCCATTCCTATATTCCTTCCTATAGGACAGCTAGATCAGTGAATATTAAGGTGAGCATTGCATATTATACATATGATTCAACTATGTTTTGTGTCAGTAAAATTCATAAATTATCAATATTAATACAATCATTCACTTATTCAGTGACTCAACAAATACTAATTGTCTACTGAGTGCCAAACACCATTCCATGAAGTTTCTTAACAGATGAGTACTCATTTGCCTTTTAGCAGTCTGCCTTGGAAGGGAATGTTCCTACTCATTTCTTGTTGATCTTCAGATTCTTTGCTCCTTAGCCAAGATATAACATTATTTTTCTGTGCTAATCAAAGCAAAATGGTAAACTAATGTATAGAAGACTCTCTCTAAACTTCTAATTAATGAACTTGCCAGATTATCCAATGTCCCGTTTTTATTGTAAAATGGTCTGTGCCATGTCCATTGTACACTAAAGATTTATGGCTAGTAGTTTACTAGAGGCACACCTACACACATATGCACCTACCAATTGAGATGGATATTTATCAAAAATTACAACCTATTTTATTAACAACCTGCTTATATGTATTGCATTTGGTATTAAAATTATATAATAGGATAAAATATACTTAAAAATAAGAATATAAAGGCAAAAAACTGGTTATCTTTTCCTATGGAAAAATTTTATGATCTACAAAGTCATGATTTAACAAAAGTCCAAGAAAGAACTGTTTTAACACCCATAAAAGACAAACAAATCATAACCATCTAAAAAGACCCTCTACTAGGATTGTTTCTCAAATATCTCTGCATCCAAAATCTACATTTAGAAAATAGGAACTGCTAGCTAAGACAATAAACTCTGTGAGATCTATGGTTTTTCTGAGAGTCTTACATTAATGTACTGCATGGTGTACTATTCACTCATAAATTCCTCTATTAGAATTTGAAGTTTAATATCAAGCAGGAAACACTCATTTCTAAACAATTTTCAATTAATCTGGACTATAAAAATAACCATCCTGAAAGGATAAAGTTGGTAGAAGGGTACAGTTGGTAGAAAATTGTATTTATGACAATTTTAAGTAGGCTGTTTAATCTGGTCAAAAAAAGAAACAAATAGTGGTCAAATAAATTTGATAGCCTTACATGGGGGCATTCTTCTCTTAGCTATGCACCACGCATATTAATTGTTATGAAGAATTCTAAAATAAAGAAATCTCTTTAATTTGTTCATAACTTAGCATTCCCCATCACCTTTGACTGTTGTTCTTAGCTTTACATAGAAACTAATGACATCCCAAGAACTAGTGATTGTGAAACACAGTTTTAGAAATGCTGAGCTACAAAATGCCTTTTGTATGCATCTATGGATTTTAGCAGTTTATGTGAAATTCATCCACATCATTGTGGATTACACACATACCAGGTGTAAATGAAAATCTGTTACTGAAGTAATGATTTGAAAGTGGCCATATACTATTGAGAACACTCTCTACAAAATGAAAATCTCAAAACATCCAAGATTTCTCTAAGTTCTTACACTGGGCAGATACAGCATGGAGGACATATTTTCTTAAAGCCTGATTTCAAATATTGGTCTTATTCTATTCCTGTGTTTTTGGTTTAAAGATTACTGTAAAAGTAGTGGTAGGAATAGAGAAAATACATACACTTTGTATTAGTATTACAGGATCTGAATTTGGGAAATTTTTATTGTAAACCAGTGTGAAAATGAGTTTTTTCCAATAACCCAAAATGCTTTAGATAGGATTTAGGATTTTAGAAATAAAGGTAGATGGGGCTTTCCCATGTAAAGCAATAAGAGAAGTATGTGGAGCAGTGTGTTCAGACAGGGATCAACCATGTTCATCAATCTTTTCACCCTTCTCTACATGCAAATATAATTAATAAATGTCATGTGCATCAGAATAAAGGCATGCCTTTCACACTATAAATATTACATTATCATTATTCAACAAAGAGAATATAAATATGCTTACTCTTATGTCAAGCAGATTCAGGTTGATGTAAAGTGTTGCCAGAATATGCATACACTTGAACATAACTATATCTGCTGCCACATAATTCATATTCTTAATGCAGAACTTGGCACAGGTGGATTTTTTGTTGAGGGTGTGTCATATCTTACATTCTAGGCAATAGCTTTTTGATGAATAGTATAAAATGAACTACCTTTTGCACTCTGGTGCATCATAAAAGTCCAGGAACAGATAGGCAATGTCATCTGCATATACCATGATGTAGATTTTTAAAAATTTATTTGGCAGTAAGCCCAAATAATAGAATCAGTCAGATTAATACACAGATTTCAGATTAAAGCTAATTTTATGTATCCAAGTATACATATATATGTATGAGTGTGAGCATATATACATGCACACAGATGCATACATATTCACATTATTGATACTTTGCCTCATATTTAAGATTATAGTTTGGGTAGAAATGTTACAAATGCTATTCTTAGTGGTCTTACCATATGCTGTCAGCACTGCTAATGTAATTAAAGTTGACACAAGAATAGCAATCTATATTGTAAAATCATGTATGTATAAGAAACCAGGAAAGGTCAAAGAACCTCAGAATTTCAGAAACAGAAGAGGGGACCTGAGTGTAAGGCATTTTAGAGATCTCAGCCAAATAAGTCTATGGATTTAAGCTTTAGTTTTCCATCACTGATATGAATGATTTACCCTATAGGTGCCCATTTCCTTTGAGCTTTCCTAACAGATGATTTATTCTCTACTACTTCTTTTTCATTCCTCATAGGATTTTTTTTTTTTTTAAAGAAATTCACGTTCTTTTATTTATTTATTTATTTATTTATGACTGTGTTGAGTCTTCGTTTCTGTGCGAGGGCTTTCTCCAGTCGCGGCAAGTGGGGGCCACTCTTCATCGCGGTGCGCGGGCCTCTCACCATTGCGGCCTCTCTTGTTGTGGAGCACAGGCTCCAGACGCGCAGGCTCAGTTATTGTGGCTCACGGGCCCAGCTGCTCCGCGGCACGTGGGATCCTCCCAGACCAGGGCTCGAACCCGTGTCCCCTGCATTGGCAGGCAGACTCCCAACCACTGCGCCACCAGGGAAGCCCCTCATAGGATTATTTTACTCTTAGTTTCTACATTTTCATAACTTCAGATTAAAATCACTACACCATGGTATCTTCTAGCTCATGTATGTTTTCAGTTTCAACTCCTGCTAATGGTTGATTAAGTTTATATTTCTCATTTCATCTTCCTGAGAATGAAAAACTATGACATTCCAGCTATATTTTCACAGGGTACAATTCACAATGACCAAACACCCAAATGTAGCTTGGGTTACCTGCTTTCAGGTGTCCAATCGTCTTTAATGGTGGGATGGGGATCATGTGGCTTGTACAGATGACACCATATGAAGATCAGCAGGTGGAGTGGGACCACAGAGAGCTCTTCCTGGGGTGTCAGGATCCATGATGGGCACATGAATGAAAGTCTAATTATGTTCTGCTATAATTATATTTTGAAGTTAATGCTTCAGTTTTTCTATATTTACTAACTGAAATGTGATGAGTTGCTATGCAAATACACATTGGATGCTCCTCCGGTGAAATATACTTGCACAGAAAAAAAGAATTAAAAGTCTCTGTGCGTATTTTATTATGAGAAATTCTTTTGTTACTGCATTCTATAACATTTAAAATTCTTTATATTTAATACTACTAGATGCAATAGAATGTTTATGTAGTGTGTATGTGTAGGTTAAAGAGTTATAAAACAAATAATACCTGTATATCTTTGAGGTGTTTTTTTTACGTATCCCCTTCAAATCTGTCAGCTCTTGTGAGCTCTTATTTGATCTCATTTCCCTCTCTTACCTAAGAGGTGAGCAATATCTTGAGTGCTTAATATTTAATATTTTCTCTTATTTTGTCACAGTTCTATCATACACTTTATATATAGACATAATATGTCTGTATATAATTATATAATAATATATGCCTGTATATATAATATACATATAATATATAATATAATATACATATAATATATAATACATATTATAGATTTTTGTTCTTTGTAAAAATTTTTACAACAATAATACATGTATATTTTTATACCTTGCTTTTTGCATTTAACATTATGTGTCTGAGATGTATTTATATTATTGCAAGTTGTAGTTTACACATTTCCACTGCTGATATTCCATGGGATGAATAAACTGAGAACTTGATTCATCTATTCTGATATTAAAGGACATTTGAATAGGTTTCAGTATTTTGCTATCACGAAGAATTCTGCTATAAATTGTCTTTATATCTTCTCCTGGATATGTGCAAGTTTTTCTCTAGGGTGCAAACCCAGGAGTGGATTGCAAAGTTTTAAGTATACACATTGTAAAACTTACTATATAAAGTGAATTTCTTTCTCAGAATGGTTGTACTAATTTACATTCATGCAAGCAGCATATAAGGCTTCCAGTTTTCTACACAATTGTCAATATTTGATGTTATCAATTTAAAAAAATTTTTGTGTATTTAGTAACTTTGAATGGGTAAAAATAGTACCTCATTTATTTTGTTTGTTTTCATTGTTATTTTTGCATTTATTTGATTACCACTGTGGCTAATAAATTTTAGTTTTTATTTGACATTAGGGTTTCTCCCTTTTATTAAGTACTTTCTCAGGTCTTTTGCTTATTTTTTCTTCTGAATTTGTCTTTGTTCATATTTGTTTAAAAAAGATTTAGTATATACTTACACCAATCCATTTTAAGTTATATATATTTATACATGTTGCCAATAACTCCTTCCCATCTGTGGTTTGTCTTTTCAATATTATACACAGAACTTTGATGAACGTTACCCAGCTGAATTCACTTCTAGTATCCTAAATCATATTTTTTTATGAAATTTATATACTGAAATCAAAGAGTATGAATGGTTTGTGTCTGTTTTGCTAATTGCATTGATAGTGTTGTAAGTAGTAGTAGTTCACTAATTGTCATTGCTCTCTAATATTATATTGCATGAATATATGATCAATTATCCATTCATTCTAATGTTGAAAGATAGTTTTAAATTTGGGGCTATTCAAAATAATGTATCCATGAACATCCATGCACATGTATTTGGGGAAGTTTGTATGTATGTGAGTGTGTGCATTTTTTTGTCAAGTATCTACCTAGGATTACTAATGCTGGGCCACAAGGTATGCATATGCTCAGCTTTATTAGATATTCCTAAACAATTTGCCAAAACAGTTGTATTAGTTAACACTACCACCAACAGTGGGAGTTGTTCTAATCCTTGTCAACTCACTAATCTTTCTTTTCCTTTGTGATTTTAATTTGTATTGCCCAGATGCTTGATAATGATAATTCACATTTGGATATCTTTTTTTTTTTTTTTTTTTTTTAACTAGAGCCTGCTGAAGTCCTTTTCCATTTTTCTATTGGGTTGTCTGTTTCTTATTGACTTGCCAAAGTTCTGTTTGAAGCTCTCACTCATCTCACTAATGCAATGTACATTTTGTTTTTAATTCTTTATTCTATGTGTTTTATATTGGATAGTACTTAATTTACCTTTTCAAATTCACTAATCTTTTTTTGTAATAACAAATCTGCTATCAAACCCATACAGTGAATTTTTCATTTCATATAGTGCAATCTTCATCTCTAGATATTTGATTTAGATCTTTTCCATATTATCCATGTCTCCACTTAATTTTTGAACATATGGAGTAGAGTTATAATCACTTTCAATATCTTTCTCTGTAAATTTTAATATCTGTGTCAGTTTGCAGTTGGTTTAAGATTGACTGATATTTATACTCATTATAGGTAATATTCTCCTGCATCTTAGCTTGCCTGGTAATTTTTTTTATTATATGCCAGACATTGTGAATTTTACCTTGTTTGGCTCTGGACATTTTTTATTCATGTAAGTATTCTCATCTCTATTCTTGTCCACAGTTAAGTTACTTGGAAAGAGTTTAATAATGTCAAGTAGTGCTTTTTTACAGAAAGTGGGACCTAAGTGTGCTCAGTCTAAGGCTAATATTTCTCCACTGCTTACATAAGAACCCTCTCTATACTCTACCCAATGCTCCAGGAATTCTAAAGTTCTCCATTCTGGTTTGTGGGGACAGGAACTCTCTCTGGCCCTGGGTGAGCATTTGGTACTATTATACTGAATTCTTTTATGTGAACCTTTCCCAGTTTCTGGTAGTTTCCTCTCATGTTCGTGCTTACAAGTACTCAACTGAAAACTCAATATGTCTCCTCCAAATGGCAAGCATTGCTCTGGTGCAGCTCTCTCTACTCTGATTCCCTGTCCTATGAACTTTACCCATCTTGGTTCATCTATTTCATCACCTCAGTCCAGGAGTTCACTAGGTTCCATCTGAGTTACCCTCTCTTCTGCTTCCTTAGAAGTGGCCTAAAAGCTGTAGGCTAAAGCAATTGTAGCACTCACATGGCATTTTTTCTTTGTTTCTGGTCTCAGAATTACTCTCCTTAGTTGCTTGTTACAGGTTGAATTTTGTCCTACAAAAAGATGTTTAAGTCCTAACCCTCAGTACATGCGAATGTGATCTTATTTGGCAATAGGCAAGTGATCAAGTTAAAATGAGGTCATTAGGGTGGGCCTTAATTTGATATGAATGATGTTCATATAAAAAGCGGATTTTGGACATAGACAGACATGTACAGAGGAAAGACATGAAGACACAGGGATAATGCCCTCTATAAGTCAAGGAACACTTGAGGCTACAAAAAGCTAGGAAACAAGCATGGAACAGTTCTTTCCCTCACAGCCCTCCAAAGGAAAACAACCCTGATGACACCTTGATTTTGAATTTCTGGTCTCCAGAACTATGAGGCAGCAAAATTCTGTTGTTTAAGCCATCCAATTTGATGGTTTGTTACAGAAGCCCCAGCAACCTAATACATTGCCATGTCTTGCCTTATGCCCAATGTCTTGAAAATCATCACACACACACACACACACACACACACTTTTTGCTTTTTTTCAAGCAGGATCATAAATCTGGTCCTTGTTAATACATACTGACCAGAAGCGGAGTACTCTATCTACAAAATTTTAATTGTGTTCTCTAACTCTTTATCAATTGTTTTAAACATATTAATCATAATTACTTTAAGGTTTATGTTGGAAAACTCCAATTCCTGAGTCTGTTATTGGCTCTTCATTTTAAGCTTTTTTGGGTTTTCTGCACACCTTTTGCTTTTCACCGTTAAATTTTTATTTTGTTATTTTTTAATTTACAATCCATTTACCTACTAAAATTACCTATCTTCTATTCACTCGCTATGCCCTTCTTTTACTTTAAGTTCATATATATATGAAAAGTTACAAGGATAATATAGTTTCTATATACCCTTCTAGTTTCTCCTACGGTTAGCATTCTATACAGCCATGGTTTGTTTGTCAAAACTAATATATTAACATTGGTATATTACTATCAACTAAAAACTCCAGATTTTGTTTAGAGAACAATAGTTGTTTTTTTTAACATTTTTATTGGAGTATAATTGCTTTACAATGTTGTGTTAGTTTCTGCTGTATAACAAAGTGAATCAGCTATATGTATACATATATCCCCATAACCCCTCCCTCTTCTGTCTCCCTCCCACCATCCCTACACCACCTCTCTAGGTGGTAACAAAGCACTGAACTGATCTCCCTGTGCGATGCAGCTGCTTCCCACTGGCTATCTATTTCACATTTGGTAGTGTATATATGTCCATGCTACTCTCTCACTTCGTCCCAGCTTACACTTCCCCCTCTCCATGTCATCAAGTCCATACTCTACATCTTTGGTTTCTGTATATATATGTGTTAGCATAGGTATTTGTTTTTTTCTCTCTGACTTATTTCACTCTGTATGACAGACTCTAGGTCCATCCACCTCACACAAAATAACTCAGTTTCATTTCTTTTTATGGCTGAATAATATTCCATTGTATAAATGTTCCACATCTTTATCCATTCATCTGTTGATGGACACTTAGGTTGCTTCCATGTCCTGGCTATTGTAAATAAAGCTTCAATGAACATTGTGGTACATGACTCTTTTTGAATTATGGTTTTCTCAGGGTATATGCCCAGTAGTGGGATTGCGGCGTCATATGATAGATCTCTGGGAGAGATCACTGATTGATATTACGTGGGGCAGGGAAGTCTCTGGTGGTCCAATATCCTGAACTCGGCTCTCCCACCTCAGAGACTCAGGCCTGATACCAGGCTGGAGCACCAAGACCCTGTCAGCCACATCCTCAGAAGAAAAGGGAGAAAAAAAAGAAAGAAAATATAATAAATAAATAAATAAATAATTTTTAAAAATATTAAAATAAAAAATAATTTAAAAAAGAGCAACCAAAACAATAAATCCACAAATGGTAATAAGTGCTAAAAACTATACTATGATAAACATAAAAATCAGAAACAAGTCAGTCCCATACAGCACACCCCAAGTCTGCAGTGCTCCCAAAGTTCACTGCCTCAATTTTGGGTTGATTTGTTGTCTATTCAGGTATTCTACTGATGCAGAGTACCTCAAGTTGATTTTGGGGATTTAATTCACCGCTCCTGAGTCTGCACGGAGAAATTTCCCTTTCTCTTCTTTGTTCACACAGCTCCTGGGCTTCAGCTTTGGTTTTAGCCCCACTTCTGCATGTTGGTTTCTCTCAGGCTTCTGTTCCCTCCCAGACAGGACAGGTTTAAGGCAGCGGCTGATTAGGGGGCTCTTGCTCACTCATGCCAGGTGGGAGGGATGGGTATGGTAGTTATAATTGGAATGCGGGGCGAGCCTGTGATGGCAGAGCCCGGAGTGACGTTGCAACAGCCTGAGACACGCCATGTGTTCTCCCAAGGAAGTTGTCCCTGGATCACGGGACCCTGGCAGTAGTGGGCTGCACAGGCCCTGGGAAGGGGGGGCGGGAAGTGACCTGTGCTTGAACACAGGATTCTTGGCGACCTCAGCAGCAGCATTAGAGTTTCATGCCCATCTCTGGGGTCCGAGCTGATAGCTGTGGCTTGTGCCTGTCTCTGGAGTGCCTTTAGGCAATGCTCTGCCTTTTGTGGGAAGACAGGGAAGGAATCCCCTCTCCTCGCGCACCCAGAAACAATGGTTTCTTGCCTCTTAGGCAGGTCCAGACTTTTTTCTGGACTCCCTTCTTGCTAGCTGTGGCACTCTAGCCCCCTTCAGGCTGTCTTCACGCAGCCAACCCCAGTCCTCTCCCTGGGATCTGACCTCCGAAGCCTGAGCCTCAGCTCCCAGCCACCTCCCAGCCTGGTGGGTGAGCAGACAAGCCTCTCAGGCTGGTGAGTGCTGGTCGACCCCGATCCTCTGTGCAGGAGTCTCTCCGCGTTGTTTTCTGCACCCCTGTTGCTGTGCTCTCCTCCGTGGCTCCAAAGTTTCCCCTCCACCCACCCACCATCTCCACCCATGAAGGGGCTTCCTAATGCGTGGAAACTTTTCCTCCTTCACGGCTCCCTCCCAGAGATGCAGGTCTTGTTCCTATTTTTTGTCTCTTTTTTTCTTTTTGCTTTTGGCCTACCCAGGTATGTGGCATTTTCTTGCTTTTTGGGAGGTCTGAGGTCTTCTGCCAGCGTTCAGTAGGTGTTCTGTAGGAGTTGTTCCACATGTAGATGTATTTTTGATGTATTTGTGGGGAGGAAGGTGATCTCCACATCTTACTCCCCCGCTGTCTTGAAAGTCCACCTTTTTTTTTCCACTAATGTCCTTTTTTGTTCCAGGATCTGATCCAGGCTTCTGTTTTATATTTAACATGTATAAATTTTAATAGCTATTTTAAAGTGCATCTCTGCTTATTCCCATATCTGTGACATTCCTCAATCAATTTCTGTTGACTCATTTTTCTTATTATTAGCCACAAGATCCTACTTTTTCATAAATCTAATACATTTTAAAATCATACCTTTATATTGTTGATGCCACATTGTAGAGTGTAGAATGTTTTTTCTTTAAAGATTGTTTTTTATTTTCCTCTATAAGTCATCAGTTTACTTGCCACCCAACCTTGATCTGTTTCATGCTTGGCTTTAGGCTTCTTTATTGTGGGCCTAGGGTAGCCTTTACTTTAGAGATGTTCCTTATTTTTAAAGCATGGCATTTCTGGTCTCTCACATGAAGTCATATTTTTGACATCTTTCCATCCTGGCCATTTGTGACTCCAAATTCTCCTACTCTTGTACAACCAACAGCATTTCTGTTTAACATCAAGCAGCTCTTTTCTGCATGGCCTTGCAAATTCTCCCCTGCACATGCACAGTTTAGTATTTGGTCACAGGTCCTACTTGACTTCTTTCATATTTCCCAGATTTCTTCTCTACCTGTCATCTGCTTTCTGTTAACCTGTTTGAATTGAATTCATTTCAACAGCTCTTATCTATTTTCCCTCAACCAGCTATAAACATACATAAGTATGTGTGTGTGTGTGTGTGTGTGTGTGTGTATATATATTATATATATATACACAAATATATATATATACACAAGTATATATATTCAAGTGTATATGTATACTTGAATACATTGTTACTATTATTATCTTGAACAGATTGTTATCTGTTAGATTGGCTGAGAATAAGAAAAATAAGTTTTTCTTTTACTTTCACTTATTCCTTCTCAGATGTTCTTCCTTTCTTTATGTAAGTCTGAGTTTCTGAACTATATCATTCGTCTTCTCTCTAAAGAACTTATTTTAACATTTCTTGCAAGGCAGATCTCCTGGTAACAAATTCCTTCAGTTTCTGTTTGCTGAGAAAGTCTTCATTTTTCCTTCACATTTGAAAGATAAGTTCATAGGGATTCAGAATTCTAGGTTGGTCTTTTTCTTTTTCTTTTTGTATTTCTCTCCGTACTTTAAAAAATTCCTTAGAGGCTGCGTATTCAGATACAGCACCACTGGGGATTAGGGCTTCAGTTATGAATTTTGTGTGGACACAGTCCATAACACAAGGTATCCATGAACCTAATGAGACACCATAATGCTGAAGACTTAAAAGTGTAACAGCTTCCACAGCTTCCAGACACTTTAGTCCCTTTTCCTCTCAAAAAATTAGTAAGCTGTGTTCCTCTCTCTCTACAACTTACCAAGAAATAGCTAGTTTCATAAAAAAATCTTCTGGCATATTGTAACTTAAAGTCACTTAGATAATCCTGGGAATTTCAAATAAAGTATTGTCCTGGAGGAGGAAAGAATTTTGGTAAGATATGTCTTTAAGCCACACCAAGTAAGGAGCTGCTTATTTCTCCTCTCTGTGGGCCTTGAAAGAGATGTGTACAATTTACTCAGATTGTTATTTTGGTCTTGCTTTGGTTATTATACAACACAACACCTAAGTCCTACAGAAAAATATGTAAAACAGTAATATTATAATAATGCAATCACAAAAGAGAAAAAAATGGACCAGAATCAAGTTGAAGAGGCTATAGCCATAATGAAATTTTAAATATATTCTTTGAGACCAATTTCCTTTTGTTTTTACTTGCACATATTTTAAATATGTAGAATTAGTTATACACTCAACATCAAATTTTATAGATGTTGTTTCACACAACTTCACTATGATATAGTTACTGATGGAAGAGTAAAGATTCTTAACTCTAGAAGGGTAACAAAAGGAGAGCGTTCACAAGGTACAAATTATTTCCAAGACTGTAAATTAATCATGATTTTTCACGAGCTATTTTTCATTTTTTTGTGCAATGCTGATAAAATATCTTATATTTCTGTAAATAAATGTGTTGTTTTTCTCTAGGTTTATACTAATGCATGCTAGTGACAGATTATGAATGCTACCATTCCCTGGCTGAATTTCACTACATTTGCATTTTGATTTACAGAGGCCCACATAAGTTCAGCATTGGGTAGACAATTCAAACTTACTTAAACATAATATTGCATTAATATATTTTTTATTATCAAAATTGAAAAAAGTTAATTCTTTATAGGCAGGCAAAGTGAATAGTAATCATATAAAGCATATGACTCATATCTACTATTGATACACATTTGTTATCCTTAATACCCAGTAGTCTCAGGTGATAACTGGAAAGTGAAATTTTTTTGGCCTTTCTATATTGAGTTAATGGGTCAAATAGACACAGTTCTCTGGATCTCAAATAGATTGAACAAATTATAATATCTCAGTATCCATTATTTAGCAAAGTCTTTAGATATTCCAATGCACCTAAATGCGGCAATCATTTTGGCTCAATTGTTCCTATTCAAATAATTTGTAGCTTTTTGAGGAAAATTAATCCCAGTAACTGACCATAATAAATTTAGCTTTTAAAAGATTAATATTTAATGGTTAAAATCTTGATGTAAAAAGATTGATTGTTTTTCTTTTCATTTTTAAAAAAATTTTGTTTATAGCAGAGCAAAGCTAATACATTATTGTGAACCATATTATCAAAGAACAACTCGGCCATCTGGTTTTCTAGCAGATGGTAAATATTTAAAAAGGGAATGCTCCATACACTCTCTAGTTATTAAATATAAGTGATTACATTTGTTCAGTATCCTTCCTGCTTATTCTCAGTGTTCATGCCTCGGCAGTATGCTGTGACACAGACAAAAATTTTTAATTCTGTTATTTGCACGTAAAAATCAGGAAGATGTATTCCAGAGTAAGATAATTTTATTACCTAAACAAAATGTTAAATGCACAGTGACTTGACTTGGGAATTGGATTATTTTTTTTTACATGCCAAAAACTTGTTTGAATATGATTCATTAACTAAAATGAACATGGCTAAATTCCAAATTATTTTTTCTTCTGTACTATCAATCAGCTAATCTGGCACATGCTGACAATGGTGTGACCCATTTTAAGAATGCTCTAGCCTTCTGAACAATAATAAATTATGGTAAGACTTCAAATTTTCTGCCTTAAACTTCAGTAAGTGGAAGTCCAGAGTGCATTTCATCGCTCTGTACTTCCTCTTCAACAACCCCCCACCCCCATTAGAAGGAGCCTTGTACTTGGGAGAGACTCCACCTCTCCACCCCTTCTTTCCTTCTCTGTCTTTCTCTCTCTGTCTCATTAGTTCATTCAAATAAGTTTGTGTCCTAAACTTTATGGTGAGTTTATAAAAATAACTATGATTTAAACTTTAAATGGCCTATTGATGGATTTTCTCCTTTATGTAATGTGTCTTTTATTCTCTGCCAGCTTTAGAATTTACTTTCCTTTTCAGCAATTTAACTATGTTACTTCTTTTACGTATCCATGCTCTAAGCTTAGTGAGTTTTCTTTCTCATTTTATTTATGTCTTTGGGAAAAAATCTTGGACATTGTCTTTCAAATATTTTATCTCCTTCATTCTCTTTCTTTTTTCTTCTCAGAATACAATTATATTCACATTAGAATATTTGATATTGTCTCTCAGGCTATAAGTGATCTTCTATGTTTTTATATTCTCTTTGTGTTATAATTTGGATAATTTATATTCACTTCTCTTCAAGTTCACTGTTTCATTCTTTTGCTGTGTTCAAGTTTCTGCTAAGCTCAAAGTTAAATTTATTTTGGTTATTATATCTTTTCAGTTATACTGTTTAACTTTAGTACTTTTTATACTTTCCATTTTCCTGCATAAGTACCCTTGTTATTAAATTTTGTCAATATTTTCTTCTAGAATTCTTAACATTTATCATAGCTATTTTAAAGAACTTATATACTATTTCTAAGTCCTCCATAGGATTTATCCCTCTGTAGATTTATTCTATTGACTAGCATATTCTCTTGATTCTGGGTTACTTTTTCTTTTTCTTTTTTGTGTGCCTCTTAATTTTATTTTTTATTTTTTATTTTTTTTAAATTTATTTATTAATTTATTGATTTTTGGGTGTGTTGGGTCTTCGTTTCTGTGCGAGGGCTTTCTCTAGTTGTGGCGAGCGGGGGCCACTCTTCATCGCGGTGCGTGGGCCTCTCACTATCGCGGCCTCTCTTGTTGCGGAGCACGGGCTCCAGACGCACAGGCTCAGTAGTTGTGGCTCACGGGCCTAGTTGCTCCGTGGCATGTGGGATCTTCCCAGACCAGGGCTCAAACCCGTGTCCCCTGCATCGGCAGGCGGATTCTCAACCACTGCGCCACCAGGGAAGCCCCCTCTTAATTTTTAAAATTTATATTTCTGAACTTTTTGCAAAGGGGTGGAATAGAAGAGACTAAAGGTAGTAATATTTGCTGCCAGAGAAATGTATACCCACGTCCTTCATTTTTTTTTTTTTTTTAACAAAGCCACTATTATTTATTACATAAATTTTGATCCTGGTCCCTTGTTATTTTTTTTAATTTATTAATTTTTTTTAACATCTTTATTGGAGTATAACTGCTTTACAATGGTGTGTTAGTTCCTGCTTTATAACAAAGTGAATCAGCTATACATATACATATGTCCCCATATCTCCTCCCTTTTGTGTCTCCCTCCCACAAATAACCCCCTTCATTCTTATGGTTGTTTGAATAGAGTGCAGAGTTAGTCTCTTGGTAGTTGAGACAGATTCTTATAATTATTTCATACTAGCTCCCAATATCTTGAGAAAGCTTGACTTTCTGCTCAACTGGCTAGTCTCAGGAACTCTCTGCGCATTTATAGCCTGTTAGGATGTTTAACTATTCTATACTTTAGAGATCAGTGACCAGGTTTTCAAGTCACTCTACAGCCCACCATCACCCTCAACTTTTCCATGCCACACTGCCGACTTGACCCAGACTTTGATCTGTCACTATACTAAGTGTTGGTTCTATGCAGTTTAAAGAGATAAAAACTAAAACTATAAAACTTCTAGAATGAAACATACAAGAAAAATGTAGCAGAACATTTTTGAGACCTTGGATAGGCAAAATCTCTCAGGTATGATGTAAACATCGAAAAAATATTATAAACTGAACTTCATCAAAATAGAATTCACATGCTCTTTGAACAACATATTTAAGACAATGAAAATTAAACCTCAAGCTGTGAGAAAATATTGTGTTTGTATGTGTAATATTTTATTGGTTATATCAATACATAACCATTTTGGTATAAAAGTATATCAGGGTTTCCCTGGTGGCGCAGTGGTTGAGAATCTGCCTGCCAATGCAGGGGACACGGATTTGAGCCCTGGTCTGGGAAGATCCCACATGCCGTGGAGCAACTAGGCCCGTGAGCCACAACTACTGAGCCTGCGCGTCTGGAGCTTGTGCTCCGCAACAAGAGAGGTCGCGATAGTGAGAGGCCCGTGTACCGTGATGAAGAGTGGCCCCCACTTGCCGCAACTAGAGAAAGCCCTCGCACAGAAACGAAGACCCAACACAGTCAAAAATAAATGAATAAATAAATAAATAATAAAAATAAAGGAATTCCTTAAAAAAAAAAGTATATCAAAGATCTTATATCCAAAACATAAATTAAAGCATTCAATAAGAAAAAACTCAATCAACTGACAAAATATTTGAAATGACATTTCACAGAAAGTAAATGAATGACTAATTATTAACATAAATAACCATCAGAAAATACAAATTGAAACACATGAAATACCACTCCCACTCCACACTCACTTGACTGGCTAAAAACAAAAACAAAGGACGTGTCAAGTTATGGCTAGGTTGTAATACAACTAGAACACTCAGACATTGCTGACGGTAATGTAAAATGGGACAAACACTGTGGAAAACAATTCAACAGTTTCTCATATAGTTAAACAAAACATATAACACTGAACTACTCTGGCCCTACAAAATTACATCCATACACACAAAGGTTTTCACACAAATGTTCAGAGTAGCTTTATTCATACTAATCCCAGAACTAGTCATAATTTTCAACAGCTTGGTGGGTATAAAATTGTGCTACATGCATAAATTATTATGCACCTCAGAAATAAAAATGGATGAACTACATGGATTAATCCTAAAAACATATGTTTATCAAAACAAGCCAAATTCAAAAGAATTGTATATTGTATGATTTGTATGAAATTCTAGATTAAGCACAACTAATCTATAATGACAAAAACTAGATTTGTGGTTGTTAGGGGCTGAGGGTGGGGAAATCATGGCAAAGAGTTAAATTTAGGGTGATGGAAATGTGATATATCTTAATTGTGGTGTTTATATAGGCATGTATATTTTCAAAACTCATTTAACTGTACAAATAAGTACATTATGTTGTGTATAATAAAGTAGACTTAAACAATAGAAGAATATATTTCTCTGTCAAATGCTCATCTTGGTAAAACACTGGGGATAGCTATACAAGTCAACCACAACAGGGTTAGAGGGAGTGAGCTGTTTAAATACAGGACTCTGCAAAGAAGGTTGTGGACATTTCTGCTTATGACACTAAAGGCACACACATACACATACAAGTTTATTAAAGTTTGGGTGGGTTCTCCTTACCCCCTAGACATAAAGAGCTTATCTCTTCTTGGAATTCTTCAGTAATTAGGTAAATTATGCTTCTTTGCATCTTCAGCACTGTAATAGCTTTCAAAAGCATATTTTTTGGTTTGTTTAACTAGTCCTATTTGTTAGATACTGAACAACAGTCTCAAGGCTTTTGAATTAGTGGAAGGCCTTTCTTGTCTCTTCCACCTCATAAGCACCCATTCTAATGTTTGACACACAATCTTAAATATGCATGTATCTTGGTAGATCATGTTCTGTATGTTTCAGCTTTTAATTACAAAGTGAGTTATAAATTGTATTCTACTTTTTTTTACTCAAACTTGTATTTTTAAGTTCTCTCCTTTCCCTTTTTAAGATCTTCATACAAAGCCAGTATTGCACAAATCATTTTCTATAGAAAAATGTTTTTATGAAACTATTTTTAAATGGGTTATTTATCATATTGGTTTAGAAAGCCCTTCATATATACTTCTATCTTTGGGATTTAACCACAAAATTAAATTATTAATGCAACAAGGCATTTTAAACTCTAATATACTCAGGAATGTAAATGTGTTATGAATACAAAAGCTTTCCTTCCCATATCTATAAAGTCTCCACAGAACAAGTTTTAGAAAACCTTACCGTGGAACACAAAAGAATTCATGTACTCTAAATATTTCTTGCACTTTCTTACACTTGTAATCTTGCATCCTATTGAACACTTTGAAAATACTGCCCCAGTGAACTGTTTCTGAAATTTTATCAATTCTTCATGAACACAATGAATATCTCTTCATTCTTAAGTAATCCTGATTTTAATAAGCTGAAATGTCATCTCCTTCTTGTACTCCCATAACACCTGATGTAAATCCAACACTATTGCTGTTGTTTTACTAATAAGAAGCTCTGAAACCAAGGATAGGACTTATCAAATGGAAGAATAAACTATTTTGTGGTTAGATGGAGACCTATGATGGAGAGGTACTCAAATGCCAGTATCTCAAGGGCTTTTTAGTTTCTTCAGAGAATATTCCTTCAAATTACTACCTCTAGGTTTTCTACTTGACTGCATCTCTCAGAACTAAAGGTATACTTTTTATTATATATCCTTTCATCCCACACTTTCATTTGTTATTGGTATCTATAAATTTAAATAGACCCAGTTAAAACTTTTGTATAAAATTAAGCTCTTTATCTAACAGAGTGGAAGATGGGTTAGTTTACTGGGGAAATTGAATCTATTTATGTTTTCTTCAGATTCAAAACATGTTTTTATTTCTCATTTTTAAATATAAGATTATTGTCAAAGATCATTAGCTATTTGTAGAAAACCCCAATCACAAAATACATAGAAACAAATAAATGAAAACAACAAATAAACCAACAAACCAACAAAGGAAAAAAGTGGGATAAGAGGACTTTTTAAAAAATTAGAAACTGTGTAAACTTCAAAAACAAAAAAGTTTTATGTAAAATAAAACTTCAAAACCAAACAAATATGTATAGTTTTTTTATGGTAATCATACTTTCATAAAGCAGTTTTAAAATAAAGATGAAATTGAAAAAAATTAAATAACACTTCATATTTCCAAAAACAAACAAGAAATTAACAAAATACTTGGAGTAATAAGGCAATCTATTGTATGCATGAAACAACTGAGGGGGATGTTCCTTTAAAAGAATCAATTTTAAATAGAACTCTAATAAATTAGATATGAAACCCCCCAAAGAACATTGATTAGTTTTAATCAGTAGAAATAATAGGAACAAAGAAAAAAAGAGAAAAAGTATAAGAAAATTACATAATCAATCCTGGAGATACTGGAAAAGAAAACTAAAAACAGAACAAAATAAGGAAAATATTAAAGAAATAATAAAATGAAACTTCCTAGAACTGAGAGAGATTACAAGTTGCAGGTGTCCACCAAGTTATCAGAATTATAACTGGACAAAACCTCTCACCAAGATACAACATTCCAAAATTTTAAATCATAAGTAGAAAAAGTCCAATGCCTTTTGTTTGTGGGTGACGGGTGGGGTGCTCTCATATAAGAGGAACAAATATCAGAGTAGCATCAGATTTCTCAAAATCAATTATGGATGCTAGAAGACAATGTTTTTTAAAATTTCTGAGGACAAATTAGTTCTGTAACAGAATTCAATACTCAACCACGTTATGAATTATTTTTGAGAACAGAGTAAAAACATTTTCAGACATAAAAGAGTGATAGCTTTCTATGCCTTCTTTGGGGAACCCACACAAATATACCCTTGCAATAAGAACATCAATACCTCCATAACCACCACCAACAACAACAAGCAAAGGTCAAGGAAAAGGAACAGGTGGTCAGGAAATTGTGAAGCCATCCTAAGTTAAAATTGGATGTCATCTGTGTAGAATTCCCAATAAGCTACTAGACTTAGGGGAGAGGGTGGAGGTGGAACAGAAATGTTTAAGAAAAAAATAGTTAAAAATCAAGGAGACACTTCTGGAAAAAAGTAAAGCTATGTGGTTACCAATGTATGCAAGTAAGAAAAATTAATAATGAGAGATCTGCTGTACAATATCATGCCCGTAGATAACAATACTGTATTGCAAACTTAAAAATATAGTACTAAGGTAGATCTTATGTTAAGTTTTCTTACCACAACAAAATAAAATTTAAAAAAAGAAAAACTAAAAATGTCTGGGAAACAATAACAATATGGAAATTTTATCTTGGACAATGTTTGGTATGACATTGACTAATAAATTTAAAGTCAAAGTGGTGTAAGTTCTGATTATTAGTTAAAAATTTGTTATAAAACTATTAATTCAGGATATTGTGATAGATTTTACTTCTTGTCCTTGGCTTGGTAACTGAGACTAAAACTAAGAACAGAGTGGTTTCAAACAACAAATATTTTACGTCCAGGCACCAGGATTCAGTAGGAATAAATCAATCCAAACCAGTTTTAATACCAAGAAACATCCACACAGCTGTTCATATTTGAAAACAGAAGGCTCAAAGAAAAATGGATCCTTATAGTCTGGAATTACACATCAAGAAAGAAGCACAGCTGCTTTTTTTCTAGGGCGTGGCTTCTTCTTCTCAAAGCCAAGAAACATGGTGGTGGTGGTGGTGGTGTAAGGATTCTTAAATCGTAATTGTCACAACAGGAAAATGAATAAATAATATCTAAATTGAGAAAATATTGTTAACCATAAAATTTAATAATGGTGGGGTAACTAATCATAGAAAGAACTTGAAAAGATACAAGTCGTTGCCTGATGTTGGGGGTATGAGGACTAAAGGTTAGGACTGGTAGGAGGCAGCATGTTTGCACTCTTGTTTTTTATTTATGTCATTCAATATTATTTACCTATATGTATGTATTACTATGATAAAATATGTATGTGTGTGTATGAGTATGTTTAAAGGGGATGTATTGTTATCTATGGAGAATCTTCAAGAACAAAAAAAAAGAGCTACTGATTAATGAAGCAGGGTCTTACAGGAAAGCTCACGCTTGAGAACAATTTTCTAAACTATGGTGACATAGATGAGCTTTACAAAGTACAACTTCTGTTACCAAGCTTTGTAATTACAGAAGTAGACTTTCTTAATATATCCATAATTGATCTGATTGTAGAGGAATGTTTCTGGCTACTAAGTTCATAAAACACTGTAATCACTGTAATATATAAAGCTGAATGTCACATTTTAGTATTGGAAATTTAAGAATATAATCATTCACTGAATTTGTACAAGTAAAAACACACATCCACATTTAATATTTAGTTTTGAAATAATTTTATATCTACAAAGTTTAAAGATGCAGCAACAGTCATACTTGAGGAAGAGACCATAGAGAATACTCTGTAGAAGTAAGAGACTTAAACATTCAATTGTCAATGTTAGTCAACTAAGAAAGAAAAAGATGAACATAACATTCCTAAATTGTTGTCTTGTCTTCCATCAATACAATAACACATGGATGAATCTTTTCCACTATACTACAATTCAGTTTCTGATTGGTACTTTGTCATTTTTTCATCATTCTAAACAATGCCAATTTAAATTATATGATAGTGGCAATCTAAGTACCTGATGTGTCTAAATGATGAAACACCAATCCTTGCCAAAAATGATGAAGCAGCACACACTCAGTATCAGTTGTGAAAGTTATGGGCAGTTCCTAGGTTACAGTCTTTTCTTAGCTGAAAAATAGCACCAATTGAATACAGATCATTTATAGACTTGGAACTCTTCATAATAATTTTTAAAATTATTTTGTACAGCCTGAAAATATAAAAGATGTAATTCTCATTATTTTCATTTTAAAAGAGTAGTGTTTTTCTTTTATTTTAAGACTTTTATATTATTGCATAATGTCATGCATGAATACTTAATATCACTAAAAGAACAGACAATAGTACCATCTGCAAAAATACTCTAAATTATATTCATGGAAAAGCAAACAGGTGTTTTATCACTCAATATTTGATAGATATCAAACAGCAAGCCATCACCTGACAAAGTACATATATATCACATATATATCAAAACAGAGTACTTTGGTTTAATGTGTAGCACTGATAGATGCTAGATTCATGTGCTTTGTGACTGCAATGAACAGGATTTGGTTTCAATTGTTACACTTTGAAGTCATACTTTTAGTTTAATTTCAATAATTCAAGCTAATATGGAATTATTAAAGTTGTCTTTTATTATGGCATAATTAGATATTAATATTCTGAAAACGAACAAAGAGAAATGGGTTACTATGTACACCAAGTGGTATTGGGTCAATTAATGTGCCCTAAAAATATAACAAAAGTATTATTTACATAAATGTATCTGGCTCCATTCTTTTGGATATTTATTTAATTTGTCATTTATATAAGCTACTTTCTATATTTATAAACCTTTAAAATCTTTATCTTAAAGACTGGCATAAAAGTATAATTTATCACCTATTTATATTACACAGACGTCAGTGAAAATGCAATAAAAAATGTTTTAATGTAGATAGCATTAACATATGGGGAAAATCAATGCTGTATTTTCTGCCCAGATTTAATGTAAAGAAACAAAATTCTGTAAAGTTACTAAAGTACTTGCCAATTTCACATATATCTGAGCCTCCAACATTATAGTGTCAGATTTATCTGGTTTTAAAAACTGAAGCTCTTTGTGCCCATGTTTCTAGATATAAAAATGATACATTTGTTCTTTGAAAAGCAATATATGAAAAAATATATAACTGAGGAGTTTCCAGTTTTGGGTAGGATGAAGTAAGTGCACCTCTTTCTCTACCACAGAACACAACTATAAAACTTTGACAGAATGCGTGGCGCAGCTATTTGAGGACTATGAAATGTACATCAACAGGCAGAGTGAAATAGAACACATAAATCAAAGTAGCTACAAACTAGAGATGAGTTTTCCATTTTGTTTTATCTTTTAGTATCTCCTGGTCTGAAATTAACTCATTTGGGAATCTCAGACTGGGCACTGTGGGGCAAAAACAACAACAACAACAACAAACAAAAGAGCTTCAGGAAAAGCTTTTTAGTTCTAGCTTAAAAAGTGGGAAAGTGAATTATTAAAGTTCACAGAGAGAGAAAGAGAAAATGGTATTTTTTCTTTCTTTTATCTTTTCTTTCAAAATATAGGGTCTAGGTAATCTGTCAAGGTGGTGGTAATGGTGGCAACGACTGGCAGCCTGTGGGAGCTAAAAATCTAAGGAATGTTAACCTTTTATCCCTATTCTCTGTGGAGGTAGAGATTCAGATAGTGGGACCAAAGTCTGTCTATTCTATTTCTATATTCTCTTACTTCTTGGCTCCAGAAATGGCTCAAGAGCAGAAGTACTTGCTGTCTGCCTTAAAAAAAAAAAAACGGAACCAAAGGCATAAAGGGAATAAGAAAGTGCTGAAGAGATTTTAGGAAAAGGAGCTTGGGAAATCAACCCCACAAATTCCTTTAGGGCCTACTGGACCCACCTCTGGTATATGTATGTAAGGATCTAATTCTAATTAGCATGTAAAAGGCTTTAAGAACTGGGATAAGAGACCTCTGTCCAAGTCCTTCAGTAAACCCTCTGTGGCACACAAGGCACAGAATTATACAGCACTGCAAAAGGTTTGAAAAATGAACTGACATTGGAACCACAGCTCAGAGAATGAATGTTAGACCTTGCAGCATGAACATAATCAGGGGATTTTCACACTAAAACATAAATGTTGGCATTCTTTATTGGATTTAAACAAGACCCAATGTCTCAGTATGCAAAATTCAAAATGTCCAAGATTACCCAAATTTACTCAAAATGATTCCAAAACTGCTCAGTAATCAAAATTACTCAAAATTCATCAAATATTACTCAGTGTACAAGAGCTATGTAAGATCAACTTGCTTAGAAAA
The DNA here is from genome assembly GCF_965194805.1 of Balaenoptera borealis. Taxonomy (NCBI): domain Eukaryota; kingdom Metazoa; phylum Chordata; class Mammalia; order Artiodactyla; family Balaenopteridae; genus Balaenoptera; species Balaenoptera borealis. Next base: position 48,946,780 of record NC_138863.1, on the reverse strand, counting down.
AAATTCAAAAAATGACAGAAGCAGCTGTTATAAAAACATCCAAACACTTTTGAAACAAATGTTAAAATATAAAGTACAGAAAGCATATACAATATAAAGAAGAAACAAATGATAACATTAGAACTGGAAAACCCACTGAACAAACTCAGTACCAGAGTGGACATGAAAGAGGAAAGAGGAAGGAGTCAGTGAACTTGAAGATAGATCAACAGCATTTATTCAATCTGAACATCTGAGAGAGAGACAACATTAAAAATAAAATAATGAATAAAGTTTCAAATACTTGTGGGACAAAAACAAAAGGTCAAAACAACTTTGGAGTTCTATAAGGAGAGAAAAAAATGACGTGATGCTGAAAAATTATTTTAAGAAATAATGGATTAACGGAAATGGCAAAATTTTATTCTTTTTTTTGGCTGAGGAGTACTCCACTGTGGGTATATATATATATATATATATATATATATATATATATATATATACCGCAGTTTCTTTATCCATTCACCTGTTGATGGACGCTTAAGTTGCTTCCATATCTTGGTAACTGTAAATAATGCTGCTATGAACACTGGGGTGCATGTATCCTTCAAATTAGTGTTTTTGTTTTTTGGACATATACCCAGGAGTGGAATTGCTGCATCATATGCAACTTAGCCATAAAAAAGAATGAAATTTTGTCATTTACAGCAACAGGGATAGACTTGGAGGGCACTATGCTAAATGAAATAAGTCAGATAAAGACAAACACTGTATATCACTTAAATGTGGAGCCTAAAAAAATACAACAAACTAGTGAATATAACAAAATAAGAAGCAGACATACAGAACTAGTGGTTCACAGCAGGGAGAGGGAAGGGAGAGGGGGCACTATAGGGGGAGGGGATTAAGAGGTACAAGCTATTAGGTATAAAATAAGCTACAAGGATATACTGCACAACATGGGGAATACAGACAATGTTTTAAAATAACTATAAATGGAGTGTATAACTTTTAAAAAATGTGAATCACTATACTGTACACCTGTAACATATAATATTGCACAGCAACTATACTTCAATTAAAAAAATAATAATTTAAGAAAAAAATAGATTGAAAGTCACACATTTGATGAAAGACATAAAACTACAGATTCATGAAGTTGAATGAATCCCAAACAGAATAAGCACAAAGAAATCTGTGTCCAGATATGTGATAATCTAAACTGCTGAAAACTAAAAACAAATAAAAATCTTGAAAGAAGCCAGAGAAAAATACTTCACTACCTATAGGGGAACACTGATTTGAATGACTGCAGATCTCTTACCACAAACCATGGGGGCCAGAAGAAAGGGACATGTCATTTTTTGAGTGGTAAAAGAAAGGAGGTGTCAAGCCAGAATTCTGTACTGAGTAAAAATATCCTACAGGATGATGGTGAAATAAAGATATTCTCAGATGAAGGAAAACTAAACTAATGTGTAGCCTGCAAAAGGCTCTAAAATAATTGTTAAAATTAATTCTTCAAACAGAAGAGAAATACTGAAAGGAAACTTGGAAAATCAAGAATAAAGTATCCATACAATAAAATACTAGTCATCAAGACATGCAACAGTTTGAATACATGATGATACAGGCAATGACTTGAATGAATCTCAATGTATTCTGCTGAATGAAAGAAGCTTTTTCAGAAGGTTACTTACTATGGGATTCCATATCAATAACATTCTTAAAAAAAAAAAAAAAACTATAGTAAAGAGAACAGATTAGTGGTTGCCAGAAGTCACAGGATGGTGTGATTATAAAGAGATAGTATGAGGAAGTTTTTTTAGGTGATGGAAATGTTCTCTATTAGTATTAATGTTGCTGATTACATGAAATTATATATGTGTTAAAAGGTATGGAATTATATAACAAAAGAAAAAATAAGCCCATTTGACTGGATCATAATTTTAAAAATTAACCAAAACAAAAAACTTCTTAAAAGTATATTTGGGATATGGGCAATTCTTTTTTTTTTTTTTTAAATTTATTTATTTATTTATGGCTGTGTTGGGTCTTCGTTTCTGTGCGAGGGCTTTCTCTAGTTGTGGCAAGCGGGGGCCACTCTTCATCGCGGTGCGCGGGCCTCTCACTGTCGCGGCCTCTCTTGTTGCGGAGCACAGGCTCCAGACGCGCAGGCTCAGTAATTGTGGCTCACGGGCCCAGTTGCTCCGCAGCATGTGGGATCCTCCCAGACCAGGGCTCGAACCCGTGTCCCCTGCATTGGCAGGCAGATTCTCAACCACTGCGCCACCAGGGATGGGCAATTCTTGATTTTTTGTTATTGTCTGTTTACTTTTAGTTATCAAATATGCATAAGTATTTTCAATCAGCTATGTATTCTTGATGTAATTTTGAAATAAAAAGCAATCATATCAAAGGTTCTATTTTTGTTAAAAAAAAAGATATTTTTATTTTCTTTTCACTACCAAAATAATTAAATATATAATTTCAACTCTTTTCATCATTGATCACTTGCATTTTTTCCCTCTCCCATTATCCCAAGAATAACTAGGAGTATGAATAAAATAAAAATGCCATTTCTAATATCTCTTATTCTACACTCTATGCCCATTGACCAACTTTGCATATTTGCATGTACAAAATATTTCAATTTGATCTAGTTTGTCTCTAAACAAATGGATCATATTAATGTATAATCTGATGTTATTACAGGAAACTTGAATTTTAAGGAACCCTGTTTGATTTGGATGAGTCAAGACAGGCATAACACAATTGAGTTAATTAGCAAGAATTTTGTAATCAATGTTGATTATAAAATGGGATGATGGTATATGCATGATTTGGAGGCATTCCCTGGCTTGAACATTAATGTAATTGGATAAAAATTGGCATTTTAAAGGTAGCACATTGCTCTGAAATGAACAGATAACATATTTTTGATACATGTAAATATTAATCTATATACTTTTTATTATACATGAGTGGAAATCCATTTAAAGAGACCTAAGAGCAATAAATTCTTCTAATTTCATCTTCTAGTAAAACATAACCATTAAATCTGCTATTGCTAAACATATAATGAGTAAATCTAGGACATGGCACATAATTATCATGATTAGGATTTTGTCCTATACATCACTGATGAGTGTATATCTTTGCTTTGGAGCTTTTTTTTTTTTTTTTAATTCTGTCACCACTAACATATTTTTCTTATGAAGACATCAGTGCTCTTAACTACCTTAGGTTTACAGATAAAATTGTACACATGTTTTCTATCTATTAGTTCTTTATAGAATCAACTGTTTTAAATATATTTACTTTTACTTTACAGGTTGTGTGGGGGATAAATGTATTTTGCCTACTCAATGTTCTTTTGAATTATAATTTAGCATAATTCATGTCATTTAACATTCTTTTAACAATAATTTTGGAACATTATATGATTTCATATGGCATCAAGTTGAATAACGTATGTGAATTTTTTTATAATAAAGCCTTCAAAGGAATAAAATCATTGTGTTTCAAATTAAAACTCATGCTAGACAAAACAGACACAATTTATATTAATTCATATAAAAAAGATTTAATAAAATATATCAGGATTATGCTACTGAGAGAATGTTTTAAAAATTAAATATGTAAAACAAAAAAATAGACATGTCAGAATAATAAACTATTTTGAGGGGATAATGAATTTTTATTACATAAATTTTGTATCTGCCAAACATCAAACCTTTTTTGAGAAATTGTTCTTGACCTGATTCCGTGTTTATATGTAATTTAGAGTTCATTAACCAAAGTAACTGAAAACCATTAACATACTCTTTCTACTTACTATTTAAAATCATATTTGCTTTCCCAAATTTTAAAAAGTATCATGAACACAATTTTGAATATTGTTATTTGCATTCTCCACATTAACTTCCAGAGATTTACCAGTATTATCTTTGCCATATAAAACTGAAATGTTATTATATTATATAAATGTTATATATTATAACGTGGAAATGTTATTATATTCCATGTTACATTTAAATAATTATTTTTGTAAAAAAATTTAATCAAGTGAGTGATCTAAATGTATCTTTAGTATACTTTTTTTTCTTTAAGCTAGAGCTATTCTCAGAAAATGCTGCCCATATTTTCAAATTTTTGTGTGAATTTTTCTGTAAAACTACAATTTGTTTAAAGACACAGAGTTTATAATAGGATATTTGCTCAGCATTGTGAAAGGCAACAGGTTATTTTAGGGAAGAGGTGAACATGGTTTCTGATGTAGAGTAGAACATAATCTCTAAGTAATGTGCAGCATGATAAACATTACAAAAAGTTAAGCACAGTGCTATTATGAAAATACACAACAAGGAAATTTGATGTAAGTATTCACTGAAGATCTCCCTGAAGAATATCTTTTATCTTATAGACAGCATATAGCTAGGTCTTATGTTCTTATCCTGACAATAAATCTGACAGTCTCTGTCTTTTAACTGATTTGGAACACTCATATTTAAGGCGATTGCTGATATGGCTGGATTAAAACATGTCATTATTTTCTCTCTTTTCAATTTATTTGTTCTTTCCTTCTTTTACTCTTTTTTTCTACCTTCCTTAGATATAACAGACCATGTTTTATGATTCTGTCTTATCTACACAATTATTCATACTTTTTAAAAAATTTAGTGGTTTTTCTAGTTTTATTATAATGTATACTTAAATAATCTGAGTTTGCCTTCAAAGAATATTATACCATTTCATGTATAGTGTAAAGATCTTATAACAGTAATTACCAATGCCTCCTTCCCATACCTTGTAATATACTTCACTTTTACATATACTATAAAGACACAATAATTGTTAACATTTTTGCTTTAAGCATTCAATTATCTTTTAGAGAAACTGAGCACCATGAAAATGATTTCACTTTCATTTATCCCATCTCAAATCTCTTCAGCTTTTGGTTTTGATCTATGTTTCTTTGGCCTACATTTTTCTTTTACCTGAAGAACTTCCTTTAACATTTCATATAGAGTATGTCTGCTGACAATTAACACCCTCAGTTATTCACCTGAGTAGATTTTTATTTCTATTTAATTTTTAAAGGATATTTTTCTAGAATATTCCTTAAAATTCTGATTGACTTCTTTCTTTTTCAGCATTTTAACAATTTTACTCCATTTTTCTCTTGTTTACATGGTTTCTGTAAAGAGTATATATATTCTTCAGATTCTCTTTCCTTATAGGTTATTACAAAATTTTGAGTATAGTTCCCTGTGCTATACAGTAGGTCTTTGTTGGTTATCTATTTTATATATAGTAGTGTGTATATGTTAATCCAAACCTCCTTAGAATCCTTCTCTGGTTACCTTCAATGTTTTCTCTGCATCTCTGGTTTTTGGCAATTTGAATATAATAAATATGTTTTTTTCCCTTGATATTTTTCCTGCTTCTTATTCTCCAAGCTTTGTGGACATATGGTTTCATATCTGTCATTAATTTTGGAAATTTTTTTGCCATTTTCTCTAAATATTTCTTGTGCCCCATTCTCTCTTTTTTCTACCTCTGTGATACTGATAATATATGTATGTCACACAATTTGATATTCTCTTGTATCTTTTGTATGCTATGTTCTATTTTTCTTTTTGACTTTTTTTCTTTGCATTTGGGTTTGGGTAATCATCATTAACCTACCTTAAAATTTATTGATTTGTTTTTTCAACTCTATCAAGTCTACTGACCAGCCTGTTGAATGCTTCTTCATTTTTATCACTGTGCTTTGATTTCCAGCACTTCTGTTTTCTTATGTCTTATCATTTTCATTTCTCTGCTGAATGTATCTGATTGTTTTAACTTTTGTATTAGAGCCTTTAAAATATTTATCAGAGTTATTTAAAATTCTCTATCTGATTGTTCCAATATCTTCATCATATCTGATTCTAGCCATGATGATTATTTTGTGCCTTCAGACAGCGTCTATTCTTACCTTTTCATGTACCTCATAAATTTTTGAGTCATGCCAGACATATTGTAAAAGGCAGGTGACAAAGAGGTGTTTAAGTTTATGCTTGAAAATGAGCTTACTTTTTCTTCTGCTAGTTCTTCAGTGTGGGGTCTTACAATCATCTAGTCAGGAATTGGGCTTGTATGACATTTTTTGTTTGTTTGCTTTGTAATGGATACTCTCAGTGTACTAGAGGACTCAAATTCTTCTAGTGATTCTTTGTGTTTAGAATGTCAGCTAATTTGCAATTTCTACTCCATGCTTGGTTTAGTTATCTTCACTCTTGACTAGATTTTCCCTTTATTTTTGTCCCCAGAGAGAGAATCTGTCTCTTGCAGCTCTTCCAGTTGTGTTCACTCAATGCTTTTACTCAGTGCTTATCTGAGAGATGGTGTGTGTGTGTGTGTGTGTGTGTGTGTGTGTGTGTGTTTGCTTTGTTTACCTGTTCCCCTCCCTCAGCTGTACTGGTTTCCTACCTTTGCCATAAAGCTATATATATATATATATATATATATATATATACATACATATATATATATATTTGCCCTTTCCTCTGTAGATAAGACTTTTATACATTAATGGAGACAGGTGAGATGGATCTACGTGGTTTTGGCAGTGGCTGCTGCTCCCCTCCACACAATGGAAGCTATTTCTTGAATCGTCCTGAGAGTGAATGACTGGTGAAATATCTCTGAGAAAAGCCCATGAGTTATTGCAAACTCCCTATGTCTGCAGTCCCCAGAAATCTTCATACTTTCACTCTAGCTTATATGTAAGCTTTGGAAATTTGGTAAAAATGTCTGGATCTTCCTACTTGCTTCTATGGTATAAATGGCATCTATTTCAGGTAAGCATATGTCTGGGTAGTGTTTCTACTTGCAAGCATCTGTCTTTCTCCAGATTTTGAATTAGCTGATTGAATCATGATGTCACTTCACTGAGGGTTCAAGAAACATCGTTAATTGTCAGTTTGCCCAACTTCTGTTTGTGAGAGTGAGAACATTGTTCTTTCTGGTTCTCTACATCTCTAAACTGAAACAAAATATATATATTGTGAGAGTTCTATTTCCTAGTGTAATCACATAAATTGGGTATTAATCTTCTGTAAAAAGTTTTTGAAGTGATTAAAAAGGTCATAAAAATTGTTCAATAACCTATATAAATTACACTAGAAGTAGGGTTGCCCCTTTTCTAATCTACATATACCACTATTAAGACTAGTTCCCAATTTATTGCCCTCAGCAGGTACTGTGCACAACCAATTGCAATTCTCCACTTATCAGAAAAAATAAAATACGTTTTAGCAATTATAATGAATAATGTAATATTTTGGCTAAATGCATTTACTCTTGTTTCACATATTCTGTCTTAGAAAAATGTGTTGTATACAGGGAAAAGAAAAATGTGTTGTATACAGGAAAATTATACCTACTGTAGGTTAAATTATATTGATGTTGCCTGAAATCCTTTAATCAATTGACATTTCATTTTGAAAAAGTCAACAAATTAACCATACTATACTGCTAAATTGTTTTTATTGAAATTCATGTAATTTACTATTGTAGCAAATATCAGACTGACATTGTTAGAAGTATAATGAAGAGAAGGCAAATTATTTAAAGCTCTTATTAGACTGAATGTGATACCATATAAGAATATGGTATAGACAGGCTCATCCACCAGAGGGCAGACAGCAGAAGAAAGAAGAACTACAATCCTGCAACCTGTGGAACAAAAACCACATTCACAGAAAGACAGACAAGATGAAAAGGCAGAGGGTTATGTACCAGATGAAGGAACAATATAAAACCCCAGAAAAACAACTAAATGAAACAGAGATAGGCAATCTTCCAGAAAGAGAATTCAGAATAATGATAGTGAAGATGATCCAGGACCTCGGAAGAAGAATGGAGGCAAAGATCGAGAAGATGCAGGAAATGATTAACAAAGATCTAGAAGAATTAAAGAACAAACAAAGATGAACAATACAATAACTGAAATGAAAAATACACTAGAAGGAATCAATAGCAGAATAACTGAGGCAGAAGAACGGATAAGTGACCTGGAAGACAGAATGGTGGAATTCACTGCTGCAGAACAGAATAAAGAAAAAAATAATGAAAAGAAATGAAGACAGCCTAAGAGACCTCTGGGACAAGATTAAATGCAACAACATTCGCGTTATAGGGGTCCCAGAAGGAGAAGAGAGAGAGAAAGGACCAGAGAAAAATATTTGAAGAGATTATAGTAGAAAACTTCCCTAACATGGGAAAGGAAATAGCCACCCAAGTCCAGGAAGCACAGAGAGTCCCATACAGGATAAACCCAAGGAGAAACATGCTGAGACACATAGTAAACAAATTGGCAAAAATTAAAGACAAAGAAAAATTATTGAAAGCAGCAAGGGAAAAAAGACAAATAACATACAAGGGAACTCCCATAAGGTTAACAGCTGATTTCTCAGCAGAAACTCTATAAGCTAGAAGGGAATGGCATGATATACTTAAAGTGATGAAAGGGAAGAACCTACAACCAAGATTACTTTACCCAGCAAGGATCTCATTCAGATTTGATGGAGAAATCAAAAGCTTTACAGAAAAGCAAAAGCTAAGGGAATTCAGCAGCACCAAACCAGCTCTTCAACAAATGCTAAAGGAACTTCTCTAAGTGGGAAACACAAGAGAAGAAAAGGACCTACAAAAACAAACCCAAAACAATTAAGAAAATGGTCATAGGAACATACATATCAATAATTACCTTACACGTGAATGGATTAAGTGCTCCAACCAAAAGACACGGGCTTGCTGAATGGATACAAAAACAAGACCCATATATATGCTGTCTACAAGAGACCCACTTCAGACCTAGGGACACATACAGACTGAAAATGGGGGATGGAAAAAGATATTCCATGCAAATGGAAATCAAAAGAAAGCTGGAGTAACAATACTCATATCAGATAAAATAGACTTTAAAATAAAGAATGTTACAAGAGACAAGGAAGGACACTACATAATGATCAAGGGATCAATCCAAGAAGAAGATATAACAATTATAAATATATATGCACCCAACATAGGAGCACCTCAATACATAAGGCAACTGCTAACAGCTCTAAAAGAGGAAATCAACAGTAACACAATAATAGTGGGGGACTTTAACACCTCACTTACACCAATGGACAGATCATTCAAACAGAAAATTAATAAGGAAACACAAGCTTTAAATGATACAATAGACCAGAGAGATTTAATTGATATTTATTGGACATTCCATCCAAAAACAGCAGATTACACTTTCTTTTCAAGTGCGCACAGAACATTCTCCAGGATAGATCATATCTTGGGTCACAAATCAAGCCTCAGTAAATTTAAGAAAATTGAAATCATATCAAGCATCTTTTCGGACCACAACATTATGAGATTAGAAATCAATTACAGGGAAAAATCGAAAAAAAACCAAACACATGGAGGCTAAACAATATGTTACTAAATAACCAAGAGATCACTGAAGAAATCAAAGAGGAAATAAAAAAATACCTAGAGACAAATGACAAAGAAAACACGATGATCTAAAACCTATGGGATGCAGCAAAAGCAGTTCTAAGAGGGAAATTTATAGCTATACAAGCCTACCTCAAGAAACAAGAAAAATCTCAAATAAACAATCTAACCTTACACCTAAAGGAACTAGAGAAAGAAGAGCAAACAAAACCCAAAGTTAGCAGAAGGAAAGAAATCACCAAGATCAGAGCACAAATAAATGAAATAGAAACAAAGAAAACAATAGCAAAGATCAATAAAACTGAAAGCTGGTTCTTTGAGAAGATAAACAAAATTGATCATTGAACAAAACTGACTCAACAAGAAAAAGAGGGAGAGGACTCAAATCAATAAAATTAGAAATGAAAAAGCAGAAGTTACAACAGACACTGCAGAAATAAAAATCATCCTAAGAGACTACTACAAGCAACTCTATGCCAATAAAATGCACAACCTGGAAGAAACTGACAAATTCTTAGAAAGGTATAATCTTCCAAGACTGAACCAGGAAGAAATAGAAAATATGAACAGACCAATCACAAGTAATGAAATTGAAACTGTGATTAAAAATCTTCCAACAAACAAAAGTCCAGGACCAGATGGCTTCACAGGTGAATTCCATCAAACATTTAGAAAAGAGCTAAGACCAATCCTTCTCAAACTCTTCCAAAAAATTGCAGAGGAAGGAACACTCCCAAACTCATTCTATGAGGCCACCATCACCCTGATACCAAAACCAGACAGAGATATTACAAAAAAAGAAAATTAAAGACCAATATCACTGATGAATATAGATGCAAAAATCCTCAAAAAAATACTAGCAAACAGAATCCAAAAACACATTAAAAGGATCATACACCATGATCAAGTGGGATGTATCCCAGGAATGCAAGGATTCTTCAATATACGCAAATCAATCAATGTGATACACCATATTAACAAACTGAAGAATAAAATCCATATGATCATCTCAATAGATGCAGAAAAAGCTTTTTACAAAATTCAACACACATTTATGATAAAAACTCTCCAGAAAGTGGGCACAGAGGGAACCTACCTCAACATAATAAAGGCCATATATGACAAACCCACAGCAAACATCATTCTCAATGGTGAAAAACTGAAAGCATTTCCTCTAAGATCAGGAGCAAGACAAGGATGTCCACTCTCACCACTGTTATTCAACATAGTTTTGGAAGTCCTAGCCATGGCAATCAGAGAAGAAAAAGAAATAAAAGGAATCCAAATTGGAAAAGAAGAAGTAAAACTGTCACTGTTTGCAGATGACATGATCCTATACATAGAGAATCCTAAAGATGTCACCAGAAAACTACTAGAGCTAATCAATGAATTTGGTAAAGTTGCAGGATACAAAATTAATGCACAGAAATCTCTTGCATTCCTATACACTAATGATGAAAAATCTGAAAGAGAAATTAAGGAAACACTCCCATTTACCACTGCAACAAAAAGAATAAAATACCTAGGAATAAACCTGCCTAGGCAGACAAAAGACCTGTATGCAGAAAACTATAAGACACTGATGAAAGAAATTAAAGATGATACCAACAGATGGAGAGATATACCATGTCCTTGGATTGGAAGAATCAATATTGTGAAAATGACTATACTACCCAAAGCAATCTGCAGATACAATGCAATCCCTATCAAATTACCAATGGCATTTTTTACGGAACTAGAACAAAAAATCTTAAAATTTGTATGGAGACACAAAAGACCCCAAATAGCCAAAGCAGTATTGAGGGTAAAAAATGGAGCCGAAGGAATCAGACTCCCTGACTTCAGACTATATTACAATGCTGCAGTAATGAAGACAATATGGTACTGGCACAAAGACAGAAACGTAGATCAATGGAACAGGATAGAAAGCCCAGAGATAAACCCAAGCACCTATGGTCAACTAATCTATGACGAAGGAGGCAAGGATATACAATGGAGAAAAGAGAGTCTCTTCAGTAAGTGGTGCTGGGAAAACTGGCCAGCTACATGTAAAAGAATGAAATTAGAACACTCCCTAACACCATACACAAAAATAAACTCAAAATGGATTAGAGACCTAAATGTAAGACCAGGCACTATAAAACTCTTAGAGGAAAACATAGGAAGAACACTCTTTGACATAAATCACAGCAAGATATTTTTTGATCCATCTCCTAGAGTAATGGAAATAAAAACAAATATAAACAAATGGGACCTAATGAAACTTAAAATCTTTTGCACAGCAAAGGAAACCATAAACAAGACAAAAAGATAACCCTCAGAATGGGAGAAAATATTTGCAAACGTATCAAAGGAGAAAGGATTAATCTCCATAATATATAAACAGCTCATGCAGCTCAATATTAAAAAGCAAAGAACCCAATCCAAAAATGGGCAAAAGACCTAAATAGACATTTCTCCAAAGAAAACATACAGATGGCCAAGAGGCACATGAAAAGCTGCCCAACATCACTAATTGTTAGAGAAATGCAAATCAAAACTACAACGAGTTATCACCTCACACCAGTTAGAATGGGCATCATCAGAAAAATCTATAAATAAATGCTGGAGAGGGTGTGGAGAAACGGGAATCCTCTTGCACTGTTGGTGGGCATGTAAATTGATACAGCCACTATGGAGAACAGTATGGAGGTTCCTTAAAAAATTAAAAATAGAATTACCATATGACCCAGTAATCCCACTACTGGGCATATACCCAGAGAAAACCATAATTCAAAAAGACACATGCACCCCAATGTCCATTGCAGCACTATTTACAATAGCCAGGTCATGGAAGCAACCTAAATGCCCATCGACAGACGACTGGATAAAGAAGATGTGGTACATATATACAATGGAATATTACTCAGCCATAAAAAGGAACGAAATTGGGTCATTTGTAGAGACGTGGATGGATCTAGAGACTGTCATACAGAGTGAAGTAAGTCAGAAAGAGAAAAACAAATATCGTATTTCAATGCATATATGTGGAACCTAGAAAATGGTACAGATGAACTGGTTTGCAGAGCAGAAATTGAGACACAGAAGTAGAGAAAAAACGTATGGACACCAAGGGGGGAAAGAGGCGGGGGTTGGGGGGTGGTGGTGTGCTGAATTGGGAGATTGGGATTGACATGTATACACTGATGTGTATAAAATGGATGACTAATAAGAAACTGCTATATAGAAAAATAAATAAAATTAAATTTAAAAAAATAATATGGTTTAAACTAAAGTTATTTATTTTTAATTTTACTTAATACATTTCTAAATTTAAAATAAATCACTAGGGATCAAAAATCAGTTTCAAAATTTTAATTATTCCTAAAGAGTTAAATGTATATATAAAATCTTTGCAGAGGTTTGTTTTATACTGAGATATTTATGTATTTATAATTGTTGTTCTTAATTTAACATTGAGATGCAAAGGAATTTAGTATCAATGCAGTGATGAGAAATGTATTTAATTAAATGTTTAATGATTATTACTAGTGAAACTAATGGTCATTGTGCTAGTGTTCCTTCCTTGAAAAAACATGCTTAAAAGTAAAGATGTGACAGAATAGCATAATGATTAACAGTGTAGATTCTAAAGCCCTCAGTGACTGAGTTTAAATATTTTATCTAACACTCAGTAGCTGCCCAAACTTTGGAAACTTTCTTAAATATCCTGTGTCTCAGTTTATATATCTGACAAATGAGGATAATGATAGTATCTACTTCATTGATTTGTGGGAAGGATTAAATGATTTAATTGATATCAAGCACTTAGACATCTTCAATAGACAACTATTGCATGATTTTATTAGTCTCATTTTCTCAACTCCTTAGTATATTTGATGGTTTATGTAAAATTGTTCAGCATCAAGAACAATGACTAGAAAACATTGTGTTCAGAATTAAGTAGTAGCGATTGGATTCAATCCAATCCAGGTTCTTAGGAATCCAAAGATAGTCTTTCAACATATGAAGTAGTAATGGGTGAAATGATTGGTGATGAATATCACTATCTTTATCCTTTTCTTCCTTAAGTAACTGCCACTGGGGTTCTATCAGTCTGGACATCCTCCTGCAGGAGGTTTGACTGTTCTTCTATATGCCTTTACCCTATTACTTTCTAAGGTTCAATGAGTATCATCTTCCTCTTTTCCCCTCTACAATATAAATTAAGTGGGCTTTTAGTTTAGGAAAAAATTACTTCTGTGCCTATACCTATATTTCTTTATGAATAACCTAAGTGTGCATCCTCTATAAAAATATGCAAGTAGTTATTTTGGCCCTTTTCCTCTAAGCAGTCTTTTAACATACATTTGTTCTTTTAACAAAAATTCACTGGGCAATCACAATGCATCAGGAACTGAAGTACAGATAATTGATTATGGGGAGAAACTATTTGATGAAAGAGAAAAGGAATGGTGCAAGAAGATATGGATTTTAATTTTGTAGAGTTGAATGAGTGGAGACTTTATTTTAAAATAGAGAAAAGTACATAAAAATGTCAACGTCACACACAAGAACAAAGAATAATGGTAAATATTAAACCTTTTTTTCTTTAGTGTTTTTAAATATAACAAATTAACAACACATTTGACGATTTCTAGACCCAAGGAATTGTTATATATTTCAATATTATTTTCAATATTTAAAATTTTTATATGTCAGTAAAGCTTGTTTTACATTTTTCAGAATTATCTTGATTGATATCCAGTGTTTGCAGATCTGTGAGCTTTGATATCTAAACTGATTTCTAAATCTTCTATCCTAGTTCCTTGATGTCTTACACTTAGTATTCATCTCTACTTTCTCCCACTTGGGGCTAATCTCTGTATTATGGATTTTATTTATTTGTTTATTTATTCATTAATTCATCTCAGCTATGGATTTAAATTTCAAAGATAATTTAACTTATTTATTTATTAGTTCAATATTTACTAGTTCAGGGACTTCCCTGGTGGTCCAGTGGTTAAGACTTTGCCTTCCAATGCAGGGGACGCAGGTTCAATCCCTGGTCAGGGAACTAAGATACCGCACGCTGCGCAGTGAGGCCAAAAAACAAAAAAATTATTAGTTCAATATACTTGGATTGATTTGCATGTGGAAAGAGAGATTCTATCTGTAATTCCACCTTAAGGTTTGGCATTGGGCCTAATTTCCAAATATTTATTGTGGCATTGTCAGGAATATTGAATACAAAATGCATTTTTTTTAGCACAAGAGGTGAAAATGGTACCTATGAAAATGTAAATTGTCTACATATATTTTCTTTTCCAAAAAAATCAATTTCATGTGTCTGAAAAAGCAATACTGTATTAACAGAAAAATCTCTATTAAGGGAAGTCAAGGTGTTCTTAGGAAAAAGTGTTGACTCAAACTCTGGAAATGAAAGAAATACGGTTTTCTTATATGTGTACATATTAATACATCAAAATAGGACTTTACCTTACTTTGTAATTTACACGTAGCAGAAAATATTAACCTCTTAATATGGCACATTCAAAAATAAAAAAGCATGAGGGCCTCAACAAATATGCCTAGTGTTAGATTTAATGATAAAATTTTTAGTATTTTTTTAAAAATATATTAAAAACAAATTGTAAAGCATTGACAATATGATATTCACATATTTTAGAAATTGCTGACTATATAAGAAAATAATGCTAATTTTGTAATTCCACAAATATTCTCTGCATTATATTATATATCGTAATGTAGAAAGGTGACAGCTTCTATTTTGCACTTGGAATAAGACAAGTTGATTTCTGGGCTTCCTTATACTTTAGTTGAGCAATATATATACATATTAAGTTGTTATATTGTACATGCATAATTCAATTATAAAATTGAAGTATGCATTCACCATGAAATATCTGTTAATAAGTATAAGAAGGCGAAAGTGTATGATCTATTGTGCTTGACACTGAGTAATCTTTTATCTTCACAATATTAACACATTTTTATATGAAATACATGAAAATATTTTTATCTTGCATTTTCCCTGGTACTACAAAGTTTTCATAGATGTAATTTTCTTATGTAAGTTTTTTTTCAAATTCCATTTTCTTTCTTTAATTAAAATTCACAGAAATGAAATTTCTGACTTATAATTTATCTTTATTTTTTGTGGAGGAAAGGATGAAATGACCAGAATGCTTTCCTGAAAATCTTTTAGCAAGTTATGCTTTTACCAGCAGTATAAAGAAGACAAATTTTGTTGTAGCTCAGTAATTGTAATTTTATTTCATATTTCTTTGATTATCAGGAAGTTTGAACAACCTCATTCTCTCTCTTTCCTTACTTCCTTTTTTAGAAGCACTGTGCTTCTAATTCATGCGACTATATAGGAAAGTTATTTACTATTGACTACTTTATATTTTTTAAATACAAGTGTCACCTGTGAGCTTGGTAACTTATCTGTGTAATAAATTGTATAATTATAAAATTTAAATATCAATAAAATGTACTGAATAAATATCAAATTCTCATATTTTGAAACGGTTCTCATGTGTCAAGCAGGAGTTTATTTTAGTAGATATTAGCCACAAATCCTATCCTATAGCATTGGGAAGATACCAAAATACTATGCAATTTGTATAAATATAAATATACACACAATTGAAACAAAAGCTAATTTTATAACTAGTTATTCTTTATTGTTACTTTTAATTATTATTTCTGTATCATATATCATTAGTGTGTTCTTTTTTATTTATGTATTTTCAAATAAAAATTTTATATATTTAAGGGACAACATAATGCCTTGATATACATATAATTTTGAAATTAATATTATTAATATATCATTTACTCACATTGTTACCATTTTTTGTGTGCAATAAGTGCATCTGAAATCTACTCTCTCGGCATATGTCTTGTGTTCAATACAGTATTATTATCATTAGTTTGTTCTATTGTCTCATACTATCAATAATATTTTAAAATAATAATGAAACAACTCTAATTTTGATTAAAAAAAGAAAAAGGCAGAACTAAAACAAAAACATGGGTCTGTACAGCAGTACAAATTGTATTATTTCACTGTTTTATAAATTCTTTGGCAATCTACTTCCTAAGAATTGCTACTAGGTGTTTACTATTTATTAGCATAAAAAATGACTATAATTTTTCAAGTTGTAATTAGTTATGGTGACTGATTCAGATCAAGCACTGGGCCGTCAGCTGTCTTAGATTATGAATGCAAGACATTACTGCTCTCTTCCAGTCAAAGCAATTTGTTAGTTATGCTGTTTGAGAGCAGCTGTACCCTTTGAGATGTGATTTATTCAGATTCCCTCAATATTACTGCAGAAGCATGGGGAGATAAATGATTTGATGAGGCTATGTATTTACTATCAAATGCCATTATGTTTTGAATGTGCAGTAGCAGTGATAGTAAGTTTGTATTTTAAAGTCAAAACATTAAGTCAAATGAAGAAAAGCACATGAAGTCTGAATGTACAAAATCGTATCTTCTATAGTTGGGCATGCATTTTTTGAAGGAGCTTTAGAAATCATTAAATATTCACTTTGCCATTTCTGTTTATTAACTGTGAAGAGTAGATACACTATTTAAAGTATAAGCAGAAAAAACACAATTGTTACAAGTCTGAATTGCCAAATCATTATCCACTGAAAATAAATATAATTGTCCTGTATTCATTGCCTTAATTTAACTTAACTTATGCATACATATTTCTCAAAAATAATAAATAAAAAGGAATTTGATTTGAAATGAACTATGTATTCAGACAACTTGATTTTAAAATATTCTCCTGAAGTTGTGTGATGTAGGATGAATAAATCAAATGTTTACTTACAGTGTTTCTCCAATATCCACCTTTAAGGTCATTGAAAAAAAATATTACAAGAAAATTTATACATATTCTACTGACTGGAAAGAAAGTATTTCAGTTATTTTCAAAATGTTTCATCACTGTAACCCTTTTATATCAAAATAACTTTTACATATATGTACACATACACACACACACACACACACACACAAAGATAGATACAAATAGAATTTATCTAGCTTAAAAGAGTTTCTGATGTCCCATTCTGCTTTCCTTCACCTGGCCTCTCCCACCTATGAGGTCCTTCTGAGTTATTGCCTAAGTCTTTATTGACCATGTGTTTTAAACCATTGATCTAGCCTAGTCTATATATAACAGAGATAGAAGCTAATTTCAGAGACTAAAAAGTCACATGGGACATGAAGCAGCCAGGGCTTGAACCCAAGTCTTCTGATTCCTGTGTCCAATGCTAATGACATTCTACCAGGATCCTTCATGCAGGGGAAAAAAAAATGTTCCAATGATCATATTTCTCAAATCTTTTATTAAGGCATGCAATCTGAGGATTCAGCTATGGCTATAACTGTACAATAAAACAGATCTACATAGAATATTTACAAAGGTATATTTGCCCTATAGCTATTAAGTTGATGCACAAATGCTCTCCCCAGTACAGTTTAGAATTTTTTTTCTTTTCCCAATAAAATAGTCATCTGTCAGTTTCAAATGATCTGGAGAAATAAACAAATGATAGTTGCTGAAGGGCAGAAGAAGCAGAAAGGAAGAGAGATTCAAAGGAAAGCTTAGGCCTGAGTTTAGAGTTTGGTAAATGAACAACAACTACCACACAACTGAAATATAAAAATCTACAGTAAACTTCTAGAAACATTAATTATAGACTCTTCTAAGTTCAAAATGCTGGGCCTATAAATGTGAATGCAGCATAGTCCTCAACATATAGTTCCTGGAGGAGAAAACATACGTAATATTTACAATACAGTAAGTTAAGAACATATAAGTTGATAAGAGATAGAGAAAATGATAATTAATTCAGTCTGAGCTTAGAAAGTTGGGATATTTAAACTAGACCTTGAAGAAGGAATAAAGATTGAATAAATAGAATTAGGATGAAAGGGCAGAGAAATGGTCCAGGCAAAAGGCCATGTTTTCATAATTAATACTATATCTTTTTAGAAGTAATAATCATAATGATAACTAACATTTGAACCCATATATAACTCAAATTTATAATCATTTTGAAAGGGTGTTAAAATGTTATGTATTGACTAACTCATAAAAATTTTATTAACTTATTTAATTTCTCAACAACCTGTGAGTTTGAAGTTATTATTATACCATATTATAGGTTAGGAAACTAACCTAAAAGTAGTGATTTTCTTAGGATCCACACAGCTAAGCAAATGGTAGACTTGTACTCAAATCCTGTCAAACTTACTTGAGAGCTAACATTTTTAAGAGCATATTACTCTGCTTCCTATAGGGCAATACATAAAACTACAACTGTTATTGAACATACATCATCTATGCTTCTCTTCATTAAACAGGTAGAATTTAAAACACAAAATGAGGGTTCTTGAGCCATCATCAACATGCAGCTATTTACAATTAGAAGCTCAAGAATTTCAAATAAATCTTATAAAAGAATAAAGTAAAATATTTTAAACTTTATTTTAAATATTAAAATTAAATTGTTTTCAGTTGTTATCAGCTTAAAATAGACATAAATATAAGATGTATTATGAAAGCTTCATGGTAATCGTAAAGCAAAAACTTATAATAGATACACAAATGATAAAGAGAAAAAGAATCTAAGTAAACCACCATGAAAATCATCAATCCATAAAATAAAACACCAAGAGAGGAGGAAAGGAACAAAGGAACTACAAAACAATCAAAAAACAATGAAATGACAATACTATGTTCTTACTTATCAATAGTTATTCTAAAAGTAAATGGCTTAAATTCCCCAATTAAAACACATAGAGTGGCTGAATGGATAATAAAACAAGACCCAACTATATGCCGTCTACAAGAGATTCATTTAATCTTTAAGTACATTCATAGGCCGAAAGTGAAGGGATAAAAAGAGATATGAAATGCAAATAGAAACCAAAAGAAAGCAGAGATAGTTCTACTTATATCAGACAAAATAATCTTTAAGTCAAAAGTCATAAAAAGAGACAAAAAAGTTCATTAAATAATAATAAGGGATCAATTCATCCAGAAGATGTAACAATTGTAAATATATATGAACCCATTATTGGAGTTTCTAAATATATTAAATAATGATTAACCAATCTGAAGACAGACAGAAATAGATAGCAATGCAATAATAGTAGGGGACTTCAATACCCCACTTTCAACAATGAATAGATCATTTAGACACAAAATCAATAAGGAAATAATGGATTTGAACCATACTTTACACCAAATTGATCTAACAGACATTTACAGAAACTTCCACCCAACAACAGCAGAATATATATTTTTTACAAGCATTCACAGAGGGCTGGAAAATTCACAAATATGTGAAAATTAAACAACACACTCCTGAACAACCAGTGGGTCAAGAAAGATATCAAAAGAGAAATGAAAACTATCTTGAAACAAACAAAAATGAAAATACAACATACCAAAACTTATGGGATAAAGCAAAAGGAGCTGTAGGACAGAAGATTATAGCAATAAACACATTAAGAAAAAAACAAAGCTCTCAAGTAAACAATTTAACTTTATACCTCAAGGAAGTAGAAGATAACATCATTCTTAACAGTGAAAAGCTGAAATCTTTTCCTCTAAGATCAGGGATAAGACAAGAGTCTCAAAGAGATATCTGCACTCTCATACTCATTGCAGCATTATTCACAATAGACAAGATATGGAAACAACCTAAATATCCTTTGAGGGATGAAAGGATAAAGAAAATGTTTTATAAAAATATATTTATATTATTCAGCCATTAAAAAAAGAAGGAAAGCATGCAATTTGTGACAACATAGACAAAACTGAGGACATTATGCTAAGTGGAATAAATCAGACAAAGAAAGATGAAAGACAAATACTGTATCATATCACTTACCTGTGGAATCTTTAAAAAAAAAAACCAACTTCATGTAAAGGGGGAATAGAATGGTGGTTACCAAGGGCTGAGGGTGGCGGGGGAGAGGAAATGGAGAGATGTAGGTCAAAGAGCGCAAACTTTCAGTTATAAGATGAATAAATTCTGAAGATCTAACGTGCAGCATGATGACTATAGTTAATACTATGGTATTGTATACTTGAAAGTTGCTGCGAGTAAATCTTAAGGGTTCTCACCACACACAAAAATAAAAACACAAAGAGTTAACTATGTGAGGTGTTAGATGTGTTAATTATCCTGATCTTGGTAATCATTCCACAATGCATGTGTATACCAATCATCACATTGTATACTTTAAATTACATGATTATTTTTGTCAATTATTCCTCAATAAAGTTGGGGGAAAAAATAACTAAATTGCCCTCAATTTTAAAACTTAGTGTTTTGCATTCCCACTCACATAAAAAGTAGCTCTTTAGTCAGATAAAATTAGTAAATGTATTTAAAGTTTTCAAGGAAACTAGTAGAAAATGCAGCCATGTAATAACATATACAATTTAACATAACACAATTTAACATGTGTAATAATATACACAATGATACACAATTTGGGGAGGGCACATAGCTTAGGGAAAAGATTCCTCCCTATCGAAAGACCTTACAAATATATATATAAAGAAAGTAGATGTGAACATTAGCAGTAACAACTCATAGAAAGTAACTCAGTGTCTTTAGTGACAGGTGGTCAAATTTCTCCCATCTGTACATGAAATATTAACACTATGCAAGAATATTAATTATATACTATTCAATTTCAGAATGCTAGTAAGTGATAGCTTACATTGGTAATCCTAGTTTTTTCATGATGGCTCTAATTTCTAGAAGAGAAAAATATCATAAAATAAAGTTGGAGAAATGCTTTTTCTTACAATTTGTCCACTTAACTACAGAAAGAGCAAAGAGAAGATTCTTAGATTAATACAAAAATCATTAAAGAGTCTTTGTTGGATATATGTATAGAAGATATTTTCTCTGAAACTGTATCCAGCATCTTACCTCCCTTCATGGCACATTTTAACAGAAGTTCTTAATTTCAGTTAAATTCAGGTTTATTTTATGTTTCTTTTTGATTTGTGCTCTTTGTATCCTCTTTTTAAAAATCTTTGCCTGTCAAAATTATTGGGGCATTTCCCTAACCTTTATTCTAGGCACTGTATGGCTTTGTATTCATATTTATTTTTACGACCTATTTGGAATAAATTTTTGTGTAAAGAGTAAGTTTAAAAGGAAAATAATTATACTTTTCCCAAAAAGGTTACCCAACCAATGCAGTATGATTTTTAAAAAGAAATTCTTTTTTCACATAATACTGAAGTGGGATTTTTGTGATAAATCAGGAGACTGAATGTGTGTGGTCTGTTACTGAACAATCTGTTTTGTTCCTTAAATCCATTTAAGGAAAATACTCTTGTGATAATCACACCCTCTTAAAATTTACATAAATTTAAAATAAATTTTGATTGTTCCTAATTTGTTCTCCTCCAAAGTTTGAAATATTCTGTGTTGAAGTGTTATATAACTTTTGTAAATTTATTTCTAAGTATTGGGTGTTTTATTTTTATGTTCTTATAAACTAAGTAAAAATTTACTATATTTATTGGTGTTATATATGAGTACAATTAAATTTATTTAATAATGACATTGGATCCAACAAATTTGCTGAATTAACTTAATTCTTTGTTTAATTAACAAAATTCTTTGTTTAAATTCTTTGTTTAATTAATTGTTTATTTTTTTATTTTAGGCTTTCTTTTTTTACTATACAATCTTCTTGTCTGCAAACAACGACAATTTTATTTCTTGCTTATGCTGATTTTTCCCACTGCCTTATTGTACTAGAGAGAATTATAGTAAAATGTTTAAAGTAATTGGAGATACTGGAATTCTTGTTCTGGAACTCAGAGAATGATTTTTCATCATTTCACAATTAATTGTGATGCTTTTGTATTTTTTTTTAACATATCCCTATCAGAGCAAGAAGTCTTAGTTCTTCTATTACTAGTTTGCTAAGTGTACTGTTTTGTTTCATTTTATCATATGTGTTGGTTGTATCAAATACTATTTACGTGTTAAATGCAACAATCAGATACATTTTTTAAAGATATATTCTTTTAAAATGTAGATTTAGATTGATTAGTTTTTGCATTGTTAAACAAATTTTGCATATTTGGAATAAATCTCACTTAGTAATTATGTAGGATACTTATAATGTTCTATTCACTTTCCCTGTATTTTGTCTGGGATATCTTTTTGTCTTTTTGTGAGAGAGACTGGACTGGAATTTTCCTTTTTTAATCGTTCTTGTCAGGTTTGTTATCAAGTTTATTCTAGCCATAATGATAAATTTGTAAGTGTTCCCTTCTTTTTCTATTGTCTGATAATTTGTGTAAGCTTTGTAATTGATGTCCAAAAATCTAATCAATGAAGACTTCTGGGTCTAGAGTTTATTCTATGTGTAGGTTTAATCACAGGTTCCATTTTTAAAATAGATACAGCATTACTCATTACTAGCACTTTCAGTGTCTCATAGGATCATACTCTAGTTTGTTGTTTACTGTACATCCCCTTTTCTTTCTCTCTTTTTATTTCTGTCTGGTTATTTTCTACCAACTTATCTTCCAGTTCAGTAAGAATTAATCAACATGCATATTTTATAGTTCTAGAGTTTCTATTTGATTCTTCTACATACTTTCTAGTTCTCTTATGAAATGCTCCTCTGTTTTATTTCTTTTATTGAACATATTTACCCCAGTAACTTTAAAGTATTTGTAAGTCACTTCCAACAATTGGAGAATTGTTGATTTGTTCCCATTTTCCCTTGATTTCAGATTGTGTATCATTATTGATTGGTGGACATTATGTTCAAAAATACGGAGGCTCTGATTGTGGTTATAATTCTCTTAAAGAATTTAATTTCCTTCTGAAGTTAAAGAGCAGAGATTGATCCCTCACTCTAATCAGAGATTGGGCATGTCCCAGGGTTTTTCCAGGCCTTGTGAAACCTATACTTTATCTGGTTTGCAATGTTTCTAGACCTCTGGGCACATCTTAGGAAACAGCTGCTTACCAGAGTGGAAAAGCAACTGAGGAAGCCCAGTGTACCTGTTTGGTTCCCTTCTCTCTGTGATCTTGGATTCATAAAGTCTGGCTGCCTTTTTTGCTCCCTGATGGCTTTAAACAGCCTGTTTGTTTGTGTGTTTGTTTTTAAAAGTCCAGCTTTTATAGACTTTCCTGGTAAAACTTGTCTTTATTAGTGACAGGTGGTATATTTTTTTCTTTATGGATTCTAAGTATGTAAGACAAAGGTTTATGAAAGTTTTCATAGATCTCTCAAACTGAAAACTCATATTTCACTTGCAAATTATGATAAAAATGGGAAAAACACTTAAAAGTTAAAAACAGAAACCTTAACTTTGGAAACAGAAGGACTTACTAGTTAAAGCACTGTGTTTGGAGTCAGAGGACAGAGATCACGGGCTTTGTGTAATTCGGGAGAAGTTACCAAACCTTCCTAATCCTTAATTTTCCTCATCTATCAAATACAAATAAAAATGGTAGTTACTTCAGATAATTAAATATAATACATTTTATAAATCACTTAACATAAATTATTTAGCATAGTTTTGGCAGCTATTACTCATTGGATAAACCATAACTATTAAAATCATGAATATTTATTTAATGAACAAAAACGTTTAAAAGTGAAATCAACTAGGAAATATACATTACATTATTATTAAAAATATACTCATGGTTCAATTTGATTAATCATATTCAAACTACATGGATCTTTTAATATAGTAATATGAATCATATTTTTAAGAAATTATATCTGTATGTCATATCCCCATCTAAATCAAAATTTCTAATTTCTCTCTGCCAGGTCTAAAAGATAAAAATTGTATGCATTGTTTACAATTTATAGATAAGGTTAGTTCCCAAAAAATTATATATAAATCTAATTTTCCTATCAAATATGTTGTGCCTATTTATTTTTATGTTATTTACATATGTTTGTGAATATGTGTTTTCAGAAATGAGATGTAATTTTATTTTTAAGTAATTTTATTTTTAAATGATCTACTTGCTAATTAGATATTAAGCCACTCATACAATTTTAGGATTATGAGGTCATTTGTCAGCATTTCTGCCAGAAGGCTTTTGGAAATCAGTTATGTGAAGCAAATAATTTAGATATAAAACCATATGAAATATTTTATGATAAGATAATGCTATACACACATTAAGTCTCAAAGTAGAGAGCATAGTGTAAATTAATTACAATGAGTAATGTATAGCGTTATTGCCATATACCATCTTTACATTACTGGAATAAGACCATTATACGGTAATCATATTACTTTAAAAAAACATAAGTTTTCTTTCTAACTTTGAGAGACAATATGGAGATATTTGGAGAAACTAACACAAAATCCTCCTGATCCTGAATAACTGATAGAGTTTTCTGAGTGTTTTCTATGTTCTGGGTATTGTTTTGGGGGCTCTACGTGGATTTATTAATTTACTCCTTCCAACAGTTAAGTGATGCAATTATTACATCTATTTAACAGGAGGTTCAACATAGGTACAAAGAGTGTAAGTAGCCTAGCCAAGGCCCGTAGACCGCAAGTTAAAGAGTCAGAATTTAAACCTAGTTCTGTCATGAAATAGTCATTTAACCATTCTTTAATAGTACCTTTATCAAGGACACAAAAGAGATACATGAGCATGGAATAAGGTGTGATCAAGAAGATATCAACAGTGACAAAGGGAATAAGGAGGGAATCACCAATGCTAAAGTCATAAATTAAATCACAAATTATGTTTAACTGAGAGCAAGCATGGAACTCCAGAGTGAGAATGTTGCATCATTTATGAGCAAATTATTTACTCGTCCTTTTGAATCGCTTTATAAATTGTGTATGTTATATTGTATTCCACTTTGTATAATTAAGATACTAATTATTTTTACAGTTAATTTAATATGGAAATAAAATGTGTGAAATGCTTTTATGAGTACCTGGTACATAGTAAGCATTCAATAAATGTTAGCTAGAATGATTATTTATAATTTCCTAGGTTATCTTAACAGTCTGCATCAATCTAGTGACAACACTAACAAAACTGCATTTCACTGATATCCTATGCTAGGATTTGGGAAACCTTGTTCTTCTTAAGTACCTTCTGTCACTGGCAGCTCCATGTAAAGCTCAGGAATGGTCAAGCCAGAGCTTTTAGTTGCTAGAGCCGCATTCGCTCCAGACTAAGGGCCAGTGACTTGCATTTTCTGCCACCACTGCCAGGGTTATTTTCTCTCTACAAAGTTCTAATGCCTTACTCCTTCAAAGATGTTGCAGATACGACACTGAATCCTATTGTTCTAAGCTGTGAGCCTAAACATTTCCTTAGGAGTCCTCCCTTCTAAAGGTTACCATCATTTTCACAATAGCTGTCACTTGTGGATTAGTTGAGGCATTTGTACAACAAAAACTTTAGCTGTCTTACTTATAATGAGACAGGGGAATAACAAAACTGAATTTATTGTAAATGTATTGGAAAAATTAGAGAATCAAAAGAAGTCTGGACAAACAGCCCTTGCAAAACAGGTAGCAGAAAATCTAACCATTATAGACCACAGGAAAAAGTTTGTTAGGATGGTCTGCTGCCGCTTCTGCACAATCATTGTGCTATTGTTGGACAATGAACTTCACCTCTTATATAGTTGGTTTTCCTGATTTCTTTGAGTCACTCACTCTAAATTCAAAGACCAAGTCCCAGCTGGTCATGGCTATTAAAAGTGTTCATGCCTTAACTTTTAGAAAGAAAGGCGAAGAAATGTTGTGGTTCACTTCACACCCAAAGTTGGAAAACAAGCCTTACCTTTCACAAAAACATATCCAATGAGATACTAGATCACCAAAATAGCACATCTGTGCTCTCTACCTTCTTATTAAATGTAGATGCATACTGCATCTGAGGCCAGATTACATCTCTTTATCTTCTGATTGGACCATGCATTTTCTCCATCAAAATTTTAGACAGATGTTCAAACCATAACAATTACACCACTAGAATGTCCAACTACCAGGTATTAATAGTCACCCAATTCACATGGAAGAAGCTATCAAGAAACAATACCTAAGAAAAAAATGCTCACCTAAAGCACTGAATATGCCTTTAGAAGGCATATTAAGACAGCAAACATTGTGCAGAAAATCATGGGTATCACCTCATATCTAACTGTATCTGCTCTAATGTACTCAAGATACTTTTTCTAAAAATGCTTTTTTTCTTTTATTTTTTACTCCTTTATTATAATTTTTCCAATAGAATCTTTATTTAAAATGTTTATGCTAATATTTATTGAATACTCAATATATGTTGGACACTGTTCTAAGTGCTTTAAATGTACTAACTTAAGTCACAAAATAATTGAATAGTTGTTATTATGATCTCTGATTTGCAGATTGGGAAACTGAACCATGGAGAACTTAAATAATTTAGCCAAGATCCCATGAATGGTAAGAAGTAGAGCTGAATTTGATTCCAGAAACAATGCCATGAATCATTAATCTCTCACACAAACACAAACACACAAACATATGTATAGATATGTAGAGAGAGGAAGAGAGAGACAGAGAGACCAAGAGAGATCAGTCAAGAAAGAGCCAAACACAATTACGTTTGTGACATAATCAGGTTATAAAGTGCTTTTGAACTAAAATGACAGTTCAATATTGTCAAAGCCCAATTTGCTTTATAAAATACCAAAATCAGCTGTTTTAAATAACCACTATGGAAAAGTAAACAGGATATTTCTGCATGTCCCAGTGCCTCAATGTTCAATTGCCTCACCTAAAAATTTTTAATAAACAAAACAAAACCCAAAATGGCAGCCTGACATCTTTTGCGATTTACAGCACTGAGGTACTTTGGCACAGAATGAATTAGATAAAGGGGACCTGGAGTTACAGGAAATCATTGATGAATTGATTTTATACTAAGATGACTGGTTTCTCTGGCTTTTCTCTCAAGATGATTCATCAGTTGGCTGCTCACATCAAGTGTTTTAGAGCAGAGTGTTCTTTCATTGGGAATCATTCATTTCGTGAAAGCAGAAATGATGGACACTTAACAAGCAGTTTAAATGTGCTTCTGTTCTTGCAACTGAAATCGTCTTTGGTAGAAAGTTAAAAAAAAATGGATGCAGTTGTTCCATTGGGATATTTGTCATTTCTTTGGACAATGCATTTAACGTGTCTAGAACTCTGAATAGAATGACTGAACAAACTTCCGGTTACACAATGATAAGAAACTCTTACCTAATTTGTTATGTCTGTCATTCAAAAAACAGTTAAAAAACAAGTTTGCTTAAATCATGTTGTCGTACTGCTTCAAACAATAAGGAATCAACTTGCTAATATTATTTTGAAATATGAGAAACATAGAGGCAAGTGGATAGATGATATAAATCTAAACTCTTATGATGTATATTTTATAAAATGTCATTTGGAAGAAATATATTAAAATGTTGATTCCTTATAAATAAAATATTTAACGATACCTGATTTCCACTAGAGATAATGATTAATATTATACATTTATGTGGAGAAGGTCATGAATTTCTTTTTTTTTTTTTGTATAACTGGTTCTTTATTTTTTTAATATCTTTATTGGAGTATTATTGCTTTACAATGGTGTGCTAGTTTCTGCTGTATAACAAAGTGAATCAACTATATGCATACATATATCTCTATATCCCTTCCCACTTGCGTCTCCCTCCCACCCTCCCTATCCCACCACTCTAGGTAGTCACGAAGCACCAAGCTGATCTCCCTGTGCTATGCAGCTGCTTCCCACTAGCTATCTATTTTACATTTGGTAGTGTATATATGTCCATGCCACTCTCTCACTTTGTCCCAGCTTCCCCTTCCCCTTCCCCGTGTTCTCAAGTCCATTCTCTACGTCTGCGTCTTTATTCCTGTCCTGCCCCTAAGTTCATCAGAATCATTTTTACTCCTTTTTTAGATTCCATATATATGTGTTAGCATATGGTATTTGTTTTTCTCTTTCTGACTTATTTCACGCTATATGACAGACTCTAGGTCCATACACCTCACTACAAATAACTCAGTTTCATTTCTTTTTATGGCTGAGTAATATTCCATTGTATACATGTGCCACATCTTCTTTATCCATTCATCTGTCGATGGACACTTAGGTTGCTTCCATGTCCTGGCTATTGTAAACAGAGCTGCAATGAACATTGTGGTACATGACTCTTTTTGAATTATGGTTTTCTCAGTGTATATGCCCAGTAGTGGGATTGCTGGGTTGTATGGTAGTTCTAGTTTTAGTTTTTTAAGGAACCTCCATACTGTTCTCCATAGTGGCTGTATCAATCTACATTCCCACCAACAGTGCAAGAGGGTTTCCTTTTCTCCACACCCTCTCCAGCATTTATTGTTTGTAGATATTTGATGATGGCCATTTTGACTGGTGTGAGGTGATACCTCATTGTAGTTTTGATTTGCATTTCTCTAATGATTAATGATGTTGAGCATCCTTTCATGTGTTTGTTGGCAATCTGTATATCTTCTTTGGAGAAATGTCTATTTAGGTCTTCTGGCCATTTGGGTTGGGGTTTTTTGTTTTTTTGCTATTGAGCTGCATGAGCTGCTTGTAAATTTTGGAGATTAATCCTTTGTCAGTTGCATCATTTGCAAATATTTTCTGCCATTCTGAGGGTTGTCTTTTCATTTTGTTTATGGTTTCCTTTGCTGTGCAAAAGCTTTTAACTTTCATTAGGTCCCATTTGTTTATTTTTCCTTTTATTTCCATTACTCTAGGAGGTGGGTCAAAAAGGATCTTGCTGTGATTTATGTCATAGAGTGTTGTGCCTATGTTTTCCTCTAACAGTTTGATAGGTCTGGCCTTACATTTAGGTCTTTAATCCGTTTTGAGTTTATTTTTGTGTATGGTGTTAGGGTGTGTTCTAATTTCATTCTTTTACATGTAGCTGTCCAGTTTTCCCAGCACCACTTGTTGAAGAGGCTGTCTTTTCTCCATTGTATACTCTAGCCTCCCTTATCAAACATAAGGTGACCATATGTGCATTGGTGTATCTTTGGGCTTTCTATCCTGTTCCATTTATCTATATTTCTCTTTTTGTGCCAGTACCATACTGTCTTGATTACTGTAGCTTTGTAGTATAGACTGAAGTCAGGGAACCTGATTCCTCCAGCTCCGTTTTTCTTTCTCAAGATTGCTTTGGCTATTTGGGGTCTTTTGTGTCTCCATACAAATTGTGAAATTTTTTGTTCTAGTTCTGTGAAAAATGCCATTGGTAGTTTGATAGGGATTGCATTGAATCGGTAGATTGCTTTGGGTAGTAGAGTCATTTTCAAAATATTGATTCTTCCAATCCAAGAACATGGTATATCTCTCCATCTGTTGGTATCATCATTAATTTCTTTCATCAGTGTCTTATAGTTTTCTGCATACAGGTCTTTTGTCTCCCTAGGTAGGTTTATTCCTAGGTATTTTATTCTTTTTGTTGCAATGGTAAATGGGAGTGTTTCCTTAATTTCACTTTCAGATTTTTCATCATTAGTGTATAGGAATGCAAGAGATTTCTGTGCATTAATTTTGTATCCTGCTACCAACTTCATCGATTAGCCCTAGTAGTTTTCTGGTACCATCTTTAGAATTCTCTGTGTATAGTATCATGTCATCTGCAAACAGTGACAGTTTTACATCTTCTTTTCTGATTTGGATTCATTTTATTTCTTTTTCCTCCCTAATTGCTGTGGCTAACACTTCCAAAACTATGTTGAATAATAGTGGTGAGAGTGGGCAACCTTGTCTTGTTCCTGACTTTAGAGGAAATGGTTTCAGTTTTTCACCATTGAGAAACATGTTGGCTGTGGGTTTGTCATATATGGCCTTTATTTTGCATAAAGTCATTTGAGAATCAGTCTTCTTCTATTTAGAGGGTTCTCCTCAGCCCTCAACTAGATCTTCTGCATCTGGATGACATTCAGGGAAAGAGAGAGAAAATAGCACAACTGGTTTTAACCACTTCGGCTCAAGGCTATATATTCAATTGTGCTTATGTGACAGGTAGTTACATAGCCTTATCTAATGCAAAGGGCCTGGGAAATACAGTCTAGCAGTTCACCAAGGCAAAAGGAGTGTGGATACTGAAAAACAGTTTAGGCAGTTTCTGCCACACAAGAATTATAGGACTATTATTCAATATAGTTAGAAGTATGTGTATTACTAGCATATATCTCATACTAGAGACATTCCCAGTAAAACAAAACAAAACTAAACAAAAAGGTTATTATCACAGTTGCTCTTCAACTTTTTTCAAAATTGATAGAAAAATTTTAAGCAATAGAGAGGAAAAAAAATATTAATAAGTATATTTATAAAATTGTTACCATTCATTCATGATATGATTATTTGGAAATCTCCAGAAAAACACAAAGAAACTAATAAAAGTAATTTTAAAACAGTAAATTGATCAACTAAAAATACATGTTGAAATAACAATAGTTCTGCTGTAAACTGGATCCCTCAAAAATCCAACTCAAAAGAGATATAAAATAGAAAATTCACTCTTTCAATTTAATGAAAAAATATTAAATAAGTGGAAAACGTGTCATTTCTGAATTATCTCAACAAAAATCAATAGTCAATCTAAGAAAGAAATGGAAAATTTTATTTGAACCAAACTGAGGATTATAACCTGGAGACAGTCTCTCAGAGAGTTCTGAGAGCTGTTCTGAAGAGGTAAGCAGGGAGGTCAGTATATATGTGATTTTGGCCTAGAGGATACCTACAATCAAGCACACATCTCAGTAGAAGGTTGCTGCTGGCCACAAGGAACAGATATCTTAGTTAATAGTTTTAGTGCTTTTCTAAGTATAGGAAGATGCAAGAATCCAGGTTCATAAAAAATTTCTCCTGAAAATATCAAACCATCCAAGGGCCAGTTCTGTCAGTTTTTCCAGAGCATAGAGTGCCTCATCCTGATCTCTACCCTTAATTCCTTTCAGCAGTTTTGTAGGTCAGTGACTGCAGCGGCTAATAATCTGATTGTTGTAGAACTGAATGCTGGGCAACATTCTTTATTTTACAATCCCTTCCCTTTTAGTCTTGATTTTGACCAAGATTTGGGAGGCACTGTGTGACCAATGTGTCCCATGGTGCTAGGAATGTTCATTCCCAGGTCAGGTGAAGATTTCATTGATTGGCTACTCAATGTGTTGTTACTAGACTAGGCCCAGTTAACAGTAACTAAAAACTTCTGGAACGCCTGTCATACTAGTCTGTTATGATCCAGGAAATTGTTCTCTCTTGTTCCTTCTTCCCATATCTAGAGTTACACTACTATAATCATTGATCTTATAGAACTATATATTTGTCATTTCAAGCTACCTAGTCATCAATAATTTTATTGAGGCTCAGTTATATATTTGGTAATGCAAGAAACAATATTCTTGTAAAACAGGCAGAATTCAATATATAATATAGTAATGTAGCTAATAACATTAATAAGATCATAAGTAAGTATTTAAGCTAAGAACTTCCATTAGGCACTGCCCAGTATCTCCCCAGGTTGTCTGACTAGTCTGTTCTGCACCAATCGCTATCTTTAAGGGAAACTATATATTGGCATTGTACATAAAGTTCACCAAAGATATCTGCAGGTGCAAGGCGAGTGGTGGGTCACTGTGACCCTTACAGGATTGAGAAGGAAATGTTGTTTTCTAAAGAGTTAACATGGCTGGCACCAGAAGGAGAAAAATTGATCTTTATGGTTGAGCAGGTATTTCTGCCTTTGGGGCGTCTGGTTAATACATAATGCACATGCAGAATGACAACTGGAGGGGAAGGAGGAGGCCAAAGGGCAGAGAAAAAGCTTTATGTTTAAATTTTTCTTGTCTTGCCTAAAACATGAATTTTTATTTCATCAATTGGAAATGTCAATAATTCTCTGTAAGTTTTATATATATATATAAAACAAAATCCAAAAACAATGAAAAAAATTAGGTGGAGTGGTGGGAATTTAACAATATAAGTATAAAAATAATCTGGAATAATTAAGTAAATGTGAGATAGAATAGTCATTATGAAACATTTATCCTGCAAATATAAAACTAGTGGAAGAAAATATAATTATAAGAAAATATTTATGTAAATTTATGGAATAGAACTTCTCAAAATGTTAAAAGAAACTATAAACAGAAGGAAGGATAGTTTTGACTATTTTTTTGCTATTTTGCTGTTATATATAAAATATACACACATATAATATTGCCATTAAAAAAGAAACCAGAATAACAAAACATTTGGAATTTTATTTATAATATATTTGTATCTGTAAATATATTTATACATATGTTTTACAATCAATAAGAAAATATGAAGACAACGAAAATTAGACAACAGATAATTACGACTTTACCTGTTCATACATTTGTCACAGTAGGAAATAATTTTCATTTTTGAGGTATCATAATGTCGGCTACTTCTATTGACCATTTAAGTTCTTGTATTCTCTATTCATAGAGCAGTGATAGATTTCAATATCTGAGAATGGCATTTTAGTAGAAAGTATCAAATCATATTGATTCTATAATTCTAACTTACAGTTTTAGAGATTTAGTACATAAGAATTTTTGCTGTTCAATATTTCTAAAAGTATTCAAAAGACACCCTCTACATGCCAAGTAATTTTTCAAAATCTTCAATGTTGGCTACAATTCCAGCAGAGTTATTTTGAGTTGCTCAAGCTCAGCATTTTCATACTCTCTCTCTCTCTTTTAGACAACACACATAATTTGGGTTTTAAATACCACAGGGAAAAAAATCATGAAGACTAGAACAAACTAATATATACAGAAATGCATTGTTAATTTTATCTACAAACAGGCCACTCCATCTGTTCAAACATAATGTTCCAAACTAAGGAATATGTTCCAAACCAAAGAGCACGATATTTGACAGATGGAGAGGTCTGTAAGCCTGTCTGGAGCACGGAATACTACAGAGTTTGTAGCAGGGTCCAATTTTCCATGCTAAATGAAATCTAATCAAAATTTCTTCCCAATAAACATCAAAATCAGCACCAATGTTACCAATTGCTATGCATCATAGACCAACTCATTTTATCTATTTTCTTTCTCATATGCAAGAAACCCATACCTATTTTCTGAGTCAATTTTCTACTTTCATAGTTGTTCTCCTACATAAATAAGTACAAATGCCAAACATATTTCATGTAAAATAAAAGTCACTAATGAGTCAAACACAGGATGACCTACTCTTTAGCATAAAAATATCATGTGAGTGCTATTTCTGGAAAAATTAATCATTTAAGGATCATGTCATAATATATAAGATTTGGAAAAAGCTTCGATAGGATTTTGATAAATCTCTTCAATTTATTGAAATAAACAACAGAACAAGAAGCATAGGATATTTGTGTTTCCCTAAAACATGTAGCCAGTGAGAGACTGTATAAGATTTCTTTGCTCTTGTCCAGTGTTCCGTTATAAAATCCAGCATTCTAACTTGGGAGATTGCCTCATCATCATTAAACTTTCAGTACAATTAAACTTTAAGACAAAAATTTTACTGAAAATGTCTGTGTCATATAGGTTGCTCAGAACTGAGAACACTGCTTCTACTTATATAAATTAATCATAGGCTTATTGAATAGAGCATGAGGGCACTGTAGGGGAGGAAAATTTTTCTCTTTTCTTCCCTTCTAGGTTCTTTGGATGATTTAATAAACTCACGAGACAAATTAACGGGAAAAAAATAAATTTAATTTTGCAGGCATGGGAGCTCATAAAAATATGAGACTCAAAGAAGTGACCAAAGCAGGCAGCTTTTATACTTTTAAACAAAGAAACAATTATATGCAAAGAATTGACTAAGGGTTTTGGGATTGAGGTAGCAAATTAATGAAGAAATAACAAAGTTTATTTATACCTTATTACCTGAATTCACTATCTCTGGTAATAAGGATGCTTTCTACCCACCAGGTGCAGGGAGGGTGCCCTTCACATGGGGAATATATTTCCTGCTTTCAGGGGGACAAGGGAGGGTCGGAATGTCCTTCTTGCACCAGCTGTTTCTGAAGTAACTTTAATTCAAAATAATCAGTATGTCAAAGTGGCATATTTTGGGGTGGCATATTTTGTTCTGCCTCAGCATCCAGTGAGAAATGTGTAGATAAAATATATTGATATTGTTACAGAACTGAACTTGAATCCACTTGCCTGCCATGCAGCAAAGCCAATCTACTAACACAGGTTGTGGTGAAAGAAAGTACAGCGTTTATTGCAGGGTACCAAATAAGGAAAATGGGCAGCTCATGCTCAAAAGACCCAAACTCCCCAGTGGCTTTCAGGGAAGGGTTTTTAAAGGCAACATTTGTGGTGAGGGTTGCAGCTTGTAGACTTTCTTCTGATTAATTGGTGGTGAGGTAGCAGGGTTGATGTTTCAGGAGTCTTAATCATCAACCATCTGGTTCCAACCAGTCTGGGGTCTACTTGCTTGTGGTCAGCATGTCATCACAATCCTCCACTTGGGCAGGGGTCTTAGTTTCTGCATAACAACTCAAAGATAGGCATCAGATTGTTATGTATATCCCTTGAGGAGGAACTAGGATTCTGTTTTATCCCTGAGCTCTTGTTCATGCTATCTTGCTTGGTTCTGCATTCCTTCACTTCTCTATTTAGTAACTGCTTGAGTCTGCTCTTTGGAACTCAGGGAATACCTACGAGACTAAAGCATTTTTCCTACAAACAAAAAATGAGGGGCATAGAGTAGTCTTGACACTGAGAAGGCTTCACAGGGTCCTGCTCAGTCTCAATATATGTTGATGAGTGTCACATGACGTCTGAGTACTTGAAACTGGAACATAGTTCAATATCTAATTTTAACATTTCAATATTCAGATCCACTTATGACTTTGCATCTCAGGAAGCTTGGCATCATTTAAACCCTACTTCTAGCTGTGCTCAGCTCCAAACCTGAGTAGTTATGACCATGCCATATCACCTGTTGTGCTTCTTGAGGCAGGTAAAAACATTTTATAACAATGGGAAACCCTAAAGGATGCTAACTTTTATCTTCTTCAGAAGTATTATAATTACATATGAACTTGAAGGGGAGCAGAATTTGCCATCCCAAAATATTCCACATTGGTGTAAGGATTATCTTGAGCTATTTATTTTTAAGAAATTGGAGAAACAGGAAAAGCTCTGAAAATCAGTAGAAGTTACCCTGTAGTAAGAAAAATTTATATTTGAAAGGGAAATCTCCATTTTTAAAGGTGTTTCCCTCTCTGTACCAGGAAAAAGAGGTTGATACATTTCTAGAAACTTATCAATGGAGATGGCTTGGACTTAAATCTGCATAACAACGATACACTTGTTTACTGTGCTTTGCCTGACAACCTTCCATAACTGTCTCCCCAACCCCCAACATCTTTTGTCTTTAGCTGGAGACAGTATTTAGGGTGGTGCTAGGCCATTTCCTTTTCCAGGAGCTACTCAGTTTTCCTGGATATTTTCCATATATACAAGAGGTATATATGTTATTAAACTTCTGTTTGTTTTTCTCCTGTTAATTTACCTTTTATTATGGGGGTGGGATATCTCATCCAAGACCCTAGAAGGGTAGAGGGAAAATTATTTTTCCTCCCCTATAAAATGCCTTTCTGAAGATATTTCCTTTTCTTACACCTCAAAGAAATTGAATATTCAAGCAACTTGACCATAAATTTAAAGACTGAAGTACTTATGCTTCATTTATTGGGTATAAAAACCTTCATAATATTATGCAAAATTCAGGTAAAATCAATATTTCATAGCCATGCTTGAGCTATCCCAATCTACTTTTTCTCTAGTCATGAAATAAATCATTCTAGATTTTTAAATCAGATATTCCACCATTGAGTGGTTATATTATTATTTTGATAGTCATTTATTTCTCCATGTCATTCCCACATAAAATGCTCTGAATATTCTCTCAAATTTACAGGATTCTATTAAATGCTATTCTGTGTTGACATGAACTATTTAATGACATAATCTCAAATTTTGGTTCTGAGGTTAATTCCCAATTATATGAAGTTTTACTGAACCTGTAACTGTCTACACCAATAAAAATTAATTGAGAGGATGTTTGCAATGCCCAAGTAGATCTTCAGATACTTCTTTGGATTTCAGTGTGAATTCATCTTCTCTTTTTAGATCCCTCATATTATTATGTCCCCACATCCTTTATTCCCATTCCCTTTGAATTTTCTTATAATTTCTAACCTAGCATATCTTGTAACACGGGTAACTGTTGTCACCAGGTTATGTATGTGTATGTTGCACTTCAACTTTTTCCACAAGTTTGAGAAAATAAATCAGATTCAGAAAGAGAAGATAAACTTTCCTGGCTGCGGGAAAAAAGTCTTATTTCCATCCACCACTGGACTGCTCCCATGTGGATCTTTGCTCATAATTCCATACTCATAAATACTGGTTCCTACTTAACAACGCTGACAACTCTACTAGGCATCTCAGTCTTACGGTTAGGTTTAGGTGCTGCAATATATTATGTACTGGAGAAACATGAAGGAAGCAGTAATTTCAAGAACAATGAAATAGAGGGGCTATTGCTAGATCAACAGATGCTCTAACAAAAAAAGAAAAAGAAAAAAGAAAAAGCTGAGATCAATTAACAGACAATTTAAAGCTAAGTGTGAAAGCCAGAGGTATAATTAGTAGCAAAAGAGGCTCTTATCTCCTGATTTCGGAGGCCCTGAGAAGACTAAATTTAGAAAAGTCAGCTAAATAATAGCATCAATTACAACCACCATGCCAGATGTTTTAGTATTGCTACAATAGGTCCTTTCAACATGAATGAGAGAGAAATATGTTCTTATAAGAATAGGCATGTTTTACAGGTATGGGGTTTCTTTTCCTGTCTGCAAGGCAGCACGAGCACCACCAAATGGCTTTTCAACTGTCACGGGATCCCAACATAACCTTAAGTGACATCATGGGATCCCTTTTAGAGAAGAGGAAGTACAAGTTTTTTTCATGACCATTAGATCCACTGATTGTATCACATGCTCCACTAACTAGGAGCTGCTAGCGAGACAGAACAATCTACTGAAGACACAGCTTGAGCACCAGCTTAGAGAAGGTCTTTTAAAAGGATAGCAAGGATAATCCACTATACACTTATCATACATAAAGTGTATAGTTTGTATCAAAGATTTTTACATAGAACTACATCCCATAAATCTTGGAAGCAAAGTTTGGGACTAGGAATGACTATACTTACCATCACTCTCAATGACCTTCTTGGAGGATTTGTGCTACCCAACTCTGGGTTCTGTATTAGACATAAAAGGCAGAACACCTCTTCCTAGGACACAGTAATTATCTATTGAACTACAAACTATGTCTGCTCCTAGGTCACTTTGGGCTCCTTGTATCTGGGGACCAGAAGATTAAAAAAAAAAACAAAACACTATTTTGGTAGGAGTAATTGAGCCTATCAGAAGGAGCAAGGAGTGCTTTCACAGTGGAGACAAAGAGAAATATGTTTTGAACCCAGGTGACCTGCTTGGTTGTCTCTTGATACTTACTCCCTTGAGCAATTGTGACTATAAATGAACAGATACAGCACCCCTGACCTGAGAACATGTTGACTAGGGACTCATATCTCTCTGGGATGAGGGTCTAGATAAGGCCAGTAGGGGTGGTAGCTGAGAGTAAAGGGAATGTAGAAACAGTAGAAGAGAAAGATGATGAGTATCAGTTACACCCCCAAGACCAATTGCAATGGTGGGAGCTACAGTTCTTCCCAATAATCTTCCTCTTTTATGTTTCCCCCAGAAAGAGAGGTCCACCAGAATCCTGGAAGAATGTCAAAAGAACTGTCTACAAATGTATATAAATAAGTTGAAGAGACCTCCCAGCTCCACGTAATATCAAACGGTGAAAATCTCCCAGAGATCTCCATCTCAATGCCAAGACCCAGCTCCACTCAATGACCAGCAAGATATAGTGCTGGACACCTTATGCCAAACAGCTAGCAAGATAGGAACACAACCCCACCCATTAGCAAGGGGGCTGCCTAAAATCATAATAAGGTCACAGACACTCCAAAACACACCACCAGACGTGGACCTGCCCACCAGAAAGACAAGATCGAGCCTCATCCACCAGAACACAGGCACTAGTCCCCTCCACCAGGAAGCCTACACAACCCACTGAACCAACCTTAGGCATGGGGACAGACACCAAAAGCAAAGGGAACTATGAACCTGCAGCCTGCCAAAAGGACACCCCAAACACAGTAAGTTAAGCAAAATGAGAAGACAAAGAAACACATAGCAGATGAAGGAGCAAAGTAAAAACCCACCAGAGCTAACAAATGAAGAGAAAATAGGCAGTCTACCTGAAACATAATTCAGAATAATGATAATAAAGATGATCCAAAATCTTGGAAATAGAATGGAGAAAATACAAGAAACGTTTCACAAGGACCTAGAAGAACGAAAGACCAAACAAACAATCATGAACAACAAAATAAATGAAATTAAAAACTCTCTAGAAGGAATCAAGAGCAGAATAACTGAGGCAGAAGAACGGATAAGTAACCTGGAAGATAAAATAGTAGAAATAACAACTGCAGAGCAGAATAAAGAAAAAAGAATGAAAAGAATTGAGGACAGTCTCAGAGATCTCTGGGACAAAATTTAATGCACCAACATTCGAATTATATGGGTTCCAGAAGAAGAAGAGAAAAAGAAAGGGACTAAGAAAATATTTGAAGAGATTATAGTTGAAAACTTCCATAATATGGGAAAGGAAAGAGTCAATCAAGTCCATGAAGCACAGAGAGTCCCATACAGGATAAATCCAAGGAGAAACACACCAAGACTCATATTAATCAAACTATCAAAAATTAAATACAAAGAAAAAATATTAAAAGCAGCAAGGGAAAAACAACAAATAACATACAAGGGAATCCCCATAAGGTTAACAGCTGATCTTTCAGCAGAAACTCTGCAAGCCAGAAGGGAGTGGCAGGACATATTTAAAGTGATGAAAGGGAAAAAACCTACAACGAAGATTACTCTATCCAGCAAGGATCTCATTCAGATTTGATGGAGAAATTAAAAGCTTTACAGACAAGCAAAAGTTAAGAGAATTCAGCACCACCAAACCAGCCTTACAACAAATGCTAAAGGAACTTCTCTAGGCAGGAAACACAAGAGAAGGAAAAGACCTGCAATAACAAACACATAACAATTAAGAAAATGGCAATAGGAACATACATACTGATAATTACCTTAAATGTAAATGGATTAATGCTTCAACCAAAAGACATAGAGTGGCTGAATGGATAGAAAAACAAGACCCGTATATATGCTGTCTACAAGAGACCCACTTCAGACCTAGGAACACATACTGACTGAAAGTAAGGGGATGGAAAAAGATATTCCATGCAAATGGAAATCAAAAGAAAGCTGGAGTAGCAATTCTCATATCAGACAAAATAGATTTAAAAACAAAGACTATTACAAGAGACAAAGAAAAACACTACATAATCATTAAGGGATCAATCCAAGAAGAGGATATGACAATTGTAAATATTTATGCACCCAACATAGGAGCACCTCAATACATAAGGCAAATACTAACAGCCATAAAAGGGGAAATCGACAGTAACACAGTCATAGTAGGGGACTTTAACACCCCACTTTCACCAATGGGCAGATCATCCAAAATGGAAATAAATAAGGAAACACAAGCTTTAAACGATACATTAAACAAGATGGACTTAATTGACATTTATAGGACATTCCATCCAAAAACAACAGAATACATTTTCTTCTCAAGTGCTCATGGAACATTCTCCAGGTTAGATCATATCTTGGCTCAGAAGTCAAGCCTTGGTAAATTTAAGAAAATTGAAATTGTATCAAGTATCTTTTCTGACCGCAGCGCTATGAGACTAGATATCAATTACAGGAAAAAATCTCTAAAAAATAAAAACACATGGAGGCTAAACAATACACTACTTAATAACCAAGGATCACTGAAGAAATCAAAGAGGAAATCAAAAATTACCTAGAAAAAATTGACAATGAAAACACAACGACCCAAAACCTATGGGATGCAGCAAAAGCAGTTCAAAGAGGGAAGTTTATAGCATACAAACCTACCTTAAGAAACAAGAAACACCTCAAATAAACAACCTAACCTTACACCTAAAGCAATTAGAGAAAGAAGAACAAAAAACCCCCAAAGTTAGCAGAAGGAAAGAAATCATAAAGATCAGATCAGAAATAAATGAAAAAGAAATGAAGAAAACAATAGCAAAGATCAATAAAACTAAAAGCTGGTTCTTTGAGATGATAAACAGAACTGATAACCCATTAGCCAGACTCATCAAGAAAAAAAGGGAGAAGATTCAAATCAATAGAATTAGAAATGAAAAAGGTGAAGTAACAACTGACACTGCAGAAATACAAAGGATCATGAGAGATTACTACAAGCAACTATATGCCAATAAAATGGACAACCTGGAAGAAATGGACAAATTCTTAGAAATGCACAACCTTCCGATACTGAACCAGGAAGAAATAGAAAATATGAACAGACAAATCACAAGCACTGAAATTGAAACTGTGATTAAAAATCTTCCAATAAACAAATCCCAGGACCAGATGGCTACACAGGCGAATTCTATCAAACATTTAGGGAAGAGCTAACACCTATTCTTCTAAGTCTCTTCCAAAATATAGCAGAGGGAGGAACACTCCCAAACTCATTTTCCGAGGCTACAATCACCCTGATACCTAAAGCAGACAAAGATGTCACACAAAAAAAGAAAACTACAGACCAATATCACTGATGAACATAGATGCAAAAATCCTCAACAAAATACTAGCAAACAGAATCCAACAGCACATTAAAAGGATCATACACCATGATCAAGTGGGGTTTATCCCAGGACTGCAAGGATTCTTCAATATACGCAAATCAATCAATGTGATACACCATATTAACAAATTGAAGGAGAAAAACCATATGATCATATCAATAGATGCAGAGAAAGCTTTCAACAAAATTCAACACCCATTTATGATAAAAACCCTCCAGAAAGTAGGCATAGAGGGAACTTTCCTCAACATAATAAAGGCCATATATGACAAACCCACAGCCAACATCGTCCTCAATGGTGAAAAACTGAAACCATTTCCACTAAGATCAGGAACAAGACAAGGTTGCCCACTCTCATCACTATTATTCAACATAGTTTTGGAAGTTTTAGCCACAGCAATCAGAGAAGAAAAAGAAATAAAAGGAATGCAAATTGGAAAAGAAGAAGTAAAGCTGTCACTATTTGCAGATGATATGATAGTATACATAAAGAATCCTAAAGATGCTACCGGAAAGCTACTAGAGCTAATCAGTGAATTTCATAAAGTAGCAGGATACAAAATTAATGCACAGCAATCTCTTGCATTCCTATACACTAATGATGAAAAATCTGAAAGTGAAATTAAGAAAACACTCCCATTTACCATTGCAACAATAAGAATAAAATACCTAGGAATAAACCTACTTAAGGAGACAAAAGACCTGTTTGCAGAAAATTATAAGACAGTGATGAAAGAAATTAAAGATGATACAAATAGATGGAGAGATATACGATGTTCTTGGATTGGAAGAATCAACATTGTGAAAATGACTCTACTACCCAAAGCAATCTACAGATTCAATGCAATCCCTATCAAACTACCACTGGCATTTTTCACAGAACTAGAACAAAAAATTTCACAATTTGTATGGAAGCACTAAGGACCCCGAATAGCCAAAGCAATCTTGAGAAAGAAAAACGGAGCTGGAGGAATCAGGCTCCTGGACTTCAGACTATACTACAAAGCTACAGTAATCAAGACAGTATGGTACTGGCACAAAAAAAGAAACATAGATGAATGGAACAGGATAGAAAGCCCAGAGATAAACCAACACACATATGGTCTCCTTATCGTTGATAAAGGAGGCAAGAATATACAATGGAGAAAAGATAGCCTCTTCAACAAGTGGTGCTGGGAAAACTGGACAGCTACATGTAAAAGAATGAAATTAGAACACTCCCTAACACCATACACAAAATTAAACTCAAAATGGATTAAAGACCTAAATGTAAGGCCAGACCTATCAAACTGTTAGAGGAAAACATAGGCACAACACTCTATGACATAAATCACAGCAAGATCCTTTTTGACCCACCTCCTAGAGTAATGGAAA
The DNA here is from genome assembly GCF_965194805.1 of Balaenoptera borealis. Lineage (NCBI taxonomy): Eukaryota > Metazoa > Chordata > Mammalia > Artiodactyla > Balaenopteridae > Balaenoptera > Balaenoptera borealis. The sequence continues at coordinate 48,903,953 of NC_138863.1, read as the reverse complement.
TAAAAGAAAAAATAAACAAATGGGACCTAATGAAATTTAAAAGCTTTTGCACAGCAAAGGAAACCATAAATAAGACGAAAAGACAACCCTCAGAATGGGAGAAAATATTTGCAAATGAAGCAACTGACAAAGGATTAATCTCCAAAACATACAAGCAACTCATGCAGCTCAATATCAAAAAAACAAACAACCCAATCCAAAAATGGGCAGAAGACCTAAATAGACATTTCTCTAAAGAAAATATACAGATTGCCAACAAACACATGAAAGAATGCTCAACATCATTAATCATTAGAGAAATGCAAATCAAAACTACAATGAGATATCATCTCACACCGGTCAGAATGGGCATAATCAAAAAATCTAGAAACAATAAATGCTGGAGAGGGTGTGGAGAAAAGGGTACCCTCATACACTGTTGGTGGGAATGTAGATTGATACAGCCACTATGGAGAACAGTATGGAGGTTCCTTAAAAAACTAAAAATAGAACTACCATACGACCCAGCATTCCCACTACTGGGCATATACCCTGAGAAAACCGTAATTCAAAAAGAGTCATGTACCACAGTGTTCATTTCAGCTCTATTTACAATAGCCAGGACATGGAAGCAACTTAAGTGTCCATCAACAGATGAATGGATAAAGAAGATGTGGCACATATATACAATGGAATATTACTCAGCCATAAAAAGAAATGAAACTGAGTTATTTGTAGTGAGGTGGATGGACCTAGAGTCTGTCATATAGAGTGAAGTAAGTCGGAAAGAGAAAAACAAATACTGTATGCTAACACATATATATGGAATCTAAAAAAAAAAAAAAAGGTCATGAAGAACCTAGGGGCAAGATGGGAAGAAAGACACAGACCTACTAGAGAATGGACTTGAGGACACGGGGAGGGGGAAGGGTAAGTTGGGACAAAGTGAGAGAGTGGTAGTGTATATATGGACATATGTACACTACCAGGTATGAAGTGGGTGGCTTGTGGGAAGCAGTCACGTGGCACAGGGAGATTAGCTTGGTGCTTTGTGATTGGCTGGAGGGGTGGGATAGGCAGGGTGGGAGGGAGGGAGATGCAAGAGTGAGGAGATATGGGGATATATGTGTATGTATGACTGATTCACTTTGTTATAAGGCAGAAGCTAGCACACCATTGTAAAGCAATTATACTCCAATGAAAACGTTAAAAAAATAAAAAATTAAAATAAAAATAAAAATATAAGTTGAATCCAAGGGTTCAAGATATGACAGTGATGAGCATGGAGCTCATACACCTGGGTCTTCCATCTAGGAAGGAATTGTCTATCCAGCTGCTGGGCCTACTGTCAGGAGAAAAGCTTTAGCTATCAGTCCCTGGGATTGCCTCAGCTGCAGAGAATGGTCTTACCTAAGGACACCTATCTTAGGGTAGCTTAAATCTAATGACCAAAGAAGATGGGAGTATAGCTGTCTGGCCATCTTAGTGAAACAGGAAAACTCTAGGTCATATTTAGCTCCAGAGTTCTCTGTCAGGTCAGCCAACTTTTCCTGGTACCCCATCTTGCTTTGCTTTTATACCCTCCCTTCCATATTTGTAGATTCCAAGAGCACTCCTCAGTAAACATCCTGCACACTAAATTCTGTCTCAGAATCTATTTTCCAGATAACCCAATCTGCAACTCTGTGTTAATCTTAACATTGACCTGGATTAGCTGTTGTCTATAGTCCACAACAATGAAAAACAATGTAGTTATCAGGTTTCCTTATTTTTTGATACACTCCTTTTGCTTGCCTAATATTAGAATTGATTCATCACACTTGTGGGAGCTATGTCTGTTTTGAGGTCTTAGCCCACTCTGTTTCCAATATTTAACTTGGGTTAGAATTCTGACTGCTTAACTGAGCACTTTCTAGTCTATTATGGTGCTTATTTCTTTTTGTCAATATTAAACCAAGGAGAGATAGACAGTAATAGGATATTATCTACAGGAATCACTCAACTTCAAGATAGTTTGGTATTTGTAGTGAGATGGATGGAGTTAGAGTCTGTCATACAGAGTGAAGTAAGTCAGAAAGAGAAAAACAAATACAGTATGCTAACACATATATATGGAATCTAAGGAGAAAAAAAAAAGGTCATGAAGAACCTAGTGGCAAGACGGGAATAAAGACACAGATCTACTAGAGAATGGACTTGAGGATATGGGGAGGGGGAGGGGTAAGATGTGACAGGGTGAGAGAGTGGCATGGACATATATACACTACCAAATGTAAAATAGATAGCTAGTGGGAAGCAGCCGCATAGCACAGGGAGATCAGCTCGGTGCTTTGTGACCACCTAGAGGGGTGGGATAGGGAGGGTGGGAGGGAGGGAGACACAAGAGGGAAGAGATATGGGAACATATGTATATGTATAACTGATTCACTTTGTTATAAAGCAGAAACTAACACACCATTGTAAAGCAATTATACTCCAATAAAGATGTTAAAAAAAAAAAAGTTAGTTTGGGAACTTCTGTAATCTGATTGGATACCCCCAAAATAATTTTGACAGTGTTTCAAAATAAAACCACTCTCCCATAAGCATTGAATTTCTATCACAGCTATTTTTAAACGTCTGAAAATAAGGTGTGTATACTTCTTTGTGAGAAGGGAAATATATTGAGATATTTTTTAAATTGTAACTTCTCATTCAGTTGGGAATAGGTAAAATTCAGACCTCTGCCTATCCTCTCTGCTTGTAATTAAGACCTCTGTTTAGATCTGCTGAAAATCTAGAGGTATAGTACAATTGTTTTATTGGGAATTTGATTTAATGCATCCTGAATGTCCCAATGTTGCTATAGTTACTCTATGTTTTTTTGGACTTTTGAACTCTATGTGCCTAGTTAGTAATCCAGTATCAGCCTGAGTTAGTCTTTTTTAAGTATCTGATTTACGATTAACTGGAGTATTCTGCATAGTTGAGTTCTTGATTCTATCCTGAAAGTTTTTCCCTCAAAACTTTATATTTTATATTTATTTTAAATATGTGCTTGAAATCCTCACCAATAATGCCTCTATATCTATTTCACAAGCTTATAAAGGTTAAAAAAAAAAAGGAAAGAAAATATTTTTGAAAATGATTTGAAACTATACATTATGTTATATAGGGTATTAATACTATTTGACTGTTATCAAATAACTATTAATTAGTCAATACACAAAGTTTTATATTAAATAGCTTACCAGTTCTGCACTAATTCATACTGAGATCTTTTGAAATAGATTTGCTTCTGTACAAACACATATGAATTTATGTATTTATTTGTCAGGGTTTTTCAGAGAAACAGAACCAATAGGATGTATATATTAGTAAATATATATATAATGTGTATTCTAATAAATATATATATACACACACACACATCCTGCTGGTTTTGGACAGAGAGAGATTTTAAGGAATCAGCTCATGTGATTGTGGGGGCAGGCAAATCCCAAATCAGCAGAGACTGCTGTGGAGACTCAGGGAAGAGCTGAAATTGAAGCATTAGTCCAAAGGCAGTCTGGTATAACTTTCTCTTCCTCAGGAAAGGTTAGTCTTTTTCTTAAGGTCTCAACTGATTGGATGAGGCTCATCCACATTATGGAGAGTAATCTCTTTGTTCAAACACCACTGATTTAAATGTTAATCTCATCTAAAAATAGACCTTCACAGCTACATCCACCCATTTGGCTAAATATCTGATCATGTAGCCTACTTAAATTGACACATAAAATTAACCATCAATAAATATACATATATACATGGTGTCAGGAAAAAAATGTGCATAGGCTCACATTTTAAATTAGATAAGAAGTATAATTTTATCTATAAAATGTCAGTCTCAGTAGCACAAGGCATGTTATTCATGTTAACTTTAGAAATGTAAAGGAAAATTGATTTGACATTTTTCATAGGTTGTGTAACATATTTCAGCCTAGATGTAAATATATGTCTAGTTGTAATCTGCCTTTTTGTGGACTCATTGATGCAATTAACTAGAATCAAAAGAATCTAAATTTCAGGCTTTGTAATACACAATAACTATTAATAAGTTATATTTTAGAACAAAACTGGTCACTCACAATACTTCAATGAATATTAGAAATACTTATGGACATTGAAACATATACTTTCCAGAAATCTTTCTCATAAGTTCTGATTTTGTAGGTTTGGAGTAGAGCCTTATACCTGCATTGATAAGAAACAATATTATTGTATTATCAGTGATAATACAATTGTCACTGTATTGCTGTGCACAGCTGAATAAGAATCACTGAAACAGCATGCTACAGGAAAAAATAATAATAATAATAACTTGCCTTTAGAATTAATAATAATCTGAAAAATAAAAACACTCAAGGCTCATTTGGCAGGTTGATGAATCAGAATCTAAAGGGTCATGTATCCTAGATATTATAGTAATATAGGATAGATAGGGCTTCAGGGAATGAAAAGTTGTCCAGCCAGACAAAAAGAGCATTATACCTGGAAAGCATGGTCAGCAAGGCACCAGGTTAGTGGATAAAACAGAAGGTCCATGTTCACCTAAATTAGCAAATATTTATGAAAGTATCTGACAAGCATAAGTTTCAGGCATACCATTGATTATCAAGATGATTTCCAAAGAAAGAAAGGAGTTTGAGAAAAGGGCTTCCCACATACTGATTTTTTTCCCCCCAATGTCCTATGCTGTATTTCCTTGTTGGTGTTGTTATTTGGTTGTTGGTTTGTTGACGTATAATTTACATAAAGTAAAATTTACCTTTTTAGGAGTACTGTTCTATGAATTTTAACAAATTGAAACAAGCATCACCATCATCATGATTAAAATAGAGAATTTTTCTGCCCCCACTAAAAGTTCCCTTATAACTTTGTAGCCAATTCCCTTACATCATCCCGAGGTTTTGACAACTGTTGATCTAATTTCTGTCCCTGTATTTTCCATCATTATAGTTTCAAAGAGTCATTTAAGAGGAATCCTTCAGTATATGGCCTTTCGAGACAGACTTGCTTCATTTAGCATAGGGCTTCTGAGATTCATCCTTATTGTTGGATGCATTTGTAGTTCATCCTTTCACTGAGTTATATGCCATTATATGCATCAATGACAATTTTTTAAACCATTCACCAGTTGATGAACATTTGGGTTGTTTCTAGCTTTTGGTGATTCTGAATAAATCTGCTAAAAACATTCACATACAGGGGTTGTTTGGACATGTCTTCATTTCTCTTTGGTAAGTATCTAAAAGTAGAAGTGTTGGGCCACATGGTAAGCCTGTTACCTTATTATGAAATTGCCTTACTCTTTTCTAAAACAGATGTATCATTTTGCATCCACACCAGGAATATATGAAATTTTCAATTGCTCTATATTTCTGGTAATATTTAGTATTGTCTTTTATTTGAAACAATCCAATGATGTATAGTAGCATTTTATTGTGGTTTTAATTTACATTTCCCAATTTGTGGCATTTAAAAAATTTTATTCATAGCATGTTTGAAAAAGTAGATTTAATTTTAATGAAGTGCAATTTTTTGTCCTCTGACTAGTCCAAGGTCACAAACATTTAGTTTCCTATGGTTTTTTTAGTTTTATAATTGTATGTCTATGATCTATTTTGAGCTAATTTTTGTGTATGATGCAATTAGGGGTAGAGTGCACTTTTTTGACATATAGATATTCTATTTATTCAGCTTCATTTGCTGAAAAGACTATCTATTCTTAATACAATTTCCTTGACAACTATATCAAGCATCAAATGACCATATCTGCATGGGTCTATTTCTGCATTTTCTATTCTGTTCTGTTGATCTATGTGTTTATACTTTTGGCAATACCACAATATCTTGATTATTGTAGCTTTATACTCATTTTTACAATCAGACAGTGTAAATTTGCTCTGCCTTTTCAAAATTATCTTTGCTATTCTATCAGCATTTTAATTTCTACACAAAAATGAGTTTGACTGAAATTGCCTTGTATCTATAGATCAGCTGGAGGAGAATAATATTTTGGCAATTCTTTTTTTATCATCAAACCAATGAACACATATATCTCTCAATAAATTTTTATCTTATTGGATTTCTCTCATGTTTTAATGGTTTTTAGTGTAAAAATCTTCCACATATTTTGGTAAACTAATCAATAGATATTTCAAATTTATTGGTATTATTGTAAGTAGTTCTATTTAAAATTCCAAGTTCCAATTGTTGATTGCTACTACAAAGAAATACAAATGATTTTTATATACTGACCTTGTGTCCTGTGACCTCACTAAACATACTCACTATATCTGGCAGCTTGTTTTGGATTCTTGGAGATTTTCTGCATAGAAAATTAGGTCATCTGCAAATAGAAACAGCTTATTTCTTCCCTTCCAAAATAAATGCCTTTCATTTCATATTCTTCCATGATTTTACTGGCAAGAATCTCCAGTACAACTTTGAAAAGGAGTGGTGAGAGAAGACATTCTTGCCCTGTTTCTGATCTTAAGGAGAACACATTCAATTTTTGAGCATTTAATATGATGTTAGCTCTAGATTTTTATGAGATACCCTTTATCAAGCTGAAGAAGTTATCCTTTCATTAGTTTGTGCAAATATTTTGATAACATATGGATCTTGAACTTTGCAAAATTCATTGCTGCATCTATCAAAATGAACCTATGTTGTTACCTGTGTTTGATTATTAGTTTTAGGCTACAGTACATTAGTTGATTTTTGAAAGTTGAACAAGCCTCCTGAAGTAAATTCTACTCTGAAAGAATTTATTTGAGAGAGAGCGATAAAGAGAGAGAGAGAGAGAATGATGATGATGATGATGGTGGTGATGCTTTTTTCTATGTCCATGAGTGCTATAGCTGTATTTTCTTGTAAAGTCTGCTTCTAGTTTTGGTATCCACATAATGCAGGCCTCTTAAAATGAGTAACAAAATACCTCTCCTCTCTTGTTGTCTGGAAATATTTTGGTGGAATTAGTATTATTTATTTTGGTTGGTAGATTTATCTAGTGAAGACATTTGGGCCTGGGGTTTAGATTGTTGGAAAGTTTTGAACTGAATTCAGTATCTTTAATAGCTACAGTAATATTTACATTATCCATTGCTTCTTAAGATAGCTTTGATAGTTTTTATCTTTCAAGGAATGTATCCATTTCATATACCGAATTGATTGGCATAAAGTTGTTCATAATGTACCCTTATTATCCTATTAATGTCTATAAAATCTGTTGTGATTTCCCCTTTTTTTTTCATTCCTGTATTGGTAAATTGTGTCTTTTTTCCCTGATCCATCCCACCAGAAGTTTATAACTGTTCATTTTTTCCCCAAGAAAAACCTCTTGATTTTCTAGATTTTCTCTGTTGTTTTCCTGTTTACAGTTTCATTTATTCCTGCTTATAACTGTTTCTGTCTATGTTCTTCTCTTTTTTTGTCTTAAACTCAGTTTAATTTGTGCTTATATTTTTAGTTTTATAGGGTGTGACTTTTCAAAAATTTTATATATTAAGTAGAATTTCAGGTGTCAAAGCTTAGATATAGGTTCCAATAAGAACATATGAACTCTCCTCATGCTAATTATATGGGCTTATTTGTTTGTTTTCTCTAAATTTTGCCAGACGAATTACTTCTAACTTTACCAAAAATAGGTCTGTCCAGAGCATGCCAGGGGAGATCAAATATTGCCACCCATGTATAGGAGACAGGGAGCCACGCAATGCATTTTATATAAATAAACAAACATATAAGTTATTAACTTAATTTTTCTCAAATAAGGTAATTTGAGTTTAAGGGTATTTTATGTTGTAATACTCTGCATTATCTTCTATGTGTGAAATAAAAATATTTCCTTTACAGAAGTAGAAGTAAACATTTATTACTCTAGGAAGGAAAAACAGGACTTAAAAAGAATCTTGGTCAATAAAAATTCTAACAGACTCAAATGGCTTGAGAACCTAAGCCTTCACAAATGTGGTTCTGCGTCCCTCTTAATTCATAGGTGCATGCCTTCACTGAATGATGAATCATTGGATTGAACTTAATAAATAGACTGTACACTGTCAGGTACTCAGAAATGGTATTTGAGCCACTATACTTTGAACCTAATGGCATATGATTTTTTCAGTAAGTCAATAGAAATATATCTTTACTCTGAGGCAAGAAATAAGTGTTTCTCCACGTGAAGTTAATTGGTTCACATGGGAGAAGTGATGATTTTGCCATGGTTTATATCAAGGAAGCCAGGAGCCAATCTACCTGCATTGTATTTCATAATAAGTGAAAGGTAGACTGAAAGATAGTGTCTCAGTTTGCAATTGCTAATTGAGAAGAATGCAAAAAATGTCTATAAATTCTTTCTTAAAAAGAAAAGTTTACATACAGTGGATTTTAAACTTGCTATAGCTGTCTATTAAGAAATAGGATTCAGGTATACAAAATAATATTTTTTAAAAGACATCAAATTTGAGAATTCATGTAGGAAATATTGATATACTTGAAATAGATACTTCTGGATAGTTAAAAAAGGAAAAAATGCATTTTATTTATTTTTGTTGAGATTAAAAGCAAGTTATAGTAACATGTAGCTTGATAAAATAATGTATCAGTTACTCTCTCTGAAAACCACTGCAACCAATTTATTAAGATTTTGCCTTTTAATGTAAAATAAAAATGATGTCTTGACTCTGGAGATACTAAGTAATGGAAGCTTAGAAACTGAAATAGATAATTGTTCTGTCATGAAAATACATATTAGTTCCAAGCACTACATTTCTCTCACTAGTATAGTAAATATGTGCTTCTACTAATTTAAGAAAGCTAAGCCATATAATCAGATATTATACTTTTAATGATAAGACTTAGGCTGAGCTTTCACATTATGGTAGGTATTGTGAAATAACATTTGAAGAATTATCTTTAATTATTAATAGTTACAAGTTAAGAACATAAGGTTTCAGTAAGTCTACAGCACTACACTTGACATTTACTGGATATCATTTGGTTCATATTTAGATATTTCTAGACATAAAACTACCCATGGTATTTATTTATTGCCCATTAATATTAGTGTCACGTTTTTCCATTGCTTGTCTTGAAGTTTTTTTTGCTTTTTCTTTAAGAAAAAATAAACATTTCTATACAATATGTTTTTCAGTTAAAGCTGAATATGTGTGTGTGTGTACACATACATACATATGCACATACAAATAATTTTTTCTAAAGCATCTCTTAAAAACAGGCATACATTAAAAAGACTAGTATAAATGTTTTGATGAACATTTCTGCAAAGCTTATGTCATAAAAACTTCTGATATGAGCTCAGTATTTCTCTATCACTATCAAACAGGTTTTGTAAATCCTTAATTTTAACATACAACTGAATGTGTATTTACCAGACAAAGTAGTTAAATTTCTCTTCACTTAATCTAATGTTTAATTTACTTCATTAGAATAATAGAATACTTGGCAAATGCAATAAAAAAAAACACCAGAAAACGTGAATTAAATCCCACCTCAAAATAACAACAAAGATTATCTTTTGGTTTATTTTTTATTAACGTATATAACTATTATATAAAACAACTCCATCTAAATTTAGCTAAAATAAAATGCATTATATAATCAGAGAAGTGGTATACACAAAGCAAGACTAGAGGGCAACTTGGTATTAAGTAGGTGCAACAACAAGATAGGAAATAGATCCAGATTTATTTTCTCATTCTTGTTTCTTTCTTCTTTTGTCTCATTGCTACCTCTCTTCTCTCTTGCTCCCCGCATTATCTTTATTTCTGTATAGCAGGATATGGCCACTCAGCTACCTCATAGTCCATCAAGGTATAGAAATTAACTGGCTCTATTACCCAGTTCAGAATTCCAAAGAAAGAAAATCAGATTGGCTCAGCCTAGATAAAGTTTCCCCAAGAGTTTGAATCAATTTTGTCACAGGGTCAGGTGCAGAGGTATTAAATTTGAATGAATTATGTCACAGCGTTAGCAGCAGAGATATGAAATTAGGCAAGTCATTATACTTAACAGTCTTCCTTCTGATTGATAAAATGGGTAGTCATTCCTCATACAATTGTTCACAAGACCTAATGAGATTATGCTTTTAAAGAGTCTAGCAAAGGAATGGAATAGGCATTTTTCCAAAGAAGACATACAAATGTCCAAGAGGTACATGAGAAGATGCTCAACATCACCAATCAGCAGGGAAACTCAAATCAAAATCACAATAAGATATCACCTCAGACCTGTTAGAATGGCTGTCATCAAAAAAACAAGAAATAACAAGTGTTGGTGAGGATGTGGAGAAAAGAGAACCCTCAGCCACTATGGAAAACAGTATGGAGATTCCTCAAAAAATTAAAAATAGAACTACCATATGATCCAGCAATCCCACTTCTGTGTATATAGCCAAAAGAAATTAAAACAGCATGCTGAAAATAGATCTGAACTCCTGTGTTTATTGCAGCATTATTCACAGTAGCCAAGATATGGACACAACCTATGTGTCCTTCAATGAGCAAACGGATAAAGAAGATATTTTACATATGTACATATATATATTGATATAATGAAATATTCAGCCATGAGCAAGAAGGAAACCCTGTCTTTACAACAACATGGATGGAACTCAAGGGCATTACGCTCAGTGAAATAAGCCAGACACAGAGAGGAAAAGACTTCATGATATCACTTGCATGTGGAATCTAATAAAATGTTGAATACATAGAAGCAGAGAGTGGAACAGTGGTTACCAGGTTAGGGAAGTGGAGGAAAGTGGAGATATTGGTCAAAGGGTACAAAGTTGCAGTTATGTAGGATGAATAAGTCTAGAGATGTAAGGTACAGCATCATGACTGTAGTTGATAATACTGTAATGAATACTGGAAATTTGCTAAGGGAGTAAATTTCAGGTGCTTTTCTCACACACACAAAATAATGGTAACTATGTGAAGAGATGGTACATTGATTAGTTTGACCATAGTAATGATTCCACTATGTATATCAAATCATGTTGTACACCTTAAATGTATACAATTTTTATTTAAAGAATAAGAAAATAAATATTAGTGGTAACCTAAAACTGGAGGACATGATGGGTTTGGGGGTTGACAGCTAAAGGGTAAAGAATTTCTTTTTGGAGTGATGATTATGTTCTAAAACTGATGGTGATGGTTGCACAATTCTGTGAATATACCAAAAACTATTGAATTGTACATTTTAAATGGGTGAGTTGTATGGTATATAAATTAGACCTCAATAAAACATCTGCAAGACAAAGAAAATAAAAAACCATCTAGCACAATACTTGGCACAGAGTAAGCGGTAATTAACATTTGTGGAGATGTGGATGGACCCAGAGACTGTCATATAGAGTGAATTAATTCAGAAAGAGAAAAACAAATATTGTATAATATCGCTTATATGTGGAATCTAAAAAATTATACAGATGAACTTATTTGCAAAGCAGAAATAGAGACACAGACGTAGAGAACAAACATACGGATACCAAGGGGGGTTAGGAGGGGTGGGATGAACTGGGAGGTTGTGATTGACATATATACACTACTATGTATAAAATAGACAACTAATGAGAACTTACTGTATAGCACAGGGAACTCTACTCAGTGCTCTGTGGTGACCTAAATGGGAAGGAAATCAAAAAAGAGGGCATATATGTCCACGTATAGCTGATTCACTTTGCTGTACAGCAGAAACTAACACTACATTGTAAAGCAACTATACTCCAATAAAAATTAATTAAAAAAACAATTCCAATTACTATTAATTTAACTGTGTCTATAACTGTTGTTTTTAAGACTCTACCCTCTGAAATTCGACTCAAAGAGTTCACATCCAGCATTATTATTTATACTTACTAAAGATGACAGCATGATCTTGGGAAAGTTATGTATTCTGCCTAATTTTTGACGTTTGTATCTATCGATTAAGGGCAATAATACTGTTATTTCATGGCACGACTTTTTATTATTAGTTCTCAGATTATAGTTTTTTGACTCTCTCCTGAAGGAATAGACTATTTTGCACCTCATCCCCTTAGATGCAGAAAACCATGTTCCTTTATAATTTGCCAGAATTTTCTGGAATTTTCAATCTCTGACTTGGATTTACAAGAGTGGCAGAGAAGACAAATGGTGAGGGTACTCATCACTGCTACTGTGGAACACAGCAGCGTGTGAGAAGTGGGGTGGGACAGTTGCTCACTGTCTGTTGATGGCAAGTCCTGATTCGTTGAGTCAGAGGGCATTCTAGGAAGCCACAAAGAAATTAACTATCTTTTTCTAGGCTTTCCTTTTCATGATGTGAAACCATAATTTGTTAACCCTGGTTAAGCTTTTCTAAGTCCAGCTTTGATTGCTTTAAAACTACTGTCAGTTCCAGCATAATACTTTCTGTCAGTCTTGACTTTCAGTGTTATGAGTCTTTTGTTTGTGTTTCATTTTGTTTTCCTGTGTTTTCATTTAGTGAGAAGTTGGAAGAAGAAACGTTAAGGATTTCTATCCAAATTCCATTTCAAAACAAACCACTCAAAAGCTTTTTAAAGACACTATTTGTTCATTAGTGAGTTTAAAATAGACTAATATTAAGGCTTATTAAAATTTTAAAGCTCTACCTAAATATGACTCAGCATATTTTGAATATATTTTAATCTTAACTAGGTTTGTATATCTGTCATCAAATACAGAGCCCAAAATTCCTTGTGGAAACAATTTTTTTTAATGATAACATTTAAAGGAAAAATTATCAATACTTAATAAAAAAATGTAATGTTTATGTGGGGAAACATGTTTTTTATTCACATATACTAAAGGGATCTAGAAAAAAATTTCCCTATGGTATATGTCCAAGGCTTATTTTTATTCACAGAAAATTCCACGAATGCCTGGTAATTTTACTGTTGTGAGGAAGTATTGGATGAAGTGGGTCAAAAGTGCTGAGGAGGACTAAGTGAACCTCCTAGAGAAGAAGGTCTTATCTGATCTGTACACATGTCCCATTCTGTGTGGCTGCTGCTGAGCTCCCAACTGTCAGATCTCAACAGAAAGAACAAAGACTAGAGAGGCTAGTAATTCAAGAAACATCATTTTACTGACTGGCAGGAGAAATAAAATTAGGAGGGGCCACTTTCTTCCTGTTACATGTTATTGATACAGGTTCTACCTGGCCATATTACATTTTAAACAAAATGCTTTCAACTACTTCACTGTTATTTTCTTAAATTATCTCGTTTCTTTAAACTTTTTCATAACAACTAATGTATATTTCAAATATATACTATGATCTGTAATCATTTGGTAATGTGCACTTTTATTGGTTTAGCAACTATGAGTCTTCAGTGAAATTATATTCAGTCATTAAGATAGAATTATTATTTGGTAGAGATATTGGGAAGTGCAGTATTGGTCTTCCATAGTGCTTCAAGTAAGTAAGTGCTTCAAGTAAGCACTATCAGAGTACTTCATCTCTGATAGCGCTATTAGAAAGAATTCAGCAAAATAGATGTCTGGGAAATTAAGCTGAAAGAATTTTCTTCAATTCCAAGAAAATTAATGATAATGAGCCACAGGTATACAAATTCTACAATTTATCTCCTAGTGTCATGTCATCTAACAGTGGGCCAATAAATAATGTAGAAATCTGCCTTTAATACTTTTTATTTTACTGACAGCTAAAGTAGCGTCGATTTATTCCTATATCTTAGGTGAACACTTGAAATGCTTATACAATGCATACTTTATTTTAAGATTGAATATAGAAGAGATGTTTTGATATAAATGGAACTAAAACCATAAAAAGTTTTCACAAAGAAAATTAATATACTTTTGAGTTATGGCCCATTGTGCTCTAAAATATGACTTGCTTGGATTGAATTACTCCTCTGCATATGAGACACCAAGAGCTTAATGTTTTATTCAGTAAGTATGAAGAATTTTGCTATGTCAGACACTTAGCCATATACTAGGACTACAAAAAAATTAATAAATAAGATAGATACAGACAAGGAGCTCAAAGTTAAGTAGAGGTAAAAGAAACAAGCATAGATAAATTTCCTATAATGGACATGTGGGGGAAAAGACATATTACATGACTATGGTAATGGTACTGGAGGATAAAAAGAAGTTCCTATACAAGTCTGGAAGTTTCCAGTTTGGCATCCAGGAAGAGGTAATTCTTTACCTGTATCATGAACAATAATTATTAGTCAGGTAAAAGTTGAGGATGAGTTTGGGGCAACACAGGAATATGTGCTTAATATCTACAAGCAATTTGGTTGTGTTGGAATAAAATACATGAGGCAGGGAGTGATAAGAATTGACCTGTTTCATCTTAGAGAAATTAGTGTAAGTCCTTGTATAACCCAGCAAGAGGTTCAGAATTCATCTTATATGTACTAATAAGACACTAAAGTGTTTGAAATAGAAAAGTATGTGGGTATTGCAGCAGACTCTGCCACAGCCTCATTCCAATGCTCTTAGCCCAAACTGGAGGTAACCTGTAGCTTCAGTTACAGTTCCCATATACATTAATTGTTTCCTACCTCAAGCACCCGATTCTCTCTGTTGGACAGCTTTCCCTGACTATTGGACCGTGTTAGGCCTTCACAAAGGGCAGGTGGAAGTGCCAGGAAGTCAACTCACCTTACGAGTGATCCTCAACCAGTGAGACAGGAATTGAGAAATAAACTTTATAGCTTTCTTATGCCCTAGCAGTCATTTCTGAAGTATGATATACAATTCTTTTAATAGGTCCTCAACAGGATTGAGCTTCAAGGTGATAACTCACTTATTAATACATCATTTATTGACTTTCCTCCATCTCCTGTCTCACTTCACTTCAAAATGATGCTTTCTGGGATCACCTCCCATGTAAACTACTTGTACTCAAATCCTTGTACCTGGTCTACATTTGATGGAAGTCAAACAAAGTCAGTTAAGTTTATGTTTGAGATAAATATTTCAAGCAGAAACATAGAAAAATCACTAAGCATGATGAATTAGAAATTAGAAAAGAGTTATTGGTTATTGTAGTAATTTAAATAAGAAACAGTGAATATTTGAATGAGAATAGTTGTAGTAGGAATGGATAAGTTAGAGTAGGTTTGAGAAATGTATAAGAGATAAACCCAACAGGACTTGACAATTAATTGAATGTAGCTATAGAAACTGAATGTATGTAGTGGAATTAGAAAAAGAAGTTAAGGATGACCCCTTGGTTACTAAGGTAGATAACTGGATAGAGAGATTATGATTTCAGTATTGAATAATTTTGCATTAGCTATGAGTATAAAGTAGATGTGTACCAGAGGATGCTGGATATATGAACCTGAAATCTGTCTGAAATACAGATATCAATGGTGTTCAAGACCTGTAGAGTAAATAGGACCATCAAGGGAGAATTTGTAGTATCTCGTGGACAGGAGAAGAGGAGACATGAAAAACAATTATCTAAGCAATCAGAGGAGAGTCAAAGAAAATGCAGTGTTGTATTTGCAGAGGGAGTATCTATGCCTAGGTGGAAATATATAAACATAATAATGGTTAGGAGATATCCAGATAGACAGTCACTGAATATATTTGTTTTGAATACTAAGAAATCACAGGGGCCTTAGCCACAGTAGCTTCAGGACCTGGAAGAGAAATAACTACACAGATTACAACAGACTGAAGACTGACATGCAACAAAGTAGACACAATGACTAATGAGGACTCTTCTTGACAAGTTTTAATGTAAACATAGGTAAGAGTATTAGTCACTAGAATGTTCCCAGGGTCAAGGACTTTTTTCTTAATAAAAAGGTATAAGTTTAAGCTAAGAAAAAGGAGGTAAAGAGAGCTAGAGAATAATGTATGATGAATGGGTAAAAGATGGAGCTGATACAAGTAGAGAGGTTAGTCCTGAGCAGGATGAATACCTCACTATCTGAGACCAGAAAAAAGGTAGTGACTAAAAGTCACAGACAGAAATAATGTTTGAACCTGAGCACAAGTTGAGAAGAATACCCATGACCACAAGAGTTTTTCAAGTTGTCTATTGGAAATGATGAAGGCAAGACTTAAAATAATGATTGTGGATTTGGAATGTTTATTATGTGACTCAACAAAGAACAGTCACAGTGAAGACTCAGGTGAATTTTGCAATTAAGTTGTAATGACCACTATCTACGTAGTTCATTGATTTTTCTCCAACTTGCTTAGCTAAAAGGATTAGAAAACTTACGCGCATATCCTGTTTTATTGCTCTTTGCTTTATTGTACTTCACAGATACAGAATTCTTTACAAATTGAAGGTTTGTGGCAACCCTGCATTGAGCAAATCTATTGGTGCCATTTTCCCAACAGCATTTGCTCACTTCATGTCTGTGTGACATTTCCATAATTCTCTAAATATTTCAAATTTTTTCATGATAATTATATTTCTTATAGTGATCTGTGATCAATGATCATTGATGTTACTATTGTTATTGTTTTGTGGTGCCACAAGCAGCTCTCCTACATGACAGCAAACTTAACTGATAAATGTGGTGTGTGCTCTGACTGCTCCACTGACCAGCCATCCCCCGTCTCCCTCCTTCTCCTCGGGCCTTTCTATTCCCTGAGACACAACGATATTGAAATTAGGCCAATTAATAGCCCTACCATGGCCTCTAAGTGTTCAAGTGAAAGGAAGAGTCGCACATCTCTCACTTTAAATCAAAAGCTAGAAATGATTAGGCTTAGTGAGGAAGACATGCCAAAGCTGAGATAGGTCAAAAGGCAGGCCTCTTGTGCTAAACAGCCAAGTTGTGAATGCCAAGGAAAAGCTCTTGAAAGAAATTAAAAGTGTGACTCCAGTGAACACAGGAATGTTAAGAAAGCAAAACAGCCTTATTGCTGTTATGGAGAAAGTTTTAGTGGTCCGGATAGAAGACCAAACCAGCCACAACATTTTCTTAAGCCAAAACCTAATCCAGAGCAAGGCTATAACTCTGCTCAAGTCTATGAAGGCTGAGAGAGGTGAGGAAGCTACAGAAGAAAAGTCTGAAGCCAACAAAGGTTTATTCATGAGGTTTAAGCCAAGAAACCATCTCTGTAACTTCAAAGTGCAAGATGAAGCAGCAAATACTGATGTAAAAGCTAGAGCAAGTTATTATGAATATCTAGCTAAGATTATTAATGAAGGTGGTTACACTAAACAACAGATTTTCAATGCGAGGAAACAGCCTTCTATTGGAATAACATGCCATTTAGGACTTTCATAGTTAGAGAGGAGAAGTACATGCCTGGTTTCAAAGCTTCAAAGCACTTGTTAGGGGTTAATGTAGCTGGTGAATTTAAGCTGAAGCCAATGCTCATTCACCATTCTGAAAATCCTAGGGCCCTTACGAATTATGCTAAATATACTCTGCCTGTGCACTATAAATGGAACAACAAAGCCTGGATGACAGCACATAGGTTTACAATATGGTTTACTTAATATTTTAAGCCCAATGTTGAGACCTACTGCTCAGAAAAATAAGATCCCTTTCAAAATATTACTGCTCATTGACAATATACCTGGTCACCCAAGAGCTCAGATGGAGATGTACAATGAGATTAACTTTGATTTCATGTCTGCTAACATAACATCCATTCTGCAGCCCATGGATCAAGGAGTAATTTTGACCTTCAAATTTTGTTATTTAAGAAATACGTTTCTTAAGGCTAAAGCTGCCACAGATAGTGATTCCTCTGATGGATCTAAGCAAAGAAAATAGAAAACCTTTTGGAAAGGATTCACCATTCTAGAAGCCATTAAGAACATTCATGATTCATGGGAATAGATTAAAATATCAACATTAACAGGAGTTTGGAAGAAGTTGACTCCAACCCTCTTGGATGACTTTGAGGGGTTCAAGACTTCTGTGGAGGAAGTAACTGCAGATCTGGTATAAATAGCAAGAGAAATAGAATTAGAAATGGAGCCTGAGGATGGGAATGAATTGCTACAATCTCATGATAAAATGTTAACGGATGAGTTGCTTCTTATGGATGAGCAAAGAAAGTGATCTCTTGAGCTGGAATCTACTCTTGGTGAAGATGCTGTGAATATTGCTGAAATGACAACAAGAGACTTAGAATATGACATAAACTTAGTTGATTAAGCATCAGCAGGGTTTAAGAGGTTTGATTCCAATTTTGAAAGAAGTTTCACTGTGGGTAAAATGCTATCAAACAGCATTGTATGCTACAGAGAAATAACTCATGAAAGGAAGAGTCACTCCAGGTGGCAAATTTCACTGTTGTCTTTCTACAAGAAATGGCCACAGCCACCTCAACCCTCAGGAACCACCACCCTGATCAGTCAGCAGCCATCAGCATCAAGGCAAGACCCTCCACCAGCAAACAGATTAGGACTTGCTGAAGGCTCAGATGATGGTCAGCATTTTCTAGCAATAAAGTATTTTTTATTCAAGATAGGTACATTGTTTTTTTAGACACAGTGTTATTGCACACTTAGTAGACTATAGTGTAGTGTAAACATAAAGTTTATATGCACTGGGAAATCAAAAAAAAAAAGTGTGACTTTTTGCTTTATTGCAGTGGTCTGAAATCGAGGTTTGCCTGTATTAAATTTCATGTTGTTGAATTGCTGAACAAATGTTAAGAAAGAACAAGGTTACCAAATGTGCAGACACTGTCTGTGTTCCACTCTGATACATCTCAGATTCATTTTACTCTCTTTATACACACCTCTCTGGCTTCTGTGTGCTTTTGCTTTCAATAGCCAGTGTTTGTGATCAATTTGGCAGGGCTACAACTAGGTTACTAGAGCTGTATACTTCACACATGTGCACAAGCAGAACTGCCTGGAAGTTTAATTCTGCATCCCACCCCCACAGGGTCTTGTCTTTGTTATTTTCAGCTTACACGTAGGACCTCATATGTGGTGTCTTATAGATAATCAACTGAGAAAAGAGAGAGAAAAACACCTGGGTTTATTGGATTAATTGGTTAATTCAGTATATTTTGTGAGCCAATAATCTATTGCTTTTTTTTTTTAACATCTTTATTGGAGTATAATTGCTTTACAATGGTGTGTTAGTCTCTGTTGTATAACAAAGTGAATCAGCTCTACGTATACATATATCCCCATATCCCCTCCCTCTTGCATCTCCCTCCCACCCTCCCTATCCCACCCCTCTAGGTGATCACAATATCTATTGCTTTTTAACTACAATCCATCACGGGCTATCTTGGAAAGACAGTAGTACTCCTGGGAAAGAGGTTTGGGTTATGCATCTGGCCGTCCACCTGTGTGAGAGAGAGAGTGGCCTCAAGTAAGAACATACCCTGACCCCTGGGATGTAACAAATGTTTTGGTCTGGGACTTGGAATGAGAGAGGTTAGAAGTCCATAGACAAGGAGGTCTGAAAAAGAAGTACGTTAATGTAACTACAGGAGTGGGCACAAAATGTGAAGACCTTTGTAGTACTCACTAATGCACCCAAGAGAGCATCCACTGCACAAGTAGAACTCAGTAACCAGGTGGTAAGGATGATATGCAGTAGATGTCAACTAGCCTCTTCCCTCCACCAATCCAGTGGTTGCACATAAATGGAGTAGCCATGGTGGCAGATACAGAGACTATGTATAAGCCAAACCACAAGGTCTCTTTCTTGCTAAAGCTGATCTAGCCACCAGAGGGGCTAAATATCCAACCTGTCAGCAGTGGACACTAATGGCTCTGAGGCCCCTGTATACCATGATCTGTCATGGAGGCCAACTAGCCACTTGGTGTTGATTCCTGAATACCCATTTCATCATGGAAAGGACAATAATTTATCCTTTTCAGGATTAACATGTATTCTGAATATGGACTTGCCTTTCTTGCTGACAGGACTTCCATCAGCATCATTATTTGAGGGTTCACAGTATGTTTGATTTATTAATATGGTATTCCACATAGTATTGCCTCAGACAAAGAAACTCACTTTATAATAAAGGTAGTGTGGCAACAGGCCTATAGTCATAGGCTCCACTGATCCTACCATCACTGGGAATGGGAAATAAAAGTGGTATCCACTTTGCTCTTGAAACACACACACATACACACATACATCCATATAATTGATTTTCCTTATTCAAAAAAATGTATATTTCACTTCGTAATATGCCTTATATACCATCTATTAGGATTATCATTTAGAATGCAAAATGCTCAGTTACATTTGAATTTCAGATAAACAACAAATAAGTATTTAGTGTAAATATATTTTGAATATTGCATGGGGGATACTTTAAAAATTGCTTTTTATCTGAAACCCAAATTTAACTGGATGTTCTGTTTTTTATTTCATAATTCCGGCAACCCATGTATTCTACCTACGAGAGAGACAGCATCATATAATATCATTGCAATGATTTTTCTGGTCTGCAGAAAATGAAGTAGTGAAGAAGATTTCACCAAGTATTAAAATCAGTAGAGGATGTGTCCATGCCCACAAAGCCAATATATAGCATATGAGGAGTGCAATAAAGTGAAAAAGTTGGACTGTTTTTTAAAAAAAAATAGTCTAAGGAGAAGTAATCAGGGGTTATGTTTTTTAAATAATAAGAAATCAGCCAACTTTATCTCCCGTCTCAAAGAATATGGTAGCTGGAGAATTTAGCAGCTTCTCCTCTTCCTGTGGAGGAAATTCAGATATCATTTATTGCTAGATTTTCTTTGACTGGTTCGATATCCTAGATGACTATGAAACCAAGGAATGCAGAGACCCCAGTGGAAAAATTTTGGAGAAAGGTAGTGGGGAACTTGGCTTAGGTAAATAGACAGTTTCTGAGTAGCATCCACATGAGAATAGAAATCAAGGGGCTTTTATTGTGGGTGTGGCCAAAAATGACAGGAATATTAGGCAAGATGCAATAAATGGACTTCAAAATTTCAAACAGAATAGCACCATTGATGATAATGTAAACTGAAGTCAGAAGAGTTAGTGCCAGAGATCTGGCAAAACTAGAATTTTTGGTTCTGGCTCTTGATGCTATCGATTAGCTTAGGCAGAGCATCACATGATTGCAGGGTTTGTCATAAGGTGCCCAGGTTGGTGCATAGGTAATTCCCAAGTATGCAGAGGTGGCGCAGTGGTTAAGAATCCACCTGCCAATGCAGGAGACATGGGTTCAAGCCCTGGTCCGGGAAGATCCCACATGCTGCAGAGCCACTAAGCCCGTGTGCCACAACTACTGAGCCTATGTGCCACAACTACTGAAGCCCACGTGCCTAGAGCCCGTGCTCCGCAGCAAGAGAAGTCACCGCGGTGAGAAGCCCGTGCATCGCAAAGAAGCGTAGCCCCCGCTCGCTGCAACTAGAGAAAGCTCACGTGCAGCAATGAAGACCCAATGCAGCCAAAAATAAACATAAAATAATAAAAAAATTTTTTTTAATGCTGTAAATGCTGTAATCCAGCACTGGACCAGACTCCAGCTTCATTAATTTGATGGTAAATTCAGTGTAGCATACACTAACATGTTTACTGAATTATTTCCAGTACTCTCATTGATTAATGAGCCATTTAAAAATATTAGTTTGTTTGTGTAACCTCTTTAACATTTTCCTTCTCTTGTCCTTTCAATACGTAAATCTGTGTATTTTGGATACTCACTATATAAACTATTTCCTGATTGTATACTGTCCTGATGTCTTAGAATCATAAAAATGAAAGAAATGAGAGAAACTTAAAGAACATCTCATCATAGCCTTTCAATATTAAAATGAAGAAGCAGAAATTCAAAAACTAAATAACTTGTCCAGAGTCCAGCAAAACCACTTGACACACTGATCTCCTTAAATGCTACTCATTCAATCCCCAAATTATGCTTTTTCTCCACCTATTGAGTTCTGTTCCTCAGCCCCTGCTTGTAACAGATGGCAGAGAGATTACTTAAGAATTGACATTTGCTATTGTGACTAATAACAGTCTCTGCTGCAAACTCTTACGTTCAAATCCCAACTACACTTAACAGATGTAGAACCTGGGATACTTTAGTCTTCTGGAGAGAAAAAAAAAAAAAAAAAAGATTGTCACAAAAATGAAACTCAATAAACCTTTATAGTTGTACATGAATTCTAAGAAAGTGTAGGAGAAATACTAAATCTGCTTGAGTTAGAGAACATTTTACATAAACTAGGGAAAATTTCAAATTATAAGTGGCAATTTAGCTGATACTTAGAGGATAGTTTAGATCAGGAGTTAAGAAACTACTTATTTTTCTATGGCTCACAAGCTAAGCATGATTTTTACATGTTTAAATGGTTGAAAAAAACCCAAAGTATAATATTTTGTGACATGTAAAAATGTATATTTAAATGTCTTTGCCCTTAAAAATGTCTTATTAGAACACAGCCAGACATATTCACTTACCTATTGTCGATGGCTGCTTTTATGCTGCAGAGCATAGTTGACTATTTGCAACAGAAATTATATGGCCCACAGGTCTAGAATGTTTACTTTCTGGCCCTTTACTGAAAAAGTTTGCTGAACTCTGATTTAGAGAGAAATACTACTCAAAGTGCCAGTCTGCAAATAAGCTCAGGAGCTTGTGCCAATATGTGAATTAACACGCTACTTCCTACATGGGAAAAGTCTTGCTACAAAAAAAAAGGAAGGACCAACTAAACCATGTGTTCAGTCATGTGATAGATTAACTGTCTGACTCAAGTTCCTTATCTTGTCATGGATGGAGAGCTAACAGCTTGAGGACATTTTCGTGATCCAAAGACATTTTGAGTATCGCTGTTTCAAAGCTCTCTGGATGTAAGAGCAGTGGACGTGCATTCCAGACAGAAGGGATTGCACATCTTAACATAATTTGAGGAATACTGATGATTCTGCTACTTGTATTCACATGTAAATGGTTTTGATTGTGTTTAAAATATAGGAATAAACTCTGGGAATATTGAAAAATTTAGCATATGTAAATTTTGAAAGTTTATAAGAAGCATGCCCAAATATAGGAAAATTTAGTAATATAACAAGCAATATCACTAATTTCTCTGGATACAGTGTCCTACAGGGCGTCAATAAAAAAAAATAGCTCATTTTGAAGATAAATTCTTTGAAGAGTAAAATGGCAGACATGTTACTGATGTCAAAACTAGCATAGAGGACTTTCATAATCAATTATCTTCAGAGATTTAGTAATTACGATTAGCAGCTTCAGCCCATTCTAACATTTCCTTTAAATCATCTTTGTGAATTTTTGAAACTCAAAGACTGGCCCAGCTTGAAATAGAATACTCAACCTTTAATGTTTTAAACCTTATAGCCTCAAAATTTACAGCAGCATAAGTATTATGAAGGTAATAATCCCCTTTTATTTGTTAATGGTATTTCTATTATCTTCTTATTTACTGACAGAGGAAATAGATACAGAGTCAGAAAACATTCAGTTTTAACTGGATATGTTAGTAAGAATGATTTAATGAAATTGAAAAGTAATTGCTTCAAAAATTACCATTACTATCTATAGGGACCTCTGATTCTGAAACCCAAAGACAGTCATATTAAATTCCAATTTTTATATACTTCTTTGGGTTCTTAAATATTACTTTAAAAAATGTCTTCATTGATTTCAGTAAGCACTCAAATTATCATCTACCTTTTCAAAATTTTTAAAGCATTTCCAGTGTTTTATTTTATTCTATCTTCTTCCTCTTGTAGATAAAAAAAATACAAAATTAGTTTGTTTTCCTAGTTTTTTAAAAGTGAAGTATAGTTAATTTATAATGTTGTGTTAGTTTCAAGTGTATAGCAAAATGATTCAGTTATACATATATACGTAGCTAGCTAGCTAGCTAGATTCTTTTTCAGATTCTTTTCCATTATAGGTTATTATAAGATATTGAGTATAGTTTCCTGTGCTATACAGTAGGTCCTTTATGTTTACCTATTTTATATATAGTAGTGTGTATATGTTAATCCTAAACTCCTAATATATCTCTCTCCCCTCACCCCCACTATCCCCTTTGGTAACCATAAGTTTCTTTTCTATGTCTGTGAGTCTATTTACTGTTTTGTATCATTTTTTAAGTGATATAATATATTTGTCTTTCTCTGTCTGGCTTACTTCACTTAGTATGATAATCTCTAGGTCCATCCATGTTGCTGCAAATGGCATTATTTCATTCTTTTTTATGGCTGAGTAACGTTCCTTGTGTGTATATATATCACATCTTCTTTATCCATTCATCTGTCAATGGACATTCAGGTTGCTTCCATGTCCTGCCTATTGTAAACAGTGCTGCAATGAACATTGGGGTGCATGTATCTTTTTGCATTATAGTTTTTTCTGGATATATGCCCAGTAGTGGGATGCAGCATCGTGGTAACTCTATTTTTAGTTTTTTAAGGAACGTGTATACTGTTTTCCATTGTTTTCCTAGTTTTCAATTGTCTATCTTTTTAGGATATGACTCATATATTCTTAAAAATAAAACATTGCCTGAAGTATATATTTTGCAATGATATTAGGTATTAGGTACATTTTATTATATCTTGACATGACACTTCACTGAATCCATGTTATTATTGGTCTTTAAGGAAAATATTTTAATCTTCTGTAGCTATAAGATATCCTTAGAATACAAAAGGCTTGTCGTTAGCAAGACAAATAGTCTGGGATCAAGTTAACAAATGTATGTGCTTAATATAGAAAAGATACCAATGATGTTAAACTTCTGATGTGTGTGGAAGACTTACAGACATGGTTCAAAGGGGAAAGATAGCAAGTGAGCCAGTAGAAGCACAGTCTGCCTCAGGGAATACTTTTATAATGTAACAAAACATGTTACAAAACATGACCTTCCACTTAATTCCTTCTTGCACACATTTTGTGAATAATGCCACCTTTGAAATAGCATGTTAAATATGTCTGTGGAACATAATGCTGAATGACAGAATGCAGGCACAGAAGAGCGCATACCATATGATTCCATTTATCTGTGGTTGTAGAACAGAGAAAAAACTAATCGTGAAAAAAAAATTTAAGAAATGATTGCCTTTTGGGAGAATTGACTAGGGAACATGAAGGAACTTTCTGAGGATATGAACATATATATTAATGAGAGTATGGTTAAGTGAATGTCTGCATTTGTCAAAACACATCAAATTGTATTCTTAAGATCTGTACATTTCACTGTATGCATATTTTACCTAAAAATTGAACTGTAAATCAATACTGAACTCTAGCTAATAGCTTTGATTTTTGTAGTGATACAAGGTATCAATTCTTAAACTAATATCTGTTCAAACATATTCTATGTTTGAACAAATGAATACATACATTGAGGATAATGAAAGTCAGGTTTCTCACTGTTGTAAAGGCAATCACAGATACAGAAAGTGAAAAGTCTAGACAGCAGCACATAGTATTGAATCAAGATTGGAGTAGAAACAATGACACAGTGTTAGTAGGAAGCACAGCTAGTCCCATTCTCCACTAAATGAATCAGTTTTTGTTTTTGTTTTTTTTATGGGGGGGGTGGGGGAGACTGACTCTAGAGCTGAGTAGGAGAGAAGATTCTTAAACTGGGTACCAAAGTAGACCTCAATTAGAAGGTGACAATATGAGAAATTAAAAATGGACAGGAATTAATGATCTAAATATCCGATAAGAATAACACTTGCCAAGGCCACAGGCAGTGCATTCAAGGGGCTTTGTTGCTGGGAACTTTCTCCCTATAATGTGAAAAACCTCTGCTCTGGGATCCAGCTCTAGGGAGCTGGAAGATGGGGGAGCCAGGTCCTAATTCAGAATACAACTTGTGTCAGTCTAAGTCTATTATGTTATAAGCAGACCACTAGTATGTCTGTTGTTTTTTTTTTTTTTAATTTTTATTGGGGTATAATTGATACAATGTTGTGTTAGTTTCAGGTGTACAGCAAAGTGAATCTGTTATACAAATACATATATCCACTCTTTTTTAGATTCTTTTCCCATATAGGTCATTACAGAGTACTGAGTAGAGTTCCCTGTGCTATACAGTAGGTCCTTACTAGTTATCTATTTTATATATAGTAGTGTGTATATGTCAATCCCAATCTTCCAATTTATCCCTTCCCTCCTTTATCCCCCAGGTAACTGTAAGTTTATTTTCTACAGATGTACCTCTATTTCAGTTTTGTAGATAAGTTCATCTGTAGCCTTTTTTTAGATTCCACATATAAGCTATATCATATGATATTTGTCTTTCTCTGTCTGACTTACTTCACTCAGTATGGCAATCTCTAGGTCCATCCATGTTGCTGCAAATGGCATTTTTCTTTCCTTTTTTATGGCTGAGTAATATTCCATTGTATATATGTACCACATCTTCTTTATCCATTCCTCTGTTGATGGACATTTAGGTTGCTTCCATGTCCTGGCTATTGTGAATAGTGCTGCAATGAACTTGGAGTGCACGTACCTTTTTGAATTATGGTTTTCTCTGGATATATGCCTAGGAGTGGGATTGCTGGATCATATGGTAGCTTTATTTTCAGTTTTTTAAGGAACCTCCATGGCCCTGCCTACCAGAGGGACAAGACCCAGTTCCACCCACCAAAGCACAGGCACCAGTCTCTCCCACCAGGAAGCCTACACAAGCCTCTGCACCAATTTCACCCACCAGGGGGCAGACACCAGTAGGTCTGTTTAAAAAAAGTATTAACTGTTTGGAGGTGTGTATTTTAATGGATAATAAAAAATAATAATACACTGATATTTATACAATATTTACAACATGCTGAGCACCATTCTTAGCACATTTTATCTGGTAACTAAAATATGATTTTTACCACAGTTCCTTGGATCAGGTACTATTATTATCCTCAATTTATAAATAGGAATTGGGAGCACAGATAAGTTAATTAGCTTTCTGTAGTCACTCAGTAAATGGTTGATCTAGGATTTGAACCTAGACAGTTTAGTATAGAGTTTGTATTCCTGACCAATTTACTCTACTGCCTCTCTTCCATGTGAATTTACTTCACAGAGTTATTTTTGTTGCTGTTGACTGGCAATTACAAAAAGAAGTAGCTTGACCACTGATCCTCATTTCTATTCTTATCTGCTTTTCCCTACAGATTGTGTACCTTCCAATTAATTGGAACACCCAACCAGCACTAGCATGAACAAGCATTACTGTCATGATGGCTTCCATGAGGAAAAAAAATTTTAAGTGTGAGATTACATGGCACAGTTTCTTTTCTTGATGCATAATTCTGCTTCTGTACTACTGTGAACATCCAATCATTTTTTTTGGAAAATCAATGAACAAGAAACTCCAAAATATAAACCTATATGAAATTTTTTTCTGGTAATAATGGAACAACTTCCTAGATTATCTTTCTTGCCCTCAGTATCTATCATAATATGTAAGACACTATAAATTTTCTTAGTTTATCTTCCTAGCATTGGTTTTTTGTATTTGTTTTTTAAAATGTGATCTTTAAAATATATGCTTATTCTAATTTAAAAAAAATTTTCCTTTAAAGTATATACACTATTTATTTTGAAGAGAATGTTCTTTAGATCTTTCCATGAATATAATGTTGCAGCAACATGTCAATGTTAAGAAACTAATTTTTCAGTCTATTTCCCATATGCAGTTTTTTGGGGGTAGTTAACTGATCACTTCTCAGCTGTAATTTTGAGCTCCACTGAACTGTTATGGATGTTCCATTTTAAAACAGAACATATGTGAACAGAACTGTTCCTGTTATGCTTGACTGATGCCCCTGGTTGTGTTCTAAATTCACAACTCTGCCTCTAGTTATGAACTAATAACTTTGATTATTTTGGTAAGTCAGATCTTCAAATCCAATCCTGTCTGTTTAATTGGAAAGCAAGTAAAAAATGCATCTTCTCTATACAGTGTAGTTTTTTTTTTCCCTTCAGGTTAGAGAGATCTCATAGATTAGGGTGTATGAAATTCTTGATATTACCCAAAACTGCATTATACCCAGTCCACATTTAAGTCAACAAACAATTGTTTATTGACATGAAAACACACAAGGTTGCTCTCATGAAATACTTGTTAGGATCAGTGGAGCCTATGACTGTAGACCTATATAGTTTGAATAAACATGATGATATGTAGAAATAGTTTTAATGCAATTAGAGGATATCTTGAAAACATAATCCAGAACCAGAGTTATCATCTATCCAGGGTCTACTGTGCATCTAAAAAACATAAAAACTTTATATAGAAAAGCATGATACTGTGAAAAACAACCTGGTTTCTCAGGACCTGAATTCTAGCTTCAGCTCAATTACCTATTTACCAGATATATTTGGTATCTCATTTAACCTTGTTATCCTTGGTTCCCACATTTATAAAAAGGGGATAATATAATAACTGAAACCTAATACCTACATCACAGATTATGTAAAGTTTAAATAAAACCATATACGTGAAAGGTATTCTATAATTTGATAATCAATATAAATGTTATTTACTGCTACTTAATTCTGACAGAAGACTCCTTCCTGAGATAACTTTAGGGTATAGCAGATATTATACCTTAATTCCCTAAGATTGTCTGCTTATGGGCTGTCCCAAAAGTACCTGCATTTTGGTCACAATTCTGATCTCATGATTTAAACTCCTTCACAAAGCAGTTTCTGCTTTTTGTAGTCACATGAGGATTTTCTTTGTTACCTGTGATTGTTACTCAAAGAGTGACCATTTTTCTGCAGTTACATTTGCACTATTTTTTCTTAAGTTTTATTGTCAGCTTAATTATTCACATATTTCTACCCAGAGATGAGAATTTGAAATAATGGCCATAGCTTTTTGATTCTGTTCCTATCTTTTTTATGGATATATGGTGAAGCATAAATTTATCTCACTCTAACAACTTATATTGTAGCTTTTTTGTTTTTAATATCACATAAAAAATCAGTTTCGCCTAAGTTTATGCATTACAGGTGAATTAATAGCTTATATTATTCTGATTTTATATATGTATAATTTATTTTTCCTCTTGTTGTGATGTGCTATGAATAACACACTGTGTCTTGTCTTTTCCATGTAGAGTAAGACATTCCCTTCGTCAAGGTCCCTTTGTGAATTCTCTGTCCCTATGTTTACTACCATTCTTCTTTCTCTTTCCTAGCAAATCTCTCTTGCTAAACTTTCCCCTATCATTACTATAGCATATATCAAAAGTAAGATGTTCTAGTTAGTAGGACATTAGAGCTTTTAGGGAACCTTTCACAGTATCAGGTCTCTATAGCTTATTTAAATTACTGTCTCTAATTTCATAAATACATTTTTAAAACTAGTCTATCAATGCAATAACTTAATATTGTATTTTAAAGTAGGCCACTATTTCAACCTAGGTCCCATCTGAAAATACATGGAATACTCAAATTAGAAAACTGAAAGGACTGTTTATTTACAAATGGTTTTTTTGGAAAGGTGTGAAAGATAAATAAACAGTTTAATTGAGTAACCCAGAGCTAAGAGAAGGAGAGCTCTTTTCATCTCAAGCCTGAAGGTATAAGTGGAGGGAGTGATTATCAGAATCAGAAAGCGTGGCTTGTGTAGAGTAGATCTCCTTGAGATAATCACTGAACTTGAGTCAAAGTGCATGGCAAGTCCATGCTGATCTCACAGGGAAGGAACCAGAGGAATAGATTGCCTGATCTCACCCTCCTACCTTCCTTTTATTTCTCATCTAGATTTCCCATTGGCCCAACTCAGTTGGAAGCCAGAAGACACATGTGATATTTGTACAACCCTAAAAGCTATCTTGTTCAAGTAGAGAACAGGGGTAAGAAAGATGAATAAAAGTTATCTGTCATAGTCCATCGATGTTGTTCCTCACCAGGTTGTCCCAACACACACATATTCCATCATGCACCATATTGTTGGGGGGCAAGGTCAACTCCCACATGTATATACTTAAACCTGAACTATTAGCCCCCACAAGTGTTCTTCATATAATTTATAGGCAGAAAGATGAGGGAAAAACTGATTTTTAAAAAGACAAAGATAGTTAACCACCTCAGTATTGTTCTTGAGGCTAAAGAGAGTTATCATGGCTGTCTTCTTTCATTGCCCATTCTATGTTCTTTTCACCTTCTGCCAGCCGCTCAGCTGCACAGGGCTTTTTGTCCAAGTCTTAAAAACTTCAGAATTTGTGTCTTTCAACTCAATCTGGGTTATTACAATTTGCTATTCACCAGTACATTTGAGAAAGATATTACAAATAAAAGCATACTAATTAATCCACTTAGTTTTAAATATAGTACTCTTCACCAGCATTTTGAAGTAGCAATCCAATTTACCACTGGTAATTGGGAATTATCTTTCAAAGCAATTTAGTGACCACCTTCCCGCAAGCTTGCTGGTTCAATGCCATGTGAGACACAAAATGGCTCAGTGACAGATTGTGTTGCCCAGTAAAATGATCTTTGTCCTTGCACAGATGCAATGTCGTGTACAATGCCAAAGTGCTGAATGAGGCAGTCTACAAATCTACTAATAATGGAAATTGCAGAGTATTCTGGTCCAGGAATGCAAATCCTTATCTGGAATATATGACCAATTCTATGAAGACAAAAGTTTGCCCACTCCATTATTGGAGCTGTTTAAAATTTTATCTTCCACCAGGTAGCTCTCTGGCCCACCAAGAAATAGTATTATATTAGCATTTATTGGCAGGAATAGCCAAATTAGCCATGACCTGGGAAAAATAGGTAGTTGAACCCATGCTTAGCCAACATCACTTTCACCATGGCTACTCCATATATGTTCTCACTGAGTAAACACTAAGATATGTTTTCACTGAGTAAACACTAAGATAGCTGAGAAAAACTGATCAATATTCCTAGAATAGACCATCTTGTCTATCTAAATATTAAGAACATTTTCCCCATGGATGCTGTCTGGTGGGCATTTACAGAGAACACAAAAATCTTCATATTCTGGAAGCCCCACCCACATAATCTTGTGACCATTTATTCCAAATTTGCACTTCCCAAGTCCCTGAGTAGCAAGCCAACCCCATAGCTACTACCCATAATTCATTTTAGAACCATACCTCAGGCCATATGAAGTAAACAATGAGATGTACGGCCTAAAGACCTCTCACACAGAGGATTTCATTTTGTCAGTGTCTTCAAGGTCACTTGTCGGTAAGGTTATTGTATCGAAGCCGTACAACTTGAGTGGTTGTGGTCCATCTTACAGACCCAAACATGACTCAACCTGTACTTTTTTCTTTGTTAAATAACCACAGCAAATCACCAAAAAGCAATAGCTGGGGATTGAGGAATAAGCAGTAAAAGTATAGGATCACATTTTATTCATATAAAGATTATGAACAACGTGACCTAGTCTGGAATATACTACTTCCCTTTTAAAATGGAAAGACTCTGTGCAAGTCCAATATTACGGTTCAGTGGCCACAGGCTCAAGGTTTCAGTTTCCACCAGGGTCTAGGAGCAATCCCAGAACTACTTCTCAATGACTTTCATCAGAAAATGGCATAGATTTTTCCATAATCTGAGTAGTCTCAGCTGAGATTTCCTGGGAAAGTGGGGCTTTCCTGAGGATCTGTGCATCATCTCTGTCTGCCAGAGTCATTCTGATTCTATCAGTCTGCTGGGTCATAAAGTCAAAGTTACAGGAAAGATTGCACCAGAGCCAGAGATGCAAAGCTATTTCTTGTTCTAGATAACACTTCAAACTGGCAGCCCTCTGAGTTACCAGTAAAAAGGTTAAAGCTAATATGATATATGCTACCTCTGAAATCCAAAGAGGCCACCAGGTGTTTTTAGTTCTATGTTCATGGTTAGCAGTATTTGTGCAGTAATGTGCAGTATTTTGTCTCTCACTTCAAAAAGGATATCTCTGCATGCCCAAAACCAGGCCTTACAACATTCACAAGATTTGTCTTGTATTCTCTGGCATATATATGTCTTATCAAGGAATACAGGGTGCTTCTACTTTCTGCTCAATAGTGTGAATATAATGTCAGTAATAAAAAAGATCAACATTATAGATCTGTAGTATTTCAAGACAACAAAAGTCCCTAAAGAGGATATCAAGAAAAGTGCAGGAGAGTTCACTTAGCTCTGGGCAAGAAAGTAAAAGTATCCTCATCTTTTTGCCATATTAAAAAAAACTGCTTCTAAATTTCCATACTAATCCCAACTGATTCTTGGTCTCTTGAGATAGAAAGTTTCCTTATGTTGAATTGAATAATTCCTGCAAACAGTCTGGAGAGTCTTCGAAGAAAACAGACTAACAACTGCTGCAGTATCTTTTTTTTAATTCCTGGTGAGCTTGGTTCCAATGACAACAATGCAATGATTTCAGTGGAAGTATTTTGTTATCTTAGCATCACAAATTTTTTTTTGTTTTTTGTTTTTTTATTAACTAAAAATTTAATTTTTTTCCTTAAGTGAGAAAAATCAGTGCTAGAAAAGACTAATGGAAGGCTATCTATGTTCTGTGGTATTTAAGCGAACTCTTATTAATATTTTGTCAATGAGATCATATAGGGGAGGTGACCAATTCAGCTTTCAGATGTAAGAGGAAAATGAAATTCTCTTTGAAGCTATAGAAATGCTGTGGGAGGTTAGGAGTATAATCACAGTACAGATAACTAAAAATAAAGCTAGAAGAAAACAGTTCTCAGAGAAATAATCCTTCTCTTGTCTTGGGTGGAAGCTTTCTACTTCTTATTGTCATCTGTTGAATTAAAAGATCTTGGGTTAGCAGTCTCCTAAGAGTGTCTGATTTTGAAGATTGTCTGCTTTTGAAGGATTCTTAAGAATTGTCTGCTTTTAAAGGATTCTTAAGAATCCTTTCTTTCAGTTTCCAATATTGTAGAATTTCTAATATTTATTGCTGGGTACCAGGCACTGTTGTTTTAGCAGGAAATAAGCATTCAAAAATCAATCCCTTGAAGGTTTACTTCAATTTGATATCAACTAATATTACTGATAAGACCTTTCCCAATGATTTTCAAGTGCAGTGCTTTTCTTATGATTGTTTTTCTAAGGATTATTCTGCTATCAAAATACACCAGCCTACTAATTTAGGATCATTTAGTGCTTCTCTGGCAAGGGAAGACAGTCAGTAGTTGTTGGCGATAGCACTAGATACTTCTGGAATTTTTTTTTTTTATATTAACCAGTATAGAAGGTAGTAGAATCCTCTCCTGTGTTTTAGCAGACAATAAATATATTTCTTCATTGATTACTCTGACAATAGGAAAATAATATGAACAGTGAAGGCATGAACAAATCTCTAGGCCTTTAATTTATTCCATAAGTATATTATGAATATCAGAAATTTACAAAATATGAAAACCCAGAGACAAGTCTTCTTTTTTTTCTAATTATTTTGTTGCCAATGTTTGTGCCCTTCTGTAAACAAACATGGGCATATTGTTTTAATCTGAAATGTGCACTATCATTGAAGCATTTCTATATTGATATATTTTTTAAAAATAATTAATCTAGAGAGACTAAATTTCCTTTTTGATTTGTCAGATTTTAGGGGGAATCTAAAGTTTTGTAAACAATAAAAGCTCTCAAAATATTTGGAAGTTAATTAAAATTTAGAGACTTACAAACAAAATTATTCTTGTTATCCTTCCCTTTAGAATGTGAAAGGTCAAATAATAATTGTTATTTAGGTAACGCAAAGATAGTTTCAATGTAAAAGTTATTTTCACAGATTTTTTTATTCTGAATTTGGTATTTGAGTTAGGAAAGGACAAAAATCAATAAAAATTTTCAGAGAATACAAGAACATAAGTCATAAGTTTATAAAGAAAAGATTGAGACTATATTTTAAATTCAGCAAAAAATATCAATTATATTTCAGAAAATTTTTTTCTTGAACAATGAACTTATATTTTGTTTTATTAAAAAAATTTTTATTTGCGTCTAGTTGATTTACAATGTTGTGTTAGTTTCAGGAATACAGCAAGATTACATCAAAAGTACAGTAAAACAGAGTATTTTTGTGATAAAAGAACAACTGGGCACAGAATATTTGGTCACTTTAAACTAAAAAAGTTGAAAAGTTTAGCTTTTTTTTAATATCATCTAAGCAAAAATTTGCAATAAAAGATCCTTATGCTTTTTCATTTTTACAAGCACCAACATCAGTAATACAATTTAACCAATTGTATTACTTTAACATATTTCATTGTTCCCATCAAACTCACTACGTGTATGCATTATACAGAAGGATAAAAGTTTATTTAAAGTATCTCTTCAAATTCACCTTTTATCCTCCCTTTTTTTTAATCTCCTGGCATGAACTGAAATTTTTCCTTTAAAGACAAAATGTTTCTTTGATAAACCAAATCATGTCTATCTATGATCTGCTGTAAACATCTGCTGTATTGTTATACACATTATTTTACATTTTTTTTCAAAAGAGAACATTGATGTTAATATAAATCAAAGGCATTTATGCATCCTTCTTAACCTTTTAACTGATGGCTACTCTATGATGCATTTAAAACAGCACAGTAAATTAAACTTTTGTCGTACGGAGATATAATATTGTTATCTATTATTTATATCACTTTAAAATCTTAAAGCTAATCAAAGATCTGGAAATTGCAATATAAAGTTCACATGTTAAGTCTCTATGATTTGTAAGGTTGTAAGAATTTCAGAAGATTAAATTCCTATAAAAGATTTCCAGTATTAAAATTTCCTTAAATAGATATAATTTTATGTTTTTGCAGACTTAAACAATTTGTAGCATCAATTACAATTTTCCTGATCCTTAAAACCAATGTAAAAAATTTTAAATGTTAAATCACAGGAAAATGAACCTTAATCTTGTACAAAATAAAATACTGTGGTCTTGTACTGTATAAAAATAAAATAATTTATGCTTTGGTAAAATCAAGGAGGAGACATAAATCTTTTCTTAAAGCCATTTAAATCATTTTAAGGTACACGAATACCCATTCTGATAAAAATATTACATAAAATTTTCTAATATAATTTAGAAATTTTGGTATTTAAATATCAAATTTTAAAGAATATTTAGATCATATTTTAAAACTAAGTATCCTGCTTTCCCTTTTACTATATAATGTAGTTAACAAGGCCAATAATATAGCAGCTTAATTATTTTTCTTTTGTAGAGCTGCTTCTCTAGAAACAACAAAATTGAAGAGAAGAGAGTTGTTTCTTTTTTCTATTGGAAATTCTTGAATTCTCCAATGTCAAATGTATGTAAACCTTTAACGCACCAAAATTGTTTATAAAAGCTCACATAATTACAGTGTAGGAAATGTTCTCCTATAATTTGAGCCCTTTTGTGTTAGATCTATTTTCTACAGCAGATATTATTAGAATGTGTATATTTTTATGATGAATTAATTTCCTAAGTGAAGGGGAAAAACCAGGAGAGGAAGAAAAAAATGCAAATTAGAGTGCCCCAGCTATAGACAGACATGAAGAGAGTTAAAGTTCAGTGTAGAGGCTAATTGTGTTCTCTTTGCAAGATGGGAAGAAGACATCTATGAAGGAAAATTAATTTTGATGAGAGAGAGAGCTTGTCACTGTAGCTGGTTTAAACAATAATTTGGGTCCTTCACAATTCCATCGCGATTTCATGATTAAAATTTGGTACTTATTAATCCTCACAGTACAGAAAAAGAAAGAGGGAGGTCTTCTCTATTAAACAAAGTAATCTTTCTTTTATATAAACAAGATTTTATTTCCTTGTTGGTTTTTAGTGGGATTCTTTTTTTCCACATTTTGTTCCAAGGTGCATCTCAAAAACACAATTTTGGTTATATCTAAAGTTCTCCAAAGTTAATACTGCAATTTTCAATTGTCCTTGGCACAATCATGCCCTTTAGAAAGATAAATGCAAGAAGGATAATACAAAAGCAAGTGCCAGGAGGTAACAAATTTATCAGCAGCCAATTCATTAGTGGCTGGCTGACAATCAGTCAAAAGTGAAAGTACATCTTGTGCATATCTTTGATCCTCAACCTTAAGGTCAAGCTGCTTCTGCCTACTGACTTGAGAAATCAGCAGTTCCCCTGGCAGGTGGAATTTGTGGAGAGAAAATATCTTTAAAAGCCAACTTTGTATACATTAACAATTCTGAGGAAAGTGTTGGTACTGCGTAGATTAATGACACAAGGCAAAGTTTGCCCCCAAAAAGAAATGTCTAAGGAGAGCTTTTAGTCTTCAGGTTCAGTTGGAAAGACATTTATCAGACCTATAGGGATCTGGAACTTCCTCTAATAAACAAGGCAGTAGCAACATACAAACGAACAAAAAACAGAGGATGGTTAATGGCCAGAAAATGATTTGTCAGTCCTTCATCAAGGAAAATGAGTATAAACAGACCAGATATGCAAAGAGCTTTTGAGTCCTTCATTCTGAGGAGGAAACAGAAAATCTTGTTTATTTGGATTTGGAGCATAGTTTCAGTGTTAACTTCCTTTACTATTATTGGCAAGTTTGCCTCTAGTAGGCTTAGATATAAGATGAGTACACTGCTTCTAAGATAAAGGTATTAGTCTGTGGCAACAAGAGTCTCAACAAAATGTCAGTGGAAGCTCCAGAATTGTCAAAGCCCACCAACAAAGATTATCAAGAACATACTTTTCTCTAGATAAAGTAAAAAAAAAAAAAAAAAAAAAAAAAACTGATTTATTTAGCTTGCTGAAGTAAAGGAAAAAGCACCCAAAGGGAAATTTAAGACCAAGTTAATTAGGTGAACAAGAGGCACCTTCTTAAAGGATTTAGGTTTCTATGGATGATTTTTAAGAGGAAAGTCAAGGCCAGTTCTACATTTCTATCAAGAAGGGTGAGCAATTTGGTGATTGGCTATCTCAGTAATATAATAGGGTTCCCTATGCCTCAAGTACATCCCCACGCTTACCCATGTTTCATTATATCAGTATATCCCTGTATTTCATTACAGTGAACCTCCATACTAGAAGGAAACATCATTTTTTTTTTTATATTCACAAAGTAAATGAGTCTAACACTGACATGAAGTCAATATAAATTTCTATTAGATCTGAAAATAAGTGGTTTAAAATAGAAATAAAAGTACATATTATTGTTACTTCTTTACCATTTGTATTTATGCTAAGGCATCCTTGGGACAAACCTTGAGGTAGCAAGCCAAAGATAGCCAACAACTTGTGAAGTTTTCTCTCTCCAAGGATTGGTTTGGCTGCAGGAGTGCTGCACTCCATCTACCTTCCACCTGAAGCCAAAGACCCACTGGAAGCAGGCATAGAGGGGTAAAGAAAGGCCAGGAATATGATACAGTGGGGAAAATGTTTACAGGAGCGTCATTCCAAATTATAAGGAAAGGCAAGAAGTGTGGGTTTTTTTCTGTGAGTCTCTCAGACAACATGGTTATAAATAATCACATATATATGGCTTTTATAACACTGTAGAAAAAAGTACATATACATATTAATACAATATACTCCATTTTTTTAAAATGACATTATATACGATATAGCAATGTATTTGATTTTTAACACATGGGATTTATGTTGTTGGACTGTTATGACTTAAAAAAAAAACAACTCATGATATCCCTGTGTCCATGTACTTAAATATCTTATTTGAAGTTACTGTATTTAAGAATAGCTAAAATATGAAACAGAGAAAATAATCTGGTTAATTATGCCATTACAAAAGTCTAATATGCTGCCAATGTTGATTTGAAAGAAAAAATAAAATCACCCACTGCATATGCTCAGCAATAAATTTTGATGTTTAAAAGTATGATCAGGTTTTAGAGGCACTTTTACTTCAACATACCAACATTAAAACCTAAATACTTACAAAATTGTATTTTCCACAAACCAGGTCCTCTCTAGAGAATACTAAAAATCAACTAAAGCCATAATGTTTCACTTTACTGATCTCTAAATCAGACATGTGAATTTAAATAATTTGTAAATAAAATATGCATAAAAACTTAAACCCATGAGCCAAGTTTTACTCTGAAAAGAACCTGAAATAAGCAAGATTACATCCTGAAAGTTTTGTGTAAATAAAATGTGGATGAATATATTACTCACAACTCAACAATATTTCACTACTGGTCCTTAATAAGGATTTTCAAGTTGTTTAACACTAGAAGTTGATGGAATAGATGCACAATATGATAGCACTGAAATGATTATTTTCCCTTTACTATCGAGGTCCAAACATTATAAATGCATCTCATCTAGTTCAAAATACTTATTTTTCATCACTTCGCTATGTGAAATTAAATGTAAATGTAATAGCTTGCATCTACTAACCCCAAACTCCCAGTCTATCCCTCTCTCTCCCCTTGGCAACCACAAATCTGTTCTCTATGTTTGTGAGTCTGTTTCTGTTTTGTAGATAGGTTCATTTGCACCATATTTTAGATTCCACAGATAAGTGATATCATATGGTATTTGTCTTTCTCTTTCTGACATACTTCCCTTAGTATGATAATCTCTAGTCACATCCATGTTGCTGCAAATGGCATTATTTAGTTCTTTTTTATAGCAGAGTAATATTCCATTGTATATATGTGCCACATCTTCTTTATCCATTCATCTGTCGATGGACATTTAGGTTGTTTCCAAGTCTTGGCTATTGTGAGTAGTGCTGCTATGAACATAAGGGTGCCTGTATCTTTTTGAATTATAGTTTTGTCTGGCTATATGCCCAGAAGTGGGATTGCTAGATCATATGGTAATTCTATTTTCAGTTTTCTGAGGAACCTTTATACTGTTTTCCATAGTAGCTGCACCAACTTACATTCCCACCAACAGTTTAAGAGGGTTCCCTTTTCTACACACTCTCTCTGGCATTTGTTATTTGTAGACTTTTTAATGATGGCCATTCTGACTAGTGTACCTCATTGTAGTTTTGATTGCATTTCTCTTATAATGACATTGAGCATCTTTTCATGTGCCTACTGGTCATCTGTGTGTCATCTTTGGAGAAATGTCTGCTAAGGTCTTCTGCTCATTTTTGGATTGGGTTGTTTGTTTTTTTGTTGTTGAGTTGTATGAACTGTTTTTATATTTCGGCAATTAAACCCTTGTTGGTCGCATCATTTGCAAATATTTTTTCCCATTCCATAGGTTGTCTTTTTGGTTTTTGTTTGTTTGTTTGTTTTTATGGTTTCCTTTACTGTGCAAAAGTTTGTAAGTTTGATTAGGTCCCATTTGTTTATTTTTGTTTTTATTTCTATTGCCTTGGGAGACTGACCTAAGAAAACATTGGTATGATTTATGTCAGAGAATGTTTTGCCTATGTTCTCTTCTAGGAGTTTTATGGTGTCATGTCTTATGTTTAAGTCTTTAAGTCATTTTGAGTTCATTTTTGTGCATGATGTAAGGGTGTGTTATAACTTCATTGATTTACATGCAGCTGTCCAACTTTCCCAGCACCACTTGCTGAAGATGAGCTACATTTGCATGAAGAAGTATATCTTTGTGTCAGTAAAGAAAAAGAGAACCTTTAGGTTGTGAAAATTAGCTGGTCTGAAAAACTATGATGCTACTCATTTCTGCCCTCCTGTGTCAGATATTTCCTACAAATATCATGTCCTGAAAACTCTAGTTCATTTAAAGATAAATAAAAAGAAAGAAAAAAGTGGCATGGATCAATAAATACATTTTATAAATAAATGAGGAAATAAACAGCAGAAACCCACTGACCAAGAAGAAAAATTTATAAGAAAAATATTGCCACCAAGTAAGAAAGAGAGGGTTCAAGCCTTTTGTCAAGAATTGAAATTTTTTTAATAATTGCTTTATTATTAAAGCATTTATTATTATTAAAAACACACATAATTACAAGAATTCAGGAAAGAAATGTGGAAAGTAAATATGAGAAGATGTAATAAATACAAGAACAAAATAAACCACATAAAATTAAAAATAAGGGGATTTTAATGGAGAGCTGAGGCTATGGCAAATGTAGTGAGAAACACAGATGTATATAGAAATAAAAGCTAAGAAAATTAAATATAAACTAAAAATAGTAAAAAAGAACAAAAAGATCAGAAAGGGACTTGCAGCTTTATTTATATTTTTTAATGGAAGTATAGTTGATTTATAATATTATATTAGTTTCAGGTGTATAACAAAGTGATTTAATATTTATAGATTATAATCCATTTAAAGTTATTACAAAATAATGGCTATATTTCCCTGTGCTGTACAATATATCCTTGTTGCTTATTTATTTTATACATAGTAGTTTGTATCTCTTAATCCCCTACCTCTGCCGTGCCTGAACCCCTCATCCCTGTATCCACTGGTAACCACTAGTTTGTTCTCTATATCTGTGAGTGTTTCTGTTTTGTTACATACATTCTTTTTTTTATTTTTTAGATTCCACATATAAGTGATAACATATAGTATTTATCTTTCTGTCTGACATATTTCACTAAGCATAATACTCTCTAGGTCCACCCATTTTGTTGCAAATGGTAAAATTTCATTCTTTTTATGCCTGAGTAATATTCCACTGTATACATACATATCACATCTTCTTTATCCATTCATTTGTAGATGGACATTTAGGTTGCTTCCATACCTTGGCAATTTTAAATAATGCTTCTGTGAAAACTGGGGTGCATGTATCTTTTTGAACTAGTGATTTTGTTTTCTTCAGGTATATACCCAGGAGTGGGACTGCTAGACCATATGGTAGTTCTGTTTTTAATTTTCTGAGGAACCTCCATATTGTTTTCCAGGGTGGCTGCACCAATTTACATTCCCACCAACAGTGTACTAGGGTTCCCTTTTCTCCATATCCTTGCCAACAAAGCTCACTCACCATTCCAAAAATCCTAAGGTACTTAAGAATTATGCTAAATCTACTCTGCCTATGCACTATAAATGGAATAAGAAAGCCTAGATGACAGCACATCTGTTTTCAACATGCTTTACTGAATATTTTAAGCCCACTGTTGAGACCTACTGCTCAGAAAAAAAGATCCCTTTCAAAATATTACTGTTCATTGACAATGCACCTGGTCACCCAAGAGCTCAGATAGAGGTGTACAATGATATTGTTTTCATGCCTACTAACACAACATCCATTCTGCAGTCCATGTGTTAACCAAACTGAACTCAGGTCTACTTGCTTGACACGGCAACAAAGCCAATCTACAGACATGAGATTGTGGTGAAGGAAATCCAGTATTTATTTGCAGGGCACCATGGAAGGAGGATGGGCAGCCAGTGGTCAAAAGACCCAAACTCCCAGATGGCTTTCAGACAAGTATTTTTAAAGGCAACATTAGGGGTGAGGGTTGCAGGATGCATGATCAGCTTGTGGACATTCTTCTGATTGGTTGGTGGTGAGGTAACAGGATGATGTTTCAGGAATCTTAATTATCAACTTTTAGTTTCAATCACTTTGGGGTCTAGTGCTGTGGTCAGCCTTAGACACCATCCTCCACTGTGTAAGAGTCTTAGTTTCTGCATAACAACTCAAAGAAATGCATCAGATTGTTATCTATATCCCTTTATGAGGAACTAGGAGTCCTGTGATTCCATTGTTTAAGCCATTACTGCTTTCCTTTCTGAACTGCTTTCTTTTGTTTCTGCATTTCCACTTCTCTAATTATTAACTGTTTGGGTTTGCTTGGGAAGGACTA
The DNA here is from genome assembly GCF_965194805.1 of Balaenoptera borealis. Taxonomy (NCBI): domain Eukaryota; kingdom Metazoa; phylum Chordata; class Mammalia; order Artiodactyla; family Balaenopteridae; genus Balaenoptera; species Balaenoptera borealis. Next base: position 48,862,295 of record NC_138863.1, on the reverse strand, counting down.
GGAGACCAAAACTTTTTCTATAAACAAGAAGCAGGGACACAGAGGGGCTTGTACCCAGGAGGACCCTTCAGGGTCCTGCTTGCTTTCAGCCTCCCTTTTCTTTGATACTCCTTAATCCTGAGGGGTAAGGGAGAGGGATAAGAAAGGGAATAAAGTTTTAGCTAGAGAGGTTAATCATAAACTTGGGAGGGGAACAAAGTTTTAGGGGGACTTGTTTTTACATGGATCAAGGAGTAATTTTGAACTTCGAGTCTATTTCAGAAATACATTTGGTAAGGCTATAGCTGCCATAGATTATGATTCCTCTGACAGATCTGGGCAGAGTAAATTGAAAACATTCTGAAAGGATTCACTATTCTAGATGCCATTAAGAACATTCATGATTCATGGGAAGAGGTAAAAAAAATCAACATTCACAGGAGTTTTGGAAAAGTTGATTCCAGCCCTCTTGGATGACTCTGAGTGATTCAAGACTTCAGTGGAGGAAGTAACTGCAGATGTAGTGGAAATAGCAAGAGAACTAAAATTACAAGTGGAACCTGAAGATGGGAATATATTGCTACAATTTCATGATAAAATGTTAATGAGGAGTTGCTTCTCATGGATAAGCAAAGAAATGGAATAGAATCTACTCACGGTGAAGATGCTGTGAAGATTGTTGAAATGACAACAAAGGATTTAGAATATGACATAAACTTAGTTGATAAAGCAGTGACTGGCAGGGTTTGAAGGACTGACCCCAATTTTGAAAGAAGTTCTACTGTGGGTAAAGTGCTATCAAACAGCATTACATGCTACAGAGAAATTATGAAAGGAATCGATGCAGAAAACTTCAATGTTGTCTTATTTTAAGAAACTGCCGGGGCTTCCCTGGTGGCGCAGTGGTTGAGAATCTGCCTGCCGATGCAGGGGACACGGGTTCGAGCCCTGGTCCGGGAAGATCCCACATGCCACGGAGCAACTGGGCCTGTGAGCCACAACTACTGAGCCTGCGCGTCTGGAGCCTGTACTCCGCAACAAGAGAGGCCGCGATAATGAGAGGCCCGCGCACCGCGATGAAGAGTGGCCCCCGCTTGCCGTAACTGGAGAAAGCCCTTGCACAGAAACGAAGACCCAACACAGCCAAAAATAAATAAATAAATTAAAAAAAAAAAAAAAAAAAGCAGATGGCTCTTTAAAAAAAAAAAGAAACTGCCACAGCCACTCCAACAGTCAGGAAACACCACCCTGATCAGTCAGCAGCCATCAACATCAAGACACAACCTCCACTAGCAAAAAGATTACAACATGCAGAAGGCTCAGATGATTGTTAACATTTTTTAGCAATAAAGTATTATTTAATGAAGGTATGTACATTTTTTTAGACATAATGCTGTTGCACACTTAATAGATTATAGTATAGTATACATATAATTTGAATATATGCACTGGGAAACCAAAAAATTAGTGTGACTCACTTTAATGTGATACTGGATTTATTCCAGTGGTCTGGAACCAAACCTACAATACCTCCAAGGTAAGCCTATATCCTGAGGGAACTGGTGGAGATCCACAATAATTAGAGACAAGAAAGAGCAAAAATATTTTTAAAGTTTTAAACTCCTCCTAGTGGAGGAGTGCCAAAGATACTATTAGGACCAGAGTTACATCTGGAAGGGGGCAGAAATAGTTGTGGAGCCCACAACCCAGAGACCCAGATACATAGCCTTTGCCTAACACTGAGCCTTCCTCAGAGGATGGGTGAGCGCTGCCTTTCCCCACCCCACATCACAATGCTAACAAGCACCAAGTAAATCTAATAGTGGGAAAGATGCATCAGGAAATGCTACAAGACAAAGATTCTCTCTGGGAAAGAGTGTAAAGAAAAGATGCAAAGACAAGTAGGAAGACTTTAAGGCAAGTGGGAAGGAGATACTGAGAAAAGCTCTCTGGCAAATTAGCTCACACAATAAACACAAACTGTCACTAGAGGAATTAGAACCCTGAGGTGTGATAAAGGTAAGCATAACAACAAGCTTCAAACTCATCCCAAACCTCACAAAAGCCCACACTAAAGATCTAGGAGAAGGAAAAGTATGCTAGTCCACAAGCATAAAAGTATTTATATTAGTATTCACTGGTCTAGACAACATACTAGGCTTTCAACAACAACAAAAAAATAAGATACATAAAAAGGAAAGCTAAAACACACTTTGAACAGACAAAGCAACTATCAGAACCAGACTCCTCCACACATGAAAAAGATGCTATACTTATCAGACTCAAAATTTTAAATAATTAAATATGCAAAAGGATCTAGTAGAAAAGGTAAACAAAATGAAGAAATTCAACATACATAAGATGAAACCTGATAAATATAAAAGTTGAAACAAACCCATAATTATACTTGGAAATATAAAACTCTTGTCTCAGTAAGTGATAGAATAAGAAGGCAGAAAATCAGTAAACATGTAAATAACATAAACTGTACTGTCAATCAACTTGACCTAATTGATATTAGAAAATATTACAGTCAACAGCAGAATATATATTATTCTTTCATGCACATGGAACAATCACTAAGATAGAGCACATACTGGGTCATAAAACAAATATTCACACATTTAAAATAATTGAAAATAAAATTAAACAAAAATAAAATAAAATAGAAATCTATAACAGGAAGATATATTGGGAAAAAACCACCAATAATTAGAAAATTAAACAACATATTTATAAGTAAACCATGGGTCACAGAGGAAGTTTCAAAGGAAATAATGTATATTTTGAACAGAAAATGAAAAGAAAATATATCAAAATTGTGAAGTACAACTAAAGCAATGCTTAGAGGGAAATTTATAGCAAGAAATGTTTATATTAGAAAATAAGAAATAGCAATAATAAGTAAGTAACCTGTGCTTTAAAACTAAACTAAAGCACAGGTTAAAAAAAAAACTAGAGAAGGAAGAGCAAATTAAACCCAAAGCAAAGAGTAGGAATAATAAAAATTAGAGCAGAAATCAATGATATTGAGACTAGAAAAGCATTAAAAGAAATCAAAAGTTGGTTTCAGAGCAAAGGGCATTACCAGTGATAAAGCATGGTATCTGATAATAACAAAGGACTCAGTTCCTCAAGGGAACATAACAATTCCAAATATTTTTTTCCATATCATAACAATTTCAAAATAAATTTTAAAAACTGATCAAAACTAAACATGAAAATAGATAAATCCACAATTATATTCAGAGATTTTAATGTTCTTCCCTCAATAATTAATAGGATAAGTAGCAAAAATCAGTAATGGTATAGCATATCTGAAACATACTAACAACTAACTTGACCTAACTGAGATGTTAGGATAGAGCAGCAAATAATAGTAGGACACATTCACTTCAAATGTACACAAAATATTTCCCAAGATAGGCCATATCTTACATAAAAATAGTCTCAATAATTGTTAAAAGAATCAAGTCATACAAATTTTCATCTCTAATCACAATAAAATTAAACTAAAATCAATAATAAAATGTCTGAAATAAAATCTCTCAAACATTAGCTAACTATATAATACCCTTTTAAATAACCTCTGGATCAAAGAAGAAATCAGAAAAGAATTTAGTGAATATTTTATACTGAATGAAAATTAAATCTCAACATATCATAATATTTGAGAATATGAGAGATGCCATTACATCACTTTGGGAGGAATTTACAGCATATATAAATTATATTAGAATAGAAGAAAGGTGTGATTCAATCAATGGTCACAGCTTCCACTTTTTAAGTAAACAAAGAGCAAATAAAATCTAAAGTAAGTAGAAGTAAGAAAGACCAGAGTGGAAATCAATGAAATATAAAAGACAGAACCTACAGAGAAAATCAATGAAATCAAAAGCTGATTTTTTGAGAACAATAAAATTGATAAACCATTAGACACCATAATGAAAACCAAACCAAACAAAAACAAAAACAAAAAAAAAGAGAAAGAGAAAACACAATCACAAATTTAAGGCAAAAAAAGAATCAAGAGATTTGATTAGAGCTACATCTATTAAAGAAATTGTATTTGTAATTAAAACCTTCCCACAAAAAAATAATTCTATGAATACATGGCTTCACTGATAGATTACCAAACCTTTAGGGAAGAAATAGAGCTAATAATAACCAAATTTCCACAACACTGAAAAATGAAGAAATGTTTCCCAACTTTTTCTATGAGGGCAGTAATAAAACCAAAGACCTCAAAAGAAAAATAAACTAATGGCCAATGTCCCCCTTAAACAAAGATGTAAAATTTGTAAAAGTTTTGGCAAACTGAATCCAACAACATATTAAAACCAAACTACACCAAGACCAAGTGTTATTTATCCCAAGAGTCCAATTTGGTTTTACATTTGAAAATCAGTTAATGTAACTCATTACATTAACCAATAGACCAAACAAATAGACAAAGAAAAAGCTCTCAGCAAAATAGGAAAAAGGACCTTCCTCAACTTAATTGTGATCAATTGTGGAAAAACTAAAGCTAATATTACCTTTAATCTTGAAAGACTGAATATTTCCCCCCAAATCAGGAATAAACAAGGATTTCCACTCTCACAAATTCAACATTATACTTGAGGTTCTCAACAATTTCACTGAGACAAGGGGGAAAAAAAGCATTGTGTTTAGAAAAAAAAAAGTATTCACAGATGACATTATTGTCTCTGTAGAAAACTGGCACAATCTACTAAAAACCTCCTATAATGAATGAATTGGTTCAGAAAAAATTCAAGATACAAGATCAACGTACAAAAATCAATTGCATTACTTCTTTAAGCAACAAGAAAATGTAACTTGAAATTAAAATAAATACTACATTATTATAAACACTGAAAAGTTTAGAGATAAACTTGACAAAACATACACAAGGTTTATCACTGAAATCTATAAAACATTGCTGACTGCAATTAAAGAAGACCTAAATAAAGAATGCACTACACTATGCTCATTGGTTGATATACTCAGTGTTATTAAGATGTCAATTCTTCCAAATAGATCTATAATTTCAACACCATCCAATTGAAATTCCAGCAACCTTCAATTGTAGAAATTGAAAAACTGATTCTAAAATTCATATGAAAATGCAAAGGACCTAGATTAGTCAAAACAACTTTGGAAAAGAATGGAACTGGAGGAGGAACACTGTTTTCTAGAGTTACTATATAGCTACAGTAATCAAGATAAAGAGGTATTGGCATAAGGATAGATAAGCTGATCAATCAACACAAAGGAGAATCAAGTAATAGGCCAACACTAAGTGGAAAATTCATGCTCAACAAAAATGCAAAGGCAATTCAAGGAGAAGTTATCACTTTTCAACAAAGGGTACTAAAACAATCGGCTATCCATATGTGGAAAAAACAATTTTTAATCTATACCACATAACATTGAACAAAAATTAACTGACCCTGGATCATAGATCTAATTGTAAGTCACAACACGATAAAATTTCTAGAATAAAACATAAGAGAAAACCTCTGTGACCTTGGTTACACAAATATTTTAAATACTTTGCAGAGATATTGAGAACCAAAAGCATAATCCATAAAAGACTAAATCAATAAATTAGACCTCAGAAGAATTAAATCTTTCTGCTCTTTTTTTTTTGAATATTTGAATTTTATTTTATTTATTTTAAAACCTTCTGCTCTTTAAAGACACTTAAGGAAATGAAAAGATGAGCCACAGATAAAGAGAAAACATTTGAAACACATATCTGATAAAGTTCTTCTGTCCAGAATATATTAAAAATTTTTTTCAAACTCAATAATTAAAAAAAAAGTTCTTTAAACTAGTAAAGATTTTGAACACATGCTTTACCACAGAAGATATAAAGATGACAGATAAACACGTGGACTATCATTAGGGAAACAGAAATTAAAACCACAATGTAAAACCACAACACGTCTCTTAAAAAGGCTGAAATATAAAAAACAGATTGCACCACATGCTATAAAGATATGGAGGACATAGGTCCTTCTAATTTTGCTTGTATGAATGCAACACAGTTCGACCACTTTAGAAAACAGTTTAGCTGTTTCTTATGAAGTTAAACATAAACTTACCATATGGCTCAGCAATCCCATTCTCAGTGCAGTGTTAATTTATGTTCACACAAAAGCTTTGACGTGAATGCCGATAGCAGTTGTACTGATAATCACCAAAACCTATAAAAAAGCAAGGTGGATAATATTGTGATATGTACATCTAATGGAATATTAGTCAGCAATAAAAATTAATGAACTTTTAATGTATACAACATGGATGAATTACTAATTATGTTTAGTGAAAGAAGCCAAATAAAACCGAATATCCAATTTATGGTTTAATTTATATAAAATTCTATATATTTCAAACTAATCTATCATGACATAAAGCAGATCAGTTGTTGTGTGGGGCAGGAAGTGGTGGGGAGGGATGGGAAGGAGAACTTAGAAAGGAGCACGAGATAACTTTTGAGGATAATTGATATGGTTATTATATGGATTGCAGTGTTGGTTTCACAGGTGTCTACATGTATCAAAATGTATCATATTGTACAGTTTCAACATGTGCAGTTTGCTGCATGTAAATTATACCTCACTAAAGTTTTTTTTAACTAAAAAAGGATTCATAAACTGCTATTGCTCAGGCTGCACCATTTACTCATTTAATTCAATTACTCAAATGATTTTAGAAGTGTCTATAGTTAGGATACAAGCAGAATTGAATTTTTGGACAAAACTGCCTGATGCAGTTCCTCAATAGATCCCTTTTTAAAGACAATTATTGTTAACTTGCTACCAGGTGTTAGTTGAGACTATACTACAGACATACATCAGGTAATCCTCAGCCCAAAAATACCTATCACGTCTTTGGTAATGCTAGTAAAACATATAGATAATAAAAGGAGCTGCTTAGCAGATCTCATTCAATAAGCAAAATTGATATAATCAGGAGGATGCAATATAATGGGTTCAGAGGAGTTCAGGGAGGTCAAACCATACATATGCAGTATGCTTCTCTGCCTGTATGTTTAATGATAGAGCCCTCCAAAGATCTTCCCACAGCCATTGCTAGCTGGTTGAAATTCTATGATTCCCTCCAAACCAAAGGAAAACAAGGTGCAGGCTTTTTGGTTTTTGTTTTGTTTTGTTTTCATTGAGTGTAGTATTGCTATTTGAAAATGGGATGTATAATATCCTATAGAACTGTAAATCTCTGGGAAAAGAAGGTAAGATGCCTAGTGGAAGAGAATAAGGACAAATCTACACCATCGCTAAAGCTGAGAGACACTATTTAGTAATACAATTTAAGCTAGTGTCCTCAGAGGGGGGATTGGAAATTTATAGATCCTAAAGCCATAACTAAGCTGGCAGTATGGTCATGTAAATGGGTCCTAGATGATTGTGTGATAAAAGCATCTCCATATGCACACACTCAATTCTGAAAATATCTGTGGAAATTTGAAGGAAAAATTGGGGTGAATCATGAAGACTCATCAACAAAACCTGGTAGCCAGCTCAGAAGTGGATTGGAATACTTAAATTATTGACTAAGTCAGATCCTTAGAACTGGGTTCAGATCTGGGTTCTTGAAATAAATGGACTTAAGCAACGCAAAGATGGGTCAAATGATTATATATTTGCTTCCACATGTTGAAGTAACAAATGTGGGGTAACTGACTGTACTTCCTTATCAGCAGGAAAGAAAAGGCCTGAAGATGGCTTTAGACAAAATTTCCAGAAGAAAAGTATCTGTTACTAGCTGGCAAGTAGACTACATTGGACCCTACTAGGAGCCCTACAGGAGATACAAACGGGCATTGACTTGAATTGAAAACTATTCTGTAACAGAACCAACCATAGTGAGCGTAATTAAAGGATTGTAGCTTCAAAGTCTATCAATTTACTAACAAGCATATATTTCCTGTTATCAGAGTATGCACTTTACTGTTACTAGTGTACAAAAGCAATTAGTATACATAGGCAAGGTAACATAATATTACATAAAAATTTCACAGTCCTTATCACCTTCAGAACATTGGTTCTATTGGTCTCACTGAAAATGAAATAGACAATTAAATATTTGCAATTTAAAATAAGTGGTATAAAGGCTTGAATGGCTGCCTAAATTGACTAAATGGATGTTTTCACAAATGAAAGGCTGAGGTTCCACTGGAAATGTTTTTAGAATTTGGGAATAAGGGGCTGGGGAATGCTACAACCATATAACACAACTTTATAACTTTTCCACCCCCGAAAACTATCATTTGATATCACTTCATTCATTACCATTAGAGAGAGATACCAATCCAAAGGAACAGGTATCCATACTACTAAATTTAATTGTATGCATGTATTTCCAGGCGATTAAGTGTGGATTATAACTTCTCCATGAAGCTAAATTAGAAGTAAATTTGAATACGGCCATGTTACTAAGTGGCAGAATCATACCTCTAGTTAACTTTCCTATCACATTCTAAATCTTCCTAAGATTAAGCTAAGGAGGAAGGCCTGATGAACTTAATGCATCTGTCTATTCTCTAAGCAAGCAAATGTCACCAGGGGAGGAAGGATATGGGCTAAAACAGGTAATAAGTGGACATGGAAAGAGATTATAGTGGGTGGGAAGAAGACACAAATACTAGATTATAACCAGCTGGGAAATGGAAGAAATGCAGTAACTTTATTGCAATGAGAATGTCCCAGAGCAAGAAAAGAATACTCTTAGCTATTTCTCCCCACCAGTTGCTGATGGACAGCAGATCCTGACAAAAGAGAAACAGGACCCCTAAGGATTTATGGTCTCAGACTAAAGACTGAATCTGGATAATTTGGAGAAAAGATTTTACACAGAATTCCCTGATCACTCAACTGATAGGTAGCAAGTCAGACCTATTATTTGGTTTACAATTTCTGGGCTATATTTACTAATTTGTTTCTTTTTCTGATAATCTGAGAGATTACCTTTGATTTGCACAGGGTGGAAATTGCTGAACAGCCAGTCATCTATAGCTTGTGTGACTATGAATCAAGATGACACATTGCTAAGATGGCTGTCTGTGTGTGACGGGTAGCAGATTGCTACCACATACCTGAAATATTATTTGACTTGCTCTTCATCTACACTGAACATAAACTGGATGAAATGCCTTTATAGAAAGTGGCTGTGGAACCTGGTTAGTTTGAGGGCAGTGGACACAAGGGTGGTATTGCCTCATTCCACCAATGACTGTCCTTTGACACTTTAGAAAAAACACTTGTCAAAGGATGAATGGCACATCCAGACTGAGCTTTGGGGTGGAACATGACCAACTGATGGTTTCATGAAGCACACAGTATTTTGGTTCATACTGCATACCTAACCTGTACCAATGCCATGAATGCCAAATGGCATCAATATATGAGGTAGCTTGAATAGTACTAGCCCTACCAAGTCAGATGTAATTTGGGCATTGTACAATTCAGTCTGGAATTACTCATTTAAATAAATCATTATCATTTTGAAAAATACTTGCTAAGATTTACTTATGATACCATCTGGAAGACAATACCCTGAAAGCCTAATGTACTGTTTTGCAAAGTATGCCCTAAGCTTTGAAGCAGTGACTACTATACATGGGCCTCATTTTCCTGAAGTCAGAATACAGAGATCTTGGGAATCAAGGTGCAGGAGTGGCCCTTCTCACTAATATACCTAAAGATCCACTGAAATAGTTTTTTTATTCCTCTTTCTGAAACTTTAGATCTGGCTGAGAAGAATGTTTCCACAAAAGAATGTAATATTCACATTGAATTGGAAGGTGAAATTTACTATTTGGCTATTTTGGGCATCTCATGCCAATGAAATACGATAGAGAAAAGGGTCTCTGTAACAGCTGTGGTGATTGATTCCAAGCACCAAGTGGAAATTGTCTTTCAGCCTGCCACACAATGGAGACTGGAAGTACTATGTCTGGAATCCAGAGAATTTCTTGGATATCTCCAGATGGCCAGTCACCAATTGTCTCCAGTTTTGTTAGGAGTTAGGTACTTATAAGGAGAGGCTGGGAATCTTGTTAACACTTGATACAGGTAGAGAAAACAAAAAAGAAAAGAAAAGAAACAGTTTGCTTGTATTTCTACCTCAAGAATAATGAAGGTTAAATGTGGGAAATGGATTTCCCGTAGTAAACGTTAAATTTTGAAGCACAATTTGTCCTTAGAACACAAGCTATAATTTCAGTATAGGATAGTGTTGAAGGGCCTAATTTTGGCATTAAACATAGGTCTTCTGAATCTTGTATTGTATACACTACTGAAGACGTTTCTTAACCTATTTTCCCCTGAACTATATAATTTGTATAATACCTTATATGCTTGCTGTAAAGATTAAATAGGATAATACAAAGTTCTTAACCCAGTGTCTGACAGTTACTTAGAAAATAATAGCTTTTATGCATATTACTACAACATATTATCAGATGACCATTAATTTGAATATGGAATCTAGAATGCTATGGATGGAAGGAGACTTCATTCATTTCTACTTTTTAAATTGAAATATAGTTGATTTACATTAGTATATACGTTGTAGAGTGTCTACAAAAAATTGGCACTTGCCAGCTACCTCTACAAGGAATAAAACATGTGCTGCTGCAGCTGCTAATTTTCAACACCCCTTGAAAGGAGTTCAGGGCGGAGAGCAGAAATGAGGCGCTCTGTGCTCTGGGAAAAACTGGCAAAACAGGTCTTCGGATAGTTGGATATTTTTAGGTGCCGCTTTTATGAGCCCAATTCTCCTCGTATATCTCCTCATATCTAGAAAAGCACTAAAATCCTTCGTGGTGATGACTGCTCCTTGTGACTAGCAGAAAACTTCTGCAAAAAAAATATGTGCTTGATTGTATGTACTCCCCCTTCACCAAAATCACATATATACTGACCTTCCCCGCTGCCTCTTTGGAGCCGTTTCTCAGAGCTCTCTGAAATGCTATCTCCTGGGCTATAGTCCTCATTTTGCCCCAAATAAAACTCGCAGCTCTCACGTTGTACCTTTTTTTTAAGTTGACAGTTTTATGGCGACCATGAAGAAGGGACCCAGAGTGGACTTCTCCTCTTCACCTGAACTCTAGGAGAAACTGGAACCTTGGTACCAGCAGAGGCCCCTTGCGCCCATCCACCTCCTCAGAGAGTCCAGACGAATTTGGGTAAGTCACTCCTGGTTCTCGGATCTCTCGTATTGGTTGATGATCCTGAGTTTTATTTGGCAGTGTATAGCAGGTACCTGCCCCCTCCCACTTGAAAGATAATGCTGGGAGGGTGGAGGGGGACTCAGTTGAAAGATGCCAGGGAGTACCCACCCAGGTGAAAGACATTTGGTCGGGGGTGTACCTGGTTGAAAGATACCAGGGTTTGCTCAGTTGTGGGAGACTGAGTGGTCTGCGCTGAGTGGTTAGGTAAGAGGCTGATCTGTCGCTTTTCCTCAATTCGGCAGCCTTAATAAAATTTGTCGGCATCAAAGTGAAGATATTACATGAGAGCTTTGCTCCAAAGGGACAAGACTCCTCCCGGCCGGTTACGGCTTTCTCAGGTGACTGAGAAATTTACAGGAGTGGTGGAGGCAGAGTCCTCATACTATGCAGTGGTCCCACAGGGAAACCCACTCATTAATTAAAACACTTGCTCGTCCAGAGGTTGCGGATAATAATTGGCCGTTCAGCGATCCGAGCACCCGTGGTGGCCTTAGATTACCAAAAGGAGAAACTGAGACACGTAAGAGGGCTGAAACGACTCTAGGGTGACACCTAGAGGAGCTAAGCTCACAAGCAGCACACTGGCCCATGACACAATTTCACTAGTGAATTTTATCCCTGACAAATTCAACTTTAAAATGGGAAATAGAGCTTCTCAAACACAGAAACAAGAAGAATCAGAAAGCCAGCCTATGACTAACACTCCAGCCAGGTTTATGTGCATATAAAAAGTACCTACTTAATTGGGGAAATTATACTAAAGGAGATCTCAACCTAAAATGGCCAAATTGGGGTTCTTTTGATATTTCAAAATTGATACTTTTGCACCCACAGTTCGAAAAAGCCAGCCGTTAGATCAAACAGACTGAATGGAATGCTTACTTTGGTATCTAGAAACTTCTAAAAAAGGAAATGATAGAGTAACTTCTTTGCAGGAAACCAATAATTAATTACTCGAAACTACATCAGACCAACTTTTCAAAACCATTAAAAAGAAAAGGGGGTATCTACAAAAAGTATGAACCTTCAGTTGCGCCATTTAAGTACACAATGCCAGTCGAAGGTTAACAGACCCCTGTTTAATTCCCAACTAGTAGAGAAAGATTGTTTGAAGAAAAATAAAGAAAAAAAATGTCTCTTCAGAATTCTGACCCTGAGGGAATAAGTCCTACTAGGAGAACCTGATTTTCTCTCCCTGTGCCTTGAGACCAGAGCTCTCAGGATCACTTATCTTATCTAGATCATCTCTAAATTTCTGATACTGAGAAAAAAAAAGGGGGGGGGGATGAAAAAAAATTCTTTTTAAAATTTAACTTATTCCAACTGTTATTTACAACTAGTGTTTTATACTGTGATATTTGATTCATGACTAAGTTTAGAAAATGAAGCTATGACATATCTTGTTGTGTCTGTCTGTATGTTTATGTGTGCATTATCTTTGTTTTTACTTTTGGATGGTATTATCAAAAATTAACATACAAGTGAGCTCTACTATTGGATTAAAGGAAATTAAGCGCTTATATAAATTCTCAAAAAAAAAAAATACAGAAGGTACCTGGTCAGAATTAATTTCAGGTTCACATGAACTGGGAAACAGTCAGTATTAAATTAATACCTGGTATTAATGTTTGTTTGTTGATCTAATTAATATAGACATGTCTTTAGAGTCATCAACATTAAGTATAATACTTTTATTGCACCTAGATTTAATATAAAAAATTTGTTATATCTGTTACTTATTTGTTAGCAAGGAAAGTAACTCGATGTGAAGAAACTTTTAAGGAAAGAAAACGTAAATGAAATAAGAGCTTTTAGATAAGCTCTATTAAGAATAATTATGCTTTAGGAATGTCTATCTAAAATAGTCTCTCCAGATTCTGGTAATTTGAAATTCTAGAGTTGTGCTAAATTAAGTTATGTGATAGAAGCTTATTGAATATCTAGGCCATTCCCAAATAAAATAAGATACTGAAACATTAATTACTGAACATTGGCTTCCTTTTACAGAGAAACAAAAGGTATTTAGGACTATTGATGAATATGTTTGGTGCCACATTCTCTAAAGAAAGCAAATGTTTTTAGAATATATCACTGGTATTTATGTTCACCAGTCTACAGAATGCTAACGTAGAGGATAGTTCATAATTGCTTACTTCTTAGTTTTCACAAGAAATTAAGGTTTTCAGAGCTGAGGATTCTAATTTAAACATGTAATTAAAGCTAATAGAAATAATAAAGAAAACATTTCAGTATGCAGTAGGGAAGTAGGATGTGTGTTTTCAGTAAAGAAGGTATGAGGAATGGAATCACATTTTATTAAGGGAAAAGGAAGTAGGTCTGACTTATAGGCGGCTGCTTCTGAATGGGAAAATAAAGTGATGGATACAGAAAGTGAGGAAGGGTTTGTGGAAAGTGGACCCCAAGAAAAGAATATTGTGCATGGTCAGGATTGACTAAGGTTAAAATAAATTTAATTGAGTAAATGAATTTTAAAAGTAAGTGGGTGCAAAACTTGAATTTGGTTTTTCTCTCTCTTAAGAGGACAAGATTTCTTAAAATGTTGAATTGTCTTTGATAACAGATTTCAATTTTCTTTACCTTTTAAGTGATCTGTTCCGTAATTGCCTTTGAAATCTTTTATTGTTACTTTGGTAAGTGAATAACTACTGTTTCATAGTGACCTGTGATCCTATCTGAGTGTTCTAAACTCAGATATTTGATATTTTTGATATTTTTTTTTTTACAAAACTTCCTAAATCAAATTCTAATGAAGTCCTTTTGACCTCTAGCTAACTGTGGGATGCTTCAAAGGGCCCCTGAAACATCCCAAAGAGAGATATTAAACTAATTAGGTTCATTAGGTATGTTAAATTACATGGAAGTATTGTCAAATGAGTAATAAATCTTCTTAGGTTATATTGTATGGTAAATGTTACTAATATAGACATCCTAGAAATTATATGGAATTCCTAAAATTCTGATATGTCCTGGTAAAATGTTATCAGTCATAATTCTAGTTATTATCTTAAAGTGTTGTATGTCTCAGTAGTAACCAAGTTTCTTTGTCAATTGCACTGTAATCAGTTTTTAAACGTGTCTTCATAAATCTTTTGTCATTATAGACAGTTATGGTTTTATTCTGTTGCCTTTGCAAAAATGCTTCCTCTTCAAGAAAATTTATAAAAAGGACTTTTGGATAAATACAAGTTTCTGACTTTCAGACCATAATGCTGAACTGGGTAAGAAATTAAAGAATCCTAATGAGAAACCTGATGGCTTCATAAACTGTTAACAAAAAGAGTTAGTTACATAAGATTGAGTGAACTGGTAAATATGGTTATCATTTTTATGGTTTCTATCTGAAAAATTACTGGTTTAAATCTGTGTTTTCCAGGTATAAGGAAACCTTTCCTTCAAACTAATTATGACTTATAGTAATTTGGTAAATTATACCTTTGTAAGCAGGATTGAAACATTTATCTTTTTTCTCTATCTGCTCCTTCCAGAGATTGTAAACTCTTAGGTCCCCAGCAGCTTTATCAGATCAATTAGGAAGGCCACTCACTAACAGGTACAGAAGGCTCAAGGTATTTGGGGGACGTTAAAAAGGGAGGAATTCACCTAGATCTGTTAGGTGAAATCTGTGATAAGCCCTTGGCATGACTTTCCTAGCCTTGAGAGGTCTTTTAAAAGTTCAGTATGAGACTCCTTATAAAAGTTTCAGCAAAGCAAAAAGCCTATATGATCAATTATAGTTATATAAATTATCAGGCCAAGTTTATTGAGACCAGACTTATTTTGCAAACAAATTAGTCTTAATTTGGTTGTATTTGGTAGAAATGAGGGTAATTTTAGAAAGGAAAAGATGTTTCAATGAATGTTAAACCCCAGTCTTGTTAATGGAGGTCTGTATTTACTTAGACTCACTTCCCGGATAGTTCCTTGCTATTATGTTATATTAATGTAAGGTTTAATTGAATTATTAAAAGGATACTCTAAGTTTGTTTCTGAAGCTTATCTCAGTGATCTATCTTTGGATGAAGATCTGATGCTCCATGACCTGCAACCAGGGGATTATGCATACTGGAAAACACATAATTTAAAGGACTATCTCCAACCTAGATGGAAGGATCCTTATCAGGTACTCTTAACTAACTCATGCACAGAGAAACTGAAGGGAATTGACTCTTGGATTAATTTCCAATTACAAGGGGCCCCTGCACCAGACTGGTCTATAGAGAGGACTGCTGACCTCAAACTCACCTTAAAACGACACTCAAACAGAGGAAACTACACTCACACCAGGACTAGAGGATGACATCAGAAGTAGACAGCTTACCCAAGATGCTGGATCTGACTCGTATGATCATTTACAATGTTCTCTTGACTTCTTGGACCTTTGCATATAAATCAAATGTTTTTCTATCATGGACACGATTCTAGGCTAGTTTTAAAAATCAATCCAGTTGTTGGGTTTGCGGCCAATTACCTGTGTCTAGGACTTCTGGATTACCTTGGTGGATTTCTCCACTCCAAGGCTCTAATTGCACAATTGTTTTAGAAGAAAGTTCAGTCCTGTTCAGGCTACTCTTGATATTACTAGATGGGATTCCCTCACCTAGCCAATTAATAATACCTGCTGTGACCCTGGCCATAAAAATAAATTTTCCTCTAAAGTTACTCAAGCTCAAACAGAGCAACAAGCAAAATTTCTGTCAAGGAATAAAACCTCCTACAATTATGGGATGGATTTATGTGATTAACACCAGGCTATGGTCATTTAAGTTTTAAGGCACCCCTTTATCTTGTGAACAATTCAATTATATTAAGGATAACCAGCCTAGTAACATTAGGAAATCGGGCTGGGAACCTTATGGACAGTGCCAATATATCATTTCCCTGAAAGATAAGGATTGGTACAGAACAGACAAAGTCAGATGACCTGAGGATATACTGGGCTGCACCTAACTGAAGTTCTTGGCTTAATTTTTATGTACGACTTAATAATATTGTTAGCTATGTTATTTGTATTTTGCCTGTTTTACAAGATTGTTGTTTCTTGCATCACTAAATGTGTGACTGAGCCTCCGACAAAATATATAGCTTTATATGAGATCAATGATTGTGATAGTGTAACTCTAGATATGGGAAGATACAACAAGAGGGAATTTTCCTGGACCATAACAAATTAGTAAGACAGGTGGTCCAGAGTTCTTAGTTACTGTTAAAAGACCTAGTCCAGTAATAGCACATTGAGTGGCCTATCAGGGAAATCTTTGCCGGACCTAAGAATGAGCCTTTCTAGCACCATGGGATGAAATGGTCATGAAATGCCTCCCAAAGCATGGTTGAATTTATGACCATGAGGGGCCCTGACAACAACAAATTGGCACTTGCCATTGGCACTTGCCAGCTACCTCTACAAGGAATAAAACAGGTGCTGCTGCAGCTGCTGACCTTCAACACCCCCTGAAAGGAGTTCAGGTGGAGAGCAGAAATGAGGCACTCTGTGCTCTGGGAAAAAGTGGCAAAACAGGTCTTCAGACAGTTAGATACTTTCAGGAGCCGATTTTATGAGCCCAATTCTTGTATCTCCTCATATCTAGAAAAGCACTAAAATCCTTCATGGTGACATCTGCTCCTCGTGACTAGCAGAAAACTTCTGCAAAATAATACGTGCTTGATTGTATGTACTCCCCCTTCACAAAAATCACATATATACTGACCTTCCCCCCCACCCCTACCTTTTTGGAGCAGTTTCTCAGAACTATCTGAAATGCTGTTTCCCAGGCTATAGTCCTCATTTTGCCCCAAATAAAACTTGACTCAGAACTCTCACACTGTGCATTTTTTTAAGTTGACAATAGCACAGGGAATTATAGTCATTTCTACTTTTAAATTTTACAGAAGAGGGAATTGAGTCAGAGGGAGAGATAAATAACTTTGGCTAAGGTCAAAGTACTAGAAAAGAGTACAAAAGTTTTGAAAATCAATTATTAAGGGATAGCACCTTTATGAAATTCATAGGCAGAAATTTGTAAGAAAATAAATATGCTAAGACCACAGTAATAACTTTAACTTCCAGCCACAAAGTTCAAAAATTTGATAAATCTATACACTTCTTATCACAAACCAGTTTGGCATACAAAAATTGAAAATGAGATTATCTCTTGAACTTGAATCCATGAGTCTGGAAAATAGTCATTGTCTTGTGAGTTGGCATTACTACTTCAAGTTAAGGTGATTCTTAGGCAGGTACTATGTGCACAGTAGTCATAGATACAGCAATGATTACATACTTTTAAATTATCTTTTTCTAAGCTTAAAAAAAATTAGAACTCTGTGTGGGTGCAGGTGGGGGGTTGGGCGTGCTTTTATTCTTCCTGGGGATAGGATGGAAAGCTTCTTAAAGGGGTATTTTTAAAGAAGAAAATTATATAATCCCAAAATGTAAATTAGAAAAGGTATCCTATTTCTTTCTTGAAACAGACTGGATCACTGACATTTATATTGAACTCCTATATCCTACATAATTTTATGATAATCTTTAGCTGATCAGAATGTTTCAGCATATTTAGAAACTAATATAAGAATTTGGGGAAGAAATATAATTATAACTGAACAAGGGGAACAACCCATGGCTTAAAATCCAAATGAGGAATTCCAGGTTCAGAAAAATAATAACACAATCTAATGCTCTATTAGAATAAAATAATTAAGATAAATGTAAAAATTAGGTGGCACTTATAGGCACAAGATATATTGCATATAGTTAAAATAACCCTAAATACAGTGCAAACTTCACAAAACCTTGCTCAAGCTTAAGAAGTAAAACTTTAAAAGATCAAGACTTATCAGAGGTCAAGATAGATTTTGTTTGATTTTTCTTGCCTCGAGGACTGTTTTATCCAGGAAGATACTCAAGCTTTTTGGCATATGAGTATTTGCCTGTGTCATTCTTTTAAAAGGAAAATTAATTGCCTCAGCTTCTTCCCCTGGAAACATCTTCAAAATAAGCTGTGAAACCTAGATCTTAATTTAGTCTTTGTAATAGAACTGTTATTGGTGGTAGAAAAAGTCACAGGGTGATTTAATACAGACCACTTACTCTCTCTTGTTCTCTTACAAACTCTTTAGCTGTTCTGTTTGAGTTTGAAAGTTTAAATATAATAGAACTCCTAATCTATGATTTTTGGTATTGGACTTCTTGAAATAAATTCTACTTCTCATTACAGTTGAGGTATTGATCCTTTAAAGGGCATGTCTACATGCCTTCTCTACTCAATTTCAAAAACCCAGTGCTTTTGCTCCTCTCTTGAAGTCAAGCAAATCTTTGTTTAAGGGGGTCAACAAATCTTTGTTTAAGGGAGTTGATTTTAATTTATGTTGTAAATAAAATTTCCTCTGCATTTATGCTGATAACAGTGCAGAAAAATAGCGTAGAACATTTACTTTTGAAAGGTCCTTTTCCCCAACTTCCAAATGTAGATTATTTTTGTTGCCCCATTACATACTGATAAAGTCCAGCTTTAGCGCTAGGTAGAAGTAAGTTTATGTGATAAAAAGCACCTAGAAGCAGGACAGGAATAAATACTCAGACATAGAGAATGGACTTGAGGACACGTGGAGGGGGAAGGGTAAGCTGAGACGAAGTGAGAGAGTGGCATTGACATATATACACTACCAAATGTAAAATAGATAGCTAGTGGGAAGCAGCCGCATAGCACAGGGAGATCAGCTCATGCTTTGTAACCACCTAGAGGGGTGGGATAGGGAGGGTGGGAGGGAGACGCAAGAGGGAGGGGATATGGGGATATATGTATATGTATAGCTGATTCACTTTTTTATACAGCAGCAACTAACACAACAATGTAAAGCAATTATACTCCAATAAAGATGTTTTAAAAAAAGCATAGAATACTTATGTGAAGCTTAATTTTTTAAAATACTAATCTCAATCTGATCTTTTCTACTGGTCTTAATGAAAAGAAACAGCCACACACATATGATTTATTGTAGAAGGTGCCAGAAGGCAGACAGTTCTGAGTACTAAATTCACTCACATCAAAAAATTTCAAACAGCTAAAAACAGCAGTAAAAAATCAAGAACCAAATGTCACTGCAAAATAACCCAGTGACAAGAATCAATGCCTATTCATTTTAAAGATTTCACATTAGACTGTACATTTCCGGAGGCCACTGCAATGAGGCAAGGAATGAATAAATCTTAATCAAACGTCACGGTGATGGAAAAGTGGACAGAGTTGAAAAATACTTAGAAGGTGGTAAAATCAGAAGGACTGAGTAAGTTTGAATGAATGTTATGTATAAAAAAGGGGAGGAATAAATGATGATGATGAGGCTTTTAAGTCATAACCATTAAAATGATGTCATGCATAGGGGTCACAGACAAACTGTCACAGCACCAAGAAATGCAGATATAAAATTGGGGAAAACTTGCAATCACATAGTAATAGAACACATACAACCCTGAAAATGTTTGTTATCCTCCAGCTTAATCAGGCAAATTAGTCTGCATGTACCATGATCTAATTTTTTCTCTATTTCTGGGATTTCTAATATTTAGTATTGGACACCCAAAGTTCTTCTCAAATTTCATAATCCCATCTCTTTTATTTTCCATATGTTTTTCTTCCTTTTTAAGGAAATGTTTTCAACTTTACCATCCAAAAATTTTATTAATTTAAAAAAATTTTCTGCTATAGTATGTTTAATTCAAACAATTCCTGTTTTGTTCTCTGAGTACTCCTTTCCATAACAATATCTTTCTCATCTCTCTGAGGAAATTGTCTTTGTTCATCCAAGCTAATTGTTTCCTGCAGGTTTGTTTCAGTATCAGATTTTATTTTTAGGGGTTTTCATCAAATATTTGGGGATTCATGGCTGTGCACTCATGTTTAAGAAGGAGGCACTAAAATGTTGAGCAGAAGCTTGGCATTTTTAGGCAAGGATTATCAAGTGAAAACTTTAAATTGATAATCTGGCAGCATCTTCAGAGATTTATTTCAGGATAGTTATAATACTCAGATAAAAATCTTCCTATTCTCTGCCCAGAGGATATAAACCTGGCTGCCAATAAGAGATGAGGTCCAAAAAGGATGCACTGGAGTGCTATCTATGTGCCATGGTGCTGATTGTTCCTCTACTATAACATGGCCTCTCCCTTATCATTTCACCAAGCTTTACTCTAAGGGTGAAAAGAACTTCTCCCTTGTTAAAACCAAGTTCCCTCCCTACGTAATGGAGCTCACTGTTTCTTTTTATGATGACAATGAGTCCAACTTTATTTTTCACTTAGAGATGAGTCCTGTTCCATGGCATACAATTGTTCTACATAAATCAGAATGTACTGCCTTTAAAAAACATTAAACTAAATAGTTTCTTAAATTTAAAAAAAAGAGAGAGAGATGAAGGTGGGAAGGGGCCTGGATTTTGTCAGTTGTTGTGTGGGTTTTCAACTTATCCTTTTGTTTTCAGTACTCTTTTCCTGAAGTTAGATGGTCCTGGGTGTACTCCATATAGATGTCTCTGGATCACTCTCTCCAAAGACCAAATTTTCAGGTTTCTGCTAGTGTAAAGATTTTCCACTTTTTTTTTTTTTTTTAAAGCTCAAGAATTCAACAAACCCTTTTGCTTTCGAGCCAATTCTGCCCCATGTTTAGAACTACCAATTTCTGAGGTTTTTATGGCTTCCACAGTGAAAATCATGTTACTTTTGTGCTTCTCCTGCTATAACTCAAGGATTATGTTTCTCAAATTTGCTAATTTCCACTAAACCATGCACTTTTCAATGTCCAAAATTGTGTTCTTATAGATTCCTCTTTTATTATTTTTGCACTTAAGGAAGGATTATTTATGTGAACATTTTACTGTCATTTTAGTAAAATTTTAGAAGGAAATTGGGGCAAATGCATGTGCTTAATTTGCCATCTTTGAAAGAAAGTCAATCCAATTGTTTATTGGATTTTAAACCTCAATTTTTAAAAATGATGTTTAGGTGAACATCATGACTGTTTTTTTTTTTTTTTTTTCTCTCCCCTTTGATTTACAACTAATCTGACATCCATAATTGGAGGGGAAAAAGAAAGCACCTCTGCACAGCATAGCAGGACATCTGAGAGGTCTATCCAGCTATGTACCCAAAAGTAGGTGGATTAGAGTGTGGAGGATGTAGCAGAGTGAGGGAAGTTGCAGTAAAGGCAGGGGTGGCAGAGGCAGTGACTGCAGAAAAGGCAGCAGCAAGCCAGCAGACCTTTCTAGCAGAAGAGGTAGAGGGTGAAGGCAGTGAGTGGGGGTCAGCTCAGCCACCTTCAC
Organism: Balaenoptera borealis; assembly: GCF_965194805.1. Taxonomy (NCBI): domain Eukaryota; kingdom Metazoa; phylum Chordata; class Mammalia; order Artiodactyla; family Balaenopteridae; genus Balaenoptera; species Balaenoptera borealis. Next base: position 48,840,721 of record NC_138863.1, on the reverse strand, counting down.
TGAAGGGATCAGTTTCTCTCTCTGAAGAGAGGCAGAAGTGACGTGGGAGAAGGAAGAGAAGTAGGCAGACACAGAGAACTGCAGGAAAGTGTCTCCTGCTGTCTGCCCAGGAAGCAAGAGAACTGCCCATGGACCTCTGGGACCCCGCAACTTGAGGATCTCTCTACCAGGCCAGTGGACGTGCCCAAAGCCCCAGCTGCTAAGTACACACCTTTCTCCTGCTCAGTCACCATCCTTTGCTTTTTTTAAAATTATTTTTTAATGTGTGTGTCCCTAATCCTGGAGGCAAGTCAGTACCCATAAGAGAAACCAAAAACCTGTGATATAACGTCGTCACCTTCTGGAAAACAAAAGGAAGGCTACTAACTATCAATCTGTTGAACTGTTAAAATCAAAGTAAACAAGTCCTTGCCTAAATAAGAAAGGTATTTGCTACTTCAAATGTGGAGGAAGAGGAACTTCTCATCAAACATCATGAAAACTCATGGTAAAAATTATGGTAACAATTTTCCAGCAATCAAACCCAAACACATGGAATATTGTGATCTAACTGATATAGAATTTTAAATAGCTATTATAAAGAAATTCAAAGAACTACAAGAAAAATTCAAAAAGGCAATACAATGATCTCAGGAATATACTTAACAAACAAAAGTACTTTACCATTGTGACTGAAATTCTAAAAAAGAACCAAACAGAATTTCTGGAGCTGAACTACTTAATAAATTAGATTAAAAATGCATTAGAATGCACTGGAAATAGAGCAGATCATGTGGAAGAGGGAATTAGAGAGCTCAAGGTAGAAATATAGAAATGATTAAGGCAGAAGAGGAGAGAGAACTAAAATTTTTTAAAAGTGAAGAAACCATATAAGAACTATCTTATTCCATTAGAAAATCCAACATAAGAATAATGGGTATCCCAGAAGTAGAAGTGAGGGAGAAGGGGGAAGAGAGAATATTTAAAGAAATAATACCTGGGAACTTTCCAAACCTGAAAAAGGGACTGGTTATACAAGTCCACAAAACTCATAGCACACCTTAGTATCTCAACACAAAAAGACTTTCTTCGAGACACATTATATTAAAACTGTCAAAGTCAACAATAGAGAAAGAATTTTAAAGGCAGCCACTGGGGAAAAAAAGACAGTAACCTACAAAGTTATGACCATTAAGCTATCATCAGATTTCTGAACAGAATCTACAGGCCAGGAGAGAGCAGAAGGACATATTCAAATTATTGAAAGATAAAAACTGTAAGCCAAGATACACTACCCAGCAAAGTTATTCTTTAGAAATGAAGGAGAAAGAAAGGCTTTCTCAGATAAGCAAAAGTTGAGGAAATTTATCACCATTAGACCAGCCTTACAAGAAATGTTGAAAGGAGCACTTCAAGTTGAAACAAAAAATAAAACTATATAAAACTCTGATTAAGGTAATAAATAGTCAGAATTAGAATACTGTAACTCATTCCTAGAATAGTATATTAAACTCTTAACTACAGCATAAATGTTAAAGGAAAAAAGCATTTAAAATAACTGTAGCTACTACCACTTGCTAACAAAAATCACAGCATAAAAGACATAATTTGTGACATCAAAAACATAAAAGGGGAAGAATAAAAAGATGGAATTTTATAGGCAAATGATAAATTGCTATCAGAAATAGGACTATTTCATCTGGTATGTTTTATGTAAACTTCATGGTAACCACAAAGTAAAAACCTAGAGCAGAGACGTAAAACACAAAGGTGAGACTGAGCAAATTACCATGGAAAATTGCCAACTTACAAAGGTATAAACGGAAGGAAAAAGAAAACAACAGAGAGACAAAATAACCAGAAGGCAAAACATAAAATGGCAATAGTAAATCCTAATGTAAATGGATTGAATTCACCAATCAAAAGGCACAGGGAGGCTGGATGCAACATACACAGAACATCCAATCCAACAGCAGCAGAATACACATTCTTCTCAAGCGCACAGGGAACATTCTCCAGGATAGATTATATGATAGGTGACAAATCAAATTTTAGCAAATTTAAAAAGATTGAAATCATACCAACTGTCTTCTCTGACCACATGGTATGAAACTAGAAATCAACAGGAGGAAAGTGAGAAGATCTACAAATATGTGGAAACTAAACAACATACTTCTAAAACAACCATTGGGTCAAAGAAGAAATCAAAAGGGAAATAAAAAATTATTTCAAAACAAATGAAAATGAAAAAAAAACAATGCATCAAATATTGTGGGATGCAGCAAAAGCATTTCTGAGGGGGAAGTTATAGAAACAAATGCATATATTATGAATTAGAAATATCTCAAGTAAACAACTTTACAACTCAAGAAACTAGAAAAAGAAGAGCTATCTAAGCCCAAAGTTAGCAGAAGAAAGGAAAGAAGAAAAATCAGAGTGGATGTAAATTAAACAGAGGCCAGAAAAACAATAGAAAGTATCAACAAAATTAAGAGCTGATTCTTTGAAAAGATAAACAGAATTGATGGGGCTTCCCTGGTGGCGCAGTGGTTGAGAATCTGCCTGCTAATGCAGGGGACACGGGTTCAAGCCCTGGTCTGGGAGGATCCCACATGCCGCAGAGCAGCTTGGCCCGTGAGCCACAATTACTGAGCCTGTGCGTCTGGAGCCTGTGCTCTGCAACAAGAGAGGCCGCGATAGTGAGAGGCCGGCGCACTGCAATGAAGAGTGGCCTCCGCTTGCCACAACTAGAGAAAGCCCTCGCACAGAAACGAAGACCCAACACAGCCATAAATTAATTAGTTAATTAAAAAAAACAAAAAACAGAATTGACAACCTTTAGTTAGATTAAGAAAAAAAGAGAGAAGACCCAAATAAATAAAATTAGAAATGAAAGAGGCGACATTACAACTGATACTACCAAAGTACATAGAATCATAAGTGACTACTATAAATAATTATATACCAACAAATCACATAACCTAGAAAAAGTGAATACATTTTTAGAAACACACACCCAACCGGTACTGAGTCAGGAAGAAACAGAATATCTGAACAGACTAATAAGGAATCTAAAGATTCGGTCAGTAATCAAAAAACTCCCAGCACAGAAAACTCCAAGGCCAGATGACTTCAATGGTGAATTCTACCAAAAATGTAAAGAATTAGCACCAATTCTCCTCAAACACTTATAAAATATTGAGAAGGGAACACTTCCAAACTAATTCTATGAAGCCAGCATTACCTTGATACCAGATAAAGATACCACAAGAATAGAAAACTATACACTAGTATCCATGATGAATATAGATGCAAAATTTCTCAACAAAATACTAGTGAATTAAATTCAAGAACATATTGAAAGGATTATACATCATGACCAACTGGGATTTACCCCTGGGACGCAAGGATTATTCAACATATACAAATAAATAAATGTAATACATCATATTAATAAAATGAAAGGTAAAAATCACATGATCATCTCAATAGATGCAGAAAAACGTTTGACAAAATCAACATCCTTTCATGATAAAAACCCTTAACAGATTGGGTATAGAAGGAATATACCTCAACATAATAAAGGCCATATACAACAGACCTACAGCTAACATTATACTCAGTAGAGAGAAATTGAAATTGTTTCCCCTAAGATCAGGAACAAGGCAAGGATGCCCTCTTTCACCACTCTTATTTAATATAATACTAGAAGAACTAGCTAGGGCAATTAAGCAAGACAAAGAAATAAAGTGATCTAAGTTGAAAATAAAAAGTAAAATTGTCATTCTTTGCTGATGATACCATCCTATATATAGAAAATCCCAAAGAATCAGCCAAAAAAAAAAAAAAACTGTCAGAATTAATAAAAAATTTCAGTAAAGTGGCAGGATACAAAATTAACAAACAGACACGAATTGCATTCCTTTAAACTAATGATGAAGCATCAGAAAAAGAAATAAAGAAAACCACCCTACTCACGATAGCATCAAAAACAAAAATTTTTAGAATTAAATTTAACCAAGGAAGTGAAAGATCTGTACAATGAAAACTACAAGGCATTGCTGATAGAAATCAAAGACACAAACATGAAAAGACATCCCATGTTCATGGATCAAAAGAATTAATGTTGTTAAAATGGCCAAACTACCCAGAGCCATTTACAGATATAATGCAATCAGCATCAAAAATACCAATCCAAAATATAAAAAGAACTCAGTAAACTCAATAACAACAACAAAAAATCAATCTGATTAATAAATGGACAGAAGAACTAAATAGACATTTCTCCAAAAAGGACATCAAATGGCCAACAGACACATGAAAAGATGCTCAGTATCACTAACCACCAAGAAAATTCAAATCAAAACCACAATGAAATATCACCTCACACCTGTTAGAATGGCCACCATCAAAAAGACAAGAGGCAACAGGGTCTGGCAAGGATGTAGTGAAAGGGAACTCTTATATATTGTTGGTAGAAATGTAAATTGGTCCAACCACTATGGAAAACGATGTGGAGCTTCCTCAAAAAATTAAAAATAGACCTACCATATAATCCAGCAATTCCACTTCTGGGTATATACACAAAGGAAATGAAAACAGAATTCTGACCATATATATGTACTCCTATGTTTACTGCAGCATTATTCACAATAGCTAAGACATGGAAACAACGAATTGGCCATCAACAGATAAATGAATTAAAAAGATACAGTAATATACACAATGGACTATTTTTCAGCCATGAGAAAGGAAGATATCTTCCCTTTTGTAACAACATGGATAGAACTTGAGCACATTATGCTAAGCGAGGTAAGCTGGACAAAGACGAGTACTATATGATATCACTTGTATGTGGAATCTAAAAAAGTAAAACCTGTAAAAAACAGAGAGTAAAATGGCGGTTACCAGGGGTGATGTCAGGGGAAGAGGAGTGGTAAATAAGAGAAATGACGTTTATAGGTACAAACTTGTAACAAGTAGTAAATAAGCCATAGAGCTCTAATGTACAGTATAAAGAATATAGACAACAATATTGTACTGTAATTATGTAATGTGATAAATATTGCTACATTAGCAATCACTTTAGAATATATAAATGTATAAAAGTAACACACTGTACACCTTAAACTTACGCAAAGTTACACATCAAATTTATCCAATAAAAAAAAATAGAATGTTAAAAAAAATGATGTTTTTCATGCTATCTGTTCTCTACCTGTTGAAATCCAGTTGATTATCTCCTAGGAGACATCATGATAAATTTCAAACATTGCACATTTGAAGTTAGGCAGAATTGAATTAAAAATTCATTAATAGTGCATGATACTTGCATAACATTGAGGGAAATGATTTCATATCTGATAGTATTGTTTTCAATATCTCTAAAATCTTAAATAAGGTCATTTTCTTAACAACCTTAAATATGTTTATTGGGTTTAAGTAAGCTACTTTTGAACTATAAAGACAGTTTCTTGGTACCAGATGAGAAGAATACAATTAATTTGTGTAAATCAAATATTTAAAGCCATTCATCAATGACAGCAAGATGCTGTAATACATCTCACAATGTTCTTACCAATCAACAGAATATCTTGAAAGCTACTGAAAGAAATTCCCTGAATATATATCTACAATTAAAGATATCCTCATCAGAGTGGCTAAAAATAATTGAAACAGCTCAACTAAGGCTTTCTCTCTAAGAATATTTAAAGAAAATATTTTTTACTATGTATCCATGACAGGTTGAAAGTTGCAATGCTAATATCTGGTATAAGATTTGAGCACAAATATTTCTAAATCTAAATCTCATGTTCTTTCCAAGATGAAATGTTTTCACTTATTTCTATGCTTATTCTAAAAAATGCAGAATCATCCTTTCTTTTTTCTTTTGGAAATAATCCATGAATATTCATGTTGCCATGTAGTTTTGTTGTATGTAATGAGGCTACATTTAAATTAAATATTCCAGTGAACTCCTTACGCACTGTTGTACTACCAAATCATTGTTTATTATAAGCACACTAACTAGAATACATTTGTGGAATGATGTTTAGAAAGGACAGCACTCCTCACATCTACCAATATTAGACAGATAATTCATTCACTTAGGGTATGTCAGGCCATTTTTGAATTCCAAGTAAATAAAAATGGACTAAAAGAAATCATTACACTTCGCCCTTTATATTTAAGTAACTATTATTTATTTGCAAAGATCTTCTTTTACATTTTTTGATAAAAGCTATCAATTTTAAATACGTAATCAGTGTACATTCCAAAATGCATATTAGAAAATGCACGTACACAAGAAAAATAAAACTAAAAATGGATACACAGAAACTTAAAATTTTTTTTCTATTAATTATTATTGAAACGCCCTGCTCATGACTGCTATGTAACTAAACTCTTATTTCTCTTCATACTTGAAATGTTTTCTTTTTCTTTTCTGAGGTCTTCTTATTCCATTTAAATTTTAAATATATGTAATCAGTGGTTCCCAAGTTCCGTAGGATAAAGTTTGTGCCATTTAACAGAGCATAAAATGCACCCTGTGATCTTACCTTTGCTAGCACTCTAGCCTTATCTCTTTTAATTCACATTAATCTCCAGCACTTAAACCATTTATTGGGTACCCTACACACAGCTGTGGTTCACCTTTCTGGCATCACTCAAATCGTTCCCTTTCCCCAAAATGTTGTTGCTGTTATTGTTTTCCTTAGTTTTTCTCACTAACTCAGCTCTGAGGTAGCTTGAACACAAAATCCTCTTTCTTCTAAAACATTAAGCTTTAGTACCATCTTCAGCATATTCATATAACATGCCCTTACATGTTAAATCACTGTATGTATTTTATCTTTATCTTCCTACTGGACCAAGTTTGTTGTATCCATTAGCATTGTTATCAACTGAAAGTAGCAGAATACCTAAAATGCCTGAATGAAAAAAGGTACCTAATTGTCTCGTGTAATATTCTGGAAGTCGGAGATTCAGAGTTGGTTTCAGGGCATTAATTCAAATCACTGAAGAGGGAGCCTCATTACCTAGTCCCACTCTACCATCCTTGGCATTTTGGTATTAAATGTGTTGCCTCAGGATTCCAGTATTTACTGAATAAACATAGAACATGCTGTACGAAAAAAAATTAGCTTAATTTTATAGATGTGCTTCATTGTATCACAAAAATATAGTGTATTTAATTGGTCATAATTATAGTTTAATTAATATATTGAGATCCAAAAAAAACCAGTTTTTAAAAATTTAAGCTAGTAAAGCCTGAAATGAGGAAGAAAGAGATATATATATATATATATATATATATATATATATATATATATATATATTTTTTTTTTTTTTTTTTTAATCAGAGTGTCTATGATGGGCTACATAGTAATGTCTAATTTAGGTCAATTTTTTGTCAATATTTCTTGCTCTATATATTAATTCTTGAAATGAGCAGAGCTTTCATAGAACTACATAATTACACTAAGGATAAACAAAAAAAAGAAGAAAAAGAAAAAAAAATTGTTTATTTGATAGTTTGCCAAAAATAAGAATTTATGATCTGATTTCTATTGCTTAAGTATAGTAAATACCCAACTTATCAATGGCTTATGATAAGAAATTTATGTACAAACAGGTTGCTTGATAAACAGAAATTATTACTCAATAGAAACATTTTTTCATGTTTACTAAGTTTTATGGTAGATGATATAATATATAGTGTATAAATATATAATATTTTACCAACACTTTAGAACATGACCAACATATTCGATAGTAAGATGCACCTGTACTAACTTATTTAAATTTGCAATCTTCCCATACCACAGTGACTAAGTCTCTCAATAGTTCTAACCCTGTGGTGGCCTCCTCTTCTATTTTCCATGCTTCTCTGCCTTGTGCTCTGGAAAGCTGGTCTTTATAGCCTGCATTTCAGGCTCTCTTGTTCTGTGGCTCCATGTTGAGACTGGCTATTTTGTGGCACTCTCAGAAGATTAAAAAATAGAAGAGAGAGATCAGAATATTCATTCCAGCAGTTCCTCCCTGGCTTAAGCCCTAGTTTGTCAGTGGTGCGTTTCTTTGTTTAAGGCTACAGGATCTGTGGGGCAATCATATTCCTATGCGTACAGCACTCACCATGTACTGCTTTATGGCTCCCTTCCCTTGCCAACTCAGGTCTGGATGTGGTGAAGGCTTTCCAGTATTTCTAGTCCCTGCATGCTTCCAAATCCATGTCTACTCTTTTATAATAGTCCATTTATTAATTTATTTTTAATCACATTTCTGAACATGTTAATTATTTTTCTGTTGGCACCTGGAGTAATATATTCTTTTCTAATTTTTCATTCTTATTGCACTTATTACCTTCTTAGGTACTATACAGTTTAATATTTATTGTGCATATATTGTCTGTTTCCTCCTACTACAATATAAGTGGTATCTGAGCAGAAATGTACCCCTATGTCTTAGAATAGGATCTAGCATATAAATAGGCATTTAAAAATATTTGTTGAATAAGTAACTGGGAAATTGAATTCAGAATTCCAATTTGATATACTAAGAACACATCTCCTTTCATTGCTAGGTTGACAAAGAGATCAGCAACTCCTGTGCCCCATTACTGTTAGACTGCTGGAGCAGATATTCTTTGTATCTGAAGCAACATTATCTATTTTTCGGTCAATAGAAGCAGCTTTGGCAGAGCAGGCTGAGTGCACTAAGATTATGAAAAGATCTGCTGGAGTTATGTTGAAAGCACAATAGAGCTTCAGGCCTCTCAGCAGGGGCAAATTCCCAAGTTGTCCTCAATGATACTTTAAAAAGAAAAAGGATCTCCTTCCCTACTGACTGCAACACCTTCAGCTTTAACCAGGTCCTTCTGTTTCACACTGCAAATACACCTCTAATTCTATCTCCATTACCAGCTACTCCAGCCACTTTAATAAAGAGGAGAAAACTGAATTAACATATCAATAGAACCAGAATTCCACTTAGAAAAATATGTCATTACTTGGGAAAAATGTTTTGATTAATTGCTTGGCTTAGTAATGGTGTCACTATATAACATATTGAGGGTGAAAGAGGGAACAATTTTAAACCAGAACTCCACTGGGCAAAGCAAGACATATGTTGGCAGTAGTTAGAAAGGACTGAGTTGACAAATGCCAATTGGTGTCAAGAGTTCAAAGGAGTAGAGAAGTGGCTATGTAAAATTTAATATTTATGGTCATAGTATGGGACAGAGAAGAGAAGAAATACATTTGAAGGGAAAAGAGAGAGGGAAGCAAAAAAGTTGGCCTAATACTGTGAGTTTTTGTTTATGATCTTGATCTGGCACATCTTTTATAAGTTTATTGCCAAACCCATGAGCAATGAAACTATTTTAACTGATGTGATGATATTTATTTATCCAATTTAATTTGAATATTTACGAGTTTCCATGCCTAGACTCTTTCAAATGTAATAAAATATGCAATATGTGCAACTTATTATCTCTCTAAATCACCACCTCTCCCTCATTCTGAATTCCTAAACATATATGGCCCAAGGATTCTGATTTCAGATTGCAGACCTACAGTATCATGTTATAGCCCCTGCTCTCCATTACTATTATGATGTTAATTTTATTTGTCAATTTACTTAGACTATGATGCCCAGTTGTTGGGTCAAACACCAGTCTAGATGTTGCTGTGGAGGTGGTTTTTTTTTTAGCTGTGATTAACATTTAAATCGGTAGACTTTGAGTAAAGAAATTATCTCCCCTAATGTGGATAGGGAACTTCATCCAACCAGTTGAAGGCCTTAGAAGAAAAGAATGAGATCATCTGGAGGAAGAAGAAATTCTGCCTCCAGACTGCCTCAGACTTGAGGCTGAAACATCAACTCTTTCCTGTATCCAGTCTCCCAGCCTGCCCTGCACAATTCAGTCTTGCCAGCCCCCAAGATCCTGTCGAGTCAATTCCTTAAAATCTGTCTTTATTTATATCTATAGCTATTGATATCAATATCTATATTTGATTATGTTTTCTCGGGAGAACCAAACCGATACACCAACTTTTAAAATATAAATTACAAATCCCCTTTAAACCTGGTTACTCTTGTACCTCTTGATTCCCTCTATTTTATACTTCTTGTTTTACGTACTATAGCCAAGTTATTGTTGTTTTCTTTCCATTTCCTGAATGTGTTTGTATCTAGTCCTACCAACAGGCTTTCTAACAAGCTCTTATGTCTCTGTGGAGCACACTGCATCTTCCTGAATGCCGGTTCTGCTTTTTTCAACATACATATCTTAGCCTAATGAAGACGTTCTTAGTACGATCTCCCAATCCTCCATGAATAAGAGTGGTTACTCTGTTTGAAGCTTTCATGGATTCTTTTTCTTTTTTTAAACTGAATTTATTTTTTTTTATGGCTGTTTTAGGTTCACAGCAAAATTGAGCTGAATGTACAGAGATTTCCCATATACTTTCTAGCCCCACACATGCATAGTCTCCCCTATTAGCAGCATCTCCCACCAGAGGTGGTACATTTGTTACAATTGATAAACCTACATTGACACATCATCATAGTCCACAATGATGTAAGTCCAAAGTTTACATTATGGTTCACTCTTGGTGTTGTATGTTCTGTGGGTTTGGAAAAATTTATGACATTTATTTACCATTACAGCATCATACAGAGTAGTGTCACTGCCCTAAGAATCTTCTCCATGAATTCTTAAACTTCCTTCATCTTATTTATCACAGTTTGTCAATTGGAGGTTCTTACCAATTATGGAAAATTGTTATTTGAAAAAGTCTACTTAAAGTAAATCATTTAGCATGGGGTCAAAATTTTATAATAAATAATAAAGCAAACAAACAGAATGAAATTAAATGTGATGAGTATCATTTCAGAAAGGTATATACTTAATACAACGTTTCTTCAAATTATAAGTGGATACTGAGTAAATGAATGAATGAATGAATGAATAAAAATGAACTGAGTTGATTTTTTGTGGATAATTTTTCAGACAAAATTGTATCATTATAAAATAAAGCATCTTCACTTTTTAGGAGGCTATGAAAACACGATTAAATAAAAGGGTCATTTATGTCAAACTACCCAAAGCTTTATCACTTTTTGTAAGGACCACTTACATCGATATGATAATCATTTTTTTTGCAGTATATCATCATCTTTGTCCATTTTCTCTTTTTCAATTGATAACTGGTCTATCTCTGCCAGATCTCTAGGTGCCAAAGCTTTTGATATTTTTTTATGCAAAATATTTACAACTGGTATGGCATGAAGACACACCATCTGAGCAGGTATTGAACCAGTACATATCAACTGATTATCAGTCATGGGTTTGCACATGGTATATTTTCAAAAACACTGTTAATTGACTTTATAAAATGAATGTTTCATCTGCTAAAAAATAAATTATTTCAGTCTGTAATTGATTTGCATTTTTTTCAATTGACAGAATACTAATTTTTTTTAATTCTCTAGAGAGATAAAAAAGGTACAAATGTTAAATAATTAGTGTGTTTTAATAAAAACTAGCTTTTATTGTGGCAAGTTCATTAGCAAATATTTTTCATGTTATCATAAGTTTTGCTTCCCTACAGTAGCTTATATTTGGAAATAAAGCTGACAATGAAAACTTAGATTATGAATACCCACCACATTAACATCCTCTTTGGTGTGTTAAAAACTACTTCTACCCAAAAATAAGAAAGACAAAGATAAACAATACCTATTAGTCATCCAAAATAGGCATCAGGGATACTAGCATACAAAAGTTGGATTTAAAAAAAAAAATTGGCAAATGATGTGAAAAGTGTGTTAGAAGACTAGTAACTTGGAAAAATATATATGAAAGTGTTGATTTTCAACATATTTATTTGGAAGATAATTTTGTAGTTTGATTACTGGGAGGTCTTTGAATTCAGTACACTTGTTTGTAAACACAGTGATTAACAATAAAACATTTAACATTTGGATGATTCTCTTCAATTGCTGAATATGATGTTTAAAGAACAAAATAATTTTAATAGAAGAATTAAAAGGAAGACATAAATTATGTTTTTCCGAAACTTTGGGTTCCAAATAGATAGGCTAGAATACTTGGCTTTTGTCCTTTGTTGCAGACCATGACTCAGTTTAGGAGGCACCTCATGTGGCATGACTTCTGAGATATCAACTGAATGAATAAATTGCTCTATACAGTCTCTAACATCAGACTGATCTGCAACTCCAACATTCTTCAGACTTGCCCGACCTATGGCATTATTTTTATTTTAGGACTTTTTTAAATATGAAGCAAGAATGGGGCCAAAATGAGAGCCTAATGGATGCCATCATTTAACAGATAGCATGATGATAAGCAGCTTACAAAGAAATTGAGCAAAATAACTTAAAAGGAAAGAATAGATTTGAGTGGTTTGAGGTGTAAAGGACAATAAATTTAGACAATTCCTTCAAGAAGTTTGGCTATAAAATATATAGAGTGGTAATATAACAAATATCCTGAAAAATGTGCTTTTAAACTTGTTTCTAAGTACTTTCACATACTTATTTATATTCTCACAAAAATTATATGAAATAGGTGTTTTTGTATTCCCTTTTCAGCAAAGTAGCAGAGTCATTAATATATTAAGTGACTTGCTTGAGTTTACAGTGTTGATTTTCTGAAAAGCCCGTTTGTAGACTCTGTGTTCATTTATATTATAAATATGTTTTAGTTGTCTAATCAGTTCCAAGCTGCATGTTTATAGGTCTTTACAATTGCATATACCAATACTCATAAAATTGAAACCACTGAATGAAAAATTAAATAATTTTGAACTGTATTAAATTATTTAAATAAACAGAACACAAATGATGGTGATAGAAAAGTGACATTTTTATAACTAAATCAGTGAGGAGTAGCATGTTACATTGTTCTTTTACTTGGAAACATTCCAAGTTCTTTTGAAATGAGATATTTAATTCCTCATTATTTAAGTCTTAAACAGAATCCCTGTGACTATCTTTCAAGTATTCTGTTGATTATATTTTTTTAATTCCAGAAAGAGGAAAGAATACATTATTTGAAGGATTCCTGCCGACTCAGTTATTTGAATATAATTTCTTTCTTCCTCTCTCCCTCCAGCTGAAAAATGTTTGTGCAAATATTATATATTAGGAATTTTGTTATGTACTATGTACATTAAAATAGTCATTAATGAATAATGAGAGAGGTCATTAAGTCTTGAGACTGATATATATTACCTAATTTATATAAAGATACATTTTCAAAATTATAGATTAATAACTTAAAACTTATCCCATATTATTATAAAATATGGTTATTATTTCTATAGGTCTTTGGAAAAGGAATTAGTGAAAGATTAGTATAAATTAACTAAGAAAAACATATAAGTTATAATGTATATTTAATATATGTGTATGCTCAACTGACAGACTAAGTCAAATCCATGGATTTTCAAAACTATTTTTGACAGATTCTTTTCTGATACATTAATGGAAAAATTATTCAGAAAATAGTAGAGCCCAAATTGGTGAATTTTTGTTACATGAGAACAACATGAGGTGTGATAAACTAGAAGAAGTCTCTTCTACTACTTTCTAAAATATTAATACTGAGATGTTAAAATGAACAACAAAATACCAATGAATTTAATAGAGACAAATGGAAAGTTTCATGCTTAAAATACACTTACACAGAGAGTAGGGGCAAGATGGCGGAAGAGTAAGACGCGGAGATCACCTTCCTTCCCACAGATACAGTAGAAATACATCTACACGTGGAACTGCTCCTACAGAACACCCACTGGACGCTGGCAGAAGACGTCAGACCTCCCAAAAGGCAAGAAAATCCCCACGTACTTGGGTAGGGTAAAAGAAAAAAGAAATAACAGAGACAAAAGAATAGGGACGGGACCTGCACCAGTGGGAGGGAGCTGTGAAGGAGGAAAGGTGTCCACACACTAGGAGCCCCTTCGTGGGCAGATACTGCGGGTGGCACAGGGGGGAGCTTCGGAGCCACGGAAGAGAGCGCAGCCACAGGGGTGCAGAGGGCAAAGCGGAGAGATTCCCACATGGAGGATCGGTGCTGAGTAGCACTCACCAGCCCGAGAGGCTTGTCTGCTCAGCCGCTGGGGCGGGCGGGGGCTGGGAGCTGAGGCTCGGGCTTCGGTGCTAGCCGGGAGGGAGTCCGGGAAAAAGTCTGCAGCTGCCGAAGAGGCAAGAGACTTTTTCTTGCCTCTTTGTTTCACGGCGCGCAAGGAGAGGGGATTCAGAGCGCCGCCTAAATGAACTCCAGAGACGGGCGTGAGCCGCGGCTATCAGCGTGGATCCCACAGCAACAGGGGCGCAGAGGAAAAAACGGAGAGATTCCTGCACAGAGGCTCGGCGCTGAGCAGCACTCACCAGCCCGAGAGGCTTGTCTGCTCACCCGCCGGGGCGGGCGGGGGCTGGGAGCCAAGGCTCGGGCTTCAGTCGGATCGCAGGGAGAGGACTGGGGCTGGTGGCGTGAACACAGCCTGAAGGGGTTGGCGAACCACAGCTAGCCGGGAGGAAGCCCGAGAAAAAGTCTGCAGTCGCCAAAGAGGCAAGAGAATTTTTCTTGCCTCTTTGTTTCATGGCGCTCAAGGAGAGGGGATTCAGAATGCCACCTAAACGAACTCCAGACACGGGCGCAAGCCGTGGCTATCAGCGCGGATCCCAGAGGCGGGCGCAAGCCGCGGCTAACAGCGTGGACCCCAGAGACAGGCAGGAGACACTAAGGCTGCTGCTGCCGCCACCAGGAAGCCGGTGTGCGAGCACAGGTCACTCTCCACACTGCCCTTCCCGGGAGCCGGTGCAGCTCGCCACTGCCGCTCGCCACTGCCAGGCTCCCATGATCCGGGGACAACTTCCCCGGGAGAACGCATGGCGCTCCTCAGGCTGCTGCAACATCACGCCGGCCTCTGCAGCCGCAGGCTCACCCCGCCTCCTCCGTACCGCTCCCTCCCCGCGGGCTGAGTCAACCAGAGCCCCCGAAGCAGCTGCTCCTTTAACCCCATTCTGTCTGGGCGGGGAACAGACGCCCTCAGGTGACCTACATGCAGAGGCGGGTCCAAATCCAAAACTGAACACTGGGAGCTGTACAAACAAAGAAGAGAAAGGGGAATCTCTCCCAGCAGCCTCAGAAGCAGAGGATTAAAGCTCCACAAACAACTTGATGTGCCTGCATCTGTTGAATACCTGAATAGACAACGAATCATCCCAAATTCAAGAGGTGGACTTTGGGAGCAGGATATATAAATTTTTCCCCTTTTCCATTTTTTATGAGTGTATATGTGTATGCTTGTGGGTGAGATTTTGTGTGTATAGCTTTGCTTTCACCATTAGTCCTAGGGTTAGGCCCATCCGTATTTTTTTTTTTTTTTTTACTTAAAAAAAATTTTTTTTCCTAATATATGTTTTCTTAATAATTTTTTCCTTATTTTCTATTTTTAAAAATTAAAAAAAAATTTTAATAAGTTTTTTCATATTTTTTATTTTAAAAAGTTAAAAATTTTTTTTCTTAATAATTTTTTTCTTATTTTTTATTATAAAAAATTAATAAATCTATTTTTAAAAATTAAAAATTTTTTTTTCTGATTACATTTACTCTTAATAATTTTTTTCTTATTTTTTATTTTAATAGCTTTATTTTATTTTATTTTATCCTCTTTCTTTCTTTCTTTCTATTTTTTTCTCCCTTATATTCTGAGCTGTGTGGATGAAAGGCTCTTGGTGCTCCAGCCAGGCATCAGGGCTGTGCCTCTGAGGTGGGAGAGCCAACTTCAGGACACTGGTCCACAAGAGACCTCCCAGCTCCACGTAATACCAAACGGCAAAAATCTCTCAGAGATCTCCATCTCAACATCAAGACCCAGCTACACTCAATGACCAGCAAGCTATAGTGCTGGACACCCTATGCCAAACAACTAGCAAGACAGGAACACAGCCCCATCCATTAGCAGAGAGGCTGCGTAAAATCATAATAAGGCCACAGACACCCCAAAACACACCACCAGACGTGGACGTGCCCACCAGAAAGACAAGATCCAACCTCATCCACCAGAACACAGGCACTAGTCCCCTCCACCAGGAAGCCTACACAACCCACTGAACGAACCTTAGCCACTGGGGACAGATACCAAAAACAACGGGAACTACGAACCTGCAGCCTGTGAAAAGGAGACCCCAAACACAGTAAGATAAGCAAAATGAGATGACAAAAAAACACACAGCAGGTGAAGGAGCAGGGTCAAAACACACCAGACCTAACAAATGAAGAGGAAATAGGCAGTCTACCTGAAAAAGAATTCAGAATAATGATAGTAAAGATGATCCAAAATCTTGGAAATAGAATAGACAAAATGCAAGAAACATTTAACAAGGATGTAGAAGAACTAAAGAGGAACCAAGCAATGATGAAAAACACAATAAATGAAATTAAAAATACTCTAGACGGGATCAATAGCAGAATAATTGAGGCAGAAAAACGGATAAGTGACCTGGAAGATAAAATAGTGGAAATAACTACTGCAGAGCAGAATAAAGAAAAAAGAATGAAAAGAAATGAGGACAGTCTCAGAGACCTCTGGGACAACATTAAACGCACCAACATTCGAATTATAGGGGTCCAAGAAGAAGAAGAGAAAAAGAAAGGGACTGAGAAGATATTTGAAGAGATTATAGTTGAAAACTTCCCTAATATGGGAAAGGAAATAGTTAATCAAGTCCTGGAAGCACAGAGAGTCCCATACAGGATAAATCCAAGGAGAAACACGCCAAGACACATATTAATCAAACTGTCAAAAATTAAATATAAAGAAAACATATTAAAAGCAGCAAGGGAAAAACAACAAATAACACACAAGGGAATCCCCATAAGGTTAACAGCTGATCTTTCAGCAGAAACTCTGCAAGCCAGAAGGGACTGGCAGGATATACTTAAAGTCATGAAGGAGAAAAATCTACAACCAAGGTTACTCAACCCAGCAAGGATCTCATTCAGATGTGATGGAGAAATTAAAATCTTTACAGACAAGCAAAAGTTGAGACAGTTCAGCACCACCAAACCAGCTTTACAACAAATGCTAAAGGAACTTCTCTAGGCAAGAAACACAAGAGAAGGAAAACACCTACAATAACAAACCCAAAACATTTAAGAAAATGGGAATAGGAAAATACATATCAATAATTACCTTAAATGTAAATGGCTTAAATGCTCCCACCAAAAGACATAGACTGGCTGTATGGATACAAAAACAAGACCCATATATATGCTGTCTACAAGAGACCCACTTCACACCTACAGACACATACAGACTGAAAGTGAGGGGATGGAAAAAGATATTCCATGAAAATGGAAATCAAAAGAAAGCTGGAGTAGCAATTCTCATATCAGACAAAATAGACTTTAAAATAAAGACTATTACAAGAGACAAAGAAGGACACTATATAATGATTAAGGGATCGATCCAAGAGGAAGGTATAACAATTGTAAATATTTATGCACCCAACATAGGAGCACCTCAATACATAAGGCAAATACTAACAGCCATAAAAGGGGAAATCGACAGTAACACAATCATAGTAGGGGACTTTAACACCCCACTTTCACCAATGGACAGATCATCCAAAATGAAAATAAATAAGGAAACACAAGCTTTAAACGATACATTAAACAAAATGGACTTAATTGATATTTATAGGACATTCCACCCAAAAACAACAGAATACACATTTTTCTCAAGTGCTCATGGAACATTCTCCAGGATAGATCATATCTTGGGTCACAAATCAAGCCTTGATAAATTTAAGAAAATTGAAATCGTATCAAGTATCTTTTCTGACCACAACGCTGTGAGACTAGATATCAATTACAGGAAAAGATCTGTAAAAAATAAAAACACATGGAGGCTACACAATACACTACTTAATAACGAAGTGATCACTGAAGAAATCCAAGGGGAAATCAAAAAATACCTAGAAACAAATGACAATGGAGACACGATGACCCAAAACCTATGGGATGCAGCAAAAGCAGTTCTAAGAGGGAAGTTTATAGCAATACAAGCCTACCTCAAGAAACAGGAAACATCTCGAATAAACAACCTAACCTTGAACCTAAAGCAATTAGAGAAAGAAGAGCAAAAAAACCCCAAAGCTAGCAGAAGGAAAGAAATCATAAAGATCAGATCAGAAATAAATGAAAAAGAAATGAAGGAAACAACAGCAAAAATCAATGAAACTAAAAGCTGGTTCTTCGAGAAGATAAACAAAATTGATAAACCATTAGCCAGACTCATCAAGAGAAAAAGGGAGAAGACTCAAATCAATAGAATTAGAAATGAAAAAGGAGAAGTAACCACTGACACTGCAGAAATACAAACGATCATGAGAGATTACTACAAGCAACTCTATGCCAATAAAATGGACAACTTGGAAGAAATGGACAGATTCTTAGAAATGCACAACGTGCCGAGACTGAACCAGGAAGAAATAGAAAATATGAACAGACCAATCACAAGCACTGAAATTGAAACTGTGATTAAATATCTTCCAACAAACAAAAGCCCAGGACCAGATGGCTTCACTGGCGAATTCTATCAAACATTTAGAGAAGAGCTAACACCTATCCTTCTCAAACTCTTCCAAAATATTGCAGAGAAAGGAACACTCCCCAACTCATTCTACGAGGCCACCATCACCCTGATACCAAAACCAGACAAAGATGTCACAAAGAAAGAAAACTACAGGCCAATATCACTGATGAACATAGATGCAAAAATCCTCAACAAAATACTAGCAAACAGAATCCAACAGCACATTAAAAGGATTATACACCATGATCAAGTGGGGTTTATTCCAGGAATGCAAGGATTCTTCAATATACGCAAATCAAACAACGTGATACACCATATTAACAAATTGAAGGAGAAAAACCATATGATCACCTCAATAGATGCAGAGAAAGCTTTCGACAAAATTCAACACCCATTTATGATAAAAGCCCTGCAGAAAGTAGGCATAGAGGGAACCTTCCTCAACATAATAAAGGCCATATATGACAAACCCACAGCCAACACTGTCCTCAATGGTGAAAAACTGAAACCATTTCCACAAAGATCAGGAACAAGACAAGGTTGCCCACTCTCACCACTATTATTCAACATAGTTTTGGAAGTGTTAGCCACAGCAATCAGAGAAGAAAAAGAAATAAAAGGAATCCAAATCAGAAAAGAAGAAGTAAAGCTGTCACTGTTTGCAGATGACATGATACTATACATAGAGAATCCTAAAACTGCCACCAGAAAACTACTAGAGCTAATCAATGAATTTGGTAAAGTAGCAGGATACAAAATTAATGCACAGAAATCTCTTGCATTCCTATATACTAATGATGAAAAATCTGAAAGTGAAATTAGGAAAACACTCCCGTTTACCATTGCAACAAAAAGAATAAAATATCTAGGAATAAATTTACCTAAGGAGACAAAAGACCTGTATACAGAAAATTATAGGACACTGATGAAAGAAATTAAAGATGATACAAATAGATGGAGAGATATACCATGTTCTTGGATTGGAAGAATCAACATTGTGAAAATGACTCTACTACCCAAAGCAATCTACAGATTCAATGCAATCCCTATCAAACTACCACAGGCATTTTTCACAGAACTAGAACAAAAAATTTCACAATTTGTATGGAGACACAAAAGACCCCGAATAGCAAAAGCAATCTTGAGAACGAAAAATGGAGCTGGAGGAATCAGGCTCCCTGACTTCAGACTATATCACAAAGCTACAGTAATCAAGACAGTTTGGTACTGGCACAAAAACAGAAATATAGATCAATGGAACAGGATAGAAATCCCAGAGATAAACCCACGCACATATGGTCACCTTATCTTTGATTAAGGAGGCAAACATATACAGTGGAGAAAAGAAAGTCTCTTCAATAAGTGGTGCTGGGAAAATTGGACAGGTACATGTAAAAGTATGAAATTAGAACACTCCCTGACACCATACACAAAAATAAACTCAAAATGGATTAAAGACCTAAGTGTAAAGCCAGACACTATCAAACTGTTAGAGGAAAACATAGGCAGAACACTCTATGACATAAATCGCAGCAAGATCCTTTTTGACCCAGCTCCTAGAGAAATGGAAATAAAAACACAAATAAACAAATGGGACCTAATGAAACTTCAAAGCTTTTGCACAGCAAAGGAAACCATAAACAAGACCAAAAGACAACCCTCAGAATGGGAGAAAATATTTGCAAATGAAGCAACTGACAAAGGATTAATCTCCAAGATTTACAAGCAGCTCATGCAGCTCAATAACAAAAAAACAAACAACCCAATCCAAAAATGGGCAGAAGACCTAAATAGACATTTCTCCAAAGAAGATATACAGATGGCCCACAGACACATGAAAGAATGCTCAACATCCTTAATCGTTAGAGAAATGCAAATCAAAACTACAATGAGGTATCATCTCACACCGGTCAGAATGGCCATCGTCAAAAAATCTAGAAACAATAAATGCTGGAGAGGGTGTGGAGAAAAGGGAACACTCTTGCACTGTTGGTGGGAATGTAAATTGATACAGCCACTATGGAGAACAGTATGGAGGTTCCTTAAAAAACTACAAATAGAACTACCATACGACCCAGCAATCCCACTACTGGGCATATACCCTGAGAAAACCATAATTCAAAAAGAGTCATGTACCAAAATGTTCATTGCAGCTCTATTTACAATAGCCAGGACATGGAAGCAACCAAAGTGTCCATCAGCGGATGAATGGATAAAGAAGGTGTGGCACATATATACAATGGAATATTACTCAGCCATAAAAAGAAATGAAATGGAGGTATTTGTAATGAGGTGGATGGAGTTAGAGTCTGTCATACAGAGTGAAGTAAGTCAGAAAGAGAAAAACAAATACAGTATGTTAACACATCTATATGGAATCTAAGGGAAAAAAAAAAAAGGTCATGAAGAACCTAGTGGCAAGATGGGAATAAAGACACAGACCTACTGAAGAATGGACTTGAGGATATGGGGAGGGGGAGGGGTGAGATGTGACAGGGTGAGAGAGTGTCATGGACATATATACACTACCAAACGTAAAATAGATAGCTAGTGGGAAGCAGCCACATAGCACAGGGAGATCAGCTCGGTGCTTTGTGACCACCTAGAGGGGTGGGATAGGGAGGGTGGGAGGGAGGGAGATGCAAGAGGGAAGAGATATGGGAACATATGTATATGTATAACTGATTCACTTTGTTTTAGAGCAGAAACTAACACACCATTGTAAAGCAATTATACTTCAATAAAGATGTTAAAAAAAATACACTTAACACACACACAACAGTACATGTATAGATTATTGAATATAAGTCCTAGAATTTGTTAATATAGAAAGAGATTATTTGGTTTCAGTGATGAGAAACTTAAGAAAAAATTTTGTGTCATTATGACAGTACAATCATGCACAAATATGGCATCTAGCCCTCTGTAATGTTCCACTGTCACATCTTATCAGGAGGGTTATGTTCAGGGAGGAGGCCTCTTTTAAAACTGGATATTGACTCATGGGAATGTATCAGAACATAAATTAGGAAGTAGGAGAACAGAAAATTACATCATATGCTGAAATATCTAAGGTGGTAAAAGAAAAGGACTGTGGAGTAGATATGAGTGATATCTTTACGTGTTAGGAACGGAGAGTATATAGTACGTGGATTGTTCATGTAGTTGATACTAAATTGGAATACTGATTTATGGGTTTTGCTTTTATTCCTCCATGACTCTTCTATTAAATTTCCACAAATTCAATGTTTCTTATAACCTTAGAGGAAGTATGTGGATGGGCAGAAAGCACAAGTAGATTTCACTATTTTTCTACTTTTTGTACTCCAAAATCCTAAACGCTTGGGTGACATTAGAGGGTTTGCAAAAAAGAAAAAGAAAGAGAAAATGGTCTTGGAAAATCATGGGGTGTAACAACACTTCCTCATCCAATAATCTGGGGGAAATATAGGTGAGAGAGAGAGAAATTTGTGAGTCTTGGAGCAATGAGGACCTGCACCCTACTGGTTGGCATCATATCTGGGAAGTGGAGGGATTCCAGAGAAGATCCTCTAGTGTGGAAGAGACTTGGCATGGGATGACCAGCCTCAGCAGTTAACTTTTCCCAAGCATGCTAGGAAAGCAATTTCCAGTTGATTAATGACACTCACATTCTTCTACCTTCCCTTGTTCAAACATATAATGCTCAGCATTAGATTCTAGAGTCTTGAATGACTGAGGAAAGGGGTAAACTTAAGAATCATTTAGATTAAGCATTTCATAAATTTGGCCAGATGGTTCTCAATGGTAGATATTAAGCTGCTCCATACAAAATCATGGGTTATTTCTCACACAACTAATTTCAAGATTTGGTTGGATCAATAAATGGAAATTTAGAGAAGGTATATTTTGCTGACTATGAGTGCTTTGTGACATATGGATGCATTGAACAAATACTCTGTTTCATAGGAATATTACGCTTTTTTTTTTTTTCTGGAAGGGCTGAAAATAAATGAATTACCACTTGTTAGGAAAGTTGTGAAAAATATTCTACTGAATAAGAGAATGAAATAGTGACATCTGGGGTTCCCTTTCATTCCTAATTTCTATTATATTGATTTTATTGTAACTTAATTCTCATGGTATCTTTCCCTTCCAATTGTCTCTGAAATTTGCAAAAGTCAACCAATCAAACCAATAACAACAAAAAAGTGTTTTTGCTTTCTAATATGTGTAAAACCAAATGGAAAACCTGTGACTTTGCCAAAACATGACTGATCTAATATCTTATAAGTAAATGTTATTTTGTTCTACACGAGAATGAGAATTTAACAACTAGATGCATTGAATTCTCAGGACAGTACATCAAATTTTACTTAAAAGGACAGTAAATAGTCCCTCTCTCTTAGCTGTTTGGATAAATATTTTAAAGTGGGAAAATCAGTGGCTTATCAAATATTCTACATGATCTTTTAAACTTGGTTATAATATTTTAAAACATCTCATATATGCAAATAAAGCATGAGAAATATTTTTAAAGTGGTTATATGAATACATTCTCTAGAGAATAATGAAGTCCCTGTTGTTATATTATTTATGTACATTATATTGCCATAGATTTTAATTATTTTGCATAAGGTAAGAGGAAAATGTAATAAACCAAATGTGCATGATTTGCATTACCTCACTTTTCAAAATCAACTTTTCCAGAATCTCTTGTCAACCATTCATAGTCTGAGTTAAGACTTGCTTTTATTACTTTAACAAATTACCTAAAATAGACTATCCTTTCAAAGTTGTAAAGAACATTACTTGACAAGAAGAGTTAGTGATAGGTTAAAGTACTGAAAGTTCTTTTAAAAATTATATTTGCTATTTTTAAACTACACTATAAAACACAAATGAAAACATAATGATAAAAAATGTATGTATATACTGAATTGGGGATTAACGGATACAAACTACTATATATAAAATAGATAAGCAACAAGGACCTACTTTATAGTACAGGGAACTATACTCAATATCTTGTAATAACCTATAATGGAAAGAATCTGAAAAAGAAAAAAAAAATATATATATATATATATAACTGAATCACTTTGCTGTACACCTGAAACCCTGTAGATCAACTATACTTCAGTTTGTAAAAGTATGTATATACTACTTAGAAGTAACAAATACAATTTTATCAAAATCATATCCCATCTCTTTACTGTAGAAAATAAAGATTGAGTTAAATCCTAATCTTCAATCACATTTTCCTCCTATCTTTCTTACACAGAGGCAACCGTTTTATGAGTGATTACATACTGTTTATTTTTTTACATTTTTTCTTTGAATTCCATTTCTCTGTGTGTTTTTAAAATATAAATAATACTGTGAATGCTTCTTGTTTGTTTTTTCTGACTTGGGTTTGTGTCAAAACAAAGCAAAAAAACAAACAAACAAAAAAGAACAATTTTTAAAATGGATAATAAGTAAGCTTATTCTCTTAGGAAACTGGAATAACATAAAAGCAAGATTTTTGAAGCAACCTTACTATTTCATATCAATTTCCCAGAGTTTAAAAAGAGTATATCATATAATAGGCATGACTGAATGTAGACCCAGATCAAATTAACACATCGGATTAAAAATCTAATGAAGAGTGTTTCTGTGTAGTCTGATTCTGCTATTTCCAGCAAGATATTGATTTCTTATTTTTTGCGTTTACTTATAGTCTACTTGGGGCTGCTTACTGAGGTTGTTTATAAAGGAAAAAAAATTTTAAAAGTTTAAGAACTTTTTTATCAGAAGGGTAATTGAAAGCTAGTCTGGTCCCAAGAAGGAGGTGGTTCATTACTGAATAGAGGACAAAGTGTTTAAAAAAAAAAAAAGTAGACAATCAGGATTGTCATGACAGTAAACTGTTAGGATTGGAGCAGCCAGAAATTGAAAAGATGAATAAAAAATGAAAGGAAGAAAAAAAAAGAAAAGAAAAGGAAAAAATAATAAAAGAGTAAAGAAAAGAGTAAATAGCAAGCAGTGGCTAGGCCAAAAATTTAGTCAAATCTTGTATATTGTATGTAATCTGTTTTTACCCATTGTAACATATTTTTTTTAACTACTTTTATTTTGGATTTGCGATATCTTGTGAGAGGGTAAAACTGACTTTAACTATGTTAAGTTTCTCTGCAATTCAGTACCATGGAAATCACAGTAGTTCTCACCAAATATTCTGTTAGCAGCTCTTGATTTCCCAGACCAACACTTGGTGAGGCAGATCCACACTAGTTCTGACTAGTGATGTGAGTCTAAAACCTTCCAAAGTGATGCAGAAAAAGTCCACGTGTGGTCCCTCAGCTTTCTTCTCCTGCTACCAGTACTAAGGGGTCTGTATGTTACAATGTTACAATATAAAAATGCAAGGTATATTGCAGCTACAAAATGGGTAAAGCTATGTCAGCCAGATTCTTTAGTGACTGTGTGTAGCAGAACTCTGCCAACTATAAGAATGAATTCAACCTTTGATGTAAGAAGTCATACAAAGTTTTATTATTTTTTGTATTACCTAGCCTATCATGATTAATATCATACCTGTCCTAATCAGACCCTCTCTTCAGCATAATTTTGTACTATTATCCTTTCATTTATCCTACTCTAATTCCATTATCCCACCATTTAATTTAAAGGTCACTGATTACTTCCTAATTGTCTTTGTTCTTTGAATCACTGACTACCCTTCTAGAAGTTATTTCTTTTTTATATCCATAATGTTGTAATTTCTAGTTCTTCTTAATGAAACAGAAACTTACTGAGTGCCCCAAACACTTTAAAGCCTCTTTGGGACTTTACTATACAGTGGCAGAAATAGACATGTATGGAGATACAACTGGTTTTCAACTTGAAACATCTTCTCCTTTGGGTTATGTTATTGTGAAAGAGAAAAATATCAACACTGACTTGAATATGATGATAATAATCCTGATAAATGTAAATATATATTTCTCTCCTCAACCACACACAAGCAAATGAAAAAGACTACATTCTAAATTTATATTTGCTCTTCATTCTCTA
Organism: Balaenoptera borealis; assembly: GCF_965194805.1. Classification (NCBI taxonomy): domain Eukaryota; kingdom Metazoa; phylum Chordata; class Mammalia; order Artiodactyla; family Balaenopteridae; genus Balaenoptera; species Balaenoptera borealis. The sequence continues at coordinate 48,815,069 of NC_138863.1, read as the reverse complement.
CACTTTACACACGACTGTTTTTATATCAAGATATTCATGGCTTGATTTGGAAAATGGCAATTACCTTTAATATATCAACTTCAGCTGAAGCATTCATAATGTGAGCCTTATTTACAAATTGATAGGAAGTTTATTTTATTTTGTAAGCAATTCACAATGCAAAAGGCCATGTAATTACACATAGCCTAAGTGTCTATACATAGATATCGGCATTCCATAGAGAGCAGGCTGAGGGAATGGGATTGGCACTCAGGACAGTTTTAAGCATGTTGTGTCTTAAGTGCCAAGTGACTTGCCTGTGGGTTTAATGTGGTATACTTAGGGCTTCCACCTTTTCTAAGTGTAATTTGTAGGACTTTTGCATTGTTGGAAACTCGAGTTTGCTCAAGTACAAAATCCTAAGGAAAACAGAGATATAGTTTGTGATTAACACACAGGTGATAATTTTTTGAAACTGTATAGCACTTACTCTGTATTAGGCATTGTTCTAAATGCCCCCATGGATGTTAACTCATTTAAACAAAAGATTGTGAGTAAGATTATCAATGTATGGTTCTTGGGTAAGAAATGAGGTACAACTCTTACAGAATTCAGGGAACACTAACACTTATAGAAGAGGGAGAAAAATCAGTAAAATGGTGACTGAAAAAGATAGGACAAAGAGGTTGACATAGTACCTAAGAAAGATAATATTATGGGGTAAAGTGGTTAACATAATCACTTTATTCCAAGAAGTCAAGCACAATAAGTACTGAAGTAACAAGTCCATTGTTGTTACTATAAGGAGCCATGGATGGATGACCTTATTAAGCTGAGTGAGTAGAGCAGTGGGAGCTAAAGCCAGATTGTATGAGTTGGAAGAAAATGGGAAAGAAGGGAATGGAGACAGTGAATACATAACCTTTCAAGAAAGGTGTTTGTGAAACAATGGGTAGAGACAGGCTTATGTAAGCGTGTTGGAGAGAGAGATGGTGCATAATTTCTTTTTTGTATTTAAGATGGCAGATTCTTAATAATCTTTAAATAGTGTTGGAAATGAACTGGAATACAAGGAGCAATTGAATGAATAGGCAAGAGAGAGACAGATGAGAGAAAGTCCCCTGAATCACTTTATATCTTTCCATTCTTTCACCCCTTATACACTCTAATTTCAAATTTTAGTCTTCAGTCCTAACCCTCCCCAGAGAGTTCATAGAGTTTAGTGCTTAACAATCACCTCTCTGAAATTGATCCTAAAAGCCACATCTCAAACTCTAATCTCTCTACTTTAAATTCCAATCCTGGATCCCTTCATTGCCTGCTAGGCATTTCCATTTAAAATTCAAACACATCTAAAAAGCTAGCTCTTCATTCTTTTAAAAAGTCATCTTTGCCTCCTGACTCCTCTTCCTGGAATTTATAGCCCGACACCTCCTCTCCTTTGACTCTTCTCTCTTACTCATTCCCCTGTATTCAAATATTGTGTCTACCTTTAAATAACCATGCAGTCTTCGATTAGTCATAACCTCACAGAACTAATTCCTTATCTGTTTGGAGTACATGACCTTTAAGTTCTCTTCCAGCACTAATTTTGCCTGATTCTAGAAGCTGATATAAATATAAAGCTCAGTTGAACCATTGTAATAAAGATTGTCTAATTTTATGGATCTAGTTTGTGAATGTAAAAAAAATAAAAGGTAATTAAACTGGCAACTGCCCTTTCCACAAGGGAACTTAAAAGGGATTTTTTATTCCCTTTTTCCTTTAGCTCTTATGAATTAATCATGTACGGTACATATGCACTATTTTAGATACTTGATATAACTAAAATACAAATGTAAGGATTTTTTGACTAAAAAAATTCACTGATAATTTAGCTGTGTTAGGTCAGAGAATATTCAGTAAGTCATGGACAATGTGTTCTCTCAAGGATGTGTTTCCTGCTGAATTAGTTCATTTGATAAAGTATCCTAAAGCAATTAAATAGCAATATATTGAAATTATGAAGTTAGTTGAAATTATGACTAAAAATGCCTCAAAGAAATTTTCATTTAATTAAGGAAAGACAGTGTATCTCATTAGGTTAGTAATGGGGTAAAGATGTGACCTAGAGTCTCCAATTCATTCCAAGGACCTCTTGGTCACCTGTTGGTTGCCTAAGACATAGGGCCTAATTGCTCAGTTTCCACTGTTGTCATAAGATTATTATAAAAACTAAGTGGTCAACATATTTTGTATTAGAGGTAGGCACATTTAACACATGCATAAGAGCATATGAACAAACACTAATCTAAAATCACCAAGCTAGAGGAAAGATATCAATTACATAAATAATAAAAATAGGACCAGGTCCTACATTGTGGCCTTGAGCAGTATATACTGTAAGCCAGCTTCAACTGTAATAAGTGACTGTAAACAAACTTGAGTCAACTGTGTGATTTACTTTACCATTTAGGTCACTTTACATAAAATGACATTTGCTCACCAGGTCCTTTAATAGAATGTTGACAGCAGGGCAGAGTCTTGTTAATTTTTATACCTTCTAAAATATCTCTCATCTAAATTAGGTTGAACTGTAAATTGCCAATATTCTGCCAGGTTTTTAAAATTATAAAAACAGTAAATTCATATTGTTCAATCTAATAGAAGATGTCTTATAAATATCCATTGGTAGTGTAACTGGTAGTAATATGGCATGGGCAGCATGGAATAGATACTGTTGGATGACAATGCAGCTTTGTAAGATCATGCTTACCCTTACTTTATAAGAGCCTGAAAATATATTCAAGGTATGTAACTCATGAATGGTAAACTGAGATTCTCTGATTTGGGTCCAGGGCACATTCATTTATCTGCCACATTGCTACTCGTTTGCTGCTTGTTATCCAACCAGTTCTTGCAAGTTAAAAAAAAGAAAACTTGAATTTTGAACTAAAATATAATATACATGCTTTTCATGAACTCAGAATTAATCCTTTATAAAACTGCAGTCAAAATTATTGTTTTTTATTCATTCTTATATCCATCCATTCACCTATATCCTTATCTAACCACTACAACAGATATTGTAGCATCCATAAAATATATTGACAACATATTTGATATAATAATCTATCAATATATTTTCTAAGTTTTCTTTGAGGAACAAAACAGTAAATGCAATGTTACCTTAAAAACCCTAAAAATACTGTATCATTTACATTGTTTTTGCATATATTTTATTTTTAATTAAGTTAATTATGCAAGATTTTTATTGAACTTATTCTATGCATTCTACATTTTTCTAGGCATTAGGGATAAACTGATGGAAATCTATTTCCTTGCCCTCATTGAGCTATATTCTGATGAGAAGGGAAAAAAATTATACATGTATAAAATCAACAAATAATTTTTATAATATATGAGTGCCTTTTAAATTATCAACATACAATATATAAAAATTGTACATAATATTCTCTCTATACACACATGATAACATTTTTTTACATTACAGAGAGCAATAAAAGGATCTAAAGAGGTAGAAAATATGGTGCCTTGCCTCTAAAGACCATAATCTATTAGGAAATATTGGAATATACAGCTAAAATAACACAAATGACAGTTTATTTGTCTCATATAACAAGAACTATAGTTAGGTTGCTGCTTCCTTTATTTCAGAGGCTCGATGAAGTCAGGGCCAGGATTCTCAGAGTCTCTAGGTTAGCTGGGTTATAAGGAAGGTAGGGAAATTGAGTACTTAGCTTTTACAAACTCTGTTAGTAAAATCAAGAAAAGGAGAAGAAAGTAGGAATTGGATATTGCTTTAAATTATGTTCCATAGAATCAGACCTGGAAGTTTTGTGTGAAAGTGATTTATTTACAGGAAAATCTAATAGAGATAAACGGGTGAGACAAAGAAATGAAGAAAGTCAAGCAAAGATAAAACATCAAGTCAGATATCCCAGTGGATGATTTTGACTCAGTCTCATAACGGAGTTTTAGAGTCAGTGGCAGGGCCACATCATTGTCTTGTTTGAGAGAGGACAGCAGAAATATTTATATTTCCACACCCACAGGTCATTGGTTCAGGGCAGCTTCCTGGAGAGAGTAATTGCTCAAGCAATTCCTATACTCCATATCTGAGTTCTGCCAGTTTGAGGGAAGCCCTCTGAAAAAGAGATACAAGTGCTAGCTATTGAGAATGAAAGCATACCAAGAGTCTGTGGACATGAAATGGTAAAGACGTCCAAGGGGCTACTGGCAGAGCAACGACATCATCTGTTACAGACGCCGAGTGAGCTAACCTACATTCTCCACCAGGGAGTCAAAATATTCAAAGATAAGTTAAATAGTAGCAAAGGTAACATTACTAGAGATAATATTAATGTAATTAAGGATCAATATAATAATGTCATACATGGTGAAAAATTTCTGAGGACCAGGTTCATTAGGTCAATTTTGATTATATTCAATTATACTTGTACCCTGTCAGTTTTGTTAAATACACGAAGTGGAATGTGGGGGAAATAAATCAGTATAATCATTGTGAGAAATGGTATTCTACCCAGGGCCCTGAGATGGAACTGTAAGAACAGAACGAAAGAATGATCCTGTCCTGTTAAACAGCTAGAATCAATATTTGGACTTAAGAAAGTGCATTGATTATTTTAACTATGCCCAGATCTTTTACAATGTCTTTGATTTTATTCATATTTTAGCTATTTTAGAAATCCACTTGAGAAAACATGACTTGAGAAATTAGAAAATACATTCTGACTAAAAATTATTGCTCTAAATTACATATCCTTCTGCTCATTAGTTAAACTATAAGGAAAGTAAGCCTAAAAATAAATCTATACGGAGGTTATTAAAAATAATATATTTTCCCATAAAAAGCTCAAATTTACTCAATTACTTCCTCTAATCTACTTTTAAAGATAATCCCCAAATATATACTTGATAAATCAATAGATCCCACTTAAGAGGAGTGATTCTTATGGTGGCAGAAATTAGCTACTTTATATAATCAGTTAATTTGTTCTCATGATTGACTTTTAAGGCCCTTTGAACAATGTTTAGTGTTGTTGTCTTTCATCTTGTTAATCACATTCACTTGAGACGAAGGAAACAGTCTAAAATAATCTATTCAAGCCGAAAAGTGCTGTAACTATCCTCTGAACTGTGCTTTGGTATAACTTAGTAGACACTGGCTACCATTTTACTCCAAAGGAATGTTTGCCAATGAAGGTCTCTACTTGGGGGAAAAATCTTACTTGTAATTGAGCTTTACCTTTTGCCTTTCATTATGAACCTAATATCAAATCACAAAATAATTAAATGTGATAATTCTGTTTTTTAAAGTGAAAAAGATGTATTTTTTTGTGTGTCTTTAGAAAATTAACATTGGTTTTTAAATAAAGTAAATATCAATCAGTCCAAACCCTCATATAATAACACTAATATTTACTTAATAGATCTTTTGCTTCACTTAAAAAAAGCATTAGCCCCGTTACTTTCCAAGAAGCATTAAACAATTTTATAAATCAAAGTGACATTTATATGTGCATTGAGGTAAAATTTTATTTAGGAAGTTTCTTTAAAGAGTAGGACTGTTTTCTCTTTTTCCTGCTCATCATTCAACAAGTATGACAGTTTTTCTTAACTTAGCATAAGTAACTAACCTAAATCCAGTTTCCTCAATTATTTCTTTAATAATTATAATTATGTCAACACTTATGGAACAGAATTACTTAAAAATAATCGCACATAATAAGTTTTGAAATATTTTATAAATAAATGTGAAAATGCAATTAGATTTCCATGATGATTGTTTTCCCAGCCTTATTTATATGTTTGCATTAGCAGTATTTCACCTTGTTCCTTGATTCAATTGTTGGATATATTCAGAAATCATGACAAAATGATTGATGATTATGAGTTCCAATCTGAGCTCTGTTTGTTTGAAATAATTTATATTTGACAATCCAGCAATACCTCATGAAGACTGAATGATTTATTTTGGTCACTGCATATGTAATCAAATATCTCTTAAATATCTTTTGAGTATTTTTTTTTTTTTTTTGACTAACTAATTATTGAGATAAATGTTAAGAGTCTGCTTAATTGCACTTTGGAAAAATCTGTGTTGGAAAGTAGGGACACCTAGTGTGTTTCTGAAACATTGCAATAACATTTACCATGGGCTTGTTGTATTCCTACTATTTATTTAGGTGCTTTATTTTCTTTAGGTCAGGTTATCTTACCAACAACTCCAAAAGAAGTCATGGAAGTTAGTGTTCATTTTCAGATGAGGAAACTGAGACTTGCAGAGATATAGTAAGTTGGCAAGGTCATGGCTAGAGACTGAATACCTACACAGACCCCAGCACTTAAATTATTTTACATAGATTCTTTTTTTCCAGACCCCTCAAACTTTATGTCTTTAAAGAGAAATAGAAAAATATTTTTAAAATCATGAGCATGTCATAATTGCTTTGATGGCAAAACGTAAGGACTGGTCAACTCTACTTCAGAGACTGGAACACTCCATAGAGGGAGTAATACTTGAGTTAAGCCTTAAAGGTCCATTGGTATATAACAGTAGTAACTAGTTGTGGTAATTCCAAAGAAATGTATTAATAGGACAAATTTCACAGATTTGAAAGAATTAGACAATTTTAGGGAATTGTGAACAGTTCAGTATTAAAAGGAGTATGCTGTGTGACTGGAAATTAAGAATGCAAATAAGTCTATAATATCCTGGGGAAACTGACACAATCAAGCCCATCAATTATTTAGCTCATATAAATCTTCAGTAAGTTTTCTCTTGAAAATAAACAATATCTAAAATATTATTACTATGGCAAAAGCTGCTCTGATCTCTGGAAGATTTCTTTCAGAGTGTAAAGAACTGATCATTTTCAACTCCAGAATATTACTTCCATAAGCCTTACTCAATATGTAGTCAGCAAATGTTCTACAGGCCAACAAAACTCAGAGGAATTTTTAATATTCAAAGAAGTAGTATTAACTTAGTTGAGCTCAAGATCATAATTTTCAGAACATTAAGAAATATAAGATGTTTATTTTTATTTTTTTCAAAATGATCAGGAACTAGTTACCACAAGTTTAACTGAAGCAGTTGCTAATACACCTGGAAGCAACACCTATTGTACTGACAGTATAATAACATACTATCCCACAATAATGATGCCAAAAAGCAATTACTCTAGAAAAAGTTAAATCACCTAGGCATGTTGCTTTTATTACTTATAAAGTTTTCCAGAAATAACACATCTGAATATCATTCTATTGGTGATGACAATTGAACAATACTCACAAAACGTAACGGTTCTTCTTCAGTAACTAATAATTATCAAAGATTATAATTGTCCAATATTGAGAAGTGTAGAACAAAATACAATTATATTGTTGAGATAGGCAAGAGAAATACATTTGACAACATTGCTCCAATATTACTAGTAAGCCAAGTATAGTGTTATATGTACTAGACTTTTCACTGATAGAAAGAAAAATGAATCCACTCAAAGAAAGTCTAATATTTGCTGTCAGTAAGGCCAAATTTAGGCATTTGACCACAACAATGTACAGTATCTCTTATCAGATTAAACTCTTGTGTAAAACCATAAAACTGGATAAATTAGAGGAAGAAACTTTTTTCACATGTTGGAAAGCAAGCAGTGCATGACTTGATGCCTGACAGAACACAATGGAACAGCATCCTCACAGTGCTGAAAGAGAAATCTGTCAGACTATAATTCATTGCCAGGTGAAAATGTTTGTTAAAAATAAAGACAAAATAAAGGCAACTGAAAATAAATTAAAACTCAGAGAATTTGACAGAAATAGTTATGGACTACAAGAAATATTAAAAGCTATCCTTCAAGCAAAGGTAAGATGACACCCAGTGGAAACTCAAAACCACTAGAAAGAAAACAATATTCTGGAAATAGTAAATATGTAGATAAATATTTTAAAAATTATTTTATTTTTTTCTTATTTCTTTAAAAGATAATTGAAAGTTGAAAGCAAAGATAATCACAGGATATTTAAGAGTTTGTATATAAACAGAGGTATAAGCAGCAAAAGCACAAAAAATATAACAAGACTAAATGGATTTATATTGTGGTATTATTCTTATAAACTAAATTGTATAATACTAATTCAAGAGATATTGTGTGAGATTAGTATATATCACTAAAGGAAAACCTATACCTAAAAAGCCAGTAGATATTTTAAAACTACTCAATTCCAATGTGGAAAGAAAAGAGAGAAAAAAGGGACTCAAATCAGATGAGGTAAAGAGAAAGCATCTATTAAAATGGCAGACTTGAAACTGACTGCAACTGGATTATATGTAAACAGATATTGTCCAATTGGATTAAAAAAACCAAGATGCAGCTATTTATTATTTTCAAAAGATACATTATAAATATTAAAGAAGAGGCAAATATTTCATAGCAGAATACAGAAAGAGAAGCCACAAAGTTTTATCAAATTGTATCTCCTCAAAAGAAAGAGATATCATTAAGAATATGAATAGGAAAAGCATAGACCATGTAGTATTCACAATACGTATATTTGATAAGAACTTGTACTTTTCATATGTAAAGAACTCCTACAACTCAACAATAAAGTTAAAAGATTAACTCAGTTAAAAATAGGCAAGATCTTCAAAGAGACAGTTTGTAAAAGAAGAAATCGTCAATAAAGACAGGAAACCATACTCAAGATCATTAGTCATGAGAGAAATGCAAATTAATACATCAGTGTGATACCATTAGGTCCAGAGTCTGGCTCCTGGTTAAAAACCCATGTGTGATTTTCCAGGTCTGAGCATAGGCAGTTACAAAGGCTTTATCTGGCAGGCCTCAGGGGGAAAGCTGCCTTCCCCATATCAGACTTGGTGTACAGCCCATGCATCACAGTCTATGAAGGGAGAAGCAGGCAAGGACTCAAACCCCTCCGGTAAGTCATGCTCTTCATATATTTGCATTCCTAGCACTGGTACCCTCATTCCTACACCTCTTTATCTAACGTCTTGGGCAGAGGTCTTCCTCAGGTACATCTGCTGAGACCTACTTATGGAGGGGGGTGGGGGGGACAGCAGGGAGACCAGGGGAAACTGAGAAGACACTTCTCTCCGTTCTGACTCAGAACCCAGTGTTTTCCACTCCTAGCCCTTCCCATTTGTCCTCCTCACCCCTCCTCCTCAGGGTCCATAAAACTACCAGAGCCTTTTGTTCTGGCTCCCTCAAAAGTGAGAAAATCTCCACATCTATGCTGAGCTGTGGGACCCTCAGGTGGTGGGCAGTTTCAGGTAGGGAAATGTAACAGGGAGAGTCAGGGTGCTTTCTCTGGTTTTAGCCTCTTGCTAAAAACACCATCACAGTGAGTAAAGGCGTAATTCTTTTGGCTTATTGCTTTTATGGGCTACTCCAGCACCTAAGAACTCATCTCTCACCTCTCTCTCTCTCTCTCTCTCTCTCAGCCTAGCTGAGGTCCTGAGCTCCTGAGCTCTACATACATAGTAGAAAGGCAAAAATGACATTTAACAACAACATCAAAACCTGGTGAGGATTGGTAGCAATAAGAACTTTTATATGCTGCTGGTGGATTGCAAAATGGTATCACCAGTTTAGAAAATGGTTTGCAAGTCTTTTATAATGTTAAACGTTTACCTACACTCTATCTAACAATTACATATCTAAGTATTTGCACAAGAGAAATGAAAATACAAGCTAATAAAAAGACTTGTACAAAAAGTTTCATAGAAGCCTAAAACTTGAAAAAAGAAAAGCTCAGATTTTCATTAATTGGAGGATGTATGAAAAAACTGTGGTATAATATATGTAATGGAATACTGTTTAGCATTAAAAAAAAATAGACCAATACATACAACTTGAAAGAATCTCTTTAAAAATTATGCTGAGAGAAAAAATCCAGACACCAAAGAATACATGATATAACATTTCATTGATGTACAGTTCTTGATCTGGCAAACATAATCTTTGGTGAGTGAAAAAAGAACATTATTTGCCTACGGTGAGTGAGGTTCACATTGACAGGAAAGGCACAGAAAGGACTCCTTTGGATGATGGAATATTATGCGTCTTGATACGTTCCTGTGAATATATAAGGTCTGTGCAATTTAGTCTACATAAATTGGATCTCAAAAAATAAATGTGTCTGTCACTCACATTCCTTCATCTATGAAACTTTATAGACCCTGCATCTAAAAGATTCAAAGTAATATCTAAATATTTTATTTTCATTGTAAAGAATAACAATCTCCAAAAATTATATTAGTTCTCTGGGAACTTCATAACTATTTGGCAGTCTATTTAACTTTACATATCAAATACATTCTTAAGATAAATTTATCTTAAAGATACATTTCTCCATAGAAATAATTTAGGGAATGAAAATTTCATTTAACTGCCAATTATAAAGGAACACTAGAGTATAAGGATTTTTGAGATGACCTTGACTAAGCTTTTAGCTTTCCTATTTTCAACTGCTATCTTATAATATTTGGAGTATGCACCCCAAATTTTGTATTCCTTCATTGGTAAAACTTTAAGAACTGGTTTTGACTAGTCAGGTCCCAATAGATATGAACTGTTATAAGCATCAATGTTAGAAATATAGTCAATTAAGAACTGGGATTAAAACTAACTAAAAAGCTGTAGTGATGCAAATTTCCCAATGACTGATTCATACTTCATTCAACAAAAGCAGAATAAAAATTTAAAGACAGGAATAAAGTAATTGTTCAGCTACCAGATCACATCAGCATTTTGATTATTCAGGGAGAACTTTTACTTGACTGCAAATTGGTCTTCTTTACTTCCGAAGTATGAACAATCACTATCACATATATCTACATGTTTAATCCTTGACATCTGCATTTTGTATTTGAGCTGTGTATGCCTGTGAGTGTGTGTGTGTCTAAGGACGGACTTTGGCACATTAATTTAGCTAGTTGAAAACTTTATTCATTTCTATTTCTATTGTACTAACAGACAAATTGGTTGCAGCTGGTCACAATTGCTTTTGAAAAGGATTCAATAACATACTGTTTCAAATACAAATGTATATAGTTGAGCAATGATTAAACAACTGTACCACTCTATCCATTCATAAAGTATTTACTGTGAGCATCAAGCAAAGAGAAATACGCATATACTAAAATTCTGAGTTTTATCTATACTGTTTATTAGATAGGTAGGTAAATTTGTGTGGCATCTGTAAATGAATGAATGTCAATACTTTTTCAAAACTTCATGCTGATAATGTATATATAACTTTGGTAAAAAAAATATACATAACCTTTCCTATTTTCATTGAAACTGAAACTCTCAAAAAACCCCCAAAACCCCACAGGCTTATTTGGCAGAAGTTGACAAGCTGAATCTACAATTTTTCTCAAAGGGTGAAGAAACTAGGATAGATAGAACAATTTTGAAAAAGAAGAAAGTTTAAGAACTCACACTAGTTTATTTCAATGTCACTATAAAGCTACTAATCAAGACAGGTTAATATTGGTGAAGCATAGATATGTAAATCAGTGGAACAAAATATAAATTTCAGGAGTACTCCCAACAATGATGAATTGACTTTTTCTAATTAATAAACTTTACTTTTGGAACAGTTTAGATTTATAGAAAAAGTAACCAGATAGTACAGAGAATTCTGATATGCTCTCCATCTTCCTCACGCCACATAGTTTTCCCTATCATTAATATCTTGTAATAGTATGGTACATTTGTTATAACTGAAGAACCAATAATGATACATTAGTATTAACTAAAGTTCATGATTTTCATAAATGCTCACTCTAAAGTCTTGCTATGAGGTTGGTGTTATCCTAAAAACAAAAGCAGAGAAAAACAATAGATGTAACAAAACTACAATTACAGACCAATATCCCTTAGGAATATAGACACACAAAAATAACAAAATTGAAAAAACCAATAAACAAAAACAAAAAATTTCATCAAAATACTACCAAAACAGATCCAGCAATGTATAAATGAATTGAACACCATGACCAAAAGAGCTTCAAGTATATAAAAGTTTCAAGATTGGTTCAACCTAAGAAAATTGATCAATGTAATATACCATATTAATAGAATGAAGGAAAAAAACAACAAATGATCATCTCAATTTGATGGAAATAAAAAGTATTTGACAAAATCCAACACATTTTCATGATAAACTAAAACTAAAGCCAGGAATAGAAGGGAACTTTTCAACCTGACAAAAACATTTATGAAAAATCCATAGCTAACATCATATTTAATGATGAAAGACTTAAGGATTTCCTCCTAACATCAAGAACAAGACAAGTATGCCCATTCTTACCACTTCTACTCAACATTGTACTGAAGGCTCTAGCCAGGGAAATTAGCCAGAAAAAAAAGAAATAAACGGCACCTGATAGGACAGAAGAAATTAAAACACTCTATTCAAAGATGGCGTGAGCTTGTATGTAGTAAATCCTAAGTAATCCACGGGAAAAAACTATTTGATAAAAGAATTTAACAAGGCTGCAGGATACAAGATCAAGATACAAAAATCAACTGTATTTCTTACATTGGCAATAAACAATCAAAATTGAAATTAAGAAAACAGTTCCATTTACAATAGAATCAAAAACAATAAAATCCTCAGAAATAAATTTAATAAAAGAAATCCAAGGTTTATACATTGAAAACTATAAAACATTGTTCAAAGAAACGAAAGAAGACCTAAGTCAATGGAAAAACATCCTGTATTCATGGACCTGAAGACTTAGTTTTGTTAAGATGTCAATAATCCCCAAATTTATCTACAGATTCAACACAATCCATATCAAAATCCAAGCTTCCTTTTTTGCTGAAATTGACAAACTGTTCCTAAAATTCGTATGGAATTTTTGGGACCACTGAGAAGCCAAAGCAAGTTTGAAAAAGAACAAAGTTATAGAATTCACATTTCCTGATTTTAAAACATTACTACAAACACACAATAATCAATAGGATGTGGTATTTTTATATAGATAGACATATAGATTAATGGAATGTAATTGAGATTTCAGATGTAGACCCTTACATTTATAGTCAACTGATTTTTAACAACAGTATAAAGACAATTCAAGGGAAAGCAGAGAATATTTAATAAATGTCTGTGCAAACCAGATCTCCACATACAAAAAGAATGGATTTGGACCCATACCTCACAGCATTTACCAAAAATATATCAAACAGATCAAAGACATAAATGTGAGATCTAAAACTATACAATTTGTAGAAAATGTAAATGCAGATCTTTGTGACCTTGAGTTAGGCAATGATTTCATAGATATGAAACCAAAAGCAGAACAACAAAAGAACAAAATAGATAAATTGGACCACATCAAAAAAATTTTTAACATGTGCTTTAAATTATACTCTCAAGAAAGTATAAAGTTAACCCACAAAAATGAAAGAAAATATATGCCAGTCATATATCTGATAAGGGATTTGTATCAAGAGTATATAAAGTACTCTTAAAACAAAACAATAAAAAGATAATATACAAAGGATTTGAATAGACAGTTCTCCAAAGAAGATAAACAACAGGCACATGAAAAGTTACTCAATATCTTTAGTTATAAGGGCAATGTAAATTAAAACCACAACAAGCACCATTTTACACCTACTACTATAGCTCTAATCAAAAGGTCAGAAATAACAAATGTTTGCTAAAATATGAAGAAATCAGAACCCTCATATATGCTGGTGGGAATTTTAAATGCAACAGCCACTTTTGAACAGTTTGATAGGTCCTAAAAAAATTTATGCATAGGGTTGCTAAATGACCTAACAATTCCACACCTAGGTATACACCCAAGAGAATTGAAAACATATAGCCACACAAAAACATGTACACAAATGTTCATAACAGCTTTATTAATAATAGCCAAAAGCTGGAAGCTATCCAAATATTCATCTCTTGATGAATATATAAACACAATGTGGTATATTGATGCAATGGAATATTATCCAGTCCTGAAAAGGAATGAAGTACTTATACAAACTACAATATGGATGATATTCTTACACCGATACATACAGATAAATATATATATATATATATATATATACATATATATATCTAGGTCTATATAGTTATTTAGATATATGGATATAAATGTACACTTGGTCATAAAGTAAAATATCTTTTTCATTGTGGGGTCAAAATAAAAAACATTTGAAAATCATTGTTATATCCTGGCTGGTACAAAAAACAAAACACAAAAAAGGAATAATATTCATGGCATGTGAAAATTATAAGAAATTCAAGTTTTAGATTCCATAAATAAAGTTTTGTTGGAACGCAATAAGGCTCCTTTATTTACATACTGTCTATGGCAGTTTTTGCATTACAGTGGCTAAGTTGCGTTATTGTAACAGAGAATGCACAGCCTGTAAAACCTAATATTCACTATCTGTTCTTTTATAGAAAAAAATAATTTTTAAACCATGGATTAGACAGTAAGTACTTGGCAGGAAAATGAAGGAAAAGGTAGAATAATACTTTGGGGAGTATCTATAAGTATATGTGGATTTTAAAAATAATCAGATAAATTTAATTGTGAGACTTGAAACAACAGAAGACAGCAAATTTTAAAAAGAAGAATTCAGTTATTATTACACAAGTTCTTGGAATGTTAATGGTTAATTTTAAAATAATAAACACAAAAGGATAAATTTACAGTTTGTGTAAATATATAGATTTCTTGAGCAACTACTGTATTCCGAAAATTGTACTGAGAGAAATGAATAGGATCTATGCCTCAAGACTTATTTAATATGGTTGAAGAGTCAGTACTTGTCATTCACTATTACTCATAATTTGTAAATTTTGATAATTCCCAGGGACTGCAATCACATGTACTGGTATTTGAGGTATGGAGTTACTTCCCCTTAAAACCAATAATCCCACTGAATTTCAGATTCACTTTACTATGTCGTTCTATACAAATGACTAATTTCTAATTATATGAAATAAAAATTATGGACAGAAGCCTATGAGTAGGAGTTATACACCCATATTCCCAGTAAGACTCATTCCCTGATCCAGGGGCCAAAGGAAGCTAAGTATTTTGAATAATATCGATTATGGTTCCCAATTTCTCAGTGACCCCTTCCTTCTCATGCTGTTGACTAACTGCTAGCTCTTTTGAAAGTCAGGATAGTTGTGGTCTCAGCAGGAAACATTTATTCCAAATCTTCTTCTCTGGTTCTGCCTTTCCAGGTTGGATGGAGACAGAGAAAAAGAGAAAGAATCCAGGAATCCAGACGATCTGCAGAGAACACTGTATTCTGTGCACATGCACAGGAGGTACATGGTGGCATAAGCCCTGGACTGGGAGGCAGGAAAATCTGCGTTCAGCTCCCTGATCATCATCTAACTAGTTGTGTAAGTTCCTGCACATTTAATTTCTCAGGACTTTAGTTTCCTACTGTAAAATGAGATTATGGTAAATGGTCTATATTTTTTAGCTTTAAATTTATTTTTGAGTTGACCGTAAAAATATAACCGTTATGTTTTAACACACTTCATAAACAGATTCAAAGAATGTAACTTATCAACACCATAGTATACGGCATATGTGATAATGTTACACGGAGAAGTTTCTGCACATTGTCAGCTTATAATTCCAAAATAGTATTAAATGAATTGTGAAGCACTGGTGGAAGTTTTATAAGTATAAATAAAAGAGCTTTTATAAACAAATGAATGCATTGTGACAGGCTTGAAAGATAGGTTAACATAGGTCAAAATAACTAATCTGAAAGATTAAGTTTACTATCTTTAGACAGTGATCATATTAGATGAATTTAGTTAGGGTTTTTTCTATTATCATCCATAGGAATATAAACTTTACTGTAATTTCTTGGTTCTAATTAAAATGGAGTACAATCATCCAAAATCCAAAGCTACATTTAATCATCTGAGCTATTCTTATTGTTTAAGGCATTCTGAGGTTCTGAGATCCTTGATAATAAACTTCTTAGGAATAAAAGGAGAAATATTAGCTTCTACATTTTAGAAAATTTGCTTCATATTAGGCTATAGGAAAATTACTGGTATACATAATTTTCCCTCCATTGAACTGCAACCTTAGGTCATAAATGCATGTTTTATTAATAGTATTAATATTGACTAGATAAGTCTATATAATTAATTTGCATGCTTAACTATTCCCTCCCATCTTTCTCCAAATTTTGCATTTTCCCCCCCTTATGTACTACTTTGAAATCTTCATTAATCTTCATGATTTTTTCTTTTCTATAATCTTTGGTTGAAGATTTTGGTTCTTAATCTTTAAGAACTGTACCATGATATCTAAATTGTCCATCTATTCTACATCATCTTATATTTTTTTCTCATGTACCTTGTTTTTAAATCCTTTTATTGCTTGCTACATATTTGACCTAGAATATAGCTTAAGTAAGTACCAACCTCTCTAACTACTAAGACATTTACTGCTTTTATTTGAAAATATATAAGAAATTTCTCTCTTCAAAACAGCACGTTCATTCAAATTTAAAACCATGGAAAATGCTAAATTTACACAAGTCCAATAAAGATGCAATGTTGTAAGTCCTATGAAAAATATGAATCTGATTTTGTAATGTCATTAAGGAAATACTATCACAAAAACAGCATCAGGTGTGGCTGCAAGGCCATTAAAAAAGTAATATGCCAGGAAACATTTTTAGTAGTTTCATTGTCTAAAGTTAAATTGAACACTTAGTCATCTTGTGCCAGTAATAGAATTGTTCAATTACTCAACTAGAAATACTTATATATATGTATACACACACATTGCATAGTTTACTGTTGTGCATTTTATTTTATGCTAATTATAGCTCAATAAAACTGATAAGAAAAAATATATGAAATTACTGGAAAACTAAATGAAATTAAAAATAATAATATACTAATTGTTAAAAAATCGCTGTGTAGTATAAACTTAGGAAGACTAATATCAGGTAGAAATTTCTTTTTTTAAAAAAATGGAATTTCAAAGACAAAGGAGTCTTCCACAAGACATTAAAGCAAATGAAAGATAGGATTATATCTATGAGAGGGTAGTGAGATTTACAGAGGATAATACAAATGTTTAATTAAACTTTTATTTTACCTAAAAAGAAGTGAACCCACATATTTACTAGGTACTCATTATTAGCAGTTGACAGAATCGAATAAAAATAGTGTTATAATTTCTGAACTCAGCATAATACAATGATTAAGAACAAGGTGTCTGAGGTCTGGTGACTTAGTTTTAAATATTTGCCCCAAATTCCCTAGCTCTGTGATTTTGGACAAATTATTTAATCTCTCTAAGCCTCAGGATTTTTATTTATAATATGGGAAAAACAGCAATACGTACTTTTGGGATTTGTGGTGAAGAGTCAAAGACAAAAAATACATAAACTACTTAGCACTGGGTTTGTTGAGAATAAAGGCTAACATATTTTTAATGGAAATAAGACACTGTGTTAGGTTGGGAAATGTTTACTAGCATAGTCTGTGTAGTAATATGATGAAACTGTATTTTTAAACATATTGCTTCACAACACTTCTCTATGCTAGGAAGCGATAAATGTAGCAGTGGGGAAAAGAAAAAGTAAGTAATTTCCCCATTAAGTAAAGTTCATATCAATGAAGAGGTAAATTTCAGTAGAAACTATAATATCTCTTGTGACATCAACTATGTGTGTTTTCAGTGGTATGATAGCCTCTTCCTTATGAATGATATCTAGGCCATGTTCCTTAAAATCCCTCTGTGCAGTAGCCCAGTCTGATAGAATGAAAAATGAATGTCAAACTGCCATGAAAAATAAGAGTAGTGAAGAAAATCTGAGCACTACATGCACTAGGTTTTGCTTAAAGGGCATATAGAAAATAATTTGACATAAATATTGATATGTGGAAAACATTGATATGTGGGGAACTGTATTAACACAAAGCATCAGACATAGGGCTGCTAGATTTAAACAATATTTTGCTTTAAAAATGAGAAAAAAAAAGGAAAATTCTGAAAAGGGAAAAAAAGCCAAAGCAGAAACTGATCATTTTGGAAAAGGTCAACAAAGGGTGCAAACAAGACCCATGGCAGACTCTGAAATTTCCCATATGGGAAAGCCATTCATATGTGCAGAAGTATCAACAGCTTTGAAGTTAAGTAAGAAGGATAATTATTGCTTTAACTAGATACATCTCCAAATGAAATCTAGGGTGAAATGGAGCTATTCCTTGCCATAAATTATAGGGACATAGTTCTCCTAGAACTCATGGTTCCTATGACTTATTTTCAGGTTGCTTCACAGAAACAGATTGTTGAATATACTTACTCATTAGCAGAGGTCTCAACAAGTCAATTCCACAAAATAATAAATACACAGAGAAAAAAATAAAAGAGTAAATTGAGTTTCCATTTTTAATGACATGCACATCCAACTTAGAAGATAGTTAACCATGCCCTAAAAATTCTGTGATTTCTTGATATCATTAATAAAGTCATACTCAAATAACATTTTCTCATTGAAATTGTTGTTAAACTGTCTTTTCTTTCATCATTACGTATACTTCAATGCCCATCAGGAACCCTGCTATCATCCACATTTTATAGTCATGGTGAACAGATTATATGGCAGTGGAAGATGATATACCATATACCAGCCTCCCTCTCCCTACTTTATTAATATATTGGAGACTAAGCTAGTTCTGACACATTAGCAGGCTCTCAGAACACATATAGGTTACTAGGTAGGTGAACATTAGATCTGGTGATTCTTCTGACATGTCAAAGCTTCTCTTTAAAGGCTTATTCATCTAAGTTTTCTCTCATAATCTATTTATAGGACTCAAAAGAGACTTTGATCAAAAGTGGTTGGATCATATCTTTAACAGTGTGAAAGTTAGATTTATTTTTTACATCTGCTAAACTGCTTTTTCATATACACTCCCCCAGTGACTTTCACAAGCATCACTCCAGTGCATATACCAGAGACTTCATGCTGCAAATACTGCTCCTTGTGCTTGAGGCAGAGATTGTACCACTAGGAGTCCTACTCAATCACTTGATAAGTATTAATATGTCAGCCATGAGAAGGCCTAAGACCCTTGCCATTAAATTCCAGGTTGTTTGTAAGGCACTATAGGGGGATGTATATCTTTTAAAGAATATGGGCAATATGTACATCATCTGAGTTAAATGAACACCATTTATACCCACGGATATTAGACATGTAGAGCCAGGAATATTAACAGAAGAGCTCTTATTAGATGTCAGAGTAACAATTGCCAAGTACCCCTGTAGTAGACCATTATGCCATAGTTTCCTGAAAATAGCCTCATGTCTTAGTTTCTTTCTTAGCTCTCCATTTTCCCCTTGTGAGCTATCTTCTATTTATTTGACACAGTTTATGTAATCTATCTCTACACTTGTTCTTGCTCTGTTGTCAGATATTAAGTGGCCTAAGCCACTTGACATCCTAGTTCACTACACCCAACTTGCGACTATCTTATTTACTTGGACTAGTTTGGAGTATTTACTTGATTATTTACTTGGATTATTTACTTTAGCCTGACACGATCAGTTCCATTCACCTTCACTTATTGCCAAGGTCCACTTTTTTTAATGTGGTTGATTTTTATCTATATTTCACAAGAAATGTTGTAGATTATAATTCATGGGGTAAAATGTGGAGTCTGAAAAGATCACGAAACACCATGGAGCATACCCAAAAGAGGAGAACAATTTTAGGTTTATACTGCTTCTGTGAAGGAACACTCTAGATCTTAATTGAGTTCACCCTAGGTCTTAATTACAAAGCCAGAGTTCCATTAAGAATGTCAGGGATACTGTTCACAAAAAAGGGGTAATGTATGTAGCACAGTCTGTCAATTTCACACTCTATCTCTTCGGCCTACACCTCAGGTAGTTTTCATAGAGGACTTAGACATACCAACAACTTCCTGCATCTCTGCTCTGGAGATATCTCTGGCCGCGGGAAGATGCTAGGCAGTCACACAAGGCAAGCTTAAAGTGCGTGCAAGATAATTCACTGGAGCTCCTGGAGTCCCAGGGGTTGTAGGTAATTTCTCCAACTTTTATTTGCAGGGCAAGGGGTTATATATAAGTTCTTCAATTCCCTGCCCCTCAGTAGTCAAATTCTGTGGCATGTTTTGCACAGTCTTTTAGCGGCCTCTGGTGATATTAATCCCAATTGCCAACAGGGGTAACTTGCTCATTAACTCATCTTCTATTGACTTTACTCCATTCATGTCTCACTTCCCTTCTTTCTCAAGTAGTTCCAGGGTTCAACTCACAAAGAGATTTCTTGTATCTAAATTCCTGTGTTAGTATCTATTTATGGAAGAACCCAAATTAAGATAAAACATAAGGATTTGTTCCCCAAATTGATCATATTTATAGTTCATGTAGTCTAAATTGTTACCTAGTACTAGGTACTTTATTATTTTGACCTCTGCCTCAAGAGGTTAGAAAAGTAGTTGGAATATACTTGTTTAAATTAATAAGATACCATGTATCTCATACTAATTATTTATATATATTTTGTTGAAAGACATTTAGTATTTCCTCTTAGCAGTTTAGAAATTAAATTAAGGTTGTACCAGATTATCTTCACCCCATTGGTCTATAATCAGATAACAAAAGGGATCTGATTGTCAGTCATACTCACACAATATCAGAGACTTTACCTGATGTTATGAGTTGAATTGTGTCCCCCCCCCCCAAAAAAAATATGTTGAAATCCTAACCTCTAGTACCTCAAAATGTAGAGACAGTGTCATTGCAAATGTAATTAATTGAGATTTGGTTATACCAGAGTAGGGAGGCCCTTAATCAAACATAATGAGTGTTCTTATAAAAGATGGCATGTGAAGACACACACAGAAAACGCCATGTAGTAATAAAGGAAGACAATAAAGCTACAAGCTAATGAATGCCAAGAACTGCCCACAAACCATAGGAAGCTAGGATGAGGCAAGGAATGATTCCCTTATGTCTCTACCAACACCTTGATTTTAGACATCTACCTTTGGAATATGTTTCTGTTGTTTTAAGCCATTCAATTTGTGGTACTTCGGCAGCCCTAGGAAATTAATATACTTACTATCAAGCTATATTTAAGAATTCAAGGATCCTAGTAATCACAAGGCACAGGCAAATAGAGATAAGTCCAGGTCAGGTACTGTAGCACTCCAGGTCTTTTCTTTCCATATCAGACACACTTTGACCAGATTAATATAGAAGTATCTAAGAAATATATGGAGCCACATTCATAATAGAGAAGGGAGCCCCTCAGTCATCTCCATTTTATACTTAAATATTTAAATAGCTAATGTGATTTTTCCAGGGATCCATGCCACATAAATTCATGGATTCCAAGTGTATTTACTTCAGGCACACTAGACAAACTAGGTAAACCCTGCTAAAACGATTCCACAGATAACAACTCTCCTATTGGCAAAACCATTAAACAGTTTGTCTGCAGATCTGTCATCAGCATGTTTACAAGGTTTGATAGAGCTTTTCCCCCCAGCAAAGGGATAGAGGAGATTCCTGACCTGCTGCTTAACCATTTTTCTTCCAACATAATAAAAGTATATTTATAATGTTTTAAACTTATTTTTAGCTCTCTGTAGATTTTCAAGATAAATTATTGGTTAATTAAAGGAAATTATAAGGAAGATAGTATCTGCTGTATTTCTGCTGTATTCAAACTTTTTTGTATTATTGTTTTTTAAATGCTTCATCTTTAGTCTTAGGGAAACATATGTTAGAAAGACATGATTTTACCACGCAGTCATGTAGTCTTGAACAAGTTACTTAAACTCAGCTTATACTTTCTAAACCTGAAATGAAAATAACTAGTCCACAATTAAATTTTAATTATTGGGTACCGTGAATCTCACTATAAATGCACCATATATTAGTCCCTTCTTTCTCACCTTGGTCTCATCTCAATAATTTCTAGCGTCTCCACTCTGTTGTTTTAAGGTATACTTGCTGGATTGTAGACAGTATTCTCAGTGTAGATACTTCACATTTTGGTATTGTGTGTTGTTTTGTTTTTAGGAATAAAGTTTCATAGTGCTTTAGATTTAAACTGAGAGTGAATTTCAATGTCTTCTTTGCATGCTATGTTTAAAAAAGTGGGAAAAAGCATTAAAATCTTCAAATATAGCTTTAAAATGTTGTTTGATTCATGTTTAAGTACATATTAGAAAGATGCAAAGCAATATAAATAGAAATTTAATCCTGGGGATAATAAAGAAGGGCTTTAATTATTATAACAGATGATATGAGATTTAGATAGGTTGATATATTTTATATATTTAAAGTGTGCCATTTATAGTTCTGGATCAGAAGAGTGGCATCATTTTTTAACAAAAGTTAACTCTTGGGTAAGTATCTAGCTGGGATATAATATATCTATTTCATATGTTTAATATAATTTTTTAGTTTAAATTAAATTTCAAGTCTGCATACCACAGCATATGTGTGAATACATAGTGTTCATATAACTGTGTGACTCACAGAATTTTCACAAACACATCAGAGCCAATTTAGTGGCTTTCTCCTGGGCTATAGTCCTCAGTTACACCCTGAATAGAATTTAAACTCTTATGCTGTGTGTCTTTCTTTAAGTCAACATACCTATCCAATAACTCTCCAGGGATAATCACTTCTGAATTCTAAGAGTAGAGATTAATTACAACACTTTTTGTACATTATAAATAAATAATTATTAATAAATACTCTTTTGTACCTGGCCTTTTAACTCAAGATTATGTTTGTGAGGCCCCATCCATATTTTTAAGTGTAGTCACTGTTCTATGTGGAATGTTTTGTTTGTTTATTTTTGCCATAGTCTTTTCATGCTTGACTCATTCTTATCATTCAGGTCTATCATGAAAAGATGTGATTTCAAAGGAGATGTTTTTAAATTCATCCTCCTCCTTCCATTTGACTACTTTACAGTACTTACTGTACTTACGGTTATTGGAAATCATTTTGTATACTTACTTTTTATAAATAATTTATTGAGGTATAATTAACAAAATAAATTTCACATATTTAAAGTATAATTTTGACATAGGTATACACCTATGAAAACGCCAAAACTCCTCCATGAAAACATCATCTTTGAGGGGAGATAGTGATAGAGAAGGAACATGCAGGGAAATTCCAAGATATGGATATTATTCTGTTTCTTCATCCAGTGTTGACTGCATACTTGCCTTTGTAGAGTTTCACTGAACTGAATACTGATGATTTGTGCACTTTTTTCTAGTGTATGTTATATTTCAATTTTCAAAAATTATGCTCTGATTTGTCTTCAATCCCTATGCTTTCTTTACTTGAATCTTAATGTCTATTTTTGTGCAGTTCTTTTCTATACAAAAGTATTTTTCACATATTTATGAATAAAGACTCAAATCTTCCAGGCATTATAACAGACTCATGGAACTGCATGTTTAACTAACTCAAGGGTTAGATTTTAATATAAACAGCAATCTACTGTTAACCTAACTTAAAGCTGCATGATCTTACGTAGGAGTATCAAGAGTTAAAAGATTTTTTCCTGATTTATAAACTGAAGATTTCAAGTGACTAAAATTCCCTTAAAAATAATTTAAATTTTAGACAGTTTTTCTTTAAAAGACATACTAATTAGATCTCTAAAAAAGAACTAAAATACTGGTTATATTTTTCTTGCAAAATTCCTTATGTCTCGTGAAGAAATACCTTATGTTTCAGCATCCACTGAGTTCATAAACACCTCCTGAATGTTTTCACACTATGTAATTGTGTTATGTGAGAAAAGCAGTCCTTTTCACCCTTAATTGTCTTCTAATGTATGCTTACCATATGGCAAGCTGCTGAGTATAACAAAACAGTGATGCTAATGCTCTTTTATTTTATAGAAATCTGACAGTAAATAAGTCAATAATAATCTTAGGCATTCTTTAAGTAGAAGGGGTGTCTCCTGTCACCTCTCCAGAAAGACTACCAAAATAACCCACTGACTGAATATAGATTTATTGCTTACTGCAGAAAGGCAGTGAACTATCTTGACAGTTTTAGGAGTACTTGGAACAGAAAGGTCAGGACAGGATATTTATAAGATTTGGGGAATCCAATTAAAGGGGGTCCTTTCAGTGAGAGGGTATACTTGAAATTGGGTCAAATTTGTAAAATAATAATTTATTAGTAAGGGACTCAGTTGGGATTGTCGAAGTGAGCCTTGATGAGCCCATCTGAGAAGTCGATGGCTGTGAGAAGAGAATTGTACTTCAGGAGAGCTAATGAAATATTCTATGCTTTGGGTGTCTGGATTTTCATGAAGTACTTAGAACAAACTTATCTGTAAATTAACCTTCTTGGGTAAGAGTTTCCTGGAAGAGCAAAATAATGTTAATGCAGACTGTTGGACAGTAATGTTAAAACAGACACTCAGCTTTCATTTCTCAAGGATTTTAAAGAAATTTATACTGAGAAATAGCTTCACCAATTATTAAAAATGCTCAAACTTACCACTAGTAATATGGTATAGTCCTTCCTAGAAATGCCACATGTTTGAGATGCTGAGAACTATATAAAATAGTAACTTAGTCAATAATATGAAAAAATCAAATAATTTAATAGTTAAAAGCATAAAAGCAGTACTAAGTACATGTAATGAAAAAGCACAAAATAATTTTACCAAAGTGTTCCTTGTAATGATTTTCATCATTTTCTCTTTCCAACATTTTATAAATTTTGTGATATTAATTATTTTAAAATATAGATCTTGTCTTCAGAAGGTTGTTTCCCATATTTACTTTTGTCTATGTATTTCTCCAGTTTATCATCTTTAGAGGTATCCATTTTTTTCATATTTATTTTACTTAAAATAGCAATGCATCTTACAAGTTAAGGTATTTAAAAATTACTATCAATCTGGCAGCACATGTAAAAAACCTATTTTCATTATCAGACTCAGTGGTGTTAAATTTGTTGAAATATTGGTATGTAGGTATATTTTAACATTAAATATTCAGGAATTCATTAAGTAATATCATGGATAAAATTTGAGGTTATCAGTCAGTGTTTATGGAACGAGTAATTTCAAATGCAAATTGATAATTATAGCTCAAGTAGCACAAAATACATTTTTAAACTAAAAATTATTTTAAGAAGTTAACATCAATATTTTTATTCCAAATATTATATGGTTTCTGAATTATGAGTTTGAGTTTCTTAAGTTAATCCATCAATTCTAGAAAAAAATATCCATTATTGGATCCTTTTTCGATTGACCTTGGCCTTAAATTATGTGCTTAAAGAGATTTCAGCATTTAAATGCTCATTGTAAATTAGATTACTGAAGCACAACATAGTGTCTTATTTCTGAGCAATTATTTTTTCCAAGTTTTCTACAGGAAAATTATTATTAGCACATTCTATTTTCCAAATAATTTGTCCTTCAAATTTACTGAGTTTAAGTACTTTCTTTATTAGTTTGCTTAATCATTTCATTCATCTTACAATCTAAGTGGAAGATACTTTAAACCAAAGGACTTAACTATATCTATTTGAGGAGAGATGACGGCTAGCTCAGTTCTCTTGGGTGTGAGCTCTGCATCAATCTTAGAGATTATTCCCTCTAATATTCACTTGAAATGGCTTTTACAGATAAGCAAATACCAGTAAAGAAATTCCAGGAATTCATTAGTTTGGTCTTCATGAAATAAATACATTATGTTTTAGACTTCAAATACTCATGCTTAAGTATAAAAATGAGTTTTTATCACCTCCTATCAGATGAAGACACATTTTTCCTTTTATTAATATGAGCAGTTGAGCTTTGACTCTAATATGTCTATTTTAGGATGTATACACAGCAGATAGTCTCAGCATATCTGTTCTATATTTATGTCTCTTCAAAGTTATCCAAATATTGTCACAGTGTATTTAACTCAAACAAATAGACATTTAAAATAAAATTGAATAGTAATTTTATAAATATTATGCTTAAATAATTTACAAAGCCTTAACTAATACAAAATTTTTTTAAATCAAGTTTTAGGCTTTAACTTGTCTAAATTCTGTTCTGTTTCTCTCCTCTGATTATGATTATAGAACATAAATTCTGTGGAGGGTATATAAAGCGTATAACTTATATGAAAGTTTTGTAAAAGGTTATTAAAAAAAACTCAGATAACAGAAATACAGTACTGCTGGACAAAGAGAATCAATCATACTGGTGATACAGAAATTGGCAGTTATCACAAAAATGTTAGGACTAGTGATATTTGAATTTTAAGGCATTTCATTCAAACCTATCCTCTTAAGATTATTGAGGGACAACTGCAGCAGTTTTCAAATGGCTTTTCCCCCTACAGCCTGTTTTATATACTATCTTCTGAAACAGTGCTCATTATACCACTGACTATTGTAGATGCTGAGTAGTTTTCTAGTGACTGGAAACCTAAGTACAAAGAACCAGTAAGGAAAAAGTATATAGCAACAGCTTACTTTTCCAGACACATTTCTTCAATTTCCTTGAACCCAGTTCTTCTCCTCTGCATTATTCAAAGTCCACAAACATACCCATCAATTCTCAGACTTGCTGCTTTCCTTCAGCACACAGTAATTTACATAAAATCCTACACTGGCCAACTGAAACCCATTTTGCCTTCACTTGCCATCTTACATGGCTTCTTCTATGCATGCATGCATTCCTTTATCACACAAATGCTTACTGAGTACCAGCTATGTATCAGGCACCATAACCATCCTAAGTGGTTAGGATTTAGATGCATCAGTGAGCAAAATTGCCAAAGATACCTGGATTTGAACAGCTGATATTCAGGCTAGAGTAAACAGAGAAGAAACAACAGGTATGATAAACAAGTAAATCATAATTATTAAGAAGGTAAAAAAATTCTATGGAAATTCCCTGGCAGTCCAGTGGTTAGTACTTGGCACTCTCACTGATGGGGCCCTGGGTTCAATCTCTGGTCAGGGACTTGTTGAATACCTCTGAATTAGCTGTTGATTTTTAAAGAAAAAATCACCCACAAGCCACACAACGCAGCCAAAAAAAAACACACTATGGATTTATATATATATAAGGGAAAAGGATAAGTAGGAGAAGGAGTGCTGAGGGAGGGAGGAAGCAGATGGAATTATTAAATCTGGATGTTCAACGCAGGTCACTGAAAATGAGACATTTGAATAAAATACAGAAGAAAATAAGGATGTTAGCCACAGGAAGAGCTGGGACCGTATCCATGAGGAGGGAGCTTGCCTGGAATGCAAGAAAAGGCATATAGGCCAGTGAATCTGGGGTTGAGTTAGCTTACCAGGGTACTAAAAGAAAAAGCCAGAGGGGTAGGAGTGCAAATCTACAGACCAATGAGTGAAATGGGGACAAATGCACTTTATCAAAGATTTATCAAAGGAATGAAGTTATCTGAGTTATATATTTAAGGGATCATGTAGGCTTCTATGTAATTCTTTGGGGAAAGGAAGGCAGGTAGAAGCAGTAAGGTATGAGGAGCTAGGAAGTTACTGACATAATCAAGAAGTCCCATTACCCCCACAAGAAGAGAGATATTTTGGATATAATGGGGAAGATGAAGAATAGTGGTACTGTAAATGTTTGGACAATAAAGCCAAGAAGATTTCTTCTATGAAATTTTCCCAAATTCTATAGATACACACTTCTGTAACACTTGTTTCATATTGCATTATAAAATATATCCCAGCTCTTATTTTTCTAAATATTTTTGTCACAAGTTTGTGTCTTACAAGGGCAAGAAATATCTAATGACTTGTTGAATACCTCTGAATTTGCTTAATATTTTGAAGAAAATATTACCATAGAATATTTTTAGAGCAATTGAAATTAATACTATGTAAACATTTCTGAAACACAATGTTTTCAAAAGTATGTGCATACATAGAAACATATATGTATATAAATATATACATACACATGTACATATACATGTTGGGGAAATGTATGTATATATATACATATACACAGATATGTATATACAGATATATATATATATATATACACACACACACACACATACATATATACATGTATACGTGTGTATATATATATATACATATACATATTGTTGGGACATATAATTTTTAAAAAATCTCTTCCCAACCTAGAAAACTTCTTCCATATACGTAGAAGAGAAAGAAAACAATTTTACTGTTGAATAAGAATTAAATCAGAATGTGATGTACATCACAGGTAATCCACTAAGAGATTTTAGAGACAATTTTTATATAGCCAAATGGCCAACCATCACATATATGTTCTCAAGATAAATAATAAATAGTCCTCAAGTAAAAGGATTTAACAGCACTATAGGTCACACATAATTCATCTGGTAATTGGAATGACCATCTGTGTTAGGAAATTGGTTTTATCTAAAGGAAAAATAAATTTCTCATATCTTTATGACACTAATGTCATACCTAAGTAGTTTTGCAACTTGGAGAGAGGCATCTACCCAAATTAGGCTCCTTCCTTCTCACAGAAACTTGGAGATAGTGGGGCTAGCTTCCTTGAAGATTACACTTCAAACAGATGGCTCCCAGGTCCTTGAGAAGGCATTCCTGGATCTTAAAACTGGCAATAAGCTTAATTAGCTTTTACAAGATTTATATATATTTCAAAGAGACAGTGAAGAGTTTACACATTTTCTAAAGTAAATGAGCTCAGAAAAAGGAGGGGAGAAGTCTCTTATTTATAACACGAGAATTAAGCATTTCATTTTTATTTGTATTTGCTCTTGTGGCACACACACAAGCACACACAAACACATAGACCAAAACATAACATTGTGTTACACTAGCTCCTTCAAGAAACAGACACCAAGATAAGATTAAGTGTGCAAAAATTTATTAGAAAAAATGAATGTGAGAAAAAAAGGAAGGAGCTTGGAGAGCCATGATTCTGAGATGCAAGTCTGATCTCAAATGCAGGAGTGAGTGAAAGATGGAAGAAAATTTGGGTGCAAGCATCTTAGACTGATCTCAAGTGCTAAAGAATTGTCATGGAATCTTGGAGTCAAAGTCATTTATGAGGTCACAGGATTTCCTCGGACAGGCCTACCATAATATTCCTACCATGCTCAGGCACTGGCTTGGAATAGCTCATCAGAAATCTAGTTGAGGCACAAACATGGTAATGGATTTCAGAATGCAATAGCTTGGAACGTTGCTCAATGATGTTTGCTGTGGTCAGAGATCTGAGAGGCATATTCTCATGGCCACAGCATTCATATATTCATTTTTCATACCATTTTGGAAAATCCTTTGAACATTTATATATTTTTTAGGCTTGGGAATCTGGATTCCATGATAGAGGTTATTCTCATTGCCAGACTTTTTAATCTGATTAGTCCAAAAAATGATAGTTGAAAGAATACTTGTGCCCTGAAGATATTTAGTTTATCGTTTATATATGTTATATGTCTACTGAGAAGAGTTACTTGAAAGTCACGATTTATTTATTTATTTATAAAATAAACTTATTTATTTATTTATTTTTGGCTGCGTTGGGTCTTCCTTGCTGCGCACGGGCTTTCTCTAGTTGCGGCGAGTGGGGGCTACTCTTCCTTGCGGTGCGCAGGCTTCTTATTGTGCTGGCTTCTCTTGTTGTGGAGCACAGCCTCTAGGCACGTGGGCTTCAGTAGTTGTGGCACGCAGGCTCAGTAGTTGTGGCTTCAGGCTAAGAGTGCAGACTTAGTAGTTGTGGCATACAGGCTTAGCTGGTCCACAGCATGTGGGATCTTCGTGGACCAGGGCTCGAACCCGTGTCCCCTGCTTTGACAGGCAGATTCTTAACCACTGTGTCACCAGGGAAGTCTGGAAAGTCACTATTTAGAGTCAAGGAAAGTATCTGCTTTATTGGATGCTGTTGCAGAACAACAGTTTTCTTGATTATCATTTTTTATTCACATTCTTTTTTGCCCAAAACCATCACTTTAACTTTGTTCTACCTGGAAACATAAAGTAAATCTTGAATCTCTTGACAATTACAAAATCCAAAAATCTTTTAAAACTGAATGTATTTGTCAGATTAATGCAAAAATCTTTGGATGGCAAAACCTGACGTGTATTTAATGTGAACCTATTTAGTGTTTTTGTTTATGTCACTTGTCGATATTAATGTTTTGCTACACAAATAGTAACGTGTTTGTGTTAACTTTGCAAATTGTCAACTTGGCTTGACTGACCTATGTTTCCCAGAATTCCCACCAGTGGTTAGGACTCGGCCCTTTCACTGTGTGGGCCCAGGTTTGATCCTTGGTTGGGGAACTAAGATCCCTCATGCTGTGCAGTGCAGCCAAATTAGAAAAAAAAAAAAAAAAAAGAAGAAGAAGAGCAGTTTAAAAGAAAAAAATGGATGAGCCACCAAAGGTGTTTCTCCACAGGATTTGAAGGGCAGAAGTGAAGCAGCAGCCGTTTTGTTTTTGTACTCAAGAGGTCAGGACAGAGACTATTTGTTGACTTTCCTCATTGGCCTGTGGCAGCTGCCTGGCCTGAAATTAAATCCACTTTTCCCAGAATCCTCCTTTCGTTTCTCTACTTCTGGGTCATATGTGCATTTATCTATATGATAAAAGATATCAGCTTCTTCTCTAAGATACTCTCTTCATCAAGGATGAAGGCCGTGTGAACTGACTTTGGTTCCAGTCTATTCTCATGGGTTCTTCTTCCGTTTGTGGGTTCCAGCTTATCCTGGCTTTCACTCACGTTACATTCATTTTTAATTCCTAACTGCCTGCCTTGTGAACTTTAAGCACATATAAAATAGGAAAGTATCACACTGTTGAAACAGCTCACAGAATTGTGTGAGGTCAAATCTCTGAAACAAATTCCTGCAAATATGTATGCATTTAAGTAGCAACACAAGTGATTCTATTTCTCTGATTGAACACTGACCAGTACAGAATTTGGTATCAAGAGTGGTTCCAAAGAAACATAATCTTAATTCATTCTATGTTACCTGTAATTGGGTCTCTGATCTTATTAGATTTAAATATATTAATACCTATGTTTTCAATTTTAATTGAATTGAATTTTATTTTTTTCCCCTCTGGTTGTGTAGATTTTTAAAAAAATTTTATTGTCGTATAGTTGATTTAATGTTGTGTTA
This sequence comes from Balaenoptera borealis, assembly GCF_965194805.1. Taxonomy (NCBI): domain Eukaryota; kingdom Metazoa; phylum Chordata; class Mammalia; order Artiodactyla; family Balaenopteridae; genus Balaenoptera; species Balaenoptera borealis. The sequence goes on along the minus strand of NC_138863.1, from coordinate 48,783,840 downwards.
GTTTCTGCTGCACAGCAAAGTGAATCAGTTATACACATACATATATCCACTCTTTTTTAGATTCTTTTCTCATATAGGTCATTACAGAATATTGAGAAGAGTTCCCTGTGCTATATAGAAGGTCCTTATTAGTTATCTATTTTATATATAGTAGTGTGTATATGTCAGTTTTAATTTCAGAAGGGACATTTATAGTCCACAATATGCAGAGGCAAAACAGTTCTGTAAATTATCATTTGTAGATATTGTGAAAATAAATAAAGGTAAACCTCATTTAAAATGGAGTCAGGAAGCCCCTGAAGGGAGAGCTCTCATGCACATACCACTCATTGCAGCCTGCATAACCAGTAGGAAGAAGGAAAATAAGACTTTAACAAGGTCTGTTCGTATAGAATTCTCTGTATAAAGTTTTCTCAGTCTCAACTTCTTAACTTTGATGATAAGAATGTTACTTTTCTTCTGGTACAAGGGAGAACATTTTTCACAAGGGAATTTAATCTCCCGCTTTTAAGAAAAAGAAGGAAATGCCCCAGCAGCATTTCCTGCCCCAGCAGAAACGCACTAACCACCACTTGCAGCCAATAAGAAACTGCTGCAATCTTGAACTCTTGTTCTTCTTCAATGAAATTTCATTCAAAACAACCCTCCCCAATTTCCTTCCAAAACCTAATAAAAGTAGACCTTCCCTCTGTTTCTTCAGATTTACCTGACTCACCAGCTTGCCTGTCTTGAATTGCAATTCTCTGCTATTTCTGAATAAATCCATTTTGCTGGTAAAATAATGGGCTACTTTATTTCTGTGGTTGATATTATTTGGTAATCAAAAGTGAGAGCCAAAGAAGACACCAACAACTCCTAGGCACGTGAGCAAACAAATGCTAGTAACCACAAAGCTCATTGAGCTCAGTGCTTTCTCCCTAATCCTGGAGTTTGAGGGTCTCTCCTGGATCTGAGCTCCAGTCTCTTTGCATTTTGAGCTCGCCAGCTTTATTTGGGATCTGTTTTTATGAACCTTCTTGGTAAGTCACTCATTCTGTTCAAAAGAGGGAAAAACATGTGATTTCTGGTATTTTAGAACAGCTGTTGGAAAACAGGACCCATCATAATTAAGGTGTTTTAGGGAATCCAAAGGCAAGATAGGATCCACCTAGTCCTTGGACCAGGATCTTGTGCCTTTCTGAAAAAATGGATGAACTTTTGGATAATTTGGAATTATAATGGCCATTCTGAGGAATCTTTATTTTATATAAAATTTATAAGGGGCACCCTTAAAAAAGAGTATCCCAAACCTCTCAGAGACAATGGAATACATTCTTTGATTGGTACACAGAAGCTTCTAAGACAAAATGACTTACAGCATGCAAATAAAAAATCTTTAGTAAAAAACTTTGGCCATCTGAGCAAGTAAACTTAACTTACTGAATCTGCCAGAAACACAATTTGGATGCAACTATTCCTTTGAGTTTTCTACCTGAGACATGGCTAAAATTATTAAAAACAAAACCTGTAAGATGTATGCGTCTGTCTGTATATTATGTAAGTCTATATGTGTATAAGTATATAATATTTTTCTACCACTAGGTGGCATTGTCAAAATTAATTTGTAAAGAACACTATTTAATTGGCCTAAAGAAACATTAAGTGTTTATATAAATCAAGTATACTCTCAGAAACACAGAAACTAACCCAAATGTTTTTTTGAGTTCATATGATCTGAGGTAATCTTTGAGAAATAAAAGTTAGCTTAAATTTGTTGGTTTAATGAAAAAGGCATGTCTTCAGAGTCATCAATATTGAATATAATGCAAATATACAACTTTTTCTACCTGGGTTTACTGATAAAATTAGGTTGTGCTATTTCTGTCACAGAATTTGTCAACAAGAAAAACAACTTAAGATGATGGTTAACTATTTAATATCTAACCGAAGCATAGTCGCTAAAAACAAGTGTTTTAAAAATTATAAATAAGATAAAAGTTTATACTAAGTTACATTAAATAATGGATATTCATTGAATATCTAAATCATTTCCAGATAGGATGGTATACTGAGATACTGATTGCTAAACATAAATTTGTCTAGTTTTGGCGTTTTAATTTTTGCAGAGACAAGGGCTATTTGGGGCTCTTAATAAACATGTTTTATGCCACATTGAAAAAAGATTATTATGAGGAAGAACATACTTCTAAAAATTTTTTAACGTATTTATAATTTTTCTAATCTACTGCAGGATCCTAATATATGAGAGATAGTTCACAGTTGCCTGCTTCCTAGTTTTCACTGGAAAGCAAAAATTACAAATAATTTAAAAGGTTGAGAAAAGAGCTCAGAATACAAAATAGACCAAAGAGAAAGTGTCAAAACATATAGAGTAATAAGCGTAAATTAACTCCACATAAACTGTATGCACTGATGATGAAAGAATTCAAAGAAAGCAGCTAGTGCCGCTTTGGAAGATGAGAAACAGTGGAACTCCCATGAAAGCATTTTCCTGTGAGAGGATTTACTATAACTTTTCCTGTGAGAGGATTTACTATAACTTCTTGTTTTTCAAACTGTGTTCACATACTACTGGTTAATTATGATACACATATTACCTGTATTTGTCTATATAAATAAATTGATAATATGTATCTTAAATTTTATCTATAATTTATAAATAGATTTGTTATAGATTTATTTACTATCTATATATAAATAAAAGAGAGCAATTTCATAAGGTGCAAAACAGAATACATACATGGCATACACTAAAAATAGGAAATACATGTCAATTTATTAAACTTTTTTTGGTTAGTTTGTGATCTTTTTTTTTTTAACATCTTTATTGGAGTATAATTGCTTTACAATGGTGTGTTATTTTCTGTTTTATAACAAAGTGAATCAGCTATACATATACATATATCCCCATATCTCCTCCCTCTTGCGTCTCCCTCCCACCCTCCCTATCCCACCCCTCTAGGTGGTCACAAAGCACTGAGCTGATCTCCCTGTGCTATGTGGCTGCTTCCCCCTACCTATTTTACATTTGGTAGTGTATATATGTCCATGCCACTCTCTCACTTCGTCCCAGCTTACCCTTCCCCCTCCCCATGTCCTCAAGTCCATTCTCTAGTAGGTCTGCGTCTTTATTCCTGTCTTACCCCTAGGTTCTTCATGACCTTTTTTTTAGATTCCATATATATGTGTTAGCATACGGTATTTGTTTTTCTCTTTCTGACTTACTTCACTCTGTATGACAGATTCTAAGTACATCCACTTCACTACAAATAACTCAATTTCATTTCTTTTTATGGCTGAGTAATATTCCATTGTATATATGTGCCACATCTTCTTTATCCATTCATCTGTTGATGGACACTTAGGTTGCTTCCATGTCCTGGCTATTGTAAATAGAGCTGCAATGAACACTGTGGTACATGACTCTTTTTGAATTATGGTTTTCTCTGGGTATATGCCTGGTAGTGGGATTGCTGGGTCATATGGTAGTTCTATTTTTAGTTTTTTAAGGAACCTCCATACTGTTCTCCATAGTGGCTGTATCAGTTTACATTCCCACCAACAGTGCAAGAGGGTAAACTTTTATTTTTGTTACTTAGATGGTTTTATATATGTAAGTATATATACACATATGTATGTATATACATAATATACACTATGTTTCTTACTAAGGAATGATTCAGCATGATTGAAAGCTACTGCTCTTATACCACAATGAACTGAGCCACAAAATGGTTTGTGCAGCCAGCTGAAAAGGTCAGTTCAAAAACAACCACCCTTTCTGCCCTGTTCAAACTCAGTGATAATTCCTCAAGGTCAGACTGCAATAATTGTTTAATATGCTCATACCTATTACCTAATCTTTTCAGATTTGTAGCCAGGCAGCAACCTTTGTATAAAAGAAATTCTCCCATTTCTTATAATTACTTGCAAGGCTGGGAATTCTGGTAGTGGTTTCCCAGATTTATAGATCTGCCATCAATTTGGAAGTTGTCTTCCCATTTTTCAAATATTTATTCTGTCTACTCAATTTAGGACAATGCTCTTCGGCAGTAATGTGGGGATCCTGTTGCCTCTGTCTGTTCATTCATTCACTCTATCAGAGCAATGTCAGGATGAAACTGTAGACAGAGGTAAGACAGTGAATCTCATACTGTAATTTCCCAAAGTATATGCTTTATTTTAACTATATTATGTAGAAGGAATTTACATTCATTTAATATAGTGAATAGACAGTTATTCTCTCCTATAAGAGTAAATCTGTAATTATTCTATAACAACTACCTCGCATCATTTCTTTCCTAGATAAGCTTTGTAAGTTTTTGAAATTGAGAAGATAACATTTGAACTAATGAAACTGAAATTGTCAGCAAAAAAAAGGAGGAAAAAATTTTAAATACAAACCTGATTTGTAAAAGAGCTAAAAGGTTTTTGTTTTGTTTGTTTGCTTTTACAAAACTACTAGAAATAATAAGGATGAAAGAAAATGACTGTATATGAAAAGTAGGATATGAGTTTTCAGTGAAAGAAGGTATAAATAATGGAGATGCATTTTTGATACGGGAAACAAAAATTGTCCTAAAATAAAATGATTGCTCCAGAATAAGAAAAGAAAAAAAGATAGGACAAAAGCTAAATGGATATAGAAAGTTGTAGAAGGTTTGTGGAAAAAGAATCCTGGGAAGGGAATTTTATGTATGATCAAGCTGAATAAGATTGAACAAATTGGTTATAAGGGTTTTTAAATTAACCTTTAATATCAATAGTGTACTTAGATAAAACCGGAACTTAATTTTCTTTCATCTGCTAAAGAACAAAGTTTCGTTGGACTATTATTGGTCTGCTCCTGATATAAGAAAATCTTATGAAAGATTTTTCCCTACCTTTATAAGTAATCTGCTTAAAAGCAAAGATTTTATGTTTTACCAACTGTGCCTCACACTGTTTACACAGGTCTTTGATTACTTAAGGAAACTAGTCATCTTGATAATAAAAGAGCTAAGTTTTGCTCTACATTTCTGTGGAGCAACCTTCTATGTTTTCCTGTGAAGTCTTTAATTGTTGTTTTGGTCACCTAGATAACTAAGGATAGTTTCACAATGACTTATGATCCTATTTGACCAGGTGTTTTGAAACCTTTTGGTATTTGACAAATACCTCCCCCCCAAAAAAAATCAAGTTGTAAATGAAGTCTTTTTGACCTCAAACTAACTTTGGGATGTTCCAGAGGGCCTCTGGAACATCTCAAAAGATGTGTTCTCTCTCCTTATAAAAGGAGAGATGTTACACTAATTAGGCTTAATTGATTTGTTAAGTTATGTGGGAAACATTGTCAAATAAGTGAGGCTAAACCTTTATTAGATTATATTTGTGTGGACATGTTATTAATATAAGTATTCCAGAATTGTATGAAAGTCCTAGAAATCTGATATGTTCTATTATCACTTGTAATTCTAGTTATTATCTTAAAGTGTTATGTGTCACAGAAATAACCAAATTTCTTCATAAATTGCAATTCTCATCAGATCTTTAACTGTGGCTATTTTAAAGTTATTTGTTCCTTACAGTTATTGTTTTACTCTGATGCTTTTACAAAAGTGTCCTTGCACAAGTGCTTCATCTACAGAGAAATTCATGGAAAGGGCTCTGACAGGTATTCTGGAATAGAGCTTTCTGATAACTTTTCTAATCATACCACTGAACTAGGTAAAAATTTTTGGAACTCTCATGGAGAAACTGATGGCTTCATAAAACTTCCAACAAAAGATTGAAATCAACAAGAATTAGTTACATGGGACTAAATAAACTGAGGAAGATGGTTATAATTTCTTGTATGACTTTTTATTTGAAATTGCTGATTTTTTTAATGTTTTGATTTATCAGATTTAAGAAAGCTTTTTCTCTTAAGCTATCTATGACTTTCAGCAATTTGATAAAATGTACCTTTGTAAACAAAGATGAAGCATTTACTTCTTCTCTCTGCCTGATCCCTTCAATATTCAGAAACTGTCAATGAGTATTTTTCTTTTAATGTCAATACAGTTGTTTGCATGAGTTTAATAAGAAGCTGTTCTCCTTGAAACAGGAAACAATTGGAAATATTGGCTATATTATCAAGTCTTTGACTGGAATGTCATATTTGAGAAAGCTATACATACACTCAGATACGACCAATTTTAAGAAACTGCCTGGAAAAATCACTCTAGTATCTTGCTTACAAGATTCCAGGAAAGTATTCTTTAAAAGAGCTTATGTGGTCACTTACTATTCTTGCTGCATTTGGGTCAATAATCAGGCCAAAATTAATTCAAACAAATTAGTTCTACTATGATTATCTTTGACAAAAGGAGGAATAATTATGGAGAGAAAAATTGTTTGCACGTTTGTAAATATTAGATTCTTGTCCTGTTAATTGTCTTTAAGGTTTTGTTATACATCTGTAAGCTGAACTAGACCCTAAGCTTTTCGGTTTCCTCAGGTATCTGACTACAGATTCCCAAACTAAACAGTTCCCCATTTTCTCACACCTTTCTGTTTTGGAATCAATAAGAAAAAATGCTGCCCTATATCTCCTTGGAAGGGACTATACAAGGTCCTCCTCACTACCCAGATGGCACCCAAACATCAGAGACTCAAGCCTTAGATACACAGCATATAGCTAAAGAAGGCTCCATCTGATATACAGTCCTATGTGCACTGGGAACCTTCAAATCAAATTTACCGGGAATCGAAGCACATGACCGCTGAATGAGATAGCTCTCTCAATATGACCTTACCAGGCCTGTTTACTTTTTTCCCATGGTTACTTCCTACCCTAGTCTCTCTCCCTCCTTTTCTCAGACAGACAATGCTCTCATTTGTATTTCTCAATCTATTACAAAAGGATACTTATCTAATTGTTGGGTTTGCCACCAGAAACTCCCATCCATTAACAACAGTGGTGACCCTTCAGTCCACCCTGTAATAAATTTTTTCACTTGTCTCAAGTGCTTCCTAATTTCACCCAGCATCCCCTTGATATCAGCTACAAAGTAAAGCTTTTGAAACCTCCCATCGATCCACCCCATTAAGCCTCCACAGCCCCTTAAATGGGAAATACTAAGGGAATATATGACTCTGAGTTTGCCTCCACAGGGAGAGCCTTTCTCCTTTGGGTCAGAATAAGTGCCAATGAACACATGATCAGAAATCTCTTTTTGACAGCAGGAGAGCTGGACGATTCCAGAGCCAAAGCAGTAGCAGCCCAACAACAATCACTTAATTCATTGGCTAAAGTAGTTTTGGACAATTGTGTAGCCCTTGATTACCTACTTGCTGAACAAGAAGGCATTTATACAATAGCAAATACCACAAGTTGCACACGAATAAATACCTCTGGAGAGGTAAAAATTTAATTACACATGATAAAGAAACAAGCACAATACAAATTGGACTAGTCATGTTAATTTTAATTCTGCTTTGCATAATTATTTTTAAGTTCTGTACCTGTTGCCTGTCTATCCTTTGTAGAAATGACATACTCATTAGATTGATGCTAGCTTCACACTTCTGAGATGATCTCCAATGTTTATGACCTTGAAAGGATATAGACTTTAAATGGGAAACAGCTGAAAGTTCTCCCTCCTGTCCCTCCTTGTTACTAAAATGGTTTCAAATCACAATGCGCTTTCCCTCAGATGGGAGACATGAAAACCAAGAAAGGTCATTCCTGGCACCAAGGGATAAAACCCACTAAATATGTACAACCTAACTCTTGACAAGCAATGCTTTCCAGGAAAAAGCTTGATAAAAAAGGGAAAATGTGAAAATAAATAAAGGAAAACCTCATTTAAAATGGAGTCAGGAAACCCCTGAAGGGAGAGCTCTCATGCACATACCACTCATTGCAGGCTGCATAACCAGCAGGAAGAAGGAAGATAAGAAGAGTTAACACCTATCCTTCTGAAACTACTCCAAAAAATTGTAGAGGAAGGAACACTTCTGAATATATTTTATGAGGCCACCATCACCCTGATGCCGAAACCAGACACAGATATCTCAAAAAAAAAAAATTACAGGCCAATATCACTGATGAACAGAGATGCACAAATCCTCAACAAAATACTGGCAAACCGAATGCAACAAGACATTAAAAGGCTCATACACTATGATCAAGTGGGATTTATCCCAGGGATGCAAGGATTTTTCAATATCCACAAATCAATCAATGTGATACACCACATTAACAAACTGAAGAATAAAAACTATATGATGATCTCAATAGAGGCAGAAAAAGCTTTTGATAAAAATTCAACATCCATTTATGATAAAAAAATCTTCAGAGAGTGGGCATAGAGGAAAAATATCCTGACATAATAAAGGTCATATATGACAAACCCATAGCTAACATCATACTCAATGGTGAAAAGCTGAAAACATTTCCTCTAAGATCAGGAACAAGACAAAGTTGCTCAGTCTCACCACTTTTATTCAACATAGTTTTGGAAGACCTAGTCACAGCAATCAGAGGAAAAGAAGAAATAAAAGGAATCTGAATTGGAAAAGAAGTAAAACTGTCACTGTTTGCAGATGCCATGATGCTGTACATAGAAAATTCTAAAGATGCTACCAGAAAACTACTAGAGCTCATCAATGAATTCAGTAAAGTTGCTGGATACAAAATTAATATACAGATATCTGTTGCATTTCTATACAATAATAACAAAATATCAGAAAGAGAAATTAAGGAAACAATCCCGTTTACCATAACATCAAAAATAATAAAATATCTAAGAATAAACCTACCTAGGGAGGCAAAAGATCTGTACTCTGAAAACTAAAAGACAATGATGAAAGAAATTGAAGATGACACAAACAGATGGAAAGATATGTCATGTTTTTGGACTGGAAGAGTCAATATTGTTAAAATGACCAAAGTACCCAAGGCAACCTACAGTGCAATCTACAAGGCAATCTACAATGCAATCCCTATCGAATTACCAATGGCATTTTTCACATAACTAAAACAAAAAAATTGAAAATTTATATGGAAACACAAAAGACCCCGAATAGTCAAAAAAATCTTGAGAAAGAAGAACGAAGTTGGAAGAATCAGGCTCCCTGACTTCCAACTATACTACAAAGCTACGGTCATCAAAACAGTGTGGTACTGGCACAAAAACAGACATATAGATCAATGGAACAGGAGAGAAAGCCCACAAATAAACCCATGCACTTACAGTCAATTAATCTATGACAGAGGAGGCAAGAATATACAATGGAGAAAAGACAGTCTCTTCAATAAGTGGTGCTGGGAAAACTGGACAGTGGAATCTAAAATATGACACAAATGAACATATCCACAAAACAGGAACAAACTTGTGAGAACAGACTTGTGATTACCAAGGGGGAGATGGGTGGGGGAGGGAAGGATTGGGAGTTTGGGATTAGCAGACGCAAACTATTATATATAGGATGGATAAACAACAAGGTCCTACTGTATAGCACGGGAAACTATATCCAATATCCTGTGATAAACTATAATGGAAAAGAATATGAAAAAGAATATATATATGTATAACTGAATCACTTTGCTGTACATCAGAAATTCACACATTGTAAATCAACTATACTTCAATAAAATTTAAAAAATAAAAATAAAAGATGCCTTCTTCTGTATTTCCTTAGCCCTAGAGTCAAAAGAGATTTTTGCTTTTGAGTGGCAGAACCCTACACGCAATAAAAACAACAATACTGCTGGACAGTCCTGCCCCAAGGTTTCAAAAATTCCCCTACCATCTTTGGGGAAACTTTAGCTAAAGACCTAAAAGAGGTACATCTGGAAGAGGGAGCCCTCCATCAGTATGTAGATGGCATCCTGATCGTCAGCCTTACTAAGGAGGTCTTTGACAAAAATGCTATAACTGCTCTGAAACACCTAGCCCATAAAGGATCTAAGGTGTCCAAGAAAAAGGCTCAAATATCACAGACTTGGGTGACCTACCTAGGCTTCATTCTCACAGAAGGTCAGAGAAGCCTACCCCAGAAAAGAGAAGAAGCCATTTGTAGCCTCACCCCTCCTAAAACTAGAAGACAGCTTAGAGGTTTCTTGGGGATAGCCAGGTTTTGCCATATCTAGATCCCTAAGTATGGTATAATAGCTAGGCCTCTATATGAAAAGTTGAAAAGGAAGGATGATGATCCTTTTGAATGGAATTCAGAAGGCAAAGGGGCCTTTCAAGAATTCAAAAAGCAATTATTTCAGGCCCCTGCCCTGGTCCTCCCAGATTTAGCTAAACCCTTTGACCTTTACATTCATCAGAGAAGGGGAATCGCCCATGGAATATTAGCTCAAAAACTGGGACCTCTTGGGTGGTGTTTATTTTTCTAAACAGTTAGCTTGAACCACTAAGGGATGGCCTCCTTGCCTACGAGAAGTAGCTGTTACTACAACCCTGCTAAAGGAGGCTGAAAAGTTAATGTTTGGTCAGCCAGTCACTATATGGACTCCCCACCAGGTTCGAGTAAGTTCTAAGGGAGCAGAAGGCCATCCCCTGGAAGGTCTATTCAAGTTCAGACTATGCTTATAGACAACCCAGTGGCTACAATAAAAATATGTCACATGATAAATCCTGCCACCCTGCTACCCATGGAAACAGAGCCCCTGGAGCATGGCTGTATAGAAATCACAGACATGATCTATTCCAGTTGCCCAAACTAGGAAGTGAGCCTCTCCTGAATCCCAAAGAACAATGGTTCACAGGTGGGAGCAGTTTTATGAGAGAGGAAAAAAGGTTGGTGGGATACATAGTGACCTCCCAGACCCAAGTCACAGAGGCAAGAAGCCTAACCCAGGGGACTTCTGCCCAAAAGGCAGAGCTGATAGCCCTCATCTGATCAGAGGTCTCATCTCTGGACCAAGAAAATCTTAAATGTTTACACAGGTTTCTCGGTATGCCTATGCCACCTTACACATATACTGGGTTATTTGGAAGAAAAGAGGTATGCTTACTGAAGAGAATAAACAGGTATAACATGGCTTAAGCATGGCTTAAGCTTAAGTTTAAGCTCTTAGATGCAGCACAGCAAAAAAAAGGTGGCAGTGATTCATTGTAGGAGTCTCAAAAGGGGGATGCAGAGTTATTAAAGGGAAAAAACAAGGCAGAAGCAACTGCCAAAAAAGTGGCCCTAGAACCAGTCAGTAACTTGTCAACTACCCTCATACTTCGAAGGCTGGATCCATTCAATTATTCCCCAATCTACACAAAGGAAGAATTAGACAAAGCCCCCAAAGGCCATGGATGGCTAGTTAAGAACATGGGCCATGATTCTTCCCCCAAACTGAAGCTTGTCAAACCATCAGGGAAGCTCATCAAGGAACTCAGTATAGGAGGCAAGCCCTTAACAGCTGGTTAGCTGAGGTCATCGTAACTCCTGTCATGAAAAGTATAATTAGTTGCATAGTTGAGACGTGCTTCATCTGCATAATGACCAACTCCAACACCAGACCCCCACCCCCACCCCCTCAGAAGCTCTCAGATAAGGCCCATTCAAACCAGAGGGACATATCCTGGAGAAGGTTGGCAGACAGATTTCACCATCATGCTGAGAGTACCAGTCAATTTCAGGTATCTCTTGGTGCTAGTAGACACATTTTCTGGGTGGATAGAAGCATTCCCTGCTAGAACTGAAATGGCAGCTGAAGTGGCTAAGGCATTAAAAGAAGTGGCTAAGCCTTAAAAGAAATAATTTCCAGGTTTGAGCTCCTAGAGTCCCTACAAAATGATAATGGTCCAGCATTTGTGTCTCAAGTGATGAAAGAGATAATGAGTATCCTGGGAATAAAATGGAACTTTCACTCAGCCTGAAGACCCCAAACATCAGGGAACGTAGGGCAATGCAATGAGATCTTCAAATGGGCCTTAGCCAAGCTATGTTAGGAACTTCAAGAAAATTGGATTAAGTTGCTTCCAATTGCCCTAATCTGCATGCAGTTAGCCCCAAGAGATAAGTTAAATCTAAGTGAATTTGAACTCATGTATGGTAGACCCATTCCCCAAGCCTAAGGGACACCTTAACCCCCTTGAGCCCCCTATACCTCAAGTATGCCTACCAGGTAGGTGAAACCATGAAAGCTCTCATAGAATATGGTAACTTAGTGCTGCCTGCACCCACTGACCTGGCCCAACACCCCTTCTGGCCAGGAGACTGGGTGTACCAAAAAAACCTGGAAAACTGGCAGCCCACAATCAGTTCACTCCTAAGTGGAACGGACCACACTTCGCGATCCTAACCACCCATTCTGCCCTGGAATTGCAGGGGATTATTCCATGGGCACATCACACTCAAGTGAAGGGGGCCCCTGAGCCCCAAACTCCAGAGTGACAACGTGGGGCAATGGACTCCCTTGACTACTCATGTGAACCTCTCTCTGGCCTGAAGCTTCTTTTCCAAAAAACAACAAAAGTGTCACCAGAGATATTCAGTCCTTGGCAGTGAGCCTCAACATCAGGGCATACTTTTGCCTACAGGCAAAAGATCTAGATACCCTCATTTTTAAGAAAAATTTGACATATGACCATTATTCTCTTGCTAGTATTTGGGCTATGTGTCTTAAATTGTCTGGTGTCCTTTGTCTCCAAAAGGTTAGACAAATGGTAGTCCCTCCGGGGTAAGAACAGTTAGGGCTGAGGCCTGGTGACAATCAAACATATCTAAAAGTAGCTGGAGAGAAGTTCTGCTTCTCTACCCGAGGTTATGAGGACGCCCCAGATCAGCAAGAAGCAGATACAGACGACAGACTTCGCTCCCTCAGAGCTCCTCAAGAATGAGGAGCAGGACAAAAGACACAGGAGGGACTTTTCACCAACAAAGCCCATTAAAATTCCTGGGAAATAAAAATAGAATCTGGGTAATAAAATCTAACCTTTTTTTTTTTCCTTTTCCTTTGTGCTTCATCCAGTTTTACTTGCTCATAGGGGGCCACATGCGGAGGCCTCACACCTGGCACCTCAGACAGGGTTCCTAGTGTGAAAAGACTATGCTGACACGTCAGCTCAGGCCGGGACCTTGTACAAAAGTGCTGAGCACAGCACGGCAATTCAAGATGGCGGTGGCAGGCCACGTCAGAGACGCCGTGCTGGCACCGCCACGTGGAATGTGAGCAGTGCAGCGGTGCCCATCAGGAGAGAACTCCGCTCCCTCCTCTCCCCTCTGACAAGAACCCTGTAAAGCAGCCTGCTCACAGCCTTTCGGGGAGAGTGTGTCCTCTAGAGCTCAGGCTTGCACCTCTCCACTCTTTGATCAAAGAATAAAGCTTTCCTTCTGAACCAAACTCTTTCTCATTCTATTGGTTCTAAAGACACCAAGCAGGAGGACACTTTTTGGGGCCTGACTCAAAAGGGTTGGTAACAATCGCACTTATTTGCTCTTGCACTTATACCATCACCATGAGAAGAACATGGCTGGGCTAGCAGCCTGATCTCTCCCGGTATGGATGGATCCTCCTCGGAATACAGACATGTGGAATGAGACATGTGGATGAAAGAGACATCCAGGATCACCCTAGATCAGGTGACCTAAGCCAGCTGTAAGTATGAAAATTATCTTAACCAAAATCATCAGAGCTGCCCAGCTGAGTTCAGACTAGATCAGTAGACTCTCCACCTATCAGCAGAGGCATGAAAAATGACTATTTAATGTTGTATGCCACTGAGATTTTGAGGTGATTTGTTATAAAGCAAAAGCTAATGAGTTCAGCAACATTTAATGACCAAAATTAGTGGAGTAACATCTACAGCATTCTCATGGGAATAAAGAAATTAATATCCAAGCTATTTGTCTTTTACATAAAATCACTACAGACAAATTACTTGAACATGCAATATCAAAGAGAATATTGTTAATATGAGACTTCTAAGAAAAGACAAAAGGAGTATTTCTTGTCATTCAAGTAAAACTTTGGAAATTTTAGCAAAATAAATGCCACAGGTTATTTAATATATTTAATTAAAGATCCTAGGTTCTCTTTTAGTTTTTTAAGGAACCTCCATACTGTTTTCCACAGTAGTTGTATCAATTTACATTCCCACCAACAGTGCAGGAGGGTTCCTTTTTTACCACACCCTTTCCAACATTTATTGTTTCTAGATTTTTTGATAATAGCTATTCTGATCAGTGTGAGGTGATACTTCATTGTAGTTTTGATTTGCATCTCTCTAATGATTACTGATGTTGAGCATCTTTTCATGTGCCTCTTGTCCATCTGTATGTCTTTCTTGGTGAAATGTCTATTTAGGTCTTCCTCCCACTTTTTAACTGGATTGTTTGTTTTTTTGATATTGAGTACCATGAGCTGTTTGTATATTTTGGAGATTAATCCTTTATCTGTTGTCTCATTTGTAAACATTTTCTCCCATTCTGAGGGTTGTCTTTTTATCTTGTTTATGGTTTCCTTTGCCGTGCAAAAGCTTTTAAGTTCAAGTCCCATTCCAAATGTAGAATAGTTGGCTGGTGGGAAGCAGCAGCATAGCACAGGGAGATCGGCTCAGTGCTTTGCGATGACCTAGAGGGGTGGGATAGGGATGATGGGAGGGAGAGGTCCAAGAGGGAGGGGATATGGGGACATGTGTATGCATATGGCTGATTCGCTTTGTTGTGCAACAGAAACTAACACAGTATTGTGAAGCAATTATACTCCAATAAAGATCTATTAAAAAAAAAAGATCTTAGGTTCTAAAACCAAAATGGGATAGGATGAAAGAATGAAATGCATACATTACAAACACTGACAATGTGGAAATGATATGTCTAAAAGAAAGAGGGAGAAAAATAAGAAAAATATATAGGAAAAAATAAAAATGCTTAATGCATGTCTCATTTATAATAACTGAGTCAAAGCTGACAAAACAAGTAGTAGAAATCTAAACTTATTCAAGAATACAGAAGTAAACTCTAAGAAATATAATACTAGCGGCAAAAATTAGGAGACGAAGCTAATTTTATTTTTCTTGTAGCAAGGATCTGATAGCTACTGTAAATAAAAAGGAAGAAAGTAGATATATAAAATCCTAAGTCTAAAGTTATGGAAGACATCTCTCTTGCCCTGTCTCACACTTTCTGAGCCTATATTTTACTCTAATTATTGCTATGACAACTAGTTTAATGCCGTTGTAACCAGATAGGGCCTTTTCCTCAGTTTTACAACTATTTCTTTCTTTCTGTTCCAGCACTGTCTCTGAAATCTACACTTGTGTTGTGATTTTTTGTTAAACTAACATTTATTAAGTAGAACCCTGAGGTGGTGGAGGGTGAGCCAAGTTTCAATACAAGGGAAAGTAAAATAGAGAAGGTTATTACTCACAGGTCCTGGAGGAGGTCCATGGCCTCAAAGGACCACACAGAAGGTAAAGGCAGGGTGCCGACAGAGAGCTAGCAGCTGTACCTAAGGCACACATCTTTATTAGGATCCCTATTAGATGGAGTGATTTGGAGTTTTCTGACTAAGAGTGAATTGGTTAATTCAAGCCCCAAAGAGTGGGGTTTTGGTAAGCTCAGTGGGGGTCTTTTTTTTTTTTTTAAGTATCTGTTGGGTGTTTTCAAGAACGTTCAGAAAGGAACATTGACAGTTACTTGTGTTTTAATTCACATTCATGTTTTAAACTTAAACTAGATATTCTTGTAGATCTTTTTATCTCAAATCTATTTTGTGAGTGAGGGTCTTCTTTAAGGGGTGCACAAGAGGAAGGAGTCAGAAGGCAGGAGAGACTGTTTATCACCAGGTGTGCTGGGGAACTCACATCAGGAATTTACATTTACTTATGGCTCTGCCAACTGTGATCTAGGGAATGTGGGAAAGTCCCACATTCCCATTCAAGGCCCCTGCATTACTCTTGGCCACACAGAGTGGATGCCAAGGCAACACTATTATAGAGTAGTTTAACTAAACTCTAAACAGGTTGGGACTCCTGAGAAGTCACAGGACTCTCACTCATTGAAAATCTGGAAGTGTTCAGAGGTTAACAGTTAGCACACCCAGAAGCAACTGCTTGACCAGTAGGGTTTGAGTGTTACTAGATGTATCTTCAGAACACCCTGGAGGAATTGAGCATCACTGCCCATTGCTGTGTGTATTCTTCCCGTCACTCCTTGTTTCACTCTTCCCAAACTCCCACTCTTGTTCCCTAGGATCAATTTCCAAAACAAACCTGCCTGGGAAGCCCTTGTTTTATATGCCAATTTCTGATGGGAATCTAGGCTTAAAAAAATCAAAAGATAAGCACTAAAACAAATATATAAATATGAAAATTTTGTGATTATATAGGGAAAAATGTGACAGTTGCTGTTTATGCTACTGTGGTTTGTTACCTACATTTGTAATTGAAGGAAATGCTAAATTTAAGATCAAGGTTAAGAAAAACTAAAAATATTTTACTCCCATCCAATTTCATGGACTCACTGAATTCCATCTGAGGAACTCTAAGTTAAAAACTCCTGGTATACTAACTATTTGATTTTCATAACAAACCAACTCATGAGTTGATATAAACTTTAATACTATTAAAGAACTTAACATTGCTCACTCTAAGGCAATTTTTATTATGTAGGTAATTTTTAAAGGACTCTGGTTCATCTTTTTAATAACATTGATCATATATACAAAGTGCATCTACGTATTTTCTTAAGTATATACGACTTTTTTTTTTTTTTTTTTTTTTAAATTTTATAGCTACTTTATTTATTTATTTATTTTTGGCTGTGTTGGGTCTTCAGTTCGTGCGAGGGCTTTCTCTAGTTGCGGCAAGCGGGGGCCACTCTTCATCGCGGTGCGGGGACCGCTCTTCATCGCGGTAGTATATACGACTTTAAAATTTACATAGGACAGGTTTTGCTGTTCATTATTTACAGAGGGAGGAAAAGGCAGCAAATGAATTCAACACTTGTCTAAAATGACTTGTCTAATAAGTGCAGGAAGCTGGCATAGACCCAGGTTAGCAGAAAAATTCCTTGCCATAGGTGGGTACAGCACGCTATGGCGTTTTCATATCTGGTATAATATCCTAGATAACCCACTTAACTATATATACTCTTTGAACCTTATTTACAAATTGAAGATGATATAATCCTTTTACAAAATCATGTTGTAAAGATTAAATGAAAAAATCATTTATCAGAGTGTTTTTATTTATGAAAGACTTCTGAGAGTATAGAGGTGGTCACTGTTTTAAAGAAAATATTTTATTGGTGAGATGAGAAACCTTTACATGAAGCAAATGGAGGACTGGAATTTGTATAGACACTGAATGTGAAAAATGTGAATAGCTCATTAAATAGCTAGTCATAGTCAAGTCTAGACAAAGGAAACTATCTCCACCTTCTCCCCAAAGAACTAAAGTAGCCTAGAGAATGTCCTTACTGGAGAAAGTTAGATAATCCCTGCTCCAAATAAAGAGAGGAATGGGAAAAATGGGCTGACAATGCAGGCTGAGTTCCCCCACATTCACCAGTCAGAAAAGTTGTTCCTTCTCCTCTAAAAAAGATGCCCTGAATGGAATACTCTTCAAGTTAGGAAAATGCAGAATTGGGGAATAAGCACGCCATCTATTAAAAAATGGGAATTTTCAAGTCACTTCACATATGTAAGAATCAGATCAGCATTACAAAGTGAAGTAAAACATACTAATATATATTAAATAGCCGAATGAAACAGGAAATGAGACACAAGAGAAAGAATTGGTAGAACATTAGTATCATAAACCAAGATCAAAACAAAACTCAAGTTCATTATTTCAATCCAGTCATGGGTAGAAGAGGAAGATAGGGAGGACTTAAAGAAAGAGGTAAACTTGACATACAGAGGACATATAAACTATTAGTGTGATGGTGAGTTCCTAAATGATGATAAAATAAACGTCCTGATGGAACAGTAATTTCACTGTAGTCTGAGCAGGGCAGTGATTTTAGCATGCAAGAGAAATTAGAAAACATAGAATCTGGACAATGCAGTTAATGAACTAGGAATTTATACATGAGATTACAAATGTCACAAACCCAACCTCTGATAGTTTACAACACAAGAGCCAGATCAGATAAACAGCAAAGTCGAGTTGATTCAGAGTCAGTGAAGTATAAAGAAAGGCTCCTTTCCAAGAGCCAGAATTTTGACCATATTTTTGTAGAGCTAGGGTTTTGTTTAAGAGTTAAATTGGTATCCTTTGTAAGATAGGGCAAGGAGAAGAAAACAAGCATCTTTGACACTAAATAACACATTTATATTTTAAAATCAAAGAACTTCAGGTTTGGAAATGTCTTTAAAGGGCATATTCAATTCTTGCATTATGCAGGACTGACTCCAAGTTAAAAGAACATCATTGTGAATTGAAGTCTAGAGAAGGCATGAAATGAGTTCTTAAAAATAAAAACCTTTGGCTACATTAAAATAGCTTTTGAGTTATTTTTATATCCTGACTTAGCCAAAGAACTTCCAACATCAATAAATATAAAGGACTCAGGTTGCCATCTAACATTTTTACCAATTGAATATGCAATGATAAATTTCCTTTTGATAAAAAGTTAAGATACTTTCTTAGATATGCTCCATTCTTCATAAGGTATAACTTACTAATCATTTAAATAGAACAACATTCCCATCAATCCATGTCATTTTAAAAAATGAATTATGTCAGCTGCTCTCAGTAAAAGGGACATTTTACTCAAATTTGTGTTTTTATATATAGGCAAAGTAAAATGAACAAGGCTCAATTATATCTATGCAATCCATTTTCCTTAAAGTGGAGGATTATGAAGGAAATGAATGTCTAGTCATATAATATCTTTTATGTTCTGTATTCAGAACAGTAGAACAAAGACTTAATAACATTATAATGGTTGATTAATTGCAATTATTTGATATTTTCATACAAGCACTATTCAAAAGCAGAGTATAAAGAAAAGCCAGAATTTCTTGGGTTATTATGTTATTCATTGTGATATAATAAATATTGATAATAAATGTGTTCTTTGTCCCTAGTTCCTGACACAGAGCTTCAAAATCCCTTGGAATTTCCTAAGTGATAGGAGTTCTTTTGTTTTTCATAATAAGCCCCTTTAGATCATACTTGAATTTATGCTAAGAGATGACTCATGGTGAAACTTAGTTTCAATAGTTTTGAGGGAAAGGTTGGCCATGCCAGAAAGACCAAGCACTTCATTAGAGGGCTGAAACTTTCACTTTTATTCCTCAAACTGTAAATAGGGGAGTGGGACTAGAGATTAAGTTCAATCACATGGTCAATGATTTCATCAATCATTTCTAATTAATGAAACCCAAATAAAATCTCTGAATACTGAAGCTCAGTAGGTTCTGGCTTGCTGAACACATTGATGTGCTGGGAGGGTGGCATACCTGGATGCTACAAGCAGAGGGGATGGGAGTTCTGCACCACCTTCCTCCCTTGAGACCTTGCCTTACTGATTTCTTCCATTTGGGTGTTCCTGAGTGTATCCTTTATAATAAAACTATAGTCATAAGTGTAGCACTTTTAGTGAATTTTTCTAGTAAATTTTATCACCTGAAGCAGGGTCATGGGAATCCAAGAATTTGTAGTCTAAAGTAAGTGTAGTCTTGTTGGATGCTTTGCCATTTAACTTGTAGGACCTGACACTAACTCCAAGGTATTTAGTGTCAGAACTGAATTGACTTGCAGGACACTCAATTGATGCAAAGAATTGGTGACAGTATGTATTCATTAATGTTAGATCATATACCAATATTTTATTGTTGGCAAACAAATATATCTTTGTAGGCATGCCAGCACTTAACAATTAATTTTTTGAAAATAAAATTGCAGGTGAAGAAATTAACTCTGTACTTGGCATATCATAAGAACACAGAAATAATGACATTTTTATGGGTTGGAGGAAAGTCCAAAGACCTCACATGAAAGAGCATAAAATGGTCTCAATAGGATACATAAGAAAAAAAAAAAAGCACAGCTAGTGGAAGAGGGAGACACAATGTTAATGGCTTCCATGCATTGTTTTCCATGCATAGCTTTATATTAGCATCACCTAGGGAATTTTAGAAATACTGCTTCAAAGGATGCACTGAAAATCAAATACATTGATTCCATGAGAACTAAACATGTTTAAAATGTCCCCTAGTGATGATTCTAAAAATTCAAACTTGAAAATAACTGTTCTAGAGGCAAAATGTATATCCTATAAAAATCAAGAATTATACTTCATCAATCATCTATCTAAAATACTGGATGAAAGAAGATTATTATATAAACCAAATATTGAAGAAAAACAACTTTGAACATAAGTTTCTATAATAAATCTTATGTTAAACTGGATACATACTTTCTTTAAAGTGCACAAGACTCAAATACATTATCTCATAGGAACATGCTCTGAAAAAAATTGCAAAAAGTACTTCAGCTGAAGTAAAATTAATCTAGGAGGAAGACATTATATGGGAAGCAAGATTAATAAAGATTTTATTTAGATTTACTTTTATCTAAATTGACAGAACACATATTTAAGTTTAAGATAATTCTTAGATTGGATTTCAAAAAGCACTCAACAATGTGTTGTTTGGAAGTGACACAAAGCAAAAGGAAAAAAAATTAAGCTTAAAAAGATGTATACAGAGATATAAGGCAAATGTGGAGCAGATACCCCAAGAGGGCAATTTCTTATCAGATAAAATAGAACTCAAGATTAAGAATAACATAGAAGATTAAAAACAAATAGCTAAAAGAATAATTTAGTAAGAATATATTACATTTATAACATAGTCTTGATATCTGTAAGACAAAATTTGTTAGAAATACAGAAATTAATTATCCTAAAATAGTGGTTTCATCATAATTATCTTGAGAACTGATAGATGTAACTGATCAGAATAATCAAGGTGTTAAAAATGTGACTAAAAGAATAAAAATAAAAGAACTGTTTTTTTAATAAGATATGTACTATGTATTGCCTTGGACACATAGATTATTAACATTGACATTAAAAATAAAAACATTGTATAAGAAACACAGAAAGTCTCAATAAATCCCACAAAATCATTATAATCAATGATTACAAAGAAACTGAACTCATAAGCAGAAACATAATAGCTTGCAATATATGTTAATGTATAGATATGCTAGTGTCATGTTTTTAAATAACTCATAGCTTATACAGGACAGCAAGAGAAATTATAAAATATTTAAAACAAAAAATATTAAAAGTAATAAATTCCAAATTTCCAGACTGAATCCAAAGGGGTCATTGAAGAATACTGAGAGAGAGAAAGGGAGGGGGAGAGAGAGAGAGAGGGAAATTGATTTTAATGCTTTCATGAGAAAAGGAAGAATGAAAATAAAGGCAGTAATAGTGCACATTAAAAAAAACTTAAAAAGATTAGTATATCATATTCAAATAAATAAGAAGAAATGAAATAGGAGAATAATTTAAAAAATAAAAAATGATTATGTGATAAAACGTTTTTTCTTTAAAATCTAATAAATCTTTGGCAAGACTGATAATGAAAAGAAGAAGAAATAATCATGTATCAGAGTTGCCTTTTTTGTTTGTTTTTGCAAGGATGAGAAATTAACAATGAATGAATTAAGTATAAAATATACATTGAAAAATATGGGAGAGTTCACAGAATTTACTTAAAGCACAAAAGAACAAGACTTAGAAATGAATGGGATAGAAGAGTCTAGATAGCAGGCAGGCCCACAGATTCGATTCTGCTGCTGTCAACACTAAACCCAAACAGCTACAGCTTGTATCACTGGTGCCAGTCCAAGATACTGGCACAACTGCTAAAGCCCTAACAGTTTGCCCCTCAAATTAATCACTTGGAGAATGAATCCTTTGCTTAATTTACTTCCTTGGCTTTCTGGCTCCTTATTCATAACCTACAATTAATGCTATTGATTGGATGAGGCTTCACTAGGTCAGGTTCACATGAAGGAAGGGCAAGCAAGACTGAAAATGAAGTACCTGGAATTTCCAATATCAGTAGTAAATGAAAGAGGTTCTGCTTTCCATCTTATCAAAAAATAGTTTTTCCATAAACCTCACGTCTACGCTTCATTATCTAACAGAAAATATGTTTCCCAACAAAATATATTCAAAATTTCCTTACTTTCAGTATCTAGAAACAAATCTCGGATTTTTAGGTAAAGGAAAGTCCTTTTCCCATTCTGTCGTGATTTCAACTGGATTATCTGTAAACAGTAGCCATGTGATATTGTGATTTATAATAAGACATACATATTTGGTCTTTGTTCCCTTTTCTGGCACAAAGCTCCTATATCCCTTATAATTTCCTGAGCACTGAGAGAGACAAAGGTATCTTTTGTTATGTTAATGAGGTGACTAAATGTTGGGGGCTGGTTGCTAGGAGAACCAAGCACATGATTAGAAACTTGGAACTTTCAGTCCCGCCCCCCGACCTCTGGGGAGGAGAGGGAAGAAGACAGGGAGATTGAATCAATCTCCAATGGTCGATGATTTAATCTATCATGCAAATATAATGAAGCTTTCATAAAACCCCAAAGAGAGTTTGAAAAACTTCCAGATTTGGGGATTTGGTGAACACATGGAGATTTGGGGAGAGTGGTGCCCCTGACAGGGCATGAAAGCTCTGAGTCCTTTCCCCAGGCCTTGCCCTGTGCATCTCTTCCATCTGGCTATTCCTGAGTTATATTCTTTTATAATAAACTGGTAATCTAGTAAGTAAATATTGCTCTGAGCTCTGTGAGCTGCTCTAGCAAACTAATAGAACCCAAGATGGGTTGGTCAGAAGCACAGGTGACAATCTGCACTTGCAACTGGCACCTGAAGGGAGGAGTAGTGGCAGTCCTGTATAATTGAGCCCTTAACCTGTGGAATCTGATGCTATCTCTTGGCAGATGACATCAGAACTGGAGTGAACTGTAGGATACCCAGCTGGTGTCAGAGAATTGCTTGCTGGATGTGCTGGAACCACCCCCCCTTTCCTCTCTACCCCTGCCCACGCCCATTGGCATTGGGTGCAGAATAGGAAGCCAAAATTGGTAATTTATATACCATGAACATATTTTATATAAAACTGTGTATAAAAATGGGAGGAAAGAAAAGTGAAATTTATTTTAAATATATAAATATATTTTTATTACACACTTTGGAAGGAAATATATTCAGATAATGCTGTCCTTGTTTTTATGTATTTGTCAGGAGGCTGTAGGTAGTACTAGTAATTTTCCTCTTCAATTGTCCCTCAAGGCCACTCTTGAGGTTAGCCATAACACCGACACACTAACATACCTCTCCACATCTGAGTATGCCAGCATATTTACAGAATTCTCTGTAAAGCAGGCTTGATTTTTTTTTTTTCTTCTCTAACAGATATTCATAGAGGGAACATCCCATGTGACTATAGATAAATGCTGAAAACGCAGTAGCAGTATAGCAGATGTAAGCATACCAATAGTTAAGCCCAATGTCTGTGCACCTTCTTTTGCATGGCCCTTTGTGATAGTGGAATCTGCTTGTGTGCCCTACTTTTTGGCTTGATGATAAAAAAGCACTAGTTTATAAATAGAAACTTGGATTATACGGTCACCTGAATTTCCATAATCAGATCTTTGTTGTTTAACTGGAAACAGAGGAAGAACATTCCTCAGAGGTGAAGCAGTATATTGTCAAAGAGGGTATCATTTTGCTCAAAACCAAAATCCAAACTGGATTTTAACTAGGGATGCTCTAAGGGTCCTCACCCTTGATGATCTGGAATCTTTAATGCTGGCACTAGTATTTGTGATTCCAAATCTGCTTCTCTCCATCCCCACTCCCAGAATATAATAAATTTTTAGTTTAAATTTTGGTAGAGATGTAGCTTCATATTCTTGGCCCTTCACATAATAATACTCCTTAGTCTAAGGGCTGGAGTTGTTCAACATATTTATTCTTACTTTCTTAATCCCACCACCCTTCAAATACAGCTCCCTTTTTCTGCTCCTCTTTAGAAAAATATTTTTTGAAATAGTTGTCTGCATTCACTGTTCCTGATACATCTTCTATTTTCTCCTGAACTCAGTTTAACTGACAACAAAAAGAGTAAATTTAAGGATTAGGAATTAATTACACACACTCATCTGAAAAACTTTATATTGTTCAGGTATTAAAATACTTCAATGACTCCCATTAATTTTAAGATTAAAGCCAAACTTTTAAAAATGACATTTCAATGCTCTTAAACTTTGCTGCCCAAAATATATATCAAAATCAATTTCTTCCCATTCTTTCAATTGTTCTATGAACTTGCTATAAACAACCACCTGCCATACATTTCGAATGCTAACCTTATTACATTCTCTGCCATCATGCTTAATTTCTATAATTCCTATTTCTCCCTAAAGTTACAATTTATATATTGCAATTTATAATAAGAAATATATCTTTGATCTTCATCCCCATTTTTTGCAGAGCTCCTAAATCCCTTGTATTTCCTAAGTGATAACAGCTATGAAGGTATCTTGATATTTATAACCCCTTTCAACCACACCTCAGTTTATGTTAATGAGGTGACTTTTGGTATGCACCTAAGGATAGGGGTTCGTTACAGTGATTAGAGGATTGGAATTTTCAGTTCCACTGTCTAATTTCTGAGGAGAGGAGAGAGACTGAAGGTTGAATCAATCACTAGTGGCCAATGACTTAGTCAATCATGTCTGTGTAATGAATCCTCCATAAAAACCAAAAAAAAATGGGGTTCTGAGAGCTTTTGGGTTGGTGAACAAGTGGAGATTTGGGGAGAGTGGCATATTCTGAGAGCATGGAAGCTCTGCGTCCCTCCCTATATAATTTGTCCTGTGCATCTTTTCCATCTCTCTGTTGATTTGTGTCTTTTAATATCAGTTGTAATAAATCAGTAATTTAGTGAGTAATTTGCTTTCCTGAGTTTTGTGAGATGCTCTAGCAGATTAATCAAACCTAAGGAGGTGGTCATGAAACCAAGCAGAACCCTGTGGGGCTCCTGGACATGGAAGCCTTTCTGTGTTCTCTGTTTCTTGTTTGTAGGGAATAGACTCCAGCCTCCATGAACTTCCCTGAGTTCTGAAGGGCAGATTTGAACAGTTGCTAATCAGGGAAGGGAGGGATGCAGAGACAAGGGAGGAGCAGCCAAGAAACAACAGTGCAGCCTTGGGGCAGGGTCCTGGTTCCTCCTCAAGTGATGCCCATAACAATATCTTTAAGCTCTTCTGCAGAACTAAAACCCCTATCAAATGGAGGATGTTAGCATTCTTCATTCCAGAGAAAAGGTCACAGTTTGATAGCCTCAAGAATCAAAGAAGCTCATCAAGAGATGACCTGAGGACAGATTAAAGGAACCAGAAAAGCTCATCAGGAGACTACTTGAGACCAGATTAAAGGAGTGCAGGCCCTGCCCACACCCTGATCCTTATAAGCAACCCCGCCCTTGAACCATTGCTATAAAACTCCTCATCACATCCTCCTGGATTGGGACCCACAGTTTTGAGAGCATGAGCTCACTGTGTCCCTCTTTGCCTGGCAAAGAAATAAAGATATTTTTTTCCACTTCACCCAAAACTCTGTCTCTGAGATTTGATTAGGCACCATTGCACAGAGGCCGAGTTTTCAGCATCAGTCATGGGAACCTCTGATTTATAGCCAGTCAGAAACTCATGGACTTGAGATTGGTATTGTAAGCAGATAGGGTAGGGTAGGGGGTCCCCAGAGAAAGAGAACCAGGTATGGCTTTCCTGACAGAAGAGAAGCCATTTTTGGCCTAAGCCATTTTGTGATCTAAGCCTGCCTACAATGCTTGTCCTTGGACAGGTCTCAGTAATTAATGATCTTAAGAGAACAAAAGAATGCAGAAACAAACAACTGTTGTCATGCAAGAGAAGTAAAAATAGCAAAGATAATATATCAGTTGTAAAGACTCTCAGTTCTGTTTCAGTGGTAAAGATTAGCCTGAAGCACTCAACCACCAGATCAACTGGAACTTAAGGGATGATGATGTTGACCTTTTCTGACCCTCCTGACTTCAATCAACTAAAGCTTGGACTCTGTCCACAGCCCAGGTCCCTCCATGAATATGCATGTACCTTTAGCTTTAAACTTCTCCAATTTTGCTGTTCAGGGAGACACTGCTTTAGGAAAGATTCCCAGTGTTCTCCTTACTTACTTCAAGTAATACATCCTTCCTTATCCTGATCTTTGGCTTGGTTATGTCTTTTGGCTCAACACCCACCAAGAGGTAAACCCAGTTTTTGGGTAACAGTAACTGAAGTGGAAGACAGTCCTGTGGTACTGAGCGCTTAACCTCTGAAATATGATGCTATTTCCAGGTAGATAGTGTCCAAATTGAGTTGAATTGTAGGGCACCCAGCTGGTGATGGAGACTTGCTTGGTGGTGTGGGGAAAAAAACCCACACATTGGAATTGGAATCAGCATTGTTACATATCTAACTTAAAGCATATGTTTCCATAGAAGCCTGTAGTAGCCCTAACCCTGCATTAATTATAATTTCTTGTTTCCATTTTTATTTCTCTCCATAACAACAATAGCAACTATAATTATAAATAAAATCTTAAGTTGGGGTTCAATGTCAATCAATTTTCATTGCATGAACTAAGGAATACATTTGAGAGGAATTTGATTCTTTGATTCATCTCTTTAATTACACATTTGTTCATACTGGTTTCATGTACTAGGATATATACTACATATAAGAAAACCAATACTGTAAAAATTAAATCTGTGTGTATTTTGAAATGCCACCTTCTACCTTGATGTGTGTGTTTGTGTGTGTGTGTGTGTGTGTGCACATGATTATATAGAATGTGGTGATCCTCAAGGCAGGGGAAAGCATTTTAAGTCTAGAGGAGGGGTAGGTGTCTTCTTCTTGATTCTACTGTATCTTTGTCTCTTGTCTTGGGGAATCTCTGTTTTCAAAACTGATTTGGAATCTAGTTAACATGAAAATCTGATATTCAAAATAGGGTTTTTCAATTGCAAAGTTCCAGGGGACATGCAAGTAAATACACATACATATCTCCTGCACACCTCCCATAAAGAAGTTTATCTTAACAGTTTTGTTGTGGTCAGCTTTGCTTTTAGTAAGAAAATCAATAAAATCTACAAAAACAAAACTTACACACTAAACAAAAATGACAACAGTTAACAAGCACTTAACTAGTAGCTAGGCTCTGTACTAAACACTCGACATTTATATTATTGTAAGAATAATTGAGATAGTAAATGTATTATTTATATTTAGGTTTTAGTTTGAGGAAATTGAAGCTTTCAGGTTGAGAAACTTTCCACAGATCACTCTTTTAGAAGGTAGTGGAGTTAAGTTTCTAATTCAGGCAATTTACCTTCAGAGCCTGCAAAACTGGTAACCGTATTGTGTTCTCTCCTATTAGACAAGACAGAGCATAGTTTCAGGTACTAGGAACAAACCTGGGAAACCTTTATGAACAGTGAGTACTGAACAAGTGAAAGGGTAGGCATTTCCAACGGTGTTTCCAATTGAATGAGTGCCATACAACAAGTTTTACAGTTCATTAGACAATACATCCTAGCTGATTTAATTATCTCCTCCCTGATCATTTATTTTTTCCATCATGTTTTCACCAGAAGAGAATATATTTGATCTTGTATGAATAAACCATTTTATCAATAGGATGTACTACAGACAAAAGGTTTAGTTGATCTAGAAGTAGTGCATTTATTGGAATGTTAACTTTCATCCAAACTTGTCTTCAGTTAAGTACGTGTAAAACTGGATCTGCAGATACTCTTTGTCAGCATTTCATTTGTGAGTCAGTGAATCTATAGAAAACATTTATGAATTCAATGTTCAGTGTTTATGCATTCACTTAATTTTATATTTTACCCAATTTATCATGATATACTAAAGGAAACAGAAGAGTATTAGCTTCTGTTCCAGAGGAATTAGAAATGTTAATATATAATTATAATGCAGTGTGATGAGAACCATAAAAGAATAAACACAAATAGATGAGTAGCTAAAAACATCTGCTGGAGAACAGAAAGTAAGTCTAATTTTTTAACAAATAAATTGGCATCAATTTTCAATGAAATGCTACACACGTACAAGTTCCCCCACTACCTCTCATTCCACCTGGAATTCAACTGATAAATAAAATATCTGATAAATATAGGAAATGTTTAAGAACTACTGGGCAAATATTGAGTTTATAAAGACAGCATTTCTTATTAATCCTGACTCATTTTCTCTCTCTTATAAATCCTAGTTAGCAAGATAAGTTACACTTAATTCTCTGTCTGTTCCTGAAATCTAGGTGGAAACGTGGACTGAAAAGGAAGTATTTATTTTGAGTATTTGGATGACTTCATTAGAATAAGAATCTGTTTTTTCGATGCACAACTTAGAAAAATAGGTGAATTTTTAAGTCCAAAGAGAAAGAACTTACTTTTTTAACTTTTTATTTTATATTGGAGTATAGTTGATTAACAATGTTGTGTTGGTTTCAGGTGTATAGTAAAGTGATTCAGGTTTTTTTAAGTGGCTGGTAATTTTGGTATCTCTATAGAATGACACAATCAAGATATTGTTTTGTTAAAGCTAAAAAATCATTTGGCAGAAGCCAAGAGAGGTAATTAGTGTAAGTTCTCTTTAAACTAACAAATTTATAGGGTAATGGTCTTTTTGTGAAAGAAGTTCCTTGAGTGATATCTGAAAGCATTTGACTGAAAATATGTACTATGCAATTTATCAATTTATGTTAATTTATTCAGCATATATCAAATATAGAGGTTGTTTCTGATTAGTTTGCATTATAATTACAACTTTTGATTTGTATAGACTTTAAAAGCCTTAAAAATAACTTTCTCATTAAACATTCTGATATACATGAAAAGAAATTGCAGTTTAAATTATTTTAATGCAGTTTGAAAAAATATAATAATATTTATATGAATATTACTAAATAGTGATTTAATACTACTTATTTGAAGGTATGTAAACTACAGTCTTACCATGAAATATTATCTTATTAAATTATGATAGACTAATAGTTTAAAGAATAAATCAATACTGTTTTTATTTTAAAATTTTGATCAGTTAGCAATGATGAAATATTTTTTTCCTTTTCATTGGTTATTTATTGCTCTTTCAAGAATTGTCTTTATATATTTTAAAAATTATTTTGTTGGGGTGACTGAAGGGTATTTAATTGATTTATCATGTCTCTTGTAATACTAAGATCATTAATGATACTTTTCTAGTATTTCTAGAAAGTATCTAGTAATGATACTTTTCTAGTATGTATCTTTCCATTTGCCACTTTACTATTTATCATTTACTGTTTTAATCATTTATATGGTGCTTAATCTAGAGATGTTTTCACTTTACATAGTTAACCCATCATTTTTTAGTTTGGAGTATTTTTTAATCCTTATAATTTCTTATTCTATATTTAGTTAAATTTTCACTAAAAGTGTCCTCTACCTTCAAATTTAATTTAGTTATATATATTTTTATTAAATATTTAATCTATTGGAATACTTTTAGTGTCTGGCATAGCAGAGACATCACTGTTTGGGTTTTCAAACTTTATTTTTCTATAATTTTGATACCTTACAAATATTTCTTCTATTGCTTCTGTTTTCTTCAATCCGCTATTCCTACATGAGATCTTCTTCTTATCATTTCCCATTGCTAATATGCCAACTGCTCTCTTGCTGCAAATCTGTTTATACACATGTTGACTTTTCCCACTGTTAGGAGGGTTAACTTCTAGAAAATCAAATCAGATCATTTAATTCCTCTGGGGAAAATGTAATAGCACCATTGGCTCTTCATTAGCCAAAGAATAAATATCCAAAGGGCTTATCTCTTAACATGGAATGTAAGGTTCTTCACAATATGATTATTCAATTACCTCTCTGGAGAATATTATTTCATTTTTGTACCCTATATAGCAAACATGATACATATAATATCATTCCAAAATGTGCAAATGCTACTCCATGTTTTTGGACATTGTCTTCCCCCTGCTTAAAATGTCTACTACAACCCATTTACAGCTTTCTTTTCTGCTTGCAAAAGGCTACTCATCTTTCAAACCTGAATAAAATATCACCCCTTTTGTTAAAACCAATAGCGACATTCTTTTACCCTTAAGTAGTGCCTATTCCCTTTAAGATATCAACTAATATTTGTTTAGCACACCATGCTATATGTGCAGCATTTTGCTAAAAGATATAAAAAACTGAAGGTAATTCTAATATATTGGCAATGGCATACATGGAGCATGACAATTTCCAAAATCAGTTGACCCTTACTTTCCTTATGAGGTATTCTTTTCAAAGTATAAGTGAACTTAATATATATCTGGCCTCCATTAAGTTGATTCACTTCTTTCATGAATGTAAATGTAGATACTGGCTAAGTTCACCAATTCTATAGAAAAAAGTTAGGTTGATATTAGCCTATGTTTAAAATCTAAGTTTCTCAGAAACAATGATTACAATTTCTCATTAAAATTCTATACCTCAAGAATGTACTTAGGCCCATGTTCCCACACAATCTCTCTTTATATGTTGATAGGCAGACCACATACTTATATGCTTATTTTCTTCATAATGTCTTATTTGCTGGATATTCTGGAGATACTTCAAATTCAACATACCCCAAATTGAATCTAGTCATTTTAAATCTCCAACTACTTCTTTTCTCTTTTGTGTTTGACATCATGAATAACAACATCATTTACCCTTAGCCACCAAATCTTGAAACCTTGAAAGTTACTTATATTTGACCCATTTTCCCTCCCTCTCATCTTATACAACACAATCAAATAATCACCAAATCTTTACATTTTCTCCAGTAGTATCCTTCTAATTGTTTTCTCTGCTTTAAACCCTGCACCCTTACATAAATTTCCTCTGAGTAACCAGAATTGCTTTCCTAAATGACTAGCTCTACCAGTTCTTCTTAATCCTGTGGTGCTGTCAGGACTAGGTCTTTCCCATCTGGATACTCTCTATACTCAGAAGAACACCTGTAATATAGGAATAGTTTACAAGGGGCATTGGAGGTATACTTAGGATAAGAAAAGTATACTTTAGGAGTGTAATTGCATAAGACAAACATTTTATGAATATTAAGAACCAGCATGGACTGTGGGGAACCTCTGGAAAATCTTGGCTATTAAAAAAAATACAACTCACAGTAAGCAATTATCCAAAAATCTTCTCTCAGTGTTATGTTTGGTGAGGATTTCAAATCACATTCCCAGAGGTGGGACAAAGATGGTGGAGTAGGAAGATCCTGACTGCACCTCCTGCCCAAGACACACCAAAACTACAACTACATACAGAACAATTTTCTGAGAACAACCTGAAGTCTAACAGAACAACTTTTCTACAATTAAGAATATAAAGAGAAAAACATATTGAGATGGGTAGGAGGGGCAGAAACACAATCGAGTAAAGACCCACACCTCCAGCAGATAACCCATAAACAGAGGGGATATCACACATTTGGAGGTCCTACCTAAGGAGTGAGGGGATTGAGCACACATTGAGTACCCCAGACTTGGGGACTGGCACTGGAAAGATAAGCCCCCTTAACTGGTTTTGAAAACTAGTGGGGCTTATGACTGGGAGAGCTGGAGAGCTATAGGACCAGAGACAGCGCTCTGAAAGGGCTTGCACACAAACTTACTATCCCGAGTTCCAGCACAGAGGAAGCAGAATGAAAAACACCTCATAATCTAGCTAGCCTGCAAAGACCACCCTAATATAACCGCAAGCCCATACCAAGCTCTGGATCCAGCCCCCACCCCAAGGTGATGGCCCCCAGCATACCCTGGAAGAGGCTCTGACCCACACCTGCTTCAGCTCCAGCCCTCCCACCAAAACCATTGAGCACACGTGGTGCATAGGTACAGTCCTACATAAGAATTCACCTTCAAGACTGAAGCTGTTTTGCCTAATTCATAGAAAAAAACACAGAAAGTCAAACAAAATGAGAAAACAGAGGAACCTTTTCCAAAGGAAAGAACAAGATAAAACCCCATAAATAAAACCTTAATGAAATGGAGGTAAGTAATTAACCTGATAAAGAGTTCAAACCAACAGTCATAAAAACGCTTACTGAACTCAGGAGAAGAATGAAGGAACAGAATGAGAACATCAACAACAAATAGAAAATATAAGAAAGAACCAATCAGAGCTGAAGAATACAATAACTGAAATGAAAAATACACTAGAGTGAATCATTAGCAGATTAGATGATACAGAAGATCATATAAGCAACTTGGAATACAGAATAGTGGAAATCACCCAGTCAGAAGAGCAAAAAGAAAAAAGAATATAAAAAATTTGAGAATAGTTTAAGGAACCTATGGGAAAACATCAAATGTATTAATATTCACATTAAAGGGTCCCAAGAGGACAAGAGAGAGAGAAAGTAGAAAACATATTTGATGAAATAATAGTTGAAAACTTTCCTAATCTGTGGAAGAAAACAGATCCCCAGTCCAGGAAGCACAGAGAGTCCTATACAAGATAAAACCAAAGAGATCCACACAAAGACACATCATGTTTAAAGTGTTAGAAGTAAGGGATAAAGAGAATATTTTAAAATGGCAAGAGAAAAACAAAAAGTCACATACAAGGGAACTCCCATAAGGCTATCAGCTGATTTTTCAGCAGAAACTCTGGCCTGAAGGGAATGGCAAAATATATTTGAAGTCCTGAAGGAAAAACCAAAGACACATGGAACACTGTCCATGTAGATCACATGCAAGGCCACAGAACAAGTCTCAAGGATATTCAGCAAGTTTATCATTCAGAATTGAAGGAGCTGTAAAGAGTTTCCCAGACAAGCAAAAACTAAAATACCTTATCACTAGTAAACCAGCCTTACAAGAAATGTTAAAGAAACTTGTCCAAGAGGAAATAAAAGACCACAACTAGAAATATGAAAATATATAAAAGAAAAAAAATCTCACTGCTAAAAGCAAATATATAGTAAAGGCATTGGATCAACCACTTAAAAAGATAATATGAAGGTAAAAAGACAAAAGTGACAAATTCAATTATAACTACATTAAGTAGTAAAGGGACCCACAAAAAAGATGCACAATATGACATCAAAAACAAAATGTGGAGGGTAGGGTAAAAAATGTAGAGCTTTAGAACAGGTTTAAGTGTAAATGACTATCAACTTAAAGCAAATCTATCATCTATCTATCTATCTATCTATCTATCTATCTATCTATCTATCTATCTATCTTTCTCATGGTAACCACAACCACAAATCAAAAACCTACCATACATACACAGAAAAACAAGGGAAAGGAACTCAAAACTAACGCTAAAGAAAATCATCAAACCACAAGGGAAGAGACTAAAAAAAGAAGAAAAAAGACCAAAGAACTACAGAAACGACCAGATAAAAAGTAACAAAATGGCACTGAGTACATACATATCAACAATAACTTTGAATGTGAATGGACTGAATGCCTCAATCAAAAGACATAGGGTGGATGAATGGGAAAAAAAGAAAACAAGACCCATTTTTATGCTGCCTACTTCAGAGCTAAAGACACACACAGACTGAAAGTGAAGGGATGCAAAATGATGTTCCATGCAAATGGAAACAAAAAAGAAAGATGAGATAGCAATACTCATATCAGACAAAATAGACTTTAAAATGGACACTATAACAAAAGACAAGGAAGGGCATTACATAACAATAAAAGTCAAACCAGGAAGAGGATAGAACATTCTTAAGCATATATGCACTTAACATAGGAGCATGTAAATATATAAAGGAAATATTAATAAAGGCAGAAATTGACAGTAATACAATAATAGTAGGGGACTTAATGCCCCACTTACATCAATGGATAGATCATCCAGACAGAAAATCAATAAAGAAACATTGGCTTTAAATACCATATTAGACCAAATGAACTTAACAGATATCTACAAAACATTTCATCCAAAAAGAGCAGAATATACATTCTTTTCAAGTGTACATGGAACATTCTCCACAACAAATCACACACTAGGCCCCAAAACAAGTCTCAGTAAATTTAAGAAGATTGAAATCATATCAAAGCATCTTTTCTGAGCACAATGGTATGAAACTAGAAATCAACTACAAGTAGAAAACTAGAAACAATACATTTGGAGACTAAACAACATACTACCCAAAAAATGGGTTAATGAAGAAATCAAAGAGGAAATAAAGAAACATACTGAGACAAATGAAAATAGAAACACAACTTTCTAAAATCTATGGGATGCAGCAAATGCAGTTCTAAGAGGGAAGGTTATAGAGATAAAGGCCTACCTCAAGAAACAAAAAAAATGTCAAATAAACAGCCTAACTTTATACCTAAAGGAATTAGAAAAATAACAAACAAAGCCCAAAGTTAGTAGAAGGAAAGAATTAATAAAGATCAGAGAGGGAATAAATGAAATAGAGACCCAAAAAACAACGGAAAAGATCAACGGCACTAAGAGCTGTTTGTTCTAAAAGATAAACAAAATTAACAAACATTTAGCCAGACTCATCAAGAATAAAAGAGAGAGCACCCAAATATATAAAGTTAGAAATTAGAGAGGAGAAGTTACAACTGATATCACAGAATGCAAACAATCATAAGAGAATACTATCATGCTCCCTGACTTCAAACTATACTATCCATACAAAGCTATGGTAATCAAAACAGTATGATACTGGAACATAAAAATAGACACATAAATCAATGGAACAGAATAGAGAGTCCAGAAATAAACCCACTCATATATGGTAAATTAATCAATGACAAAGTAGGCAAGAACATACAGTGGGGAAAAGACCATCGCTTCAATAAGTGGTGTTGGGAAAACTGGACAGCTACATGTAAAAGAATGAAACTGGACCATTTTCGCACACCATATAGAAAAATAAACCTGAAGTGGATAAATACATCAATGTAAGACCTGAAGCCATAAAACTTTCAGAAATAAACAAAAAACACAGGTTTTACACTGTTTGACATTGATGATAGCAAAATTTTTTTGGATCCCTCTTCTTGGGCAAAGACAACAAAAGCAAAAATAAACAAATGGGACCACATCAAATGAAAAAGCTTTGGGATGGCAAAGGAAACCATCAACAAAATGAAAAGGCATTCTACTGAAGAGGAGAAGATATTTGCAAATGATATTTTTGATAAGAGGTTAATACTCAAAATATATAAATAACTCATATAACTCAATATGAAAACAACAAATAATCTGATTTAAAAATGGGCTGAGGACCTGAATAGGCATTTGCCAAAGAAGATATACAGATGGCCAACAAACACATGAAAAGATCTTCAACATCACTAATCATCAGGGAAGTGCAAATCATATATTACCTTACACCTGCCAGAATTATCATCATCAAGACAACAACTAAAAAGTGTTTGTGAGGATGTGGAGAAAGGGGAAACTTCCTGTTGTTGGGAATGTAAATGGGTGCAGCTTCTGGAAAACACTATGGGGGTTCCTCAAAAAGTTCAAAATAGAACTACCATATGATCCAGCAATTCCACTTCTGGGTATTTATCCAAAGAAGATGAAACACTAATGTGAAAAGATATATTCACCCTTACGTTCATTGAAGGATTATTTACAACAGCCAAGATATGGAAACCACCTAAATATCCATTGATAAATAAATGGATAAAGAAGAAGTGGGGTGTGTGTGTGTGTGTGTGTGTGTGTGTGTGTGTGTGTGTACTCAGCCATAAAAAAGCATGAAACGTTGTCATTTGCAACAATGGATGGACCTAGAGGGTATTGTGCTAAGTGAAATAAAGACAAATACATACAAAAAAAGACAAATACTATGTTTTCACTTATATGTGTAACCTAAAAATACAACCAATGAACAAATATAACAAAACAGAAATAGACTTATAGATACTAAGAACAAACTAGTGTTTGCCAAAGGAGAGTGGTTTGTGGGGATGGTCAAAATAGGTTAAGGGGATTAAGAGATACAAACTACTAGTTATAAAATAAGTCACAGGTAAGTCATTTTCAGCCCAGGGAATACAGTCAATAATATTGTAATAACTCTGTATAATCCATATTAAAATATTGAATCACTATATTGTGCAATTAAAACTAATATTATATTGCAAGTGAACTATACTTCAAGAAAAGTAGAATTATTTTCCCACCCAGTTGCCAAGGCTATAATAATTGCATATTTGTTATCAAAGAAACATTTTCTCTTTTTAATTCTAAATTCAAATTAGTTTTTGTTTAGTAATGCTATCATCTTTTGTCAAATATGGCATGATTTAACATACCCTCTCCCCACTAACTTTAAATTGGTTGCTAAAGCAATACAATAGTTTGTATGGTGGATTTTTAAATTTATAGCTCATTAATATATTCTATTTATATAGCTATTGTTAGAAAGAATACATTTAAAATTTTTGATAGCTTTTTCATTTTTTTTTTACTTTCTTATATTTTATTTTATTTGTGCCATTTAGACATATTCAAAGGCAAATCCCAGAAAATATTAAGTTAAATTTGAAGTCTCAGTGGGAAAAGCATTTTAAAATGCTACTTGAGGAATTAAGTCAGATACCCTTTGTTTCTCTCTCTAGTTCTTTTATGTTTAAAAATATGAGACTAATGAATGAATAAAAACTGTAGTTTAGTTTATGATTCCCAGACACTCATTGTGACTTCCTTCATCTTTCTTTGATCCTTAAGAATGGCAAATTTATTTAAATTGCTCTTTTTTAAACTCATTTTATCCATTTGACACATCCCTTCTTCTTTGATATACCGACCTTGTTTATATCCTTAAATATCTTCTAAAATGAACAAGATCAAGCTTGCAGTATTGTGTTTAGATTGTAATTATGAATACCTGCAATTTTAGGATCTGTGTTATAAACATAATTAAATTACTTGAAAACTTCTCTTTAGCTTCATGTTATGACTTGTATTTGCTTTCCTTTTCCGATTTAATGGATTATTGGACAGAAAACCACAATCCTAGAAAAAAAAATAAACTAAGCCAAAGTTCAGGGCTTATGATGAACTGATGTTTTTCTTTTTCCAAACTACCTTATTTTGCTATGATGATGTATCCTTAAGAAGCAAAGCTGCCTTGTCAATAAGAAAATTCTTAATAGGCTGACCTTTAGTTTGTGGAGGGCCAGAACTGAAATTCAACAGGTTACTTTTCAACAGTTAAGATGTCATTTTAAAAAAATTGTGAAACAAACTCATGATTCTGGTAGATGTTTTGTTCAGTCGAATTTAGGAAAACCTGACAGGAGGCAATGCTGTCAAATTTTAATGGCTTCTTGAGCCTGAGTGACAACACGACGTTTCATTATAAGTAGGTCAAAGTTAGGTTGTCACTCAGTGGCAACACAAATAGACACCACAATCCCTAGCACATATATCAGAATGAAATCAGCAAAACTAAGAAAAAAGAATTAATGTTATAGATTTATTTCTGCTTCCTGTCAATAATTTATAAAATTGTCAGAAGTATAGTGCTGTAAACTAAAAAAAGTATAAAGCAAGATATAAAGATATTCATAATTTATGTATTTCTGTAAATGCTATTTAAAAAAATGATTAAATTGACAAACTCAGAAAATGTAGAGATTATTTTGTTTCTCAACTGTGGGAGAGATCTTAATAAGTTTACAGTTAGCAGTAAATTTTATTATATTATTAATATATTTTTTAAAAATTCCATCTTCTCCAGTTATTTGGTCAGAGTCAGAAAAACGAATATATTTATTAACATTTTATGAAGAAAGAAAGTTTACAATTTTGGAATTTGGAATTGTTGATGAACAAAGGCTAGTTTTTACTGCTACAGTAGTTTGTATCGTTATAGTAGTTTGTATTGCTATAGCAGATATATTTTTCTCCTGAATACCCACTTTTCTGCCACCTCCTCTCCAAATTTCTCTTTGACTTAGGACCAAGAAGGAATAGTTAAATTCGTCTTTATCTTACTGTTACTCAAAATTATCCCTCAAGCTCATTCTTATTCAGCTTTGTTTTTTCCCAAGCAATATTTTTCGTAATGACAATATTTGATATCAAGTAACAAAAATAGACAGCTGTAAGCAAATGCATGTATACATACATGAATATATACACATAAATTATATATAACTATATGTAATAGTCCAAGAAAGCCAAAATAAAAATAAAATCAACATAGACTCCACTCAGTTTTTAATTTTGCACCTGTAGTTACATTGCTTTATTTTCAGCTTCTTCTCGTGGTTTTCTTTTAATTAAAAAAAAGTATATGTATTTTATATTCTCTGAGGAAAATAGAGAGATTGAGAAAAAGTAATCATCCACAATCAAACCACTGTAAAGATTTTGCTGCCTTTCTGTCCAGTATTTATCATACCCTTTCATTGCAATCTTTGAAAATTCCTTTGGTGTCAATTTGCTCACAACTGAGTGGCAACCTCATGGGTAAATTCAGCTTTCCATAACAATTCATAGAGTTGAATTTGCTTTGTTTGGGCTTGCAATGTCCTACAGACCAAACAAGATTGAGAAATGAAATATTCTAATTGCATTGGTTTTGGATGTGTGCTAATGATGTATCTCCATTGATTTTACTTCTGCTTCAGGTTGACACCAGCTGTGCTTAATTGATAGACATCTAGTGCATTATTTGGGTACACTATAAAAGAGATGCTTACCCCAAATAAAATGTTTCGGTGTTTCCTAAGAGTAATCCTAACATCTGGTCATTCCTAAGCCAGAAGGAGGTGTACTTCCAATTCTAATTACAGAAGTTCAGTGACTTCTATTGTTTCACCACCATAAACATAGCTATATCCAATTTATCTTCCCTCCCGGTTTTTTTGCTACTCTATGTCAACACAGATTGTGACCTAGAGTCGGTGGCAGTAGAATGTAACATGCTCTTTTATTGAAAAATGATATCGTTTGTTTATGTTATATCCAACTAAATGGAATAATTCCTAATTATTTCTTAATGTCAATAAATGAGTAAAAGAGCCCAGTGGTTCAGTTAGGAACATACATATCTTCAAAGAGGAAAACAGACTCTACCTCATAGATGGTTAGAACAGCATGTCTGTACAAAGAGGGAAGGGATTGCTGGCTGCCCTCTTTAAAGACAACCTCCCTTTTGTTCTTTTAAAACACCAATGTGCCATGAATAGTTGTAAGTGCTTTATAAATATTGATTAATTTAATCTTTCTGAATACACTGTGGTAATTACTATTATCATGAATCAAGAATATATACATATACAATAAAATGGAAATAATGTTTAATTATATTTATCAGCTACTTTTCCAGCTTCTTCCCTTTTGGAATTGATTTTCTATATAACCCCAGGACCATCAAAACATCAGTATTGGCTATTAGAGAGAAAGAGAGGGCACAATAGGCATTTTTTTCTCGTAGGCTTAATAGCAAAGAGTAATGAAAGGGAAAATACATGGAGTCACTGGCTTTTGAGATTTTATCTAAAACACACCACCAGATTTTATTTATGTCACAATATTGACAATTAGACTTTGGATTTATTTTGTTTTCGTCTAACTGAGCCTTTTTAAGTCATTTCAGGTCAAGTCAGAGAGAGTATAACATCATTCCAACATCACAGCTATATGATGTGGCTGTGTGTATGAGGATGTGTGTGCATGCGTGTGTGTGTGTAAATGTGCTTTCAGCCTCTGGTGCTATAGCCTCTGGAAGCAGTAATAATACATAGTCAAAGGTAATCTAGAAATGTTTTATGTTTCCACAACTTCTTATATTGAAAAAAAAGGAATTTTTGAATTTTGTAGTGTATTGTAGACTAATTCACATAGTTTCGGGATTGATGGACAATACCCTAACACGCACACATACATACATACACACACACATGCAAACACACACATACCTGCTGGGTTATTTCCTAGGAAGGGTAATTAAACGTATTTTCTCATATTTAAAACATACTAGACCTATATTGAAGTCAGCAAAGAAAATGTGTGCAAACTGATATACAAAGTTTTACCAACTATCCACCAGAGTTTTATTAGAATTTTGGACACCTAAATTTAATGCATAACATGTATTTGGAGAATAACCACAATGGTTTGGAAGAAGATTCAAAAAAATAAACTTAATAGAAATGATTTCTTTTAGCCTCAAGAATATAGGGCTTTGAAGTTTAATAATAGTTTTATATTGTAAAAACCCAAGTGTTTTTTGAAACATAATAGCAATAGATATTAATTGTCATAGGCACTTCAAAAACTTCTTTGTCCACATGCTGTCTATTGTTCTTTTTGTATCATCCAATGTAGTTCAGTTTATTAAGTAACATTTTTTTAATTGTATAGAATAAAAATTTCTTAGATTCAGACAACTCTCATCATAAAAACCTGACGATAACACCCAAAGTGGGTTAGTCTCTGACTGCAAAGAAGGTCCTACGTATATTTAAATTTGAGGAACTATCTTCTTTACTAAGTAAATCAATTTAATAATACAATATGCTACAGTGGTAATCAGGACCTTCTCCTGCCCAGGGAAATGGATTTGCCTTTGTGATGGTTAATTTTATGTGTCAACTTGTCTAGGCTACGATACCCGTATGTTTGATCAAACACCAGCCTAGATTTTGCTGTGAAAGCATTTTTAAAAACATGATTAACGAGTCAGCTCTACCCACCACCAGAGCCTCCCATCAAGCCTCTTAGATAACCTCAACCACCAGACGGCAGAACAGCAGAAGCAAGAAAAACTACAATCCTGCAGCCTGTGGACCAAAAACCACAGTTACAGAAAGATAGACAAGATGAAAAGGCAGAGGGCTATGTACCAGATGAAGGAACAAGAAAAAAACCCAGAAAAACAACTAAATGAAGTGGAGATAGGCAACCTTCCAGAAAAAGAATTCAGAATAATGATAGTGAAGATGATCCAGGACCTCGGAATAAGAATGGAGGCAAAGATGGAGAAGATGCAAGAAATGATTAACAAAGACCTAGAAGAATTAAAGAACAAACAAACAGAGATGACCAATACAATAACTGAAATGAAAACTACACTAGAAGGAATCAATAGCAGAATAACTGAGGCAGAAGAACGGATAAGTGACCTGGAAGACAGAAAGGTGGAATTCACTGCTGCGGAACAGACTAAAGAAAAAAGAATGAAAAGAAATGAAGACAGCCTAAGAGACCTCTGGGACAACATTAAACGCAACAACATTCACATTACAGGGGTCCCAGAAGGAGAAGAGAGAGAGAAAGGACCAGAGAAAATATTTGAAGAGATTATAGTCGAAAACTTCCCTAACATGGGAAAGGAAATAGCCACCCAAGTCCAGGAAGCGCAGAGAGTCCCATACAGGATAAACCCAAGGAGAAACATGCCGAGACACATAGTAATCAAAGTGGCAAAAATTAAAGACAAAGAAAAATTATTGAAAGCAGCAAGGGAAAAACGACAAATAACATACAAGGGAACTCCCATAAGGTTAACAGCTGATTTCTCAGCAGAAATTCTGCAAGCCAGAAGGGAGTGGCATGATATACTTAAAGTGATGAAAGGGAAGAACCTACAACCAAGATTATTCTACCCGGCAAGGATCTCATTTAGATTTGATGGAGAAATCAAAAGCTTTAGAGACAAGCAAAAGCTAAGAGAATTCAGCACCACCAAACCAGCTCTACAACAAATGCTAAAGGAACTTCTCTAAGTGGGAAACACAAGAGAAGAAAAGGACCTACAAAAACAAACCCAAAACAATTAAGAAAATGGTCATAGGAACATCCATATCGATAATTACCTTAAACGTGAATGGATTAAATGCCCCAACCAAAAGACATAGACTGGCTGAATGGATACAAAAACAAGACCCATATATATGCTGTCTACAAGAGACCCACTTTAGACCTAGGGACACATACAGACTGAAAGTGAGGGGATGGAAAAAGATATTCCATGCAAATGGAAATCAAAAGAAAGCTGGAGTAGCTATACTCATATCAGATAAAATGGACTTTAAAATAAAGAATGTTACAAGAGACAAGGAAGGACACTACATAATGATCAAGGGATCAATCCAAGAAGAAGATATAACAATTATAAATATATATGCACCCAACACAGGAGCACCTCAATACATAAGGCAACTGCTAACAGCTATAAAAGAGGAAATTGACAGTAACACAATCATAGTGGGGGACTTTAACACCTCACTTACGCCAATGGACAAATCATCCAAAATGAAAATAAATAAGGAAACAGAAGCTTTAAATGACACAATAGACCAGATAGATTTAATTGATATATATAGGACATTCCATCCAAAAACAGCAGATTACACGTTCTTCTCAAGTGCGCACGGAACATTCTCCAGGATAGATCACAATTTGGGTCACAAATCAAGCCTCAGTAAATTTAAAAAAATTGAAATCATATCAAGCATCTTTTCTGACCACAACGCTATGAGATTAGAAATGAATTACAGGGAAAAAAACGTAAAAAAGACAAACACATGGAGGCTAAACAATATGTTACTAAATAACCAAGAGATCACTGAAGACATCAAAGAGGAAATAAAAAAATACCTAGAGACAAATGACAATAAAAACACGACGACCCAAAGCCTATGGGATGCAGCGAAAGCAGTTCTAAGAGGGAAGTTTATAGCTATGCAAGCCTACCTAAAGAAACAAGAAAAAGCTCAAGTAAACAATCTAACCTTACACCTCAAGAAACTAGAGAAAGAAGAACAAACAAAACCCAAAGTTAGCAGAAGGAAAGAAATCATAAAGATCAGAGCAGAAATAAATGAAATAGAAACAAAGAAAACAATAGCAAAGATCAATAAAACTAAAAGCTGGTTCTTTGAGAAGATAAACAAAATTGATAAGCCATTAGCCAGACTCATCAAGAAAAAGAGGGAGAGGACTCAAATCAATAAAATCAGAAATGAAAAAGGAGAAGTTACAACAGACACCGCAGAAATACAAAGCATCCTAAGAGACTACTACAAGCAACTTTATGCCAATAAAATGGACAACTTGGAAGAAATGGACAAATTTTTAGAAAGGTATAACCTTCCAAGACTGAACCAGGAAGAAACAGAAAATATGAACAGACCAATCACAAGTAATGAAATTGAAACTGCGATTAAAAATCGTCCAACAAACAAAAGTCCAGGACCAGATGGCTTCACAGGTGAATTCTATCAAACATTTAGAGAAGAGCTAACACCCATCCTTCTCAAACTCTTCCAAAAAATTGCAGAGGAAGGAACACTCCCAAACTCGTTCTATGAGGCCACCATCACCCTGATACCAAAACCAGACAGACACTACAAAAAAAGAAAATTACAGACCAATATCACTGATGAATATAGATGTAAAAATCC
The DNA here is from genome assembly GCF_965194805.1 of Balaenoptera borealis. Lineage (NCBI taxonomy): Eukaryota > Metazoa > Chordata > Mammalia > Artiodactyla > Balaenopteridae > Balaenoptera > Balaenoptera borealis. Next base: position 48,740,382 of record NC_138863.1, on the reverse strand, counting down.
TCAACAAAATACTAGCAAACAGAATCCAACAACACATTAAAAGGATCATACACCACGATCAAGTGGGATTTATCCCAGGGATGCAAGGATTCTTCAATATACGCAAATCAATCAATGTGATACACCATATTAATAAACTGAAGAATAAAAACCATATGATCATCTCAATAGATGCAGAAAAAGCTTTTGACAAAATTCAACACCCATTTCTGATAAAAACTCTCCAGAAAGTGGGCATAGAGGGAACCTACCTCAACATAATAAAGGCCATATATGACAAACCCACAGCAAACATCATTCTCAATGGTGAAAAACTGAAAGCATTTCCTCTAAGATCAGGAATGAGACAAGGATGTCCACTCTCACCAGTAGTATTCAACATAGTTCTGGAAGTCCTAGCCACGGCAATCAGAGAAGAAAAAGAAATAAAAGGAATACAAATTGGAAAAGAAGAAGTAAAACCGTCACTGTTTGCGGAAGACATGATGCTATACATAGAGAATCCTAAAACTGCCACCAGAAAACTGCTAGAGCTAATTAATGAATATGGTAACGTTGCAGGATACAAAATGAATGCACAGAAATCTCTTGCATTCCTATACACTAATGATGAAAAATCTGAAAGAGAAATTATGGAAACACTCCCATTTACCATTGCAACAAAAAGAATAAAATACCTAGGAATAAACCAAAAAAAAAAACAACTGGTAAATGAAAACAACATTTAAAATTGTGTTGTCATTAGAGTATACACAAAGTAATTGAAGCTGTAGGTATAGAAGTGGTTGCCTTGAGAAGACATGTATAATAAGGAAAGGAAGAAAGGAAGGAAGGAAAGAAGGAAGGAAGGAGGGGAAGAAGGAAAGCAAGAAGGAAGGAAGAGAAGGAAGGGAAGGAAAGAAGAGGTCTTCAAAAATAGGGAGATTTAAGTGGCATTTAAGTAAACCTGCCAAAGGGAGCAGTGGCAATCAAGGGACCTGAGTATTAATTAGGAATGACTGATCACGTGAGTCCCATGAGGGTAGGGATCACATCTGCTTCTCATTTCTGGAGCAGAGCACCTAGCACAGTACCTGGCCAGTAGATGCTCCATTCGCAATTGTCCAGTGTTGTCCATGGGGCAGGAAAGCTACAAATACCATTGGCTGCGGCAACTGGGTGACTGGGGATGTGTGCAAGCTGGATGGCAGGCAGTGAGTAAAGAAATGAATAGGGAACAGAAGTGCCCTTGACCGGTGGGGAGGGCCGCGCTGTGCACCCCTCTGCTCTCGCTGCAGGGAGATGGCTGAGCGACTTCTCCTGGGGAGGTTCCTGGCCTCCATAATCTGCAGGAAGCCCTCTCAGAGTCAGTGGGCGCCCCTTGCCTCCAGGGCCCTGCAGACCCCACAGCGCAGTCCTAATAACCTGACAGTAACACCCAGCCAAGCCCAGTCAATATACACCACCAGAGTCTGTACAATGACCTTTAACATCCAGGATGGACCAGACTTTCAAGACTGAGTTGTCAACAGTGAGACACCAGTGGTTGTGGATTTCCATGCACAGTGATGTGGTCCCTGCAAGATCCTGGGGCCAAGGTTAGAGAAGGTGGTGGCCAAGCAGCATGGAAAGGTGGTGATGGCCAAGGCGGATATTGATGACCACACAGACGTCGCCATAGAGTATGAGGTATCAGCTGTGCCCACCGTGCTGACCATCAAGAATGGGGATGTGGTGGACAAGTTTGTGGGCATCAAGGATGAGGACCAGCTGGAGGCCTTCCTGAAGAAGCTGATTGTCTGACAAGCAGGGAAGCGTCCTGACTGCCCCTGCCCACCTGGGCCTCGTGGTCCCGGGGGACCCAGATAGAACTCATAGCCCTTCTGTGCCGGCCCTTCCTACCTCCTCCCTCTGCCTGGCCCCTGTGGGTCCGTGCTTTGGAGACCAGGCCTCAAAACACAGGAGCCTCAAGTGCTCCCAACCTGGCTGACCGCCAGGGTGGCCGCCCAAGGAGCGGTGCCACCACCGAGCTGGGACAGCCATCTCCTCACCCACTCTCTGCTCCTTCTAGGGCTTGTTGCCGTGCTCCCAGGATGCTGGGACAGAGTCCCGGGGCCAGCCTGCAGTAACAGCTTGGTCTCCCTGCTCCCTTCTGATCTGAACCCCGGTGCCTGGCTCATCTGCCTCCTGCATTTTTCTTTCCTGCTGCTGTTTTGTAAAAAAAAAAAAAAAACAAAAAAAAAAAACAGAAGAAGCAAAAAAGAAACCCAGGGCTTCCCTGGTGGCGCAGTGGTTGAGAATCTGCCTGCTAATGCAGGGGACACGGGTTTGAGCCCTGGTCTGGGAAGATCCCACATGCCGCGGAGCAACTGGGCCCGTGAGCCACAATTACTGAGCCTGCGCGTCTGGAGCCTGTGCTCCGCAACAAGAGAGGCCGCGATAGTGAGAGGCCCGCGCACCGCGATGAAGAGTGGCCCCCGCTTGCCACAACTAGAGAAAGCTCTCGCACAGAAACGAAGACCCAACACAGCCATAAATTAATTAATTAATTAATTACCAAAAAAAACAACCCATAGAATACAGTACCAACAGCGGACCCTAATACAATCCACGGTCGTTGGTGATAACGATGTGTCAATGTAGGTCCATTTATTGTAACAAATGTACCACTCTGGTGTGGGATGTTGATGATGGGGAAGGCTGTGCATGTGTGAGGGCAGGGGGAGTATATGAGAAGTCGCTGTACTTTCTACTCATTTTGCTAATGTTTTGTTATTTGTAATTTCTTCTTCTAAAAAAAAGAGGATATTAAAAAAAAAAGAAATGAGTTATCAAGCCATGAAAAGACACGAAGGAACCTTAAGTGCATATTGCTAAATAAAAGAAGCCAATCTGAAAAGGCTGCATACTGAATGACTCCAACTATATGACATTCTGGGAAAGAAAGTAAAAAGATGTGATAGTCAGGGGTCAAGGGTCAAGGCGGGGTGAGGAAGTGATGATTAGGTGAAACACAGGAGATATTTAAGGCAGTGAAACTATTCTGTAGGATACCGTATTGATGGATACATGACATTATTTGTCAAAACCTACGGAACTGTAGAACACAAAGAGCGAATCCTAATGCAAACTATGGACTTTAGTTAGTAATGCTATATGAATATTGGTTCATCAATTGTAATAAATTGTAACTGCACTAAGGCAAGAGAACTAAGAGAGAACTAAGAACCGCACTAAGGAGAAACTGTGAGTGGGAAAAGGAGAGGATATATGGAAACTCTCTGTACTATCTGCTCAATTTTCTTTTTTTTAATTTTATTTTACTTTATTTCTTTATTTCTTTATTTTTGGCTGTGTTGGGTCTTCGTTACTGCACGCGGGCTTTCTCTAGTTGTGGTGAGCGGGGCCACTCTTTGTTATGGTGCACAGGCTTCTCATTGCGGTGGCTTCTCTTGTTGTGGAGCACAGGCTCTAGGCGCACAGGCTTCAGTAGTTGTGGCACGCGGGCTCAGTAGTTGTGGCTCACGGGCTCTAGAGCGCAAGCTCAGTAGTTGTGGCACATGGGCTTAGTTGCTCTGTGGCATGTGGGATCTTCCCAGACCAGGGATCAAACCCGTGTCCCCTGCATTGGCAGGAGGATTGTTAACCACTGCACCACCAGGGAAGCCCTATCTGCTCAATTTTCTGTAAACCTAAAACTGCTTTAAAAAATTGTTTATTAATTTTGTAAAAAGTGCAACCCATGGCTTGACCAGTTCTGTATATACCACTTTCTTAGGCAGTAAGTTATCTTTGCAGAGCGCCTTTGGGCAACAAGCAATGATGCAGCATAGCCCACATAGACAGAAGGGTTTTGAAGACAACAAGCCTTCAAACTCATCCCCCCACTAGAGTGTGAGCAGGAATGACAGAAGGGGGAACAGAATGTGGTGTGTGGAACCCTGGGTCCCCCTTTTAGCTACAATCAAGGAGTCACTGAGCACATGAAGGCAGCCTCGCAGGGGTAGCATCGCTCTAAGAAACAAGCGACAACTTCTGACTTGTTTTACCCAAATAACTTAAACAAGCAGATGATAACCAAGTGATTCATCCTACATGATCTTCAGTTTTCCCATTGATACAACTGACAGTATTATGCATTATAGATGCTGCTGTGTTGTTTTCAAGCCTTCCTTGAAAGCCTTAACAAAAACGTCAAAACATCCTCGCATATGATACTGATGATAAGGAAGTGGATATGTGTGATCACATATGAGATATCTTATTAAGGAAAGTGTGGGAGGGTTCTTCTTTAGAATATTTTCAAAAAGCTCTTCTAAACACTAGATATATTTTTTATTACTTTTACTGCTGTTATTCTCCTACTTGTTACCTGAAGTTTTGTCTAAGGACCGCAGGGGTTTTCTTAACCTTACAAGTAAGTTTCTGTTGAGTAGAACCTCGTCATGCTACTTGTTGCTATTGATAGAGTTTGTTAAGCCGACAGTGAAAGCAATCTGTCCTCTCAATGCATGGTAGCACTTCAATACTGGAGATTCTGTAATGAATTTTAAAATCAGAGATGAGAAGCATTTCCCCCACCCACCTGGGATTGGAAAGAGAAAATTCAGTAAGACAAAACAGGATGCAGAGCTTAAGAAGTGGGTTAGAGCCCACGAAGTTCTAAGAATCACAACTGTTGAAGAAATATTAAGCAGACCAGAAAATTAGTGAAATGAGTCCAGGTTGAGTGAGACTGAATGCTTTCCCCAAGTCCCACATGGTAACTGCCTTTTTTCTTCTGTAGGGAGAGAAAGAATTGGGAAGAGATTTCAGATTTCTAGAGATTCACTTGAATAGTTCCTACTGCACTGCTCACTGGGACAATATTCTTTTTCCTCCCCAAGGTGGCCATATGCAGCAGCAGTTCACCCCATCCATTCACTCTCATCACTTAGAATGGAGTTGTCCCCATGCAAACATCGAGCAATGGCACCGTGAGAATTGAGAGGCTCATGAAAGCAAGGCTGATGGGAGCCCTGGGGTGCACCCCCAAACTAAAAGGACTCAGGTTGCAAGACCTGTCACTTAACAGTCACAGCAGGATATATTTTTGGTAATTGAAGCCTAATTTGGATTGTGTTTTTGGAAAATGATGACATTAGTTTTCTAAAAACTAGAAAATTTTTTTAGGGGGGAGTGGTGGTTCTCTCCAACTCCACTTTGAAGCTAAAATGGCAAACTGTTTAGAATACAAACTTTTTCTTCCCGTGGATTTATGTAGTAGATGTTTCAAAATGACTGGCAAATACATAGAATTCATACAAAGTTAGAGGCAAAAGGGTGCTCCAGAACCCTCTGGTTGAATCTCTTCACTCTATAGTTGAGGAGAATGAGGTCCAGAGAGGCTAAGTGTTATGCCCAAGGGCACACAGCTGGCTCACAAGATGAGACTTGAATCCGGATTGCCTATGTACTGGCCAATGCTCTTCCCTCTCTACTGTGCTCTACTTCCCAGCACCACGAGAGGACACCTACTGTGTCTTGCAGAATCTAGACTATTTTTTGAAAGCTTGGAACTAAACTTGTGACTAATTAGAATACAGTGTTCCACCACCTTTCAGTCACCAGCTAAAATCCACTGCTCCCCGTCGCAGCACGCCCGAGGCCTTCTGGGTAACCAAAGAAAGATTATTGTCTCAACTCAGTTCTCTGTGTCTAGGTACCCACAAAATGGAAATCACTTTACTTGAGGAAGAGCAAGAGGACAAGATGAGATGAAAAGGAAGCATGTTTAAAATGGATAAAAGGAGGCACTTTTTTCCCACTACACACAATTGAACTGGGGAACTCACTGCAGCAGGATATTAAGATCAATGGTGAAGATTTGTGTTTTAAAAGATTAGACATTTCACATGCATATCATCAACAGCGACACTCAATGGGATGGAAGTAAGATGGATGAAAGTTCTCAAGCTTCAGTGCATAAGTTGATCACCAACTGGGTCAGGTGAAAAGAAAAAAAGTTGTCGACTGGATTAAAATTTCACAGAAAGGCAGATCTGGGGGGTTCCAGTCATTGCTGCTGTGTAAGAAACCACTCCAAAGTACTGGTGTGAACCAACAGGCATTTGATTATGCACATGGATACGGTGGATCAGGAATTTGGAGAGGGCACAGCAGGGATGGCTTGTCTCTGATTCATGACATCTGGGGCCTCAGTTGGGAAGACTTGAACAACTAGGAATGACTTGAGGTTGGGGGCTGGAATCATCTGGAAGCTTCTTCACCTAACCTGGGATGACTTGAAGGCTCACTCAGCTGGGACTGTCAAGTGGAGCATCTATATGTAGGTGTCAAGAGGGAGTGTCCCAAGAAAAAGCACTTCCAAAAAACAAGTGTCCCAAGAGACCCAGGTAGAAACTACACGGCCTTTTATGACCTATCCATGGAAGTTTTAGAGCATCACTTCCAACACAGTCCATGGGTCAAAACCGTCACAAGCCCACTGAGATTCAAGAGGAGGAGACTTAGGACCTCCTACATCCCTCCCCTATGGGGAATGGCAAGATCACATTGCAGAAAAACCTGTGGGATGGGAGAGGTTTTCGCAGCCATCTTTGGAAAATGCAATCCCCCAGGGAAGTGGTGGGTGATGTGAGGTTACAAGAACACACAATCTAGTGGAAAAAACTGACATATGAACAGAGAATCACAGTACAACAAAATAAATTTCAAGGTAGTTATTTCCCCCTCTTTTACAAGAATTCTTTTTCTTTCCCTTTGATAAGAGTCATCACATTAAAATTTTTTCATTCATTGTCTGTCTTCTACTAGATTGGAATCTCCATGCATTTAGTTTCCTACTGTAACCCCTGTGCCTAAAACACTACCAAGCCCAAAATAGGCACTCAATAAATATTTGCTGAAAGAGTATATGAGTAAAGTGCTGTAATAGAGAAGTAGTGGGAGGGCTGTGGGAGTACAGGCAATAACAAAGCACTCAGCTTGACAGAAATGACATTTGAGTGGGTCTTGAATGCTCTTGAAGGATAAACAACAATTTTTCTGGTGGAAACAAAAGGGAATAAATTTTTCTCCTTAAATCTCCTCCAGAGACTTCATTAGCCAAGTTTAAGTGGGCAGATCTCATCCTAAGTGTACAGACTGCATGTAGTAGTTACAATGTTCTTGGTTGCAAGTGAAAGAAAACAGGGACTCAAATGTATTAAAAAATAAGCAGCGTATCGTACCACATAACAACAAGTCTGGAGGCCAACAGTTCAGGCAGCCTCAATGCCATCCTTCTTCACTGGGTCAACTTAGCTCCTTTGTGGTTGCAAGATGGTGCCCACAGTGGTAGGCATCACAGGCAGACAAAACAATACCCAGCAGGGGAGAGGACTACTTCTCCTTTGGAGGAAGATCTTTCCCGTAAGCCCCTGACAGACTTAGCTCACACTGGCCCCCACACCACGCCTTATTGGCTAGAACTGTGTCCATGCATGTATGTAACCTAAACGCTGATAAGAAGAAGGGGAGAAACACGAGCAGTTAGACTAATCACGTGCTACTCCTTGGGGCTTGACCTGAAGCTCCTGCCTCTCCTGAAGCACAGGGCTATGCAGAAAAGGGTGGATTCCCCAACAAAACAGAACAAAACAAATAACGGGGGTTTTGTTAGGAAGGAAAAAGGGGGGATGACTCCTCGGCACATAATCAACAGTGTTTGCAACATTAGGCTTGGGGAAGGTTAATGTTCTGTTTTCTTTGTGGATGACTATTACCTAACAATTTTATTTATTCTTTTTCATGCTTTTTGCTCCTTTCCTTTCTCCTCTGCACTAGTAGTCAGTTGAATAAATCAAGCGCTGTATCAACAGGAAAGAGTGTCATGTGTACAGTGTACATACGAATCTAATTAATCAAAAATATGTTGATTAGACGTGAGTGCACTTTCAGGTAAAAACCTTGATTCAGATGCTTCTGATAGCATAGCCATGCCCAGCTGTTCACCACTTGAATCGTGCTCTTTCATGGCCTTGTGCCCGTTACTTGTGCTGATTCCTCTGTCTAGGAAGTCCTTCTCAGTTTCCTTACCTATAGTGGATACTAGTGATTGCCTCTCCAGCGTCCATTCTATCCTTCTAGTAATTTGCTTGAAGAGATGGCAAACTGCCAAACTACTTTTTTCAGACTCCCTTGCAGCTAGGGTCTTGATCTGAAATAAGTTCAGTCAATCAGGTGCACTTGTGTAAGATTTGGAGGCAGATGCAAGGAGAAGGCATCATTCTGTTGCTGTTGCTGTTGGCCAGCAAGGTTTGAGCAATAATGTTAAGAGGCATTTAATGCTGTTGGACTCAATGTCCTGTTTCAGTGTCTAGTCACCAGTTTCATGGGTGTGAAGAGCCCTTGCTGCAGCACCATCCCAACTTCTGGAACATAGCTACTGTGGTAGGCCCGTGAACTCAATAGCCCAGGGGTACCCCCCTGACTTCTGCCCCTCCAGCTCATCAATTTTGTAAGCCTCTGTTTGGTTCTCAGTATTAAATATTTCTCTGTTTGAAACACCTAGAGTGGTGTCTTCCTGTACTAAACCCTGACTCATAGATCACCTAATTCATATTCAGCCTTCCAGGCACAGCCTGGGTCTTCCCTGAGCCACCAGGTTGGGCCAGGTGCTTCCTCTGTGCTCCCACCACGTCCTGCCTGGTAAGCCCATGCCTCTTCATCTTTGCACCCCTGGCACCAGTGTTTGGCTCACAGCATGTGCAGCAATCAATATTTACCGAACTGAAGCTCCCTCTGCCAAGATACCAGACAGGTCCTGAAATCTAGTCTAAAGGGTGCCCCACCTCATGCCTGGTCTGCAAAGCCCAAAGAACAAGTGGCTCTAGACTTATACTGGATTCTAGATGAATCCAGAGCCCTCAGCTTTTCCGTACTTTAGTCCCCCACACAAGAGGCCACACCAGAATTGAAAATTTGACCTGGTTCCCAGGAAAAGGATGATAAGGAACAAGGGAAGTTGCTTATCTCAAGAGTTACCATCTGGTGGTTTTCAGGACCCTCTACTGCTGGGCCTGCAACGAGGCCTGCAGTCAATGGCAGCATAGTCTTTGGAGCGAGGAAAACCCAAGTTGGAAGGTGTGTGCCGTTGTGTAGCAAGTTACTTTCTGAACCTCAGATTCTTAATCTATAAAATGGGGTTGATAACATCAACCTCACAGGATTCTTGGGGGTAAAAGAGATTATATATGTAAAATGCTTAGCACAGTGCACGCACATGGGAAATGCCCGATACCCATCAGTTACTGTTACGGCCACCATTGTTGTCGACTGTGCCATCCCTGTACCACAGTTCTGTTACATATTTTTTACTTCATATACATATACTTTCCTTCAGCCCAAACAGACTCACATGCAGTTAGACTAGAACGTACTTCTCTATACTTTCTCCCGAGGTGTTCCATTTTACATCATGATGTGATTAACCCTTTTCTGCAGAAGATCCAGCTAGGCCCAAGTTTGGGGCTGTGCTGAGGAAATAACAAAACCATCTATGTCAGTGGCTCTCGACCCTAGCTGAAAATCAGGATCACCTGGAGAGCTAAAAACAAAACGGCAACAAAAATAAACAAATAAAACGAAACCAAGAAACAATGTCTGGGTCCGTCAACCAGAGATTCTGATTCAGTAGGGCCCAAGCATCAGTAGATCTTAAGGCTCCCCAGGTGATTGTAATGTGCAGCTGAGAGCCATGGCTGAGAGTGGGAAAGATTAGCGCTTCCATCGCCTCTGGGAAAGAAGAAAGAAGCTCTTACTTTTCTAGAATCGCCACCACAGTGGAGGAGGGGAGAGGACTAAAGATTACAGTTGAATGATTCCACTTATAATGTGAACAAGGCATTCTTATTATGAACCTGGATAAATGACTCATCATGTTAATCCTCTGATTAGTGTCTGGGTTTCTCATCTAGAGGTGTCTGATCTGATGAGAAGAGGAGTTATCAGAAATGCTCTAGGACATGGAAAAAGCTAGTCTGGAAATACCTGTGAGGGATTTCAAGTTGGCTTGTGGGTGTCTGTCCTGTGCCAGCCCTGTGCACACTCGCACACTTGCGGGCTGGTTGCTGATGTCAGGTGTACGCACTTTGATCCAGGGCAAGTGAAATGATCCCTGCTTTGGCATAAAATCTAGCTAATATCTAAATGCTAGAGATAGCTGGTGACAGCTGGGAGTGTGCTCAGACATAAAGTACAGGCATACCTCATTTGATTGCGCTTTGCAGACTTTGCTTTTTCACAAATTGAAGGTTTGTGACAACCCTGAGTTGTCAGATGATGGTTAGCATTTTTTAGAAATAAAGTATTTTTAAATTAAAATATGTACTTTTTTAAAAGACAGAATGCTCTTGCACACTTAATAGACTGAAGAATAGTGTAAACATAAGTTTTACAGACATTACTGGAAAACCAAAAACTCCATGTGACTCACTTTATTGTGATATTTCCTTTATTGCAGTGGTCTGGAAGCAAACCCACAATATCTCTGAGGTATGCCTGTACATCTAAAAAATGTAACTTTTTTCCCATTATTAAAGTGATACACAAAAGAAAATAGAGTGAGAAAACAGAAAAATAGCATGAACCCAGTAGAAACTAATAACAGACTTACATAGAGTTACGAGGTGCTAGACATGGTTTTAAGCTCTTCACCATATAAATTCATTTACCCCTCACTACAACTCTATGAGGGGTAACTCCACTTTACAGATGAGGAAAGAGGACCTGGAGCTGTTGTGTGACTTGTCCAAAGTGGCAGCTAGTAAAGGAAGAGCCAAGGTTTGGACTCATGCTGCATTTAACAGGGTAGGGTCAACCTCAGAGATATATATAGCTCATAAGGTAAGCTTTATCCAAGGATTCAATGCCACTTGCTAAAGTTTAAAAAGTTAATCTCAGTTGCCATTTATTCATCCATTTATTTCACAAATATTTACTAAAGGCATCTATGGGCAGCACACTGTTCCAGGCTTGATTATCAAGATACTGAAGAGTATACAGAGGCTACCTGTCCAGTCATTCCTATAGCATTGAACTCTCAAGTGTCTCAATATGTATAATCAATACAAGTATAGTAAGATTAGAAATGCAATAACTATTCTCTGATTACAAAATCCAAAACCAATACTTCAAAACTTTCAAAATGTCACAGTCTTACTAGATGGAATGTTTGGCACGATCCTCCGTATTTTCATCAATTAATAAGTACACCTTGGACAATAATTTAAGTTGAACCTCATGAATTCCACTTTGTAGCAACACGTTTAATATAACAGTAGTGTCTTCAAGTCAGAAATTTGGTGTTTTTGGATGGATGGATGGATGGATGGATGGATGGCTAGATGGAAGGATAGATGAGTGAATTAATAGCTAAGAATGCCTGGCAATGTTCTGGTTGCTTAAAAATTGCATCTTTAAAAATAATTCAGTGTTTTCCAGTTTGTTAAACAATAACTATGACTCAGAAGAAAATTGTGATTTCTGTCCTTTCCATGGACTAAATATGTAACTTCAAGGAAGCCATTATGATGCCAGTCCCATCTGATTGTTGTGAGGATCAAATGAGCTAACTGAAATGAATTATGTAGCACCCTGCCTAATACATGTTAAACAGCATATTTTAAACTGCCTTTAAAGTGAAATACTATATGCAGAAAAGCAAAAATTCAAATGATACAAAAAGCTATACAATGCAAAATACGTTTCTTTTGGCCAAGTTTTCCCGCTATTATTACTACTCTTATTAGAGATCTCCAAGCAAAAATAACATCTCCCTGTTGATTAAGAAGGGAGAGGTTTACAGACTAGGAGATAACATCCTTTGAGTCAGAACCAAGTGAAATAACACATGTATTCTGGTTAAATTCCAGCATGAGTGATTAACATTCTCTAACTTCAAATAATTTTTATTATTAGCCAACACTTGTCCATCCCCAATAATACACATGTTGCATACAGGCCACAGAATGAGGCAGCCTCTCTTGGCATGTTCACAATCTGTGCATACTTTCCACTGAGGGTTTCCCTTTCTTTTTGATTGCTATTCCATAGCTTTTCAACTCCCACTACTTTCAACCCTGGGATGTTTGCCGACACTGAGTGCCAAGTAGTTCCAAAAAAACCAAAAAAATATAAGCACCTGTAGAATCCCAGGGAATGAAAGAGGTAAAGTACATTTTAAACATATTTATTAACGGTTTTAATGTTTGTGAAGAGATTTATATTTATTTCTTTTAACTTTGAGGCTGGGATTAATACACGTATTCCTCATTATTTCTCACAAAGTCTTGTTGATAAGCAGGAGGAAGAGGGCTATTCTGCAATTTTGTCTCCCAGTCTGTGGAAGTGGGATCCAGGACACAAGAACGACTCAGCCCTAAAGTGCAGTCCTGAGTCCCTCAAGAACTCAGGCCCTCCTGCCTTTTTCCCGCCTTCTTCCAGTAGAAGGAAGGGGTGGGGGGAGCGGGAAACAATTCAAACCCTCTTTGTAAGCGTGTGAATGAATTTCAAGAATGTTAAACACCTCAGTCTTCCAACCTAATTAGAACATGTAGAAAAGAGGCATTTTTAGGACATTTAAAACTTGCAGCATAATAACCCATCTGGAGAGCGCCACAGTGCGTCCCAGTGGTCGAGGCGCCCAGCAGGTCTTCGCGCGGGCTCCCGCAGCTCCGTGCGCTCCGGATCCCCGGCGGCGCGCGGGTGCGCAGCTAAGCAGCGGGTAGCCCCCGGCGGGGGGGGGGGGGGGGCCGGCGCCTGCCCATCACAGAGCCCGGAGCCAGTGTTGCTTTTCTCTGCGGGCGACTTCGAACTGCCTGGATTTTTAACCCGATAAACTGATAAAGGACTAACATGTCTGGAGTCTTCCAAAGACAGAAAGAAAATCACTTTCTTGTCGCAACAGTAAGATTTTGTTACGAAATGCAAAAGTAAAGGTTAAAGCCTGGGAGATAACCGGTCGCATATGGGGGGAGGGGGGAGGAGGTGGTAAAAACTGTGGCTGTCGCGTCCCAACTATCTCGGTTCGAATCCCGGGTTTGCCATTTGAGAGCCTACTCTCTGCTGGGCGGTCGGAATACCGCGCTGAACAAGATTATCTAGGTTGTGGCTTTCTTGGGGGAACTATCATTAGCTCGGTTCCCTTGGTATGCTTCTAAACTCTGTTTCTTCACCTATAAGAATTGTTGTAAGGATCTGAGACATCCTGTATTAAGATGAGAACGATTAACGCGCCGTCTGACACACAGTAGGGGCTCAGTAAGCATTTGTACTTCTCTCAATTTGAGCTCACCTGGTGAGGGCAGCGCAGAGAGGAGACAGGTGCCACGGTTAAGAATGATTCTTTGAGCAGTTCTTTTAAACAAGCGCTGGACTCTAAGGATGCTTAGCTGCAGATAGGAGAGCTGGTAGGTGCCCTGGAAGCTAGGGTTCATAAGCTAGAACATTACGGGAAAGTGAGCCCCGCACCAGTCAGTGGACGCCAGCAGAGAACTCAGGAGGGACTTCTAGCTAGGGTTTCCCGCTCCGGATCTCAAGAAGGCGTGATTAGCATTCGCCCCGCCCCCCATAGCTTCCCGGCCGGCGATTGGCCCACGCTCCTCGGCTGCCAGCTCCAGGCGGGGCCGGAGGGCGCCTGGGGAGAGGCTGAGCCCGCGGGGCAGTGGGCGGGGACGCGCGGAGAGCGTGGCCGGGCGGCCCACCAACCGAGCCCCAGCGCGAAGGGGCGGGGCCGGGGCGGAGCCTCCCGGCGGGCATTAGAAGCAGGTGACCCAGGCTGGGCGGGAGAGGCCAGTTAGTCCAAGGCCGTGACTCCACTGCGGCCAGCGCGGCCGCCGCCGCCGCCGCCGCCGCCGCGCGCAGTTCAATACCCGCCGGAGGTGGGCCAAAGGGTGCTAGAGCGCGGGGGAGGAGCGGAGCCCGGCGCGTCCCGGGAGAACCGCCACCGCCCCCAGGAGTCCGCTGGAGCGCGGATCCCCCTGCAGGGGAGGAGAAGAGCGGCGGGCGGGACGCGGCGGCGGGCGCGCACCATGCAGTCCTGTGAACAAACACTGGCAGCGATGGGGGAAAATAAGTGTCCCTGGACTTTGGACTAGATTACAGCCAGATATTCCAAAAGCATCGAGACACTGCTCTCTGCGGCCTCTGAAAACAAATGAGACCCATAACACCCTTGCATAAGCTTTTAAAACATGGATCAGTGTAGCAAAAGGAAAGCTGTTCCCCCCCCCCACCTCAATATATTTTTCTCTTCCTCCTCTTCTGAGAAAGCCTATATAGTGATGAGCACACACTTTACTGTTAGAGAATTCTGTTTGCTTTTCTAATCTGTTGAACCATTCCCTCATTTATATATGAAAGCCTATGTATTGATGAATACACACGTACACACACCACGCATACATACTTTACTGTTAAAAATTCCGTTTGCTTTCCTAATCTATTTAACCATTCATTCAAGAAGAGTGTGAGGCCATTACTGGGGAAGGGGGTGACAGTGCATTGGCCAGCAGAATACCAGTGACCAGGACTGAGTGGGGACTAAATTTAAGAAGCTAAAATGGCAAAAACAATTAAAATTTGAGGATGTCTCCCTAGAAAAACAGCAAGTGTAGGGATTTGCGCTTCATTTATACCAAAGTTGGAAAAGTCAGATTTAAGCCCAGGTCAGTTTTTACATTATGGATATTAAGTAAACAAGTGTATAGTTTCCATAGTGTATTTAAGCACTTTGCTGGTGGAAAGAAGCCTGGTGTTATAGTTTTCATGGACTTTCAGAAGCTATTCACGTTTATAAAAATGCACTGCTCTTACACACTCATCCTCTGAATCAAAATTTCAGTATATTCGACAAAACCTTGTACACAGAGCTACAGAACTTTTTGCACATCTAATTCCTCTACTTGTTCAGAAGCTTCTTAGAACCTTGAAATAGATCCCCTGCCTGAGGGCCAGTTCCTCTCTTGTTTTTCAAATGAGGAACTTTTCTGATCACCTTGACCTCTTCCCTCAGTTAACATGTCTTCCCAGAAAGTACATAGATTATTCTGCTGCCTTAGGTCATTGTGCCTAATTTGGGTTTTTCCTCTTCCTTTTTTTTTTTTTTGTGGAGGAGTGTAAAGATGATGCAGAATGTATCTAAAAGTCGTGGGATGATGTGGTTGAAGTGATTTAATTCTTCGTGTTAAAACAACTATTTTTCATTTTGGCAACATACCAAACCTAAAAAGAACAACCAATTTACTTTAAAAAAAAAAAAAAGACAGTTAAGACAAAGGATACTAAGCCAAGGAGAGGCAATACAGGTAATGCATTTGGAGGTCTAGGTCCAGGCCAACTCTCAGAGCTGCCTCTGTTTTCAGCCTCTGTTCTCACCGCTGCTCTCCCCCTCCCTTCCCTCAAAGATGAAGCCCACCTGCTTCCCTCAAGTCTTACCTCAGCCACCCCTCCCGCTACCCAGGGCAGAGAAGCCCATCTATTTATGGTCGCCCCCTATTTCCATCTCATATGCTGTTTTCTTCTGATTTTTATTTTTATTAGGCAAACAATCCACACTCATGAAAACAATTATAAAATGGAAGGTTGTGGGGTGGTTTAGCAGCTTCTTCACAGCCAGCTCTGTGATTTTAGTGAGGATTTAAGGCCCAGTTTAGTTTCACATGTACAGCTTTTGGGCTGTCCCTTTCATGGTTCAATTGTAAGCAACGTCTCCCATCACAGATTAGGGGGTAAAGATTTAGAAGGAACTAATATGTGACCTCTCAGTAAATCAGCTGATAAGACTTAGGAAGTCATTTTAATTTCTATTATTAACCTCACACTTTGAAGTTGTCTAAATTGGCTGAAAATAAGTATTCTTGGTGCCTTATTGGTTTATCCTTGCAAACCTTTGTCTTGTTTTCTCGTAGTCATTTCCAGTGATAAGCCTGTGTGTGTGTTGTGTGTAATTGTGAGCAATGTACAAGCTTAAGTAACGTGCTGACAGACACCACTGTTTCCAAGTTGGTATTCATTAGGCCGTTTCCTCCTGGGCTAGGGCTGCACTAATCCTGACACCGGCTGCCAGGAGAAAACCTCATGGATCCCACACCGCACCTTAATAACAGCATCCGTGACCTGCAGTCTCAAGTACAGAATGGGAACCCCAGAGCTAGGAAATGTAGTTGTATATTTTAATGAACTGCTACCCCTGCTAAAGAGGCTTCTTTCACTTTTGTGCTCTACAGAAAGACCAAGGGGGGTAGGAGGGACAAAGCTTTGAATAACTGCTTTCTAACACCGAATGTGGCCAACAGGACAGAGAACATCACAAATCTAGGCAGGTGTGAGGTACAGTGGCTGAGGATTTCCTGCTCCCCCTGCATGCCCTTTCTTGCCTCCAAAGTCCGATCAAGTGATCCTGGGAAAGAAATACGCCTGGGTTGAGGAGGGTGGTTTTGAAAGAAAAAGCTACCAAGACATTAAAGCAGGGTGAATGAAGGGTAGGCAGGATGAAAGTAACTAAGTAACCTGGCTCAGAACTCTCAAAAGCTTCTAGCAGCTTGATGACAATTACAGGATTTATTTCAGTCTGTGGTACATCATTTGAAGACAATATTACTTCATGTTGTTACAAACTGTATGTATAGTGTGTATGTGTTGTGGGTGTGTATATAAATAATATATATTATATATACGAGAGATTTAGTGACTTTTGATACGGGTTTGGTGCAGGTGAATTTATTACTGAGCCAAGTGAGGCACATCCTGAGTCAGTAGTGCGAGTCCAGGGCATTCAGTACTTTTTCTGATTTCCATGTGTGTATAGTGCCTGTCCCATGCGGTATTGTCAGTGTCATGTCAAATCCAGAACTCACAAAGCAGAGCCAGCGATATTTTCTTTGTAGACAATCAACTAGAATCTATAAAATTATTACTGGCAGATGATTATAATTCCAGATCCCTAACACTAGCAAAAGGAAACCCAGAGCACCTTGATAAGAAGTTTTCTGTTTTTGTTTTGTTCCTGGAAGTCAGTAGAATAGCAGTTATATGTGGTTATATTAGTGTCAAGATACTTAATTTGCTGACCTTATTATTTCAGAAAAAAAAATTGTATGTATTATATTTGTGGGAAGTTAAAATAATGCTTTGAGATTTTTATCAAATATGGAGAGTAGTTATTTATGAAAAACAAAGAAATGTCTATTTCTGTTTCTTTGTTCCCAATTACTGTAGATAAATTTTAAGATTTTTAGAAATTTCATGTAATGTCTGAAACATTTATATTAACATATTTCCATACAAATAACCCAATGAAAGTTTAGTATTAGTTGTTTTGTTTGTTTTTTTATACTGCAGGTTCTTATTAGGCATCAGTTTTATACACATCAGTGTATACATGTCAATCCCAATCGCCCAATTCAGCACACCACCATCCCCACCCCACAGCAGTTTTCCCCCCTTGGTGTCCATATGTCCATTCTCTACATCTGTGTCTCAACTTCTGCCCTGAAAACTGGCTCATCTGTACCATTTTTCTAGGTTCCGCATACATGCATTAATATACGATATTTGTTTTTCTCTTTCTGACTTACTTCACTCTGTATGACAGTCTCTAGATCCATCCACGTCTCAACAAATGACTCAATTTCGTTCCTTTTTATGGCTGAGTAATATTCCATTGTATATATGTACCACATCTTCTTTATCCATTCGTCTGTTGATGGGCATTTAGGTTGCTTCCATGACCTGGCTATTGTAAATAGTGCTGCAATGAACATTCGGGTGCATGTGTCTTTTTGAATTACGGTTTTCTCTGGGTATATGCCCAGTAGTGGGATTGCTGGGTCATATGGTAATTCTATTTTTAGTTTTTTAAGGAACCTCCATATTGTTCTCCATAGTGGCTGTATCAATTTACATTCCCACCAACAGTGCAAGAGGGTTCCCTTTTCTCCACACCCTCTCCAGCATTTGTTGTTTGTAGATTTTCTGATGATGCCCATTCTAACAGGAGTGAGGTGATACCTCATTGTAGTTTTGATTTGCATTTCTCTAATAATTAGTGATGTTGAGAAGATTTTCATGTGCTTCGTGGCCGTCTGTATGTCTTCTTTGGAGAAATGTCTATTTAGGTCTTCTGCCCATTTTTGGATTGGGGTGTTTGTTTCTTTGATATTGAGCTGCATGAGCTGTTTATATATTTTGGAGATTAATCCTTTGTCCGTTGATTCATTTGCAAATATTTTCTCCCATTCTGAGGGTTGTCTTTTCGTCTTGTTTATGGTTTCCTTTGCTGTGCAAAAGCTTTGAAGTTTCATTAGGTCCCACTTGTTTATTTTTGTTTTTATTTCCATTACTCTAGGAGGTGGATCAAAAAAGATCTTGCTGTGATTTATGTCAAAGAGTGTTCTTCCTATGTTTTCCTCTAAGAGTTTTATAGTGTCCAGTCTTATATTTAGGGCTCTAATCCATTTTGAGTTTATTTTTGTGTATGGTGTTAGGGAGTATTCTAATTTCATTCTTTTACATGTAGCTATCCAGTTTTCCCAGCACCACTTATTGAAGAGACTGTCTTTTCCCCATTGTATATCTTTGCCTCCTTTGTCATAGATTAGTTGACCATAGGTGCGTGGGTTAATCTCTGGGCTTTCTATCTTGTTCCATTGATCTATGTTTCTGTTTTTGTGCCAGTAGCATATTGTCTTGATTACTGTAGCTTTGTAGTATAGTCTGAAGTCAGGGAGTCTGATTCCTCCAGCTCCATTTTTTTGCCTCAAGACTGCTTTGCCTATTCGGGGTCTTTTGTGTCTCCATACAAATTTTAAGATGATTTGTTCTAGCTCCGTAAAACATGCCATTGGTAATTTGATAGGGATTGCATTGAATCTGTAGATTGCTTTGGGTAGTATACTCATTTTCACAATGTTGATTCTTCCAATCCAAGAACATGGTATACCTCTCCATCTGTTGGTATCATCCTTAATTTCTTTCATCAGTGTCTTATAGTTTTCTGCATACAGGTCTTTTGTCTCCCTAGGTAGGTTTATTCCTAGGTATTTTATTCTTTTTGTTGCAATGGTAAATGGGAGTGTTTCCATAATTTCTATTTCAGATTTTTCATCATTAGTGTATAGGAATGCAAGAGATTTCTGTGCATTAATTTTGTATCCTGCAACTTTACCATATTCATTAATTAGCTCTAGCAGTTTTCTGGTGGCAGTTTTAGGATTCTCTATGTATAGTATCATGTCATCTGCAAACAGTGACAGTTTTACTTCTTCTTTTCCAATTTGTATTCCTTTTATTTCTTTTTCTTCTCTGATTGCCGTGGCTAGGACTTCCAAAACTATGTTGAATAATAGTGGTGAGAGTGGACATCCTTGTCTCGTTCCTGATCTTAGAGGAAATGCTTTCAGTTTTTCACCATTGAGAATGATGTTTGCTGTGGGTTTGTCATATATGGCCTTTATTATGTTGAGGTAGGTTCCCTCTATGCCCACTTTCTGGAGAGTTTTTATCAGAAATGGGTGTTGAATTTTGTCAAAAGCTTTTTCTGCATCTATTGAGATGATCATATGGTTTTTATTCTTCAATTTGTTAATATGGTGTATCACATTGATTGATTTGCGTATATTGAAGAATCCTTGCATCCCTGGGATAAATCCCACTTGATCGTGGTGTATGATCCTTTTAATGTGTTGTCGGATTCTGTTTGCTAGTATTTTGTTGAGGATTTTTGCATCTATATTCATCAGTGATATTGGTCTGTAATTTTCTTTTTTTTGTAGTGTCTTTGTCTGGTTTTGGTATCAGGGTGATGGTGGCCTCACAGAATGAGTTTGGGAGTGTTCCTTCCTCTGCAATTTTTTGGAAGAGTTTGAGAAGGATGGGTGTTAGCTCTTCTCTAAATGTTTGATAGAATTCACCTGTGAAGTCATCTGGTCCTGGACTTTTGTTTGTTGGAAGATTTTTAATCACAGTTTCAATTTCATTACTTGTGATTGGTCTGTTCATATTTTCTGTTTCTTCCTGGTTCAGTCTTGGAAGGTTATACCTTTCTAAGAATTTGTCCATTTCTTCCAGGTTGTCCATTTTATTGGCATAAAGTTGCTTGTAGTAGTCTCTTAGGATGCTTTGTATTTCTGCAGTGTCTGTTGTAACTTCTCCTTTTTCATTTCTGATTTTATTGATTTGAGTCCTCTCCCTCTTTTTCTTGATGAGTCTGGCTAATGGCTTATCAATTTTGTTTATCTTCTCAAAGAACCAACTTTTAGTTTTATTGATCTTTGCTATTGTTTTCTTTGTTTCTATTTCATTTATTTCTGCTCTGATCTTTATGATTTCTTTCCTTCTGCTAACTTTGGGTTTTGTTTGTTCTTCTTTCTCTAGTTTCTTTAGGTGTAAGGTTAGATTGTTTACTTGAGATTTTTCTTGTTTCTTTAGGTAGGCTTGTATAGCTATAAACTTCCCTCTTAGAACTGCTTTTGCTGCATCCCATAGGTTTTGGGTCGTCGTGTTTTCATTGTCATTTGTCTCTAGGTATTTTTTGATTTCCTCTTTGATTTCTTCAGTGATCTCTTGGTTATTTAGTAACGTATTGTTTAGCCTCCATGTGTTTGTCCTTTTTACGTTTTTTTCCCTGTAATTCATTTCTAATCTCATAGCGTTGTGGTCAGAAAAGATGCTTGATATGATTTCAATTTTCTTAAATTTACTGAGGCTTGATTTGTGACCCAAGATGTGATCTATCTTGGAGAATGTTCCGTGCGCACTTGAGAAGAACGTGTAATCTGCTGTTTTTGGATGGAATGTCCGATATATATCAATTAAATCTATCTGGTCTATTGTGTCATTTAAAGCTTCTGTTTCCTTATTTATTTTCATTTTGGATGATCTGTCCATTGGTGTAAGTGAGGTGTTAAAGTCCCCCACTATTATTGTGTTATTGTCGATTTCCTCTTTTAGAGCTGTTAGCAGTTGCCTTATGTATTGAGGTGCTCCTATGTTGGGTGCATATATATTTATAATTGTTATATCTTCTTCTTGGATTGATCCCTTGATCATTATGTAGTGTCCTTCCTTGTCTCTTGTAACATTCTTTATTTTAAAGTCTATTTTATCTGATATGAGTATAGCTACTCCAGCTTTCTTTTGATTTCCATTTGCATGGAATATCTTTTTCCATCCCCTCACTTTCAGTCTGTATGTGTCCCTAGGTCTAAAGTGGGTCTCTTGTAGACAGCATATATATGGGTCTTGTTTTTGTATCCATTCAGCCAGTCTATGTCTTTTGGTTGGGGCATTTAATCCATTCACGTTTAAGGTAATTATCGATATGTATGTTCCTGTGACCATTTTCTTAATTGTTTTGGGTTTGTTTTTGTAGGTCCTTTTCTTCTCTTGTTTTTCCCACTTAGAGAAGTTCCTTTAGCATTTGTTGTAGAGCTGGTTTGGTGGTGCTGAATTCTCTTAGCTTTTGCTTGTCTGTAAAGCTTTTGATTTCTCCATCAAATCTAAATGAGATCCTTGCCGGGTAGAGTAATCTTGGTTGTAGGTTCTTCCCTTTCATCACTTTAAGTATATCATGCCACTCCCTTCTGGCTTGCAGAGTTTCTGCTGAGAAATCAGCTGTTAACCTTATGGGAGTTCCCTTGTATGTTATTTGTCGTTTTTCCCTTGCTGCTTTCAATAATTTTTCTTTGTCTTTAATTTTTGCCACTTTGATTACTATGTGTCTCGGCGTGTTTCTCCTTGGGTTTATCCTGTATGGGACTCTCTGCGCTTCCTGGACTTGGGTGGCTATTTCCTTTCCCATGTTAGGGAAGTTTTCGACTATAATCTCTTCAAATATTTTCTCTGGTCCTTTCTCTCTCTCTTCTCCTTCTGGGACCCCTATAATGCGAATGTTGTTGCGTTTAATGTTGTCCCAGAGGTCTCTTAGGCTGTCTTCATTTCTTTTCATTCTTTTTTCTTTAGTCTGTTCCGCAGCAGTGAATTCCACCATTCTGTCTTCCAGGTCACTTATCCGTTCTTCTGCCTCAGTTATTCTGCTATTGATTCCTTCTAGTGTAGTTTTCATTTCAGTTATTGTATTGGTCATCTCTGTTTGTTTGTTCTTTAATTCTTCTAGGTCTTTGTTAATCATTTCTTGCATCTTCTCAATCTTTGCCTCCATTCTTATTCCAAGGTCCTGGATCATCTTCACTATCATTATTCTGAATTCTTTCTCTGGAAGGTTGCCTATCTCCACTTCATTTAGTTGTTTTTCTGGGGTTTTTTCTTGTTCCTTCATCTGGTACATAGCCCTCTGCCTTTTCATCTTCTCTATCTTTCTGTAACTGTCTGTAGATAAATTTTAAAGTGCATTAAAGCAATGGTAAAGCAAATAAGATGCTGTACAAGTATTTTTCTCATGCTTTCATGGAGAGACACTGTTTTCTAAGAGTATCTGAAGGAGGTATGTGCATTCTAACTTCATGATCAGATTTCTCGGATGTACTTTGAATATAAGTGGCAACGTTTTTATTGATAATAAAATCAAAGAAATTCCAATCACCAGAAGGAGAACTAATGAAAACATGTTTTACCTGAATATACTTCCTAGGTTTCTCCTGCTGATCCTGTGATTGTTTCATGATTCACTTGAAGAAATGAAGGAAAATACACATAAGAACAGAGACATTACCTGAGATTGTGTTCTATTTTATCAACCCTCCATCTATACTCTGTACTGAAGCAATTTGGCTAGAAGTGCTGCTGTTGTTGTGTGTGTCTGGTTTGCAGTCAGAAACTCCCAAAACTTCGTCATTCAGCAGTTAGATCCACAGCTTTGTATTAAGGTCTAAATACAAGTCAGGGAACCCAGATAAGATAAGAGGATATATGGTTCTCCCTCTGTATTTGTGGGTAATTGGTTCCAGTCGTCTCCCTCCCCCCCGTGCCACCCCATACCAAAATCCATGGATGCTCAAGTCCCTTATATAAAACGGTGCAGTATTTACATATAACCTACGCACAATCCTCCCATCTTCCCCCGCACCCTCCTTTATACTTTAAGTCATGTCTAGATTACTTATAACACCAAGTACAAATCCTAAGTAAGTAGTTGTAAATATAATGCAAATGGTTGGTGGTGTGCAGCAAATTCAAGTTTTGCTTTCTGTAACTTTCTGAAATTTTTTTCCCTAAATATTTTCAGTCCATGGTTGGTTGAATCCACTGATGCAGAACCTGTGGATACGGAGGGCCAACTGTAAATTGATTTAGAGTTGGCACTTCCCTGACAATCTGGACAGATGCTTAGTAAACCTGAGATAATTAATTTAGCATCAAAGTGAGTACTATGAGCATTATTAGATTGGTACATGTTAGGGCATTTGGGAGAACAGAAAATACAGCAGTTGAGCTGGATCCTGGTGCAAGAGCCACTGTGCCTTACCCGTACAGGTCTCTAGTTGGCACATCTTCCCAATGCTTTCTCATTGTTCATTCCCCCCAGTGGAAAAGGGGGGCACTGTTGGACTTAGGAAGTTGGAGAAATAGGTAATAATGCTTCTTTTAGTGATTTAGTTACAGAGCTCTTACGTGCAACAGAATGAGAGGAAGTAGAATGGTTCTGTGCATAGATTTGGGAGCTAGACTGATTAGGGATTCAACTCCCAGCTCCATCATTCATGGGCTGTTGATCCTGAACAAATTACTTAAGCTCTTAGTACTTCACTTGTGTACTGCATCTTAGTACTTCCTCATCTGTGAAAGGGGGATAATGATAGTACTTATATTTTAGGGTTGAGAGGATCTAAAAGATTCAATCAGGTTAAGGTAAGTAAAACAAGGAGGAAGCAGCCATTCAGGCATGGAATGGAAAGGGAATTGAAAGACTAGTTTTCAAATTTGTGTCTGCATAAGAATCATTTGGGGTTCCTATTAGAAATGTAGATTCCCAGGCTTCAGCTCCAGGAATTGAGATTAATTTGGGATCCAAGAATTAGGTCTTTTTGTTCTGTTTTAGTAAACTTTTAGAATTATTTTAGGTTTACAGAAAAGTTGCAAAGATATATCCATTTTGCCCTAATATTAACATATTATCATAGCACATTTGTTAAACTAAGAAGTCAACATTAACGCACTACTGTTAACTCCAGACTTCATTTGGATTTCACCAGATTTTCCACTGATGTTCTTTATCTGTTCTAGGATTCCACATTGCATTTAGAGAAGCTTCATTTCTTACAGGGACTTTCAGCCCATGAGAGGCAGGTGGTCTGGAGACCACATCTTGAGAAACACTAGGACATGTCAAGGGCTGAGGAAGGTCAAATTGCCCCATCCTCACCACCATCCTGGTGGTGGGGGTGTTGGATATAGAAATTTGATTTGAAGAGTTGGGATGGAATCCTCTCCCTTAGATGAGAGGGGTTACCTTAAGAAGTGAGGCATCTATTCCTAATGCCAGATGAAATGAGTTTTGGAGTTTGGAAGGTGGGGTTGCTGCCTAGCCTGAGGAGATACATCTAGGGTTGTGGGCAGATCAGGGGAGTGAGTGCAGCAAATTGGGAACAACTACTTTGTGGGAACACAGGAGGGCTCAAGTAGTTGATTAAAGGGGATTACAAGGGGCCAGTTAGCCCGTGAGCCATATAAATCCTGTATTTCCTGGAACCTGGTGATAGTGTTTTAGAAATGGCTCATAGTAGTAACCAACATCAAGCACTGCCACATTGGACACGAGCAGAGAGTCAAAGGGTGAAGCTGAGATGACCTTGTTGAGAGAGGGCAGTGGGAGGTGGACAAAACACTGATGCCCTGCGTTTGGAAGAGTCGGTTCCCACAGTGAGGAGATAAAGGGCCACCATCTGGGGAGCTAGAAGTAAAGGTCAGTAGAATTGAGAACGGTAAGATGAAGGAATAGATGTTGTAAGAAAAAGCTAGCAGAGTAATTTGAGGTCTTGAAGTAGAGATCGACATATTCTTGAGGACCTTAGGTCCTGAGGCTGTCACTGACTTTCTCTAATCACATTCAAATTATTTAGCTGCCCTCACAGCAGTTAAGTAATCACCTAACCTGTTCCTTTTTTTTTTTTTTTTAAAGAACATTAACCTCTTCATTTGACTCTGGATTTCTCTTAATTTCTATACTACTTCACTTTCCTGGTTCTTTCTGCATGTTAGAGATCCTAAACCATAAACTGGTATTCATAACATTTCTTTCACATGAAGTACATGTTATCTCATCTGCCAAACCCATTTAAAATGGACTAGTGGAAATTGCCTCAGAAGCCAAACAGATTGCACCTGTGTACAAGGGACCAGGTGTCTCTGAAGGGCTCCTAGATCTTTTGTATTCTTGCTGGCACGGTGTCAGGCTGGCCAGGCTGGTGAGTGGCTAACAGTTAAGATTTTAGGTGATCTAATCCTTAACTTGATAGATGCTGGGTGTAATCTACAGATTCTGCATAGAAATTAGCACTTACCCCTGGGAGAGCCCCTACCAGCTGTCAAGTGCTTTACCAAATAGCTCTATACTCAAGAATGCGGCTTCTGGGTGAGGGAACAGTCGTAGTCATTTTACATGTGGTTAGAGAGAAGTCTTGGGTGATGAAAGATTTTAGCTAACCTACATGCTATAGGTAAACATTTCCAAAAACATTGCATAACCTGAATACAGAGTGAATTGTTTTCCAGTAAATACTGGCTTCAGCATTTTTCAAAAATCAAGGAATGGTATATTTTATAGAATGGGAAAACTAAGAAATGAAATTTGACCTGTTGTAAAACTAGGATTTAGTGCTGTTGAATTTCAATAATGGGCATACAGGGTACATTAGGAGTAAATGTGAAAGAATAGGGTCATGATGGAATCTGATACAGGGTGGAAAAAATTTCTCTTAACCAGAAACACTGGGCCCTAAGAAGTTGTCTTAGGGTCAACCACATGAATTTAACATACAAAAATGGCAATTTAATTTGGTTCAAACATACATTTCAAACTTTTGTCTTTTCCTTGTAAAGAATAAAGTTCAGTTCACGGTATACCAGAGTTAAAATTGCACAGATGTCAGTATTCCAATAGAGAAAAATAATTTTTTTTAAAAAGCGAAAAAGTAAAATTTGAGTTCAGGTAGTCAGATATTCTTTTATAGTCTTACTACTTTAGGGAACAAACCCTTCCTCGGTATAAAAATCTGGAAAAAAATGCCATAGTTGCCACCCTCTTAATAACTAGTTTCCATGCCCCATATTTGTTGGAGAACCTACTTTGTGATGTTTAAATTTTTACCTTAAGTTGCCTCAATTTCCCATTTATTAAAATGGCTGTATTGCCTCTAGAATTAAAGCTGAAGGGGAAAAGCAATTTTTAGCAATTCCCCTTATTCTACCAACTTGTTCTTGAAGCTACAGTCATGCCCGATGTTCCTACCCCCAATTTTTTTTTTTTAAACCTTCGACCACTCGAGATATGTCAGCATTTCTGCTTAGTAACTGGCATATTACTACGCGGTGCAAACTATTGATATAAACAGTGACTTGTGATAGATTTTTTTTCCCTTCTGTACTAAATCAGATCATTTCTCCTCATCAGCAACTTAACAAGAACAAAGTTAAAGATGTGACCTCAGGAAGGTAACTAAGGTGGATGAAATACTACGGCAATACTATCAGGACTGATGGAATATTGCTCAAGTGCAGTGGCTAGGGTCTAAAAGAAACTTTAGAGATCTGGTATATTTCCAACTGAATGTTAAGTGAAATAGCATGTTAAAGTCAAATTACGTGGCTTGTTTAAAAGTCACCCTCTTAACAGCAACCACAATTCTACTGCTTCCTGTTCTTCCATTTTCTTTCCTGTTCAATTGCTTGAAACCCTCAAACAACAAGTTCTGATTCTACAGTATTCCTGTAATTCCTTTCTCTGTGTATTTACCTACTTTTATCTTTCAATGTGCATTTCCATCTTGGCACCATAACAAACAATTCAAAAATGCCATCTAATGCATTATGCCACTGAGCACTGTAGCCAGTGATTTTAAGTGTACTAGATTATCTTCAGGTTGAAAAGAGCGTAAGCTGAAGAAATAAATGTCTACATCTTAACTAAAGGCAGGGGTCAAAACAACTTATGAATGGTTAGTTTGAAAATGCTTTAAGGCCCGACTATCAGAGCTGACTGAAAACATTTGAGTTAGGCAGAGTTGTAATGTTATGTGAATAGTGAGAAGTGTTACAAACACAGTAGCCATATATTTTAATTAAAACAGAGTTTATTAGCTTTTCTTTTAATATAAACATGAGGAAGAAAAACCACATAAGTTGTAGCATTCTTTTCAAAATAAAACTGCAATCAGTACTTGAATTTCCAAGCTCCAAACTCCATAAACAATATTTTTTGAGGTGGTAGATTGTAGTATTTTATATACCATAATTTATCATTTATGTCTCTGTCCCTTAAAAATGATGGAACCTGCAGCACTCAGTATAACGTGAAGCCTTGCTATAAAGAGAGAAAGTACTTCTGGCCCAGAAATGCTTTGTTTGCAGGCAAAATTCCTAGGATTACATTTGAGAAGGTAGGAGGAGAAAGATTTCACATAGTTGAGAACACTTTTTTTTTTTTTTTTTTTTTAATATTTCAAGTTTAGGTGACATCGTTACCAATCTCCAAAAAGACTGATTACTGGACCTCCCTGCCTTTTAAAGCCTGAGGTAAGGGTTCCTAAGGTTTATATGTTTCCTCTTAAATAGAACTTGAAGTGAGACACCTACAGCCAGGTTAACACACAGGATAGAAAAGCTGTTTCGTATCACTTACTCTCCTGTCCCTACTATTAGGGTCCAGTTCCTTTCAATTTATTACATGTGAATTAACACTGTTGTTCATAATTCCTTTACCAAATCTAGAAAAAAGAAACTTAGGTGATCAAGCAGGTAAGCAGCCCAGCCTTGCAAAGGACTATTTTAAAAAGAGGAGGGGAGGTATCCCCTCAAGTCTTAGTGCAATTTTAAGCTTTGATACTTGTAGAAGTATAAATGCCACAAACTTACAAAACATCATTTGAAAGTTTAATCGAATTTCTTCTAAACTCATTTAGTTTTGTAAATTTTAAACGTTAAGCGTTTATTGTTTTATTTTTTATTTTTTAAAATTTATGTATTTATTTATTTATGGCTGTGTTGGGTCTTCGTTTCTGTGCGAGGGCTTTCTCTAGTTGTGGCAAGTGGGGGCCACTCTTCATCGCGGTGTGCGGGCCTCTCATTATCGCGGCCTCTCTTGTTGCGGAGCACAGGCTCCAGACGCGCAGGCTCAGTAATTGTGGCTCACGGGCCTTCCCAAGCCAGGGCTCGAATCTGTGTCCCCAACAAGAGAGCCTGCGACAGTGAGAGGCCCGCGCACCGCGATGAAGAGTGGCCCCCGCTTGCCACAACTAGAGAAAGCCCTCACACAGAAACGACCCAACACGCCATTAAATAAATTAATTAATTTAAAAAAATAAAAAATAAAAAAATAAAAGCTTAATGTTTAAAATGTACAAAAGTAAATGAGTTTAGAAGAAATTCGATTAAAGTTTCAAGTGATGTTTTGCCAGTCTAGCATTTATACTTCTGCGACAGTGTTCTGGAGTATCTAAGCACACTATATTAAAGCTTAAAATTGTTGTAAGACTTTTCGGACACCTTCTATTTCATCACCGGCTTGTTAATTACTGGACCACCATGTTGGCTGGAATTATGAAAATATCCTTTAATACAAGTATATAACAAAGAGGAAAATCATCACAAAATCAGAAGCACCATTATAGTTAACAAGAAATGCAGCACGGACCCAACAGAAGGAAATAACCTACTTTCTCTGTTTTTGATGGCAAACATGCTAATATGCTAATAAGTACTGCCTGCAAAGAATTTGGATGACATGTGTTATTCAGCAGCTTTTTGGTTTAAATTGATTGCCAATAATGACTAGCAGCTTCAATGATATAGTAGGGAGGAAGAACCCTGCAAAACCTAACGATGCTACGACAGTCTGTTCCGAAGTTTGGCTTTATGAGTTGTTAGGAGTCCCATGTTTTTTTTTTTGTTTTTTGTTTTTTTTTTCTTTCTCTGTTTATAATCGCAAACATGCTAATATGCTAATAAGTACTGCCTGCAAAGAATTTGGATGACATGTGCTATTCAGCAGCTTTTTGGTTTAAATTGATTGCCAATAATGACTAGCAGCTTCAATGATATAGTAGGGAGGAAGAACCCTGCAAAACCTAACGATGCTACGACAGTCTGTTCCGAAGTTTGGCTTTATGAGTTGTTAGGAGTCCCATGTTTTTTTTTTGTTTTTTTTTTTCTTTCTCTGTTTATGATCGCAAACATGTTAATATGCTAATAAGTACTGCCTGCAAAGAATTTGGATGACATGTGCTATTCAGCAGCTTTTTGGTTTAAATTGATTGCCAATAATGACTAGCAGCTTCAATGATATAGTAGGGAGGAAGAACCCTGCAAAACCTAACGATGCTACAACAGTCTGTTCCGAAGTTTGGCTTTATGAGTTGTTAGGAGTCCCATGTTTTTTTTTTGTTTTTTTTTTCTTTCTCTGTTTATGATCGCAAACATGCTAATATGCTAATAAGTACTGCCTGCAAAGAATTTGGATGACATGTGTTATTCAGCAGCTTTTTGGTTTAAATTGATTGCCAATAATGACTAGCAGCTTCAATGATATAGTAGGGAGGAAGAACCCTGCAAAACCTAACGATGCTACGACAGTCTGTTCCGAAGTTTGGCTTTATGAGTTGTTAGGAGTCCCATGTTTTTTTTTGTTTTTTTTTCTTTTTTTTTTTGTTTTTTGTTTTTTCTTTTTTTTTTTTGTTTTTTTTTCTTTCTCTGTTTATGATCGCAAACATGCTAATATGCTAATAAGTACTGCCTGCAAAGAATTTGGATGACGTGTTATTCAGCAGCTTTTTGGTTTAAATTGATTGCCAATAATGACTAGCAGCTTCAATGATATAGTAGGGAGGAAGAACCCTGCAAAACCTAACGATGCTACGACAGTCTGTTCCGAAGTTTGGCTTTATGAGTTGTTAGGAGTCCCATTTTTTTTTTGTTTTTTTTTTGTTTTTATTTTCTTTTTTTTTTGTTTTTTGTTTTTTTTTGTTTTTTTTGTTTTTTCTTTTTTTTTGTTTTTTTTTCTTTTTTTTTTTTTCTTTCTCTGTTTATGATCGCAAACATGCTAATATGCTAATAAGTACTGCCTGCAAAGAATTTGGATGACATGTGTTATTCAGCAGCTTTTTGGTTTAAATTGATTGCCAATAATGACTAGCAGCTTCAATGATATAGTAGGGAGGAAGAACCCTGCAAAACCTAACGATGCTACGACAGTCTGTTCCGAAGTTTGGCTTTATGAGTTGTTAGGAGTCCCATGGTTTTTTTTTCTTTTTTTTTTGTTTTTTTTTCTTTTTTTTTTTTTTTGTTTTTTTTTTGTTTTTTTGTTTTTTTTGTTTTTTTTTGTTTTTTTTGCTTTTTTTGTTTTTTTGTTTTTTTTGTTTTTTTGTTTTTTTTGTTTTTTTTTGTTTTTTTTGTTTTTTTTTGTTTTTTTTGTTTTTTTTTGTTTTTTTTTTGTTTTTTTTTGTTTTTTTTTTTTGTTTTTTTTTCTTTTTTTCTTTTTTTTTTTTGGAGTCCCATTTTTTGATGGTAATACTGCACTGATTCTAAAGGAATATGCAGCATTATGGGACAGTGAGGCAAGAAAAACTTAGAAGTTATATAGTTACTGTCTTTAAAGTCTAAAAATTTAAGCTATTAATTAAAAAACCTCACATAGTTCACAGCTATAAGATATCTGTGCGTGGATTGGGAGCAGATATCTGTGCATGGATTGGGAGCTTTTAGCTTTGGAGTGGTTTTTGTAACTCTGTTTACAATAAAAAGGACAGAAGAGCGTGTTACATTGACGAGGTCCCGTTCTTTCCTATGAGCATAATCTTCGCTTGTCCATGAGTCTCTTGAATTCAATGTCTTTCTTTAAGGTGAAAATACTAACTTTGCTGGTTTCTGAGCAGGAGAGGTGGTATTTCTCCAGTCCTTGTTTCGAGGGGTTTATGATGTTACAACCCCTCACTTCTCCCTTAAGAGAGGATGGCATTGGAGCGCCGAATACCAATGAAATGATCAGCGCTGAAAGACCTTCTCATAGCAGCTCTACACACGTCTTTGTATTCGTCGTCACACAATCTGGAAATGGCCTAGGAAAGTCAATCAGGTAGAACATAGGTATAATTAGGGGGAAAAAAAAAATGTTCGGACCTTAAAAAAACAAAAAAAGCATCATTGATAAGCCACACATCTACATTCGTTTAGATAGTTCATAGTTACTGCTACTTTGGATAGCTGATATCTACACTAACTGACAATTCCCTAAGGTAATAACCTTTAAGGGCTATGATTAGATTGCTGGGGCAAGGGGTAACTTGCCCTAATAACTTAGAGTTACTTAAAAATTGGGTTCCTAATGATAGGCTCCTAATAGCAATATCATCTGTTACCTACACACGTGATCCTTAAACGTAATGGACATACACTTGGGCAAAATCAGTGTTTACTCAGCTATTCAACTTCTATTCAGTTTTCATTAGTTATTACATACTCTAAGAAAATTTTAATCAGGTAGGTATGTGCTGAAGGTAGGAGAGGTCTAATGACAAGCGCTGAAAGGTGCTATTTCACTTGCACATAAATTATGGTAGAAAAACATCTTATTCTAAAGTACCACCAAGGTACCACAGAAAGTATCAATTTTAAATGTGTTCATTTCAGTTGTGAATTTTGCTGTATACCCACCAAAAATCATAAGCCATAAGTATTACTTTGTTCCATGTACGTTACCATTTATATTAAAAACTCATGTACTTTCTACAGCCAGTATCTGAATCCACATTATACCTTCCAAGTATAGGTCTCTCAGGTTAGCCACGGATGCTTTGTCTAATAAACTCATGGGACTGAACTGTGATACACATACACACACACACACACACACACATACACACACACACACGAACTGCAAGCTGAGTAAAAAACAGTTAAGAGGGAATTCCCTGGTGGCGCAGTGGTTAAGAATCCGCCTGCCAATGCAGGGGACACGGGTTTGAGCCCTGGTCCGGGAAGATCCCACATGCCGAGGAGCAACTAAGCCCGTGCGCCACAACTACTGACCCTGCGCTCTAGAGCCCGTGCTCTGCAACAAGGGCAGCCACTGCAATGAGAAGCCTGCGCACCGCAATGAAGAGCAGCCCCCGCCCGCCGCAGCTAGAGAAAGCCCGCGTGCAGCAGCGAAGACCCAATGCAGCCATAAATAAATAAATACATTTATTTATTTATTAAAAATATCAAGACAGTAGAAATAGTCCAAAACATCAATTATTAAAAAAAAAAAAGACAGTTAAGAGTGGTAAGTAGATTATGTAGGTACATATGATTAGGGATACAATTTTAAGAAATTATTCATGTATGGTTATATGTAAGTGTAGAGGTTCAAATGGAAAACCATTAAGAACAGATTAAATATGATTTAAAGTATTCTGAATTATGGTTACAGAAGAGACAATTTTTTTTTTTATAATGTGGGATCCCTGTATAAACCATAAAAGACACAGGAAATATGATGCCAACGGGTCAATAAGCTCTTCAAACTGTTAACAGCTTTCCATTTTCCTAATCACTGCTTAATATAATTTAGCTACAGATGTGGCTTCGGTGGCTGACAGAAAACCCCAGTTAGTGATTTCACAGCCTTACCTGTAAGTTCTGTGCTCTTTCTTTGCTAAGAGGAGTGAATAGAACATTCAGGTTGTTGTCATCTGCTAAGGAGCGAAGGTCAAAGTAGTATTTGGCATACACACTGAAAGGAACATTAATATTAAACTGAAGTAGCTCCAGGAAGTGCCTTGCCATCTTATTCCTGGGGGAGGAGGAGAAGACAAAACCAACACAGGACAATTTTAGTCAATTGGGCTATCTTCAAAAATACCATTCTGAGCTACTAGGATGGCTCTAAATACTGTTTTGAAACAAATAATGGCTACCCAGCTGGATTATACCCTAATGTTCAAACAAGGTACAGCTATTTGTGGTCCTTTCTGCATCCCAGCACTTTGAGTCTGGGACAAGGGGGAAGAGGTTATGGCCCTCTTATGCACTCATGCTGCTGACTCAGGGGCTCATTCTTCAGAGTTCCATTAGTGCAGCTGTACGATTCATGCTCCACACTCACTCACAAGGCCCCGCTATAGTGATCAGATGAAAGGAATGATGTATGCTGTTTATTAGCTCTGAAGAACTTGCAGACATTTTCACCGGGCTGATGACAGGAAGGGGCTTACTGAAGTAGAGCCGAGCCAACAAAAGGAGTGGGCACATCACCACGGCAACAAAATGGATCCATCGAGAGCCACTGCTATTATCTCTGAGGGGGGAAAACTCTTGAGGCAACAAGGATTCATCTCAAGTAAATAAATAAATAAGCTACATTCGATGGGAAAGGGAATCCCCCCACCCCCACCCCGTGCATGGGGCTGTGTCAAAGGGCATAATGCAAGTTTTTGTTCACCTTAAAACCTTACTAGGGTGAGTTGTCGTCACCATGACAGGACAGGATGCACTTTTTAAGCTTAGGAAGGCAGTAAGATTATGTCTCAGCTAGACTAAACCCACTTTACGATACAACCTCTGATAGAGCAGTTGTTTCCCCCGGTGTTAGGAGAGCAGCCCAGAATGTTCAGACCTACCGCCCCTTGCCAGGACAGACTGCACACGCCCACAGAGGGCGAATTCAATGAAGTGGGAAAGTAGAGTGCTGGGAGCAGGCTTCTGCTATACGACCACATCCAGCCATTTGCTTGCCAAATGTTTAAGTAAATAAATATAAAATTAGAGTAAATCTTACCACTTTCCACAGCAATCACTTTAGAGAGTTGATTATATAATAATGATAAATACCCAAACAAACGTGCAAGTGGCTTATTTTACAATACATTTGGTTTCCTGGTTTTAAAGTGTTAACATTTTATCCATTGGATAAATCAACAAATGCTCCATGTTCTCCTGTATGGAGAGCAGAGTATGAGCAGAAATGAGGTTTCTCATTTGTTGAACTTTAAACCTAACTGAACCTACTTCCAAAATTCATTTCCTGTTCATACGGCCAGAAGTCTATAGAAATGTAAACCAGATAATGTTCTGATAATCAGCTAATCAGGACTTAATTTACTACAGGAATAAATGCACTTCACTATCCCTTTTATATTTTCTCCACTAATACATTTTAATTGTGTGGAAATACAGTACTTCATAGGATTAACATGTCTATTAATAGAGCTTTAATCACTGAAGAAAAGCATTATGCCTACAGAATATGCATCTTCTGTGTTTTTTGCTGTTTTTAAATGGCTAGGTGGCTGAAGAGCCTACCACTTACAGGCGCAGCAAACTGTCTGAACAGCAGCTGCTCAGTTTAACTTACTCTTTTGAAGGGAAATATATATTTAACAAGACACAGAGATGTTAGAAAGTTTTAAGGAAAAGCTGATAGACAGCAATTTTTCAATTCAGACTCAAAATGAGACCATTACAAATAGTAGTCAACAGCAGAGGGATGAAACAAATGTGTATTAAACACTTTGTTGTAATGCTTTCCAACTCCCAAAGATCCTAAACAAAAGCAGCCTATTATAAACATAACTCCTGGTGATTCTCCGTTCTACACAGAAAAGCGTTGTTTAGAATTA
This sequence comes from Balaenoptera borealis, assembly GCF_965194805.1. Classification (NCBI taxonomy): domain Eukaryota; kingdom Metazoa; phylum Chordata; class Mammalia; order Artiodactyla; family Balaenopteridae; genus Balaenoptera; species Balaenoptera borealis. The sequence goes on along the minus strand of NC_138863.1, from coordinate 48,705,598 downwards.
GTTTCTTCATAGCTGGACAGTGCCGCCGATGCTCCTGGGCTCAATGTCTATGAACACCCACACGTTTCCCTGCATGTTCTCGGATGTTGTACCTGGAACCAGAGCCCCAGTCAGCTCAGTTGCAGATTCTGAGAAAATTTCAGCTGCCATCATGGCAGGGATGGTGTTCACGATTACAAATTTTCCTTCCTTCAAGGGACCAGTTTAAAGACTGATGATAGTGTTGGTCAACGTCACTTTAGTTTCTGCAACTTCCAAAAGTACTTCTATTCATTTCAAATTCCTTATCTGCTGTTACACTGTTTGCTAAGATTGCTACCAGCAATATCACCATGACCACCTGGTTTACATGATCACCAAAGTGGGCATTTTCACCAAAAGCCACTTTGACAGCTACTGACAGTCACTGGTCCCTTCTCTTAGTCACAACTTTCCTCGCTTCAGCTGTAAATATGCACTTTGGTAATTGTGAATTATCTAGAGTAAGGGGCAAAGGTAACAAAAACAAACTCTTGCCCCTGCCTGCCATCTTGATCGGCCTCTGCTGTCCAATATAATCAAGAGGTGTCCTTTCCCATTTTCCTGAATGCCACCCACAAAGACAGGTTCACTGTCAAGCGGGCACTTCGAGAGTCTGCTGGAATTACCTCTCTGGCTCATCCTGCTTCCCACCCTTGGGGCCCTTCACCAGAGCCAGACTGGAAGCCTGGCGTTTCATGCCAATGTGAGCGTGCCATCTGTGAGGAGAACCTGCCTAGTTAACTCAAGGCCCCACAAAGTGCCGCTGTGTTTGCTGAGTGCCCTGGGGGAGGCCCCAGGGATGCTTCCCGGACTACCTGAGAGGTAGGTGTTTCCTAACTCAGCAGACTTTAGGGGAGGAGACAGGAACACAGGGATCTGAAACCTTTATATGTGGCTACCTGTACATCATAGTTTCTGTAACAACAGAACCTCAGATAAAAAGGAGAAAAAGACCAGCAAAAGCAAATACACAATGTGTGACTCAGGTTGAAATTATAACCTGTCAGTAGTCTAGAGGCCCTAAGACCTTAACAGTGGCCACTTGCTTCAAAGACCAGGCATGTGCCCCTTAAAAATGGACTGGACCTGGTAGACAGCTTTAAGAAAGCTGTCAAGTTACTGACTGTACCATGTTGTTCTGGTAGTGAGCTTGTAAAATGTTTGGCAAAAACCACCAGAAAAATAATTTCAATTTATCAAGCAGAATATTACAACAATAACACATCAAGACCTACCAATTAATGAGGGGAAATACAAATTGTTATACTACAGCTAGATAGAAAGAAGTCTGTCATTTTATGTCTATTTCAGCTCTCTGCACAAGGTAACCTTTCTTAAAATGTAACATTTCTTAAAAATGTAAACTTTATGAGAGCAAATGAGGTATTGGAAAATGGTTAGAAAGTTCACGGTAACCTTACAAACTCACATGTCCTCAACTGTAACGTCCTTGAGGATCTGGCTGTAGTCCACATTCTGTACAGCGTCATCGCCCCAAAGCTCGGAGGCAAGAAGAATGGCTCCCAAAACAATTCTTTTCCAGTTAGTGGGGCAAATGTCGATCTCAGCATAAGTTAAAAGCTTTTCTAAGTAAACCTGCAAAAGTAGAGCACTGATCTTTGATTTTAGTTCAGTTTAAGTGCTGTGATAAGAATTGTTAGGAATGACAGATTTCATCTCTTTTTGACACCCCTTTTATTCCTAGGTTCTACAAAGACTTTGCTCAGCCAAGCCAAGGCCAGAGGCCAGGTCACAGTTGTAAGTCAGATATTTCTGTTAGTCTGATATTTCTACTCTGCCCGTGTGAATTTCCAACCCAATTTTGGTCACAGGAATGAAAGGACCTCTCAGCAAAGGGCATTCTAAAGACACGCATTGTATTATTACCTTCCCACTTGTCAAGGGCAGCACATACAGCCCAGTGTCGACTTCAACTGTTCAGTAAATGCTTGAGTGCCTATCACGTGCAATGTTAACTACAAGACTGGTGGTGGTTGCATGGCGATTTTACATAACGCTTGAGTGTGTAAAATTCTGGTAAGACTGAGCACATCTTTACCTTCTCTTCAGAGTCACCAGTCCTTTTGTGGCATGAACTTGAAGATAAAAACTGGTGGTCAAGAGAGCCTCCCAGTGGCTGCTGCGTGGCACAGCAGGACAGGCAGTACAAAGGGGCTTTACAGCTGTCAAGTATTCCCATATTTGAGTGCCTTTTTCAGGAACACACATGCATACAAAGGGTAGTCCTTTTCATATCCCCAATTTTTCACATCTCCATTATCATTTCATTATTCATTTCTGTCTTACATAATCTGCAGCTTAGTCAATTCTTTTGGTTTTAAGGTGGGAAGACCTGCCTGTGTCTGTATCCCTGGGGCTCCTCTAAACCTGCCGGTTTGTGAGATGATTTCATGGTTTCTTTTACATGTATCAAATGTCTACCCTACAAAGAACTGGATGGAGTTAACAGCTGAGCAAAGATTTGAGAGGTAAGCTGTGATTTGTTGTTACCTCTGTAGAAGAGTGTATATGCCATTTGACAAAAAGAAAAATGTCCAGTTTTAAAGAGTCTGTTTACTCTCTGAAGGGTTATCAGATTGACAGCTCAGATTCGCCCATGCCCTCCAAACTCTACTGTGTTTTCAAACACGGGTATTGAGATTATATGTTCTTAGTGAAATTCGGCTCCCATTCCCCAAAGAACTCAGCACTCTCTAGTACCCTAAGAACGACTCTCCCCGCAAGGTTCAACTCTCTACTTTATGGGACTAATCAGAGGCACTGAAACGACACTGGCAATCTCTCAACTTCCTCTCACCTTTGTACTGGCAAACTTGGTACACGTGCCGCTATTCATTTACCCCACTTGCCCTCCTGTCTCGGAGGAAGCGAGATCTCTTTCTTTTCACTGAAGCTCACTCTCCTGTGAATGAAGTTGATCCCACCTCACTTCTGCAGAGCACTGTGCCCACAGTTAGTCTCTTTTGGAACAACTTCTCCCTCTCTGTCAGAGGCTTCCTCCAGTGTGAATGCTTCCATGTCCCCAGCCTGTCCCCCACTGCCCCTCGACGGCGTCCTCAGGGCTGAGGCCAGCTCCTCATCTCCCATCCTCTCCTTAACCCACTTCAGTCAGCCTCCTGCTGCTACCACTCTACAGAGACTACTCTTGCCGTGGTCACCGGTGCCTTCACACAAACCACCCAGAGCTCTTCGTCCCAGAGCTCCACTCCCCAGGCCTTCCCTCATAAATGAAAGAGCACTGCCACACGCCCAGTCGCTGAGACCAAACACCTGCACTTGAGTGTATCCTGCTCCAATCTGTTAGAACTTCTTGTTATCTCTACCTTCACTGGTACCCTGACCGCTTTTCTGTCTGTCACTTCTGACTTGTATCGCTGCCACTGCCTAACTTCTCTGCCTCCCAACAGACTACAGTCTGTTCTCCCCAAAGCAGCCAGGAGAGCCTCTTAAATTAAGAGTACTTTATGCGCCTGCTCCAGATCTGCCAGAGGTTTCCCGTCAAACAAATACCTTCTTCCCGTGGCCTGCAAGTTACGAGGCCCTGTGCGGTACGGCCTTGTCCTTCCGTGACCTCATCACCTATGCTCTTTCCCTCATTCCCCGCTCGGATCACAATGGCCACCTTGCTTTCCCTTGAACACACAGAACAAGTTCCTGTCTCAGAGCCTTGCACTTGTCCCCTCTGCCCGTAATGCCAGCGTACCTGATCTTCCTCAGTTCAGCCAGGTCCTGGGTTCAAACATTACCTCTTTAAAGAGGCTCTTCCTGAGCTTTCTAGTAAGCCCCTCTAATCACTTTATCCCTTTACCTTGCTTTCTCTTCATGGTTTTTACCACTACTTGAAATAGTCATCTTTTAAAAAACACTCATTAAAAAAAAACACTTATACTTTGCTATACACCTGAAACTAACACAACACTGTAAATCAACTGTACTCCGATAAAAAAAAAAAAAAAAAAAAAAAAAAATTTACGTCTTCCACACTTGCTCCATAAAGGCAAGAACTTTATTTATCCAACTTGTTCTCTCCTCCACCCCCCACATGTAGAAAAGTGACACAGGGTGGGTATTCAGTGACATGGTATTTATGACATGAGCAACTTCTTGGTAGCATTTAGCGTTTGGACCATACTCTCCTTCTTGAACCTCTCCTGGTGTCTCTTAGGGTTCTCTGCTGGGTTTCCTACCACTGTAGCCACTCCTCTGGGGGTCTGTCCCTTAAGTGCTGACAGTCCCTACAGATCTATCTTCTACCCACTTTTTATTTTACATACTTTCTCTGCATTTGAACAGCTACACTTAATTCCCTCCCTCTAGCTCAGATTCATGCTCCAATCCCATATATTCAAATGATTACTAGACACTGCCATTCTGCTGTCTCGCAGGTACATCAAGCTTAACTTGTCTACAAAGAAATGCCCCTCTTCCAACCCAAATACTCTCCTTCCTGCAGTTCCTAGCTCTCCATATGCAAGCACCATTCCTGCCTCTCTCAAGCATGTGCTAAGCACTCCAAGTGGCCTGTAGCTCCAAGAAAAGGCCTGTGTCTGATCCAGTACCCACTGAGGGGTCTCTTTTCAAAAGGACAAGCCTCCTGTCCTCAATTCTGCCTTGACAGGCGCCGGCAGTGAGGGGCCTAAGTATTCCTTCCCTGCAGACCACGCAGCTGACTTTCCCCCCTACAGGTTTGCTATAGGGAGGAGTAAAACAATCCCAACTACCTCTCACTTGAATATGATTTATTATTATTCAAATGATAAAATCTTACCATAGGAATTAGGAATGGATGACAAAAAGGTCCTCACACAGCTGTAGCTTAGCAGGCTAACTAGAGTGAAGCCTTCTGAAGTCCTACTGGCACCCTAGTCCTGGGCAACTTCACATGCAGGCAATAAGAGGACAGCAGGGATGGTTAACACCATTATCCATTATCCAAGGAACAGAGAACTGAGGGCAGTAGTTCTCAATCAGGACACACATCAGAACTGCCTAGGCAGTACAGTCTGGGACTCAGCTTCAAACTACCCGGCACCTGTTTCTGCCTGTGGACCAGAGCGTTCAGTTATGGCCCCGCCCTACCACCACAACATGCGTCGTCTGTGTGTGCGTGTGTGCACTGTGCGTGCATGTGTCCCCTCAGGTGTGGAAGGAGAAACCAGAAATCTCTCCTGCTGCCTTTAATAGCAATTGTTTTGTGATGAGAAAAGCAATGGCAACATTTTAAATCATAATGATTATTAAAGCTCAAATGTGTATACTTTACTTTCTTTTGATAGGTTTCTCTTAATAAAGTTCTAATGATCATTTCAGGAACCTACTTTCATTTGGGAAAAACAGGACCATACCATGTGTACAAGACAGAAATTTCTACAGATGCTTTATGAAAGAAAAAATATCTTACCCAAGTTATTACTGCACTTTCAGCAGTTAGCTGTGCGGCACTACAAAGAGTATGAACAAATCTGTAAATGACTTTGTGTTCAGGATCATGCTCGAAGTATTCCTCTGGAAGCTTTTCTCGCTGAAAGGAGAAAAAATGCAATTTATGTATCCATGGAAGAAAAATACTTAAAAGTACCCTTAAGATAGCAGTCTTCACACTTGGGCCCACGTGCCCCTTAAAATAATTTTGGTTGGGTGACATGTCTTGTAGTCTTTTAAATATAAACAATGGGATCCTAAAATACCACAGTGATCCAGTACTCACCACCATTCATTAAAGAAAAATACAGGCACAACCGCAGAAAATTTATGTATTTCCACGTTCCTCCCCACAGAATTCTAACCAAATGTAAACTATTGGGTTGGCCAAAAAGTTCATTTGGTTTTAAGTAAAAATAAACGACACAGTTTTCATTTTCACCAAGCATTTTATTGAACAATATATTCACTAACCAAACAAACTTTTTGGCCAACCCAATATTTTTAGGCTCAAAAGTCTTGCTGATCACCATATGTCATACTTTTCTGTAATCAACTTTGAAAACACATTTCCAGTGTCCTGTAACCATAAGGCTCTAAGAATGTGCTGTCCTGTACAGCAGTCGCCAGCCACGTGTGGCTACAGAGCACCCGAAGAAGTGAATTTTAAAACTTTGTCATTTTAGTTCGTTTAAAATTTAAACAGTTTTCTAATTTTCTTCTTAGAGGCCTTATCATATTAGGTTTGCTTACAAATATTTATATTGTTTGATGCTATGGAAAATCATCCTTTAAAAAGATACATTTTCTGTTACTTGGGTATGTTTACTTACCTGCTCACTATTCATACAAAGTGCAACTCGGTTCACATCCATCAACCCCTTATACAACACGCCTTCGGGAAAATGACTAGACACAACATGGCGTGGGGAAGAAGACTTAAAGGAAGATGAATTTGACTTCGAGCTGGAGGAAGTAATTTTCTTCTAGTAATTAATTTCAAAGCAAATCAGCATGAAATAAACACAACTGTATAAGAGAAAAATACCACTTCAATAAAACTGACACTCACTGTGAGTGGATGTAATCTCTCATCAAAAATATCCAAGGATCTATCTGCATCTCTATAAAATAAGAATGTGCATTTAAAAAATTAATTCAGGAGTTACTATCTTAGTAAAATATCTGCTAGGAGTAGAGAGAGGGGTAGAGGAAGCTTAACCTTCAACAAAGCAAACAGTTTTATAAATTCTTCTCCTGGATTCCACCCTTAGAAAGGTTTCCTGACCTCTTTTTACTCAGCACATCAAGTTCCGTGAAATCTTTTCTACAACAACCAGCCAGAGTTGCCTCTATAAGCACTGACCCTCCCTAACAGGCAATGCTAGTAAACCAATATATTTTCACTCCTCTAACCTCACACTGGAATATGCAAGAACATTTTATAAAGCAGTGGTGGTGGGCAATAAATTCTTCTAACTTCAATCAATGTGAATATGAGATTCATGGTTTTTTCCCGTTTTTTTCTCTTTAGTTCTTTATATTCTTATTGTGTATTTCTTCTTGTCTCTTTTAAATAGTTTGAGTTAAAAATGTAATTGTCTTTTTATTTTAAAAGAAACCAGGCTTTTTAATTTAAAATTTCACCACACTAATACACTGCGCTCATTTGAACAGCGGTTCTCTAAATGTGGTCTGCAGGCCTCTGGGATTCTCCCCTATCCCCTCCCCTTCAGGAGGCCCAAGAGGTCAAAACTGCTTTTATAAGAATACTAAGACACTACCTGCCCTTCACATTGTGTGACATTTGCTATGGATGTATAAAAGCAAAAGTGGGTAAAACTGCTGGTTTCTGAGCATGAATCAAGGCAGTGGTACCAAACTGAATTAGAAGTCATTCAATTACTCACTGCCACTTGCAGTTAAAAATCTGCTTTAAGAACATCCTTGATAAAAGAGTAAAAATTAATAGTGTTCTTAAACCTTGGTCCTTCTTTTTAATATTCTGAATAAGTGGAAAGTATGCATTAAGCACTTTTACATACTGAAATATGGCTGTGTTAAGGAAAAGCACTTGTGACTTGGCGGTAAGTCATTTTTTTCATAGAACACCATCTTTATTTGAAACACTTTTTTCATCGAACACCATCGTTATTTGAATGTACAACTGACACAGTCATTCTTTCACAAATGAACAAAGTGAGCCTGTCACTTCAAGGAAAATAACTCTAAAGTTATTTGTTGCCAATGACAAAATTCAAGCCATCAAGCTAAAAATATCAGGATTTTTGGAAAACTTCTACCTTCTATTGTGAACTTGACAACTTCTCAACACTTAAAAGACTTTTCTGGTAAGACTGGTGGTGATACTAACAAAAGTGAGTTTTTGACACTGTCTAAAGAAATGTGAACCAATACTTTCCAAATGACCAATGTATAATATTATAAAGTCAGGTACAGGTAAAAAGATCTACTCAGTATGCATGACAGATCAATGGGTATTAATTTAACATAGTATTTATTACAAGTTCATTGATATGACTTAGAATTCCATTTTAACTAATTTAAGAAACTAGCACATGCAGACTTTTGGTAGAGTATCAAAGAATATACCAAATTATCTGAAGGCTTTAAAAATACATCTTTTTCCAACTATATATCTGCAAGCAGCTGGATCTTCTTCATATTGTTTCTTCAAAACAAATGACTGAAGACAGAATAGATATGAGAATCAGCTGTCTTCTATTAAGGAGATACTTTTCTCTCAATATTTTTTGTTGTGGAAAATAGTTATTTTTCTTTAAAAAAAAAATGACTTATGTTAAACACTGGGGTTCCCAATCAGGGGTGATTTCGTCCCCCAGGGGACTTCTGGCCATGGCTGGAGACAGTTTTGGTTGTCGTAATGTGGAGGGAAGAAGGTGCTACTGGCATCTAGTGAGTAGAGGCCAAGGGTGCTGCTATATATCCTATAACACACAGGACGACACCCCACAACAAAGCATTATCTAGCTCAAAATTTCAATAGTGCTAAGGCAAACCCTGTTTGAACATACAATGGATTTAATTTTTTAAATTCTCAATTTCAATTTCTAATACAGTAAATTATCAATATAACCCATATAAACAAATACTCTTTGGGATGCTCAGTAACCTAAGAATTAAGGGTCCTAAGATAAAAATAAATGATTCACTTCTATATTGTAATAAAAGCACTCGAATAATAAAAGCTTATGCCAGTAACACCTATAGTTATTACCTAACACTAAACTTGATACCTTGTAAATTAATTAGCTGGAATAACAAGATAGGTTTTACAAGAGCTCACCTGTTCTTTATGTGGTAATATATTGCTAAGGTCATACTGTGGAGGAAAAAAAAATACATTGTAATAACTGATTTTTATCATATCAGGCCTGAAGACATTTTTAAAAAGGGGTTAGCAAGGAGGGAAGACCTTCCAGAGGCCCAGTGGCCCCGAAATCCTCGAATTCAGAACAGTACCACATGGGTGCTTTCCCCCTTGTTTTAGGTTCTTCAGCTTTTAGCAAAATTAGGAGACCCAAAATGCTAGATATGCTGTTAGAAGGCATGTTTTGGTTGATTATTATAATATATAAATTATTACATATTTCCCCTGTCATTTGTCCTTCTACCCACAAAACCTTCTGTCCTGTACAAGTTCTATCTATCTATACACATGCTTAAATTTAAGCCATATAGTAGTTTGTGTGTGTGGGGGTGTGTGTGTGTGTGGTTTTTCTGTTAGTCCCTGAATTTCAGTTGATTTAGTTCGCTATCCACCTACCCATCCATTTTCCATTATTTCCCTAAAAGTAAATAATAAAAGTGCTCTATACCAAAATGATTTAAAATCACTTTTACATAATTATTAGAAAATTTAATAGCAAAATTTTATAGCCACAAAACTGATGATAGGTCTAGCTATCCTGAAATAAGCAGTGCTAATAATACACCATAATACTACACAGTATACTATTAATGACAGGTATTTCCAAATTATTTCAAATAAAGTATTAACGAACAGATAGATACAAGTCCTTAGGTAGTCTTTTTTAAGTTACTATATTCCTAAGTTATTCACAGCTGTTGTATATTAGGCAACAAAGGGGTTCTCTGGTTAAGCTATATGCTCCCCTTTGTTCTCAGTGTCTAAAATGAAACTCAAAATAATTGAGGGAAGGCAAATCTGAATTTTATAATAGGTCTATAGAATCTTAGCACTTGTATAAAGGCCTGTAACACCGTTAGCATCAAAGATGGACACTTCTATAGTGCTTCAAAGTTTCATCTTCAAATTGATTTTAAAATCACAGCATTAGAAGTTTTATGATGGAAAGGACCACTGAACCGTAGATGACATTTAATTAAACAACCCATTTTACAGATAAGGGAACCAAGGCTTAAAACTGACTTACCTAAGGTCCCACTAATTATCAGAAGCAGTTCTCTTTCTCCTGCCCTCTAACCAAATAGTGGCTCCCAAGCTCAGCTGCACACTGGGATCATCTGAGAAGCTTTAAAAACTGCCTGGCTTCTGCTTCAAGATGTTCTGATTTAACCGGCACTGGGTATGACTTGGGCATCAGGACTGTTTTTAAAGATCCCCAGATGACTGCAGCGTGCAGCAAAGTTTAGGGATGAATGAGTTAGGGTTAAGATCGGAGAATCACTCGGGATGCTTTTGTCCATATAATCATGCTTCACATCATTCCCCATCTTGTCAAAAGGTGTGTGTGCGTGGGTGAGAGAGAGACAGACAGACAGACAGACACACACACAGACACTGTGTCTTGGAGGCAGGGGCAGGCGGGTGGACTTTGTGCATCTAGAAACATATATCTTGAAAAGTTGCATAAGTGATTCTAATAAGGCTCACCTACCCCACTGAGAACAACTACCCCACTGAAAACTAACCCCATGATAAACATTTTCAAAATCATTCCTAAAAGCCAATTGGCCCTATTAATTTTCTCAGTAAACCTTTATTTCACCAATAATGAATGTGATGAATGATCATTTTTAAAACTTCATGAGAGCAAATTAAAATTTACTGTACTTCCAAAAATTAGACTAGGTCGGGAAAAAAAAAGGATGACACCTACTTGTCTGAGCAAGGTTAATCTTTTTTTTTTTTTTAATTTTATTTAATTTTACTTATTTTTGGCTGCATGGGGTCTTTGTTACTGCGCGCGGGCTTTCTCTAGTTGCCAAGAGCGGGGGCTGCTCTTTGTCATGGTGCGCGGCCTTCTCACTGTGGTGGCTTCTCTTGTTGCACAGCACGGGCTCTAGGTGCGTGGGCTTCAGTAGTTGTGGCACACGGGCTCAGGAGCTGTGGCTCGCGGGCTCTACGGCACAGGCTCAGTAGTTGTGGCGCACGGGTTTAATTGCTCTGCGGCATGTGGGATCTTCCCAGACCAGGGCTCGAACCTGTGTCCCCTGCGTTGGCAGGCAGATTCTTAACCACTACACCACCAGGGAAGTCCCTGAGCAAGGTTAACCTTCAAAGGTACTTTTGAATTATATACTGGACATCAGACTCTTTTGAATTCAAAAGAAGCTGCGACTCTAGCCAAAGTAGAGTGGTTTTTGTACCCACAGATTCAGTGTCTTGGCTGAATAAAAACATTCAGTGATGATGTGATAAGTGCCCAAACTCAGGACTTTAGAGATGGGGCTCAGTTTTTGCTGAAACATGATTTGACTTCAACTATTATTGTAAGCAAGAGAGGAAAGTTACATTATTATGACTGTGAACTTGCTGTCTTTAATTAAAGTAGAAGTTACTGATAATTTAAAGAGCTAAAAAGAAAGCTGGCACATTAAAAACCAATTAAAAATATAATTAGCTTATAAAATTAAGACAACAAATAAAATTAAGGATAAGGACATTAATATTTTCAAATAGCATTTCCCAAACTGTGTTCTGGAAAATCAACATTCATATCCTAAGGAGATGTTAATGTTTCGTGGACAACCGCGAGGGAGGAGGCAAGAAGCTCTGCATCCCGTTTGGTTTTTCTCTCTTAAATAAGCTTGAAAGGTTCATCATTAGGGTGTTTTGAAAGTGCATCTCCAATTGTGGACTATGAGGTGCTCCCAGAAATTAAAGAATAGTTTCCATCATCATGACACTGTTCGTGTCTCCTTAAGTATAAGCCTGACGACAGCCATGTTTCCGAAACCTCACCTCTTTTATTGTTCTCTGCTGTGATTGATACAGTGTGTTGGAGATATATTTATATATATAAACAAAAATGAAATGTGTCTATTAAGTTAAAACCTCAGTTGAACAAATTTCGTCTACAAAGAAATTAAGCTTGAGTGTGTATTTCTTAAGACTGGTTTGATATATTCTCCCCCTCTTTGGGGGACAGGAAGGAGAAGTAAAATTTCATACAGAAATAGTGCAGGAAAAAAAAAAATGCACAGTGGGATAAATCTGACAAAATCCAATTAAATTTAAATGCAGATTCGCTTTGGTGCCAGTAGGGGACAAGCTGTTCCTTCTTCTAAGAGTAGCTTCCAAAGTAGTATACATTGTTTGAGCACTACAACTCATAAAGAAATAATTTTTTCTAGAAATAGCCAATAAAAAGTACCTCTCTTTCTCATTATGTTCAACAATGGCTTAACAACAGAAATGCGTCAAATAAAGATTTATACTTTTTCTGGGATTTCTTATTTGCTAACTGGCTTTCCCTTCTATCATGCGCTCTAAGATTAAAATGGAAACTGAAAATTCATATTTAGGTCCTTGAAATCAATGTATAGTTGACACCAGTTTTTTAACCTGATCACTGAAAAGGACAATTCAAATGAATGAAATTATGTATGGCTAGGATGCTTTTAGCGATAAGGGGGTCTGTCACTCAGCCCTTGGCAACCTACTTGTACTCACCATTTTACTGTGGTTCTAAGATTAGGACGGCTGACTGTGCTGTCATCTAGAAATATCGTTGAGCATGAGCTATACTTTTTAGTAAGCTGCCCTGGAGATACCTGAAGGGGAAGGGAAATAGAAGAAAATGTCACAGTAAGTTAAACCTATAAAGTGTGTTTTTTTCCTTGGTTAAAATGTCAAACGATAAAGCATTAAGATTTTTCTTACACTCCATGAACTGCCTGAGTGTGATATCATGTGCAGCTCTATGGGAAACCTCTATACTCTGACTTCCACAGACGAGCTTTGAGAAATGGGTTATAAAATGCTGCCTTGATATAGTACCTATAATCAAACCTGGCAAGCGCCTATTATAAATTACCTTTATAATAATGTAAAAAGTTTAGAATAAGATTTCAGGGTTTTTTCCTTAAGCAATGAAATGCAGCTGAGATTTCCTATTTCTATTCATTTACTACAATAAAAGGTAATGCTTTCTGTAATACCGATGTCGGAGCATTTCACTGCAGTCAATGCACACCAATAACAAATGTACTCGTTCAGGAGACAGTGAGACGAGACAAACGTTTTCGAATCAGAGGCTGGGCATGCCAGGGCTGCTCTATCACTAACAAGCTGGGGGCCATAAGTCTCTCTGGGCCTCAACTTCCTTATCTGGAGGACAGAAAGGTACTGCTTAAAGATTCTCTCGCATCCAAAAAAAACGGATAAAACAACTCTGAGAATTTAACTTCTCACTTCATGTTTAAGTAAGACTGCCATTACATTACTCAAGTGAGAACCTCAGAGAATACTTGCCATTCACTTCAAAATTGTACTACTTCTGTTCTACGTGTTATTTGACACTCCTGCCTCACCCATGCTGCTCTCTGCCTGCAGTGCCTTTTTCTTCCTCCTGTCCCAGCAAGCTTGACCCCATCTTCCTCTAGGATCCCTTTGCCAGCAGGCACACCACAAAACTTCTCACTTTCTGCACACTCACACATCTAATTTACCAACTGTTCCATGGTCTCAGCTGCTTGCATAGTACCACCCTCTTAAGTAAACAAGCTTCTCCAGGTTAGGAAGATTCTTCTCCTACCTCCAGCTACTGAGCACAGAATCTGGGACAAATTAGGATTCAACAAGTGTTTGAGAAATTATTTAAGATCAGTTACAACTGGAGGTAAATCTTACTAAAGATACAAATTCGTGAGAATTTATCTACAGTGGTGTTGGATAGGTGACAAAGAACTTTTTGAGACCCTCTAGAGAATGAACTATCTTTAAAACACTTTAGAAGTATCCATTTATTTGTGAAGAGCCCATGAACATGGCAATAGTCAAATACTAAAATGGCCTAAACTATGTTAGGACAACTCTCTTCCTTAAAGTAAGGCCAATAACCAAATCCCAATCACTGAAAGCCACTGGAAGGAAGAGTAGCATTCTTTAATACCACAGAATACAAACAATTTTAAAGCTGGGTTTTGTTTTTGGTTTTTGTTTGCTTACTAATTCAGATGAGCCTTCCTTCCTCCTATTAATATAAAATAGTTTTCACCATGCTGTCACACTCTCCCATCAATGTCCTCCACAAATACATGAAAGGTGAGGCAGGGAGAAAATCTAGTTGATGCTTTTTAAAATACAGAGCATTTAAATAAAAATTGCCAGTATCCAATAATCAGAAATATCCAAATGGCATATATAAAACACCATTTTGCTTGTTTCAGATGCTTTATGCAAAGCCACTTATTCCTTATTAACAAAAAGTTCTAGATGTAACATATTTGAAAAGTATCACTGTTTGGAAGACTAATTTCTCCTTCAAGCTAGAAATGTTTTAAACTAAAACTCTGATATGGTCCTTAAGCTATTTGGTTAATGTGTAATTTTAGAATCTCAAAAAACAGATACAGCATGAAAAATGAAAATTCACTCATTCAAATACTTTGATTCTAAACGAAGCAGGTTATCTTTTAAGGTCACTACTATTAGGGTATAATATGGCATACACTACACGTAATAAAAGTCAATTCTGACCAAAAATCTATATATATGAGGGGAATAAAAATAGTAAGGAAATGTACCAAAATATAGACTAGTTGGTAGAGCTTTGGGTGCTATTTATCCTGTTTTCCTCTATTAAAAACTTTTTTTTCTATTATGAATGTATATTGATTTGTCTTTGGAAATATTACTGCTAAAACATTTAAAATTTTTAATTAGATGTGGTCTATAGTCCTATGGGGGCTCATTTAATGTATCAGCAACTTACAGTCTACTGGCTCGATCCTACAAAAGAAACACTTCCACAGGCCTACTCCTGAAACTATTCAAACTTTCCAGCATCTAGTGTTCACTAAAGGATGGCAGAATTGAAGCCTCTGAGCAAAGCCTAGATATGTTAGCTGCCAGCAGATTACTTTCCTCTCATCTTGCTCGAAAATTTAAGATAACTGTCCTTTATGATTAAAGCCTTACCATTGCTGGCTCACAACCTCAATAAACTGCACTGACACACATAAGGGTATAAAATGCAAATACAAAAAGAAAAAAAAAAAACAAGTAGCAAAAAACACTACTGACAGTTTAATGTTCATAGGTATTATTTCAATTGGTCACTGAAGAAGAGTATTTATCTTCATTCAGCACTAAGGACAAAATACATGGACTTTTACAATCTTTATAAGGGGAAAGGTTGCTTAGTAGACTTCAGGTTTAATGGTGAAGACTAGAAAATAATCATACCTAGGAGGCTAGTAAGTAACAACCCTCAAAGCTTATCATTAAAGGTCAAGTGCCTGTTGAAATCCTGCCCCCACCCAATGACTCTTCCCATTGTGCCTACTGCCTCTGATTTTAACCCATTAAAAGAATAAAGCTGGAGAGAGCGAGAGTACGAAGGGCGGCAACCCGAGTCATGGCAGGACAGGCATTTAGAAAGTTTCTTCCCCTCTTTGACCGAGTATTAGTTGAAAGAAGTGCACCCGAAGTTGTAACCAAAGGAGGCATTATGCTTCCAGAAAAATCGCAAGGAAAAGTATTGCAAGCAATGGTAGTAGCTGTTGGATCAGGCTCTAAAGGAAAGGGTGGAGAGATTCAACCAGTTAGTGTGAAAGTTGGAGATAAAGTTCTTCTCCCAGAATATGGAGGCACCAAAGTAGTTCTAGATGACAAGGATTATTTCTTATTTAGAGATGGTGACATTCTTGGAAAATATGTCGACTAAAATAAGTCACTATTGAAATGGCATCACGTGAAGCTGCCCGTTCCCCCAATGGCATCACGTGAAGCTGCCACTGAAGTTCTGAAATCTTTCATCCTGTAAATAATTTCCGTGTTTCTTTTATAATAAAGTAATGATATCCAAACTAATGATATTCAGTGTCTCTGAAATTTAGTTTTCTCTGTATTGATTTAAACATTCCCAAATAAAAGTATATAAATGAAAAAAAAAAAAAAGAGAGAATAAAGCTGAAGTTCACTTTTTTCTTCCCCCTTTTCACAAGTTTTGGATACGTTTATTAAGAATCAATGACTTTAACTGAAAAGTCTGTAATACTCCATCTATGTTGCACATTAATGGACAATATGGTAGGGTGAGTGGTTTGAATAGAATTCATACTCAAGGCCTTAGTAGAAAAGTATAATATTCTAATTATAGGTATAATCAAAAATATTGTCTGAATTAATATCGTTAATTAGATTGAATTAAACTTCAAACTCAGAACCTATATTCAAAGAATAAATCTAAGTTTGAGTAGACTGACCACAAATCTATTTCCTCTCCCCCTTCTTTCAGATATCATCTCATTAGAATTAAAGGCATTTTTTAAAAAAGCTATACATAAGACAGGATAAACAGCAGATGATTTTTAATGTTTGAAAGGTGAAAAGACTAGATAAAGGAGAGGTAACTGACATGGCAGAACAGAGGAAGCACAACCTTGGTACCTACAGAGAGTGACTAGGACAGGAACAAGAAAACCAGTTTGTCTTACAGAACCCAAGGCAGGCTCAGAGTTCAGAGGCGTGGTCCCCAAATCCTTTCAGTGAGGCCCATCAGTTAACGAGTTGTCCAAGTGATGCTTCCAATTAGATCTTAACAGACAGCCAAGGACCATCACACGTTTGAGGGAAGCCCCCAACAAGTAAGAGATCAAAACAGGAAGAAGGAATGGGACTTCCCTGGTGGCGCAGTGGTTAAGAATCCGCCTGCCAATGCAGGGGACACGGGTTCGAGCCCTGGCCCAGAAAGATCCCACATACCACAGAGCAACTGAGCCCATGCGCCACAACTACTGAGCCTGCGCTCTAGAGCCCATGAGCCACAACTACTGAAGCCCACACGCCCTAGAGCCTGTGCTCCGCAACAAGAGAAGCCACTGCAATGAGAAGCCCACGCACCCAACAAAGAGTAGGCCCAGCTCACCGCAACCAGAGAAAGCCCACGTGCAGAAACCAAGACCCAATGCAGCCAAAAAATAAATAAATAAAATAAAATATAAGGATGCTTTCTTTAAAAAAAAACAAAACCAAACAGGAAGAAGGAATTGATGGGAGTGATAAAAACTCAGGAGCAAATGAAAACTTGAAATTGCATCAGTGAAAAAAAGAATGACAGGATATAAGAGAACTCTATAAATTGAAAATAAGGTAGACAAAACAATATATTCAATAGAAGGATTAGAGCACAGTCAAGGAAATCTCCACGAAGCAGGACAAAAAGACAAAATGCAAAGCAGGAGGGGAAAAAAGTTAGCCATCTGGTAAGTCTAAGACTTCCAACATCCGAATAATAGGAACCTGGAAGAAAAAAACAGAATATCAAAGAAACACACAAAAAAGGTCTATACCAAACCAAATTATGAAATTTCAAAATCCCAGGGAGAGGGAAGGTACTAAAAGGTTCCCGAGAAGGAAGGGGTGGGGGGAAATGACTAAAATCGGTAATGTACAATGTACCATACAATGTCAACAGGTTTAAGAGCAACAGTGTAAATGAGAAGATGAGAGGGAAGTGTCTTTAGAACGGCAAAAATTAGTTTCAACTGAGAATTCTATACTTTATCAAATAGAAAGAGTTTCAGAGAGGCTAGATCTCTATAAACTTTCTGCC
The DNA here is from genome assembly GCF_965194805.1 of Balaenoptera borealis. Classification (NCBI taxonomy): domain Eukaryota; kingdom Metazoa; phylum Chordata; class Mammalia; order Artiodactyla; family Balaenopteridae; genus Balaenoptera; species Balaenoptera borealis. The sequence goes on along the minus strand of NC_138863.1, from coordinate 48,688,106 downwards.
CATGTGCCCTTTTCCCAGGAAAATGTGCTCCAGTAAAACAAGGAAGTATAACAAGACAAGAGGGAAACAGAATCTAGGACATAGGGGATCCAACATAAGAGAGCAGAGTTATGTGAGATCCCAGATGACTTCACACAGATATCCCAGGAAAAGAGGCATAGAGCAGGCCTAGGGGAACACTGGTCTATATGGGAATAGGAAGACAAAAGATTGGGGAAAAGTGTCTCCAAGAAAAAAATGGAACAGATGTGGCTTAGTAGACGGAAAATATTTTTGATAGGCATGTGACAAATGTTAAAACATTTGGGGAAAAAAATAGCTGTTAGAAAACAGGCAAGTGAATATAGTCAGGAAATTAATTCCACAGAAAAAATGAAGAATGTGAAAGCAGGGAGACCGGGCAGGGAGCTACTTATTTACTGCATTTGGCTGTGTGAGATCACGTTGGCTAGGAAAAGGGGGGTTGGGTTATCCTAGAGAAGTGCAGAAGTGCTCCAATTTCATTAATATTTAAGAAAAAGAATGAAGGGTGTACAAGGAGGAGGCACAGTCAGAGAACTATATGGCTCAGCAATGCACAATATTTGCAGAGTCGTAGTAATGTAAACATTGATTCTGATTTAATAAAAACTGATACATGTTGAGGGAACACAGGGAGGGAAATAACGTCATGGTGGACCGAAGAAGCTAAGCTGTCACCTGCTATGACAAGAAGTCAATGGACAGTGCTAAAAATTAACTTACCTGTTATACTTTTATTACTTTGGTTAAAAAATAAGATCAAAAAAATAAGGCAAAAGAATTTAAGGCAGATCTTTATACTACAACCATATTAGTGAAATTTAACTTAAATGTCAGAACCCTTAAAAAATGGGCACTACTAAGTCAAAGACTTTCCTGAATACATTTGATAATTAGGAAAACAGAGATTTAGAAAATCTACCAAAAAGAGGTCCATGCTAACAGTATTGGATCCATCATATTTTTAGGAATCATGGCAGACATATTTTTAATTCAAACTATTAATTTCTTAACTTTTCAACTGTTTACTTACATGGTTTAAATGGTTGCTCTTCCTCTCTTCCCGCACTAAGAATAAAAAAAATTAACTGATGAATTCTGATACAAATGCCATAGAAAAATAAAAGTAGTCACTAATTATTTGATGGATTACCAATAACACAATGAGATAAAATTCCATTCTATTTTTTAAAATAATTTCCAACAAAATATATAATTTAAATCACCCAGCAAGATGAGTCCTAGAAATAAAATCTAAAAACTTAGTTTCACTTTTTTGACCTAATAGATATTCTGGATTAGGTACAAATGAAAGACTCCCCATTTACAAAAGAAAAGGACAAAGCAAATTAGGCCAGGTGAGAAACTTAGCTAATAAAAAAATTTACCTGCTGCATAGCTGAACTACTAGCCAGGAGTATTTTCTAATTCTTCATTTACACACAGCTTACTTTAATTACCACAATCTACAGATGACAACTCTAAGAACCAGTTTCTGGCCAGGCACTCATCTCCGAACGCACCAGTATCTCTGGAAGCATCCTGAACCACTTAATGGTAACCTACTCAAATACCTTACTGAAAAAATACACAACTGGAAAGTAACCTACGTTAAACGTAAATTTTAAAATGAGTGTGCTGACCTAAATGAACATATCTACAGCACACAAAACTGTTTTGCTCCAACAAAGGCCAGAAGAATAAAAGCCTGAAGAGGGTCTTAGGCCACACTCTTGCTCACATTGCCTCCTTTAACTCCAGACGGGCATCACAGGCACGGATTCCTTAAGGCTGAAGAGAGAGACAGGCATGGGACAGCTTTTCTTTTACTGTCTCCAGAGCCCCTCTACATGTGAGCAGCTCATGGCTCTGGAAGAAACTGAGAAATAGAGCAATCCTAACCAGAAATGAGTGGCTCAAGTACACACACTAGAAAAATGCAAGTTAGAAACCCCAGGAGCTTCCAGGTTGGTGAACACGTAGTACCCTTGCAGAGGGCATCAAAGCTCTGTGCCCTGTCCCCATGCCTGGCCCTATGCATCTCTTCCATCTGGCTGTTCCTGAGTTATATCCTTTTATAAAAACCAGTGATCTAACGGAAAAAAACAAAAAGCAAAACAACAACAACAAAAAACCAAACCTCCGTTTTTTATTGTGCTGCTTCACTTTAAATATTATGGAATGTTCACTTCTTGTATTCCTGCTCTCGTAATCAACTGAAAAACTTGGTCACGTATGGCTTTTTAGCAAATAAACTAGGATTTAACATAACATTAAGGAAGACAAGCAGGCAAGCAGGAGTGCAAAAAATTCTACGGTTCTGATTCTCCTCTTAAAACAAGGAGGACACAGGAAATTTATATGAGTTTCACATGCTGAGGATAATCTTCTGGAAAACCCCATATGGCATGTTGCTCTTATTACCCTGGCACAGCACTACATTAGGATGAGAAAGTTTTGAATAGCTTAAAAGTTCTGAGTAGCATAAATCTGGATGTGAGATAGGCTCGTCTGGTTGAACACTGTGTAAAACAGGGCCAAAATCACAAGGCTCAATTCCCATATATAACAACTGATTTTTCTGATTTGATCAAATGAAAACCTAACTGTGACCTAAACCCTATCATTTGTCTTTAACATATGTGCTCTTCGGAGCAAGGGGAAAAGGACAAAGTAGCATGGAGAAATAGACCACATCTAAATCATGTGGCCAGTTGACTATGTTGATAAAGAGGTGGCAAAATGTATAAACAGATAGTCTAAGTGTTCTCCTCCCTAAAACACTGACAACTAAAGGAAACTGTATCATCAACATATTAAAATAAGACAAGTGAATACATAAAAAAAGTGAAACATTTAAACCACTGTAAGAGTTTTTCTAAATACCTCCTATAATACACAAAACAAAAACAGTTTTCACTCTTTTTCTCAGGGAAAAAAAAGCATTGCCTTACCATCTGTTTGAGGTTTGCTCAGAAAAACTGTGCTTGCCCTTGGGTGGTCAGAAGGGTTTGGTTCCAAAGCTAAGTCTGTATAGGAAGAAGAGAAAAAGGTGTGGTGATTTAGTTGAGTAGAAAAATACATGATTTTAAAGATAGCTACACATTGATTGAAACCACTTTTAATAGTCTTGAGAAGAGCTTTTAGTAATGACAAAAAGGCAATTTTAGTAAAGGCACAATATAAAAATTCTATTGGGAAACAGCAAAATTGTAGAAACTCTCCATACATGTGGAATAAAACCATGGCTATGTCTTAGACTTCTTTAACTTGCACCTAAATAATCTATGCCATTTTTAGATGAATCATATATGTGACTCCCCTCCTATTTATCAATTAAAAATTCAGTCACCCTCTTTTAAAGCTGATATTACTAGCACATTCCAGGAACAGTCTCAAGAAGCAAGTTATGCTGTGGCCAACTACTGTCAGATACCAGCTCAATATATCAAATATGCCAAAACGAAGTGAGTTGCTTTTGGCAAATGTTCTTCAGACAATCAAATGGCTAATTCTAACTCCATTCAACAAATGAACTCATTTAATTGGCTGTGGTTTATCTGGGGGCTATTCATCATGGCAGATTTAAGAGGACTACATAAAAGTTCAATGTTCTAATCTAGAGGAACACTTCCATGATAGTGATTTTTAACTTTGCCCTCTATTTCCAAAGCTAAACTCACTTCTTCTTCATTCCACGCTGCATGATTAATTTGGGGCTTCAATAAGAGTACTTTCTGGAGCAGATCATAGGGCTACTAGAAAAAAATTTTGGCCATACCTACACGAAAAGGTGGGTCTGCCTGTAGCCCACCTTGCACCAAGGTGGGATAGCGTCTTCTATTTAGGCAGAAATACAAAACAAGCACAAGCTACCACACAGGATAGTAAGGTTGTTGTTTAAAACAAACAAACAAACATAAAAGCCCTATGACACTTCCTCAGCAAAGTCCATCTCAAACCATTTAACCAATCTTTTAAGAAACTGGACCAAGATTCAGATAAAGAGTAATGGTTAAGGCAATTATTTCCCAAACCACATAATAACTGATCTGTTTTTGAAAGATGGCTTTGATGGTCAAAGTGAAATACAAATATATCCCTGCCTCTTAGAGAATCCAAAGAATACACACATTGATATATTAAAAACGAATTAGTCTAGTAGTGAATTCTGTCTAACCCAGCATTCCACAAATGTATCTACCTAGAATCCCCTTTTCCCACCCAGAAAGAATTTTGCACGAACAGTAATTTGGGACTTCCCGTTTTAACAGGAATCTGAGCCATCCATTTTAATGTCATTGCCAGCACTAGTAATTTACAGAGCTAAACCAACTGCTTTGTTCTTCATGAAAATTCCTTCACTGAATTTGAAGTTTATCAAGCTGCTTTTGGAGAAAATATTCTATTCAACATTTTTATGTAAAAGACCCATATAATTATTTTAAAGTTTTTTTCTCCTACATATTTGAAAAACTAAGACAATGGGAAAATAAATTATTTCAGCTGTACACAAAATGGCAGGCAGAGACTTTCACAGCTGCCTCTAACCTATAGCTTCCGAAAGAATTCATGACTACTTACCTATACCAAAAAGAAAGTAAATAGACTACATTTGAATCTAAAAAATAAGCAGAAATGTTTGCAAAGTAGCTGTATTATTTATCAGTGTCTATGGCATGGTAAAACTTAACAATTTTCAATGGAAATCCAGGAAAATTAAGTGCCAGAATCAAAGAGAAGCAAGCTTTAACACACACACACACACACACACACACACACACCCGCCAAACCAAGATGTGCTACTACAGATCTAAATACAAAAATCAAGAAGGCTGGGATTAAAGAAATGACAACATGCAAAAAAAAAAAAGTAAACTTAGCCCAAGTGACCAGAAAAAAGCTGGCACTCTCCCTACTCTATCCTAGGGGGTTCAAAGGTAGGCACAGGACCCAGGACCGGCCAATCAATCACAGCTGTCCTGGGACTTCCCAAGAAAAGAGAAAGGCAGAACTGTACTCTAGGATCCTTAGCTAGTCTTGAGCTGCTGGACACTCCCCTTGCTATCATGAGGGGAAAGGCTTTTCAGGAGACATCAACAGAGGAGAGCAGAACTGAGGAGATCATTTAACTCCTGGGTCAAGTAGTGCTTAACTCTGTGATGTTCTTTTAACTTGCAACTGAAGGAGACCTGGTTAATCAGCAGTACTGATGATCACACTAAAGGTGGGGAAAGGTAAAAGTCACTTGCTCATTCCTTTAACAAATATCATGAACAAAAATCTGCATGAGACAAAACGATGCTCTGTTTAAAAATTACACACAACCATTCACAATCATTAACACACAATGATTCACAACCGTTACTTTTAGTTGCTTTTCTTATACATTAAAAAAAGCTCTAATTAGTGTACAATTTATGTCTTCTTGTTACTAACAAGCGCTCTCCACCCCACTGTTGCATATTTATTGTCTAATGAATACACACTGGCCCATCAAGTGTTATTCCTATACTGGACTTAGCCAATCCCCTATTGCTGGGGATTGGTGCTTACAAAGTTCTATTCTTAAAATATTATGAGGAAAATCTTCATGTACATAGTTTTTTAAAATAATGGTCTTATCTCCTTAGCAAAGATCTTCGGAAGTGGAATGACTAAGCCAAAAGGTTAGATCACTTTCACGGCTCCATGTACAATGCTAAATTGCTTCCTAAAGAAGGTGGGGGGCACATTAGGGTATAATGCTACCAATCATGACATTTTGAGTTCCTACCCTTGCTTTGGATACTTGAAAAAAAAAAAAAAATTCCTACTGATATGAATGAGGAACCTCACTGTAGATCTAATTTGTATTTCTTTTGATTACACAGTTTGACCATTTTCCCACAGTTATCAGTGTTATTTCCACTTTGGTGAGTTGGCCTATCATTTGAATGTACTGTAAACACCAGGGCCCTACTGCTGTCAGTTTGCATGAGGTTTTCAGAAAATATTAATCTTTTGTTTATAGCCTATATAACTAACAATTTTCTATATAACTTGCACTTTTTGCTAATGAAAAATACCACATCACTATCTTATAGAATGGACATGTGAGCCATTAGACAGTAAACTCATACATACACACAATATTTCTGCACTTCCCATTAACTATCTTCCCAAGAGCCTAAGGAGACTATGATAAAACCTACCACACTCTTCACTATCACAAAGGTAAGACTGCCAACTATTAAGCAAAGCTTTACCACCCACCATCCCTCTCATCCCTCTCCCCACCACATGCACACACAGTAATTTAGAGACTTCAGGAAATTACTGTGCATTCAGGAAATTACATGGATTCTTCCGAAAGTTATTTCTTTAGAAACCTCTAAGAATGTTTTACCCAGGAGAAATATTCTTGAGCTCATGATTAGGGGTTATGATTAAAACTGTATTTTAAGACCCATCATTTTTGTATTATCAATTTAAATTGCAACTTATTTGACAGCACGATAGGTCGATGTAGAAAAAGTATGATTAAAAAAAAAATTCAACTCGGTCTTAATGTAAACATTCCTCAGAGGAAACCTGTAAAACACCACCGACACTGAATACTGTTTTTCCTCCAATCTAAGATTCTACCAGTTGTTAAGATCCATCTCGATTGCAGTTGTTAGAAGTGTGAAAACATAGGCAACTTAGAACAAATGAAATGCATTACTGAAGGCTAAAAGTGTTAAAACTATGCTATCAAACTGTCGATAAATGATTTTTCCTTGTTAAAATATTAGAGGGAGAGGGAAGTGACCAAGAAAGCATCTGACAGAAGCAGTATATTTCAGAAAGCGATTAATATCAACATATTGATTTCAACATATTCCAAATAAACAGGAGATGTCAGCAGTTTCTGGGCCAACTGCTGAGCACCAGTTTACTTAACGGTAACCACTGCATTTACTGAACTGCCCTAGCATCCCTGTACTGTACAGTGTATTAGTTTTATGGCTCATAAGACAAACATTACAACCCTTACAATTACCATGGAAACTGATGACTTCATCTCTCTGAGTCCACACTTGCCACCGCAGTCAGGGAGTTCCTGCCAGCCGGCCCTGAGCTGGGCTGCCTCACCAGCGGGGACACAGCAGGCTCCTGCACCTGCCAGGCTACGGCTCACCCACGCCTTGACCTTGCTTCCCTAGCTTCTGACCATCCTGGCTTCCCAACTTCCCAGCTCTGGTTTCCAACTGCTTCTGTACCTGCCTCTACCCTGGTTCTCAGTTTTGCCTTATTTTAATCCTCAATCAGTGTTACAGTGATCATGACTGAGAGGTGACACATAGGTAAGTACACCTGGCTTTATATATTTCTAAAGAGTACTCTACTCAGTTTCTTGGACTTTTAAGAACCTTTGTGGGTTGCAAGTTACCTTCATTTCATTTCACATTACGCAGTGTTACTGTTTTAACTCTTAAGTTTTATTACTTTAATACACTAAACCAACAACAACAAAAAAGGGTGAGAAAAAAGGTAGTATTCCAAAGAAGCTCACATAATGTCAACAATAAATTCTGTTCCTATATGCCATGCATTTGGAATTTACAGTCCTACTCTCTATCAATACTCATTTTTAAAACCTTGGACAACTCAATTTATACCTAAGAGAAGAATTCCTACACTACCTAACTCAGAACATGGTGAGAATCAAATGAAATGCAAGAGCAATCTATATACTACAGCCTATTTTAGACCCTTATTAATATCGCTTTTTTGTTCAAGCCACTGTTGGCTCTCACCTGAGCTACCGCACCAGCCTCCTAACTGGTCTCCCTCTCTGCTTCCTTCCACCCTTACAGTCTATTCTCACACAGTAGCTGGTCTGATCTCCCTCCACCCTCTCTACCCCCCTTCCCTTTTTCTAAGAATTAACATCATTCCCCTGCATATAATCCTTCAATGGTTTCCCATTACAATTAGACTAAAATTCATATTTTTGTGTCAAGGCCCACTAGGCATACAAGGTCTTAATCCCCCATATTCCTCCTGGCATTCATTCACTCAGCTGCAGCCACCCATCTTTCTGTCCTTGGCACGCATCAAGCATATTCGCTTCTTAGGAACTGCACAGAAGCCTCTTCTCCCACAGCCTCACGTGGCTCTCTTAGGACTGCTCATGGGTCGCTTAAGGAGAGAAGCTGTCTTTAACCACCCCTTGTAAAACTGTCCTCCTCCCCAGCCCATTACCTTCATTTTCTTTCTTAGTGTTCTCACTACCTGATGTTATTCTTGTGTCGTCAGCCCCCAGGCACCTCTAGAAAGTAAGGACCTGAGTTAGGCTACGGGTTTTGTCTTGTCTAACCACTGTTTGTCCTGCCTCTGGAATGGTGCCTAATAATCATGTTTCAGTGTACCCAAAACCAGTTAAGTTTCTCCCAGTTTTCCCACATCATCTAAGATTTCTTCTAATGCTGTCTTTTGATGTGTCTGTCACCTAAGACCAGAGTTAATTTCAGATCTCTTAGAGTAGTAGTTTAGTTACTCAGAATCAAAGACACAAGACAGGTTACCAAGAACCACGAAAACCTAAAAGAGGAAATCTAATGTTCAGTGAAAAATCAATGGTAACTTTAATTTGGGAAAAGAACATTTAATGTTAAAATACCTTTACTACAAAATGACTCACCCTATGAATTTAATGAAGTCGTAAGACAAAGTGTACAATCAGAATGCTATAGGGAAGTATCAATACAATGCATCAGTTTTTACCTGTGTCCCCTGAATAAAGCATTATAATGGGATTATAAAAGATGCTCAACCATAAAGGCTGGGTAAATGAATTATGCTCCAACCATTCGATGGCACAGTAAACAGTTGGTAAAAGGCAGGCTGTAGAGCCATGCGCAGTTGCATGGAAAGACGTCACCCTGGAGCACTCTCTAGGTGCCAGCACGGTTCCCGGAGCTTCATGTCGTTACTTTTCTTTATAACAAAAAGTTACAAAGTGGCACATAAAGAACAATCCCATCTTTGTAAAATAAACACAATGTTATGTTTATATGCATACAAAAGGTTCAGGAAGAATCAACACCAAAATATTCATAAAAATTCTGGATATTCTGAGTGTGAGTGAAGGACTTTTCTGTGTTTTCTAAATCTTTTACATCAAATGTTTATTAATACTGTCACCAAAAAAAGGAAAGATCTGTTGCTCAGAGGTTTTTCCACATCATATTGCCAATTCCTTCCCTACCCACTCTTCAGGGGGATGGGAGGTAGGGGTCACTTGAGAGAGCACCTTTCACCAGAAAATTAGCAAAGCTCCTAAGGTCAGAACATAAAGGCTGTAGGAAAAGTTGATGAATAAAAATAAAATCAGATAATAGGACCGTAGCATCTTATTTTCTATTATGACACTACCATCAGTTATATTAGATATACTGTTAAAGACAAAGTAGTAAAAAATTCTTTTGAGTCTATCTGAAATCTATACTACGTTCTTAGGAGTTACTTTTTTGAGATGGCTTGAAGAAATCATGTTCTTCTCCAATGTTTCTGAAGAACAAGACAGAGCATCATTTATGTACGATTTTCTCTAAGTAACCAAATAATTCTTCACTGTAGAAAAGCCCAAATGTTTTATATCTGAGTAGGTATTTCTCAGTTTCCAGGGAAACTGATACAAAATTGTCTGAAATAAAGACATAAAGAGCAAACTTCCAATGTGCCTGTGCTTTATATTTGGTGTTCTGACCTTGTTTCTATGGAAACTTCATTAATAGGCAAATGCTGAAATTGAGGTTTCTCTTATCACTTTATTGAATGCCCCCCCAAAAAAGACAAATTGAAATGAAATTTTAACAATCATGTTAAACATAAAAAGGTAAATCCTGTACTCATGAACTCTATTTTTCCAGTTCCTGATTTAGCACTCCTTCCTTAGCATACATAGTCGTATGCTAAATGCTTAGTACCTCACCTGCCCGCTTACCAGCTTCCCCTAGTGTCCCTCTGTGCAGGGCATTCTCGGCTTCAATTGGATTTCACCAGAACAAACTCTTTAAATTATATCAACGTGTTTACCTGACTGATAAATTTAGGCTATTTCATGACTTCTACTTTTATTCATATCCATTGCAATGTATGTACAGACAGAGAATGGAGAGGTAAATGTTGCTTCTGAGTTGTGTACAATCAACTGGAATGGCAATAATCAAAACTGGAGTATGCTGAGATAGGCCTAACTTATGGATAAATTATAAAATATAAGGTGCACTCTAAACAGTTTCTTAAGCATCCCAAGAACTGAATTTGGCATATCTACCACCTCCCAAGTCTGTCTCTTTTGTTCAGTAGCTGTGTTACACAGTCATTTCAGATCTCTAAGTCTTGGCTTCTTCATCGGCAACAGAGGGAGAACATATACGGGCCTTATTTGTAGATGGAAGGGCCAAGTGAAATACACAAGAAAATGCATTGTAAATCTTAAAAGAATTCTATAAAGGTCCAATTTTCGTCTCTCATCCTACACTAGCCAACTACTAACTGTTTTTAAAAATCATTTAGAGGCTTACCTTATAGCAACAAGCAGAGCAGTTTTCACAAGTACTTACATGCTTTGTGTTTAAAGCTACAATTAATTCACATAATTTGTTCATTCTTTCACAATATCTAACTATTCTGAAAAGGGAGTACTTTCCACTTACAAAGCCACGTCCATCATAAGGGTGAATCCACAGGCTTAATTATTCTAACTTTTACAGAAATTAAATAAACCCAACTAAAATTTAAATAGAAGAGCTGTAAGACATTTCGTCTATGAAATAATGAAATAATCTCTGGCATTTCAATGAAACAAATGGGCCAGTGGGGCTTTAACATCTTTATGATACAATGTTTTATACTTCAAAGAACAGTCTTTATTAAAGTGCCACTATGCTACCCAGAAATTTTTTTTTTTAACCTAGAGCCATCCCTTTCCAAAATTCTAGAGGCAAAAATCAAACATTTCCTCTCTTCTCTCTCTCCTCTCCTCCCCGACAACACCCACCCCCAGCCGCTTAGTCTTCAGAACTTTTACCTGAACATTCTTAAAGTTAAATAGTATTCTACTGGGGGGGGAGGGGGGGTGGAGGAGGGAGCCATGGAGACATTTTTCTGCAGGATGGATGTGGTATGTTAACTCCCAAACCTTTATATTACAAATTACAATCTGAATTTGTTTTTTCTCCTTTGAAACTTCTGTCCAGCAGTCTCAGGAACCACCTCACCCCTCCCTTAGAACAGGCAACGTGCAAAAGAAGTCGGTTAAGGCTGTGCAGCTGAAGACATACTTGTGTCAAAGTGGGAATTTAAAAGTAATCAGAACTCCATGGGGTCTCCTTTGGTAAAGAAAAAAAACCCAACAACTATTCTCTGCAGCCGTGGCAGTAACGTTTCACACCTTTCACAGTTCTTTTAAGCCCCTCTCCCACCATTTTCTTTCCTATCGTGTTCAAATTACAGTTAGAAGGGATAAAGTAGCTTCTATCAGGGCGACTGAAAACATTAAAATCCAAAGAATTTTAGTTAAGAACACCACACTGACTCTGTCCATCTCTATTTTGAATTTAAATGACAAATCCTCTAATGTTTGTCTTAATTGTCTCGAGTATCAACTACCTTAACGAATAGAAGTCTATCATCAGGCCCTTACCTAGTTCCTTCGCTTAGGTACCATCTGGATAGGGAGACGGGATGGATACGCCGAAGTTAGAGTATTTAAGTTTTCATTAAGAAAAGAGAGAATACACCAGAAAGTCTCTGCTAAGTCCCACGAGATGTTAAATAGAACCACGAACAGGAAGGGCCGCGGATTGGAGGGTCTCAGGCCGGGCTGGGAAATGGGAACGGGGGAAAGAATTGGGCATTCGGGTAGGGAAGAGGGAAGGAGACTGGCCGGACGCGACTGGTAAAGAATAAGGGGTGGGGACGCCAAGCAGAGCCAGCCTTCGTCCCCGGTGCCCAGCCCTGGGAGAGCCAACTCCGGGCAAGAAGGAGCCCTAGGCGGCGTCTCCCTCCCGGGGGACCCTGGGGGCGGCGGAGGCCAGAGGTAAGCCCGAGAGCAGACGGCGCCGACCCCGCGAGGGGCGAGGCGCGCCCGCCGCTTCTTACCTTCAGGCATCTCCCGGTCGCTGATGTGCTGCAGGTGGTGGCCTTCGCCACCTGCGAAATCCAACTCGGCGGGTTCCACGGTAGCCGCCGCCGGAGCTACTGCCACCGCGTTCCCGGCCGCCGCCTTGTAGACCTCAGACTCGCAGTCCGGCTCCGCTGACCCCCTGCGCCGGCCCAACTTGGGGCAGGCATTGCGGGACAGGCAACAAGACAGCGAGTTCCCCATGGGGCGCCTTCACTCCTCGCCGCTGCCGCCGCCGCCGCCTCCGCTCGTCCCCCGACTCCGCCGAGCTCAGAAGCCGCCCCCTCCCCCAACAATGGCGCGGCGGGCACTGGCAGCCCCGGGCTATGCCGGGGCTGTGCCGCACATGCAGACGCGACTTCGCCCGCCGCTCTCCTGTCCGCCCAGCCGCCGGGCCCCGGGCAGGGGCCCGGCCCCGGCCGCACCCCAGCCGCCGCCGCCGCCGCCGCCTCCCCGGAACCAACTAGTCTGTGAGGGCGGTGACCAGACCGGCTTAGTTAAAAGGGGTGGGAACCAGAGAAGCGCTGAGACGCGCAGCCACTGCAGGGAGAGAGCGCAGCCGGACCTCCTCCTCCTTCCGCCGCCGCCTCCTGACTGAAAGTAGCTAGCCCGGCCGGCCCTTGCCTACCGGAATGTGTCCTTCCGTCACCTGGTTACGACGGACCAATCACGACCAGAGTTCCCTCCACGCGCCCTCAGAGCGCAGGCATGTAACTCACAATGCCCCGCCCCCGCCCGCAGCTGCCCCGCCCCCCGAGCGGCGCGCCCAGGACTCTGGTTTCCATTCATCTCTCGCGCTCCGAGCTTTCCGGTCCTGCGGGAAGCGCCGCGGGAGTTTGTTAATGGAAGCCGTCCTGAGTCAGTGGGCTCTGTAGAAAGCCCCTGTTCGTAAAATGCCAGTTCAGTTAGCAACTCGGTTTCACCGGGTCGACAGTTGACTCATTTGATGTATTGCTCAACGAACTTAGTTTCACCCCAAGTTTTGACCGTTTTTTATAACTGAATGCTCCTCCTGTCTTGCCTTCCAAAGAGTGTTAGTTTCCGCCTACAGTTTAACCATAGCAACCCCCGGGGCCCTGGTCCTACTCTCAATAAAGAGCTGTGGCTGTGTCTTGAATGAGACTCGAGGACACGTCACCCCTCCACTTCCTCATCAGTAAATTAGGTACCGAACTCCTCCCTCCCACCTCTGAGGCGCTGGGATTCAGCAACTCGCTTTTCTCGCCTGTTTCTCTCTTCCACGGCAGGAGTTTCCAGGTTTCCCTACTTTAGCCAACAACAACGCATAAAGTACGATTTTCTCATACAAACTTGAGAGTCACAAAGTGAAGTACCACGGTCTTGATTTGATGAAGATGATAACGATAGTTAACATTTGGCAAACACTATGCGCCCGCCCCCGTTCCAAGTGAGGTACTCATTTAACCCTCGGGAACAAAATCCTCAGAAACCTTCATTTTACAGATTTTACAGAAGCTAAGTAACGTTCCCAAGGTCACATGATTGCTCAGGGGTGTGGCCAGGATTTGATCCCTGATTGTGTGGATCCCCAAAGGCACCTTATTGTGATCATCAGAAAATAAAGGTAGAAGTCAAATTTGGTTGGAAGTGGCATAGTGTATCAGGATTTTCTTTTTTTAAGGAGGAACAATTTTTTGATGTGGATTTTAAAATACTTGCCCTTCATTCAACATTGATTAGTCCCTCCTACATGCCAGGCACCCGTGTGTGAAAAATAGTCCTGCCCTCAGTGACTTCAGGCACGGTGAGAAAACAAAGGCTTAGAGAGCCCAATAGTCTGAGGTCACACTGCTGCAAAGTACTGAAACCTGAAATTCAAACCTAGGTCTATTAACCCCAAGTAGATGCTGGGGTAAAGAGCTTGGTTTTCTTCCCAGAAACATGAGAGCCATTGAATGTTGTGAAGTTAAGGAGTCACTATCAGGTGGTTTGTAGTGAGGTCACGCTTGAGAATAAGTAGGACTGATGGAAGCAACAAAACCCATTAAGAGACTTTATATTCATCTAAGCGAGGAGTGAGGGTTCAAACTAAAGGCAGTGGCAGAGATTGGAGTGGAGGGAAAGGATCTGAGGTCATTTGGGAGGTAGAATAGAAGTGCTCAGTGACTAGATATGGAGCGGGAAGGGGAAAAGAGAAGCAAAAATGGCTGCTAGGGTTCTGGCTTAGGGAACTATGTAGAGTGTGGTTACTTTTTCTTAGATAGTGCAGGAAAAGGAAGAGGTTTGGGAAGGAAGATCATTTTGGGTTCTGTTAAGCGGAACATGGAAATGGAGCTCTCTGGTTGAAAGTAAGCCTCTGCAGGCTAAGTCCATTTTGTGATATCCCAACTTATGTTTTCAAAAATAACACATTAACTCAATTTAAAAATGTGATTGGGGAAATTCCCTAATGTTGACAGCTAAGAATATCACATTTTTCATGGAGCAACTTGGAATCTATGGTTTTAGTAAATGAGGCATCCTATGTAAAATAAAACTGGTAAATGAGAGCTCTACCCACCACCAGAGCCTCCCATCAAGCCTCTTAGATAGCCTCAACCACCAGAGGGCAGACAGCAGAAGCAAGAAAAACTACAATCCTGCAGCCTGTGGACCAAAAACCACAGTTACAGAAAGATAGACAAGATGAAAAGGCAGAGGGCTATGTACCAGATGAAGGAACAAGAAAAAACCCCAGAAAAACAACTAAATGAAGTGGAGATAGGCAACCTTCCAGAGAAAGAATTCAGAATAATGAGAGTGAAGATGATCCAGGACCTCGGAATAAGAATGGAGGCAAAGATGGAGAAGATGCAAGAAATGATTAACAAAGACCTAGAAGAATTAAAGAACAAACAAACAGAGATGACCAATACAATAACTGAAATGAAAACTACACTAGAAGGAATCAATAGCAGAATAACTGAGGCAGAAGAACGGATAAGTGACCTGGAAGACAGAATGGTGGAATTCACTGCTGCGGAACAGACTAAAGAAGAAAGAATGAAAAGAAATGAAGACAGCCTAAGAGACCTCTGGGACAACATTAAACGCAACAACATTCGCATTATAGGGGTCCCAGAAGGAGAAGAGAGAGAGAAAGGACCAGAGAAAATATTTGAAGAGATTATAGTCGAAAACTTCCCTAACATGGGAAAGGAAATAGCCACCCAAGTCCAGGAAGCGCAGAGAGTCCCATACAGGATAAACCCAAGGAGAAACATGCCGAGACACATAGTAATCAAAATGGCAAAAATTAAAGACAAAGAAAAATTATTGAAAGCAGCGAGGGAAAAACGACACATAACATACAAGGGAACTCCCATAAGGTTAACAGCTGATTTCTCAGCAGAAACTCTGCAAGCCAGAAGGGAGTGGCATGATATACTTAAAGTGATGAAAGGGAAGAACCTACAACCAAGATTACTCTACCCGGCAAGGATCTCATTTAGATTTGATGGAGAAATCAAAAGCTTTAGAGACAAGCAAAAGCTAAGAGAATTCAGCACCACCAAACCAGCTCTACAACAAATGCTAAAGGAACTTCTCTAAGTGGGAAACACAAGAGAAGAAAAGGACCTACAAAAACAAACCCAAAACAATTAAGAAAATGGTCATAGGAACATCCATATCGATAATTACCTTAAACGTGAATGGATTAAATGCCCCAACCAAAAGACATAGACTGGCTGAATGGATACAAAAACAAGACCCATATATATGCTGTCTACAAGAGACCCACTTTAGACCTAGGGACACATACAGACTGAAAGTGAGGGGATGGAAAAAGATATTCCATGCAAATGGAAATCAAAAGAAAGCTGGAGTAGCTATACTCATATCAGATAAAATAGACTTTAAAATAAAGAATGTTACAAGAGACAAGGAAGGACACTACATAATGATCCAGGGATCAATCCAAGAAGAAGATATAACAATTATAAATATATATGCACCCAACATAGGAGCACCTCAATACATAAGGCAACTGCTAACAGCTCTAAAAGAGGAAATCGACAGTAACACAATCATAGTGGGGGACTTTAACACCTCACTTACACCAATGGACAGATCATCCAAAATGAAAATAAATAAGGAAACAGAAGCTTTAAATGACACAATAGACCAGATAGATTTAATTGATACATATAGGACATTCCATCCAAAAACAGCAGATTACACGTTCTTCTCAAGTGCGCACGGAACATTCTCCAGGATAGATCACATCTTGGGTCACAAATCAAGCCTCAGTAAATTTAAGAAAATTGAAATCATATCAAGCATCTTTTCTGATCACAACGCTATGAGATTAGAAATGAATTACAGGGGAAAAAACGTAATAAACACAAACACAAGGAGGCTAAACAATACGTTACTAAATAACCAAGAGATCACTGAAGAAATCAAAGAGGAAATAAAAAACATACCTAGAGACAAATGACAATGAAAACACGACGACCCAAAACCTATGGGATGCAGCAAAAGCAGTTCTAAGAGGGAATTTTACAGCTATACAAGCCTACCTAAAGAAACAAGAAAAATCTCAAGTAAACAATCTAACCTTACACCTAAAGAAACTAGAGAAAGAAGAACAACCAAAACCCAAAGTTAGCAGAAGGAAAGAAATCATAAAGATCAGAGCAGAAATAAATGAAATAGAAACAAAGAAAACAATAGCAAAGATCAATAAAACTAAAAGTTGGTTCTTTGAGAAGATAAACAAAATTGATAAGCCATTAGCCAGACTCATCAAGAAAAAGAGGGAGAGGACTCAAATCAATAAAATCAGAAATGAAAAAGGAGAAGTTACAACAGACACTGCAGAAATACAAAGCATCCTAAGAGACTACTACAAGCAACTTTATGCCAATAAAATGGACAACCTGGAAGAAATGGACAAATTCTTAGAAAGGTATAACCTTCCAAGACTGAACCAGGAAGAAACAGAAAATATGAACAGACCAATCACAAGTAATGAAATTGAAACTGTGATTAAAAATCGTCCAACAAACAAAAGTCCAGGACCAGATGGCTTCACAGGTGAATTCTATCAAACATTTAGAGAAGAGCTAACACCCATCCTTCTCAAACTCTTCCAAAAAATTGCAGAGGAAGGAACACTCCCAAACTCATTCTATGAGGCCACCATCACCCTGATACCAAAACCAGACAAAGACACTACAAAAAAAGAAAATTACAGACCAATATCACTGATGAATATAGATGCAAAAATCCTCAACAAAATACTAGCAAACAGAATCCAACAACACATTAAAAGGATCATACACCACGATCAAGTGGGATTTATCCCAGGGATGCAAGGATTCTTCAATATACGCAAATCAATCAATGTGATACACCATATTAACAAATTGAAGAATAAAAACCATATGATCATCTCAATAGATGCAGAAAAAGCTTTTGACAAAATTCAACACCCATTTCTGATAAAAACTCTCCAGAAAGTGGGCATAGAGGGAACCTACCTCAACATAATAAAGGCCATATATGACAAACCCACAGCAAACATCATCCTCAATGGTGAAAAACTGAAAGCATTTCCTCTAAGATCAGGAACGAGACAAGGATGTCCACTCTCACCACTATTATTCAGCATAGTTCTGGAAGTCCTAGCCACGGCAATCAGAGAAGAAAAAGAAATAAAAGGAATACAAATTGGAAAAGAAGAAGTAAAACTGTCACTGTTTGCAGATGACATGATACTATACATAGAGAATCCTAAAACTGCCACCAGAAAACTGCTAGAGCTAATTAATGAATATGGTAAAGTTGCAGGATACAAAATTAATGCACAGAAATCTATTGCATTCCTATACACTAATGATGAAAAATCTGAAATAGAAATTATGGAAACACTCCCATTTACCATTGCAACAAAAAGAATAAAATACCTAGGAATAAACCTACCTAGGGAGACAAAAGACCTGTATGCAGAAAACTATAAGACACTGATGAAAGAAATTAAAGATGATACCAACAGATGGAGAGATATTCGATGTTCTTGGATTGGAAGAATCAACATTGTGAAAATGAGTATACTACCCAAAGCAATCTACAGATTCAATGCAATCCCTATCAAATTACCAATGGCATGTTTTACGGAGCTAGAACAAATCATCTTAAAATTTGTATGGAGACACAAAAGACCCCGAATAGCCAAAGCAGTCTTGAGGGAAAAAAATGGAGCTGGAGGAATCAGATTCCCTGACTTCAGACTATACTACAAAGCTACAGTAATCAAGACAATATGCTACTGGCACAAAAACAGAAACATAGATCAATGGAACAAGATAGAAAGCCCAGAGATTAACCCACACACCTATGGTCAACTAATCTATGACAAAGGAGGCAAAGATATACAATGGGGAAAAGACAGTCTCTTCAATAAGTGGTGCTGGGAAAACTGGATAGCTACATGTAAAAGAATGAAATTAGAATACTCCCTAACACCATACACAAAAATAAACTCAAAATGGATTAGAGCCCTAAATATAAGACTGGACACTATAAAACTCTTAGAGGAAAACATAGGAAGAACACTCTTTGACATAAATCACAGCAAGATCTTTTTTGATCCACCTCCTAGAGTAACGGAAATAAAAATAAAAATAAACAAGTGGGACCTAATGAAACTTCAAAGCTTTTGCACAGCAAAGGAAACCATAAACAAGACGAAAAGACAACCCTCAGAATGGGAGAAAATATTTGCAAATGAATCAACGGACAAAGGATTAATCTCCAAAATATATAAACAGCTCATGCAGCTCAATATTAAAGAAACCAACACCCCAATCCAAAAATGGGCAGAAGACCTAAATAGACATTTCTCCAAAGAAGACATACAGACAGCCACGAAGCACATGAAAAGATGCTCAACATCACTAATTATTAGAGAAATGCAAATCAAAACTACAATGAGGTATCACCTCACTCCTGTTAGAATGGGCATCATCAGAAAATCTACAAACAACAAATGCTGGAGAGGGTGTGGAGAAAAGGGAACCCTCTTGCACTGTTGGTGGGAATGTAAATTGATACAGCCACTATGGAGAACAATATGGAGGTTCCTTAAAAAACTAAAAATAGAATTACCATATGACCCAGCAATCCCACTACTGGGCATATACCCAGAGAAAACCGTAATTCAAAAAGACACATGCACCCGAATGTTCATTGCAGCACTATTTACAATAGCCAGGTCATGGAAGCAACCTAAATGCCCATCAACAGACGAATGGATAAAGAAGATGTGGTACATATATACAATGGAATATTACTCAGCCATAAAAAGGAACGAAATTGAGTCATTTGTTGAGACGTGGATGGATCTAGAGACTGTCATACAGAGTGAAGTAAGTCAGAAAGAGAAAAACAAATATCGTATATTAATGCATGTATGTGGGACCTAAAAAATGGTACAGATGAGCCATTTTGCAGGGCAGAGGTTGAGACACAGGTGTAGAGAATGGACATATGGACACCAAGGGGGGAAAACTGCGGTGGGGTGGGGATGGTGGTGTGCTGAATTGGGCGATTGGGATTGATATGTATACACTGATGTGTATAAAATTGATTAAAAAAAAAAGATTAACATTTAAATTGGTAGACTTTGAGTATAGCAGATTTCCTTCCATAATGTGGGTGGGTCTCATCAGATCAGTTGAGGGCCTTAAGAGAAAAGACTAAGGTCCCTGGAGGAAGAAGGAAATCTGCCTCCAGGCTGTTTTTTAGACTCAAGACTGCACCATCAACTTATCCTTGGGTCTACAGCCTAGCAGCTTGTTCTGAGGATTTTGAAGCTGCCAGCCCATGCAATCATGTAAGCCAATTCCATAAGATAAATCTTTCTCCATTTAAATGTATATCACATTTGTTCTGTTCCTCATGAGGACCCTGACTAATATGATCTTTATATTGCTAAAACACATATATGGATGCTCAGACTCAGGAAATAGGGGTTGATACTTCTGATGGGACCTTCAGGAAATATTTTTACATAGTTACCTAAATTGTAGGTGAGCACATTTTTAGTGCTGCCATGCTACATTCTGGGGAAAAAAAAAATTATATAAAGCTCTCTGAACTCCAATTTTATCAAGTGCAAAATAACTGAGTTAGAAGGCTCAGAAATGAAGTAAGGGGCAAAGACTCTAAAACTTCTGTTTTTCCACTAAAGAATCAGTAAAATAAAATTATTTCAAATTATATTTTACATAGAAAATATAATTTAAAATTAATAGATATAAATAATTTATAAAGTTTTACCATATATTAATATACAAAACAAACTATCTTCATAACTCTCTTTTTGTTTGGTTAGTATGGGATCATAAAATTTATGGTAGCAGGAGTCTGACAGAATAAAAAGTAACTGTTTAGATATTGAAATATGAAAAGAAAGAAAAATACAATGACAGTACATAAATGTTTTTCACAAAAACTAGCAGTGATGGAAACAGCTAAAATGTACATTTCTGATTTCAGTGAAACATGTATTTTTTTTTTAAGGTTTAGGTACAGTTTTGCATGTCATTTGGCTAGTAGATTAGTTCTTACTATAACTATAATTCAGAGGTATTATAGTAGAATAGTCTTCAAAAAAAATGGATAAATCCTGGTTTCTATCATTCTTTAGTTTTCAAGTCAAAGGTGTTGCAATTTTTGACAAAAATATGAAGGCTGGGATTTTCCATTCTAGAAAACACATACTCTTCTCCTCCCCTTTGATCTTGCTGCTTAAAAGGTATAGTTGTGCAATCATTTCAAGAAGGATACAAATCTTCCATAAATTGTAACTGAATTTTTCTTTTATAGAGTGGTAAGAAAGAAACAAATTTTTATATAATGTTAAAATTAAATCCTCAAATATTTCTCTGGAACATTTAATTTTCTCATCTTAATGTTGTGTAGACTTTTATTTTGAGCTGTGAATGACAGTGAGAGATGGCTTGTCACAATCAGTTCTCTATTGCATCTGAAATATAAAATAAAATTACCTACAAAAATTACATTTAATGAAATATTCAGGAAAAGCAAGATAGGTTTTATTAGTTGTTTCTCAGTTGATGTTCCTTTATGAAGTACTCCAATTCATAGATTCTTGTAGTTGTGGAATAAACAAAATTAAAATATAACAAGAAATGGACTTTCTAATTCCTTTCAATGTCAAAGTAAGTTAACCTCTCTATCTGTACCTGTACTACTTTTATATTATTAAATTTTGTTTTGTTTAATTTTTACTGTGTTAGCTGTATTAGATTTCAAACTTGGCCCACTGTTAGTTCAAATTCTCCTTATCAAAAATATTTATTTATTTTATATGCAGTATGGATAGATTCAGCTCATCATTTCTATCTCTGGATATCATTTGAATTATTGTGTTTGCATCCCTTCTAGAATCTTGTCATCGGAAAATGTGATAACCATTACCTCTAAGGTTTTTCCAACATACTGATAATACAAATAATGTGCTCTGTGATATATTTTTAAAGACATGCCTTCACACAAGTCATCATCAACTATTAAAACTTTAGAATTTGCATGACTGTTTTCATTGAGCCCATATATTGCAATTTCTTCGTGGATAGTGTTGAAAAATTAAACACCATGTTTTTAACATTCCCTGCTCACCAGGCATGATAATTTGTTCTCAAAGAAACTATTATTATAATTTTTCCTTCATAATGCTTCCAAGGGTTCCACATTATTATTTTTATCAAGACCACATGCTAGAGTTTGGAACATTTAATTTTTTATGTCTTTATAAATTTTGGAAGCATTTGGCCACTGTGATCTTCAAGCCTTCTTCTTTTTTTTCCCCCAAAATTATACCATATTAAGCTTCACACACATTTCTTATAAATAACAACCTTGGCAAGGAAGTTAGGGTTATTTTGGGAACTCAAGGGTTCCTGCTTCTATCCCCTTGCATATCCACAGACCAATGAGAAATAACAAGATCAACTATGCCACTGTAATAGGAATTAAAAGTGAATTCCTTCTAGCACATATGTGGTTCCCACAGTACAGGCTCCTCACCTGTCCCTAGCAGGTCATCATTCAAAAACTGACAACATCAAAAAACTGCATGGGCACAATACTAATATTTAACTTTGGAAACTTGATTCTCATTATTTCTAGACATAAGCAAACTAAGATCTCCTCATTTCTATCATACTCTTTAGAGTAATCAACGTTCTGTGTTAATTTTTTACACGTTTACTTCCTATGGTAAGTCAAAAGCCCTTTGAGGGCTGAAATAATGACTCATTCATCTTTATTCTGAACACAGTAGTAGAAAAAAAAATAGTTGCTCTCACTTTATTGTTAACTTATATTTTTTGTCTCTATCATCCAAATAAACTGAATTATTTCCAAGTTAATAGCTGTCTTCTTAACAAAAAGCCTAATATCATACGTCACAAATTCTCACATTCACAAACTCTCTAACATTAACATTAAGTTACCTGCCGGAATCAGCAGCCTAATAACTTTATTTTTCTTAAAGTAATTTTATGGTTGACACTTTTTGAAAGTCGATGACCATTGTTTTTTATGTAGTTTATGTGGTTACCTACTTTCTCTTATAATTTCATAAATGTATTTTTTAAATTCCAGGACATCTGAGAGCATCCACATAGACACATAAAGTGACCTAAATATTTTCTTCCTTACTATATTATTGTAATTATTTGCAGTTGCATACTGAGCAGGAATTATTTTAGAGATCCTGACTGCTCTGTTTAAAAGACGGCAGCACATTTTAAGTGGTTTAACAATATTAATATCTGTCATTATGATATATTTAACTTTTGTATATTTGAGGCTTCTATGATTCATTTATTCACAGTTTATAATAAGAAATGTATTGGCTTACTTGAACATGTATGATGGTAGAATATCTTAAAGAATTAATCAGTGATACCTACCACCTTTTTATTGATCTTGATATTAAGTGCTTACTAGTTGGAGGCATCTATTGTTATAAGGTTGTTTAGGATTATTATTGAGGAAATGTATAGAGAAAATAATTTAGTGTTTAGTTTTTATTATTTGCTTTTGCAATATACTTTATTAAGAAGGTAAATTAGATGCATTAAATATTTTAGAAACTTCATAATAATCATATATATATGAAATATATATATACACACACACACACACACATACTCTTGGAGGAAATAGTGCTTAAACTGAGACACTAGGGTAAAAAGGAACTAGTCATATCAAGAACTGGCCCAAGACTGTTCTAACAGAGGAACTAGTAAGTACAAGGTTCCTGTGGTGAGAAATAACTGTCTGAGGGATACTCTACAAGGCCCTGAACAAGAAAGGAATATAGTAGACAAGAAAGGCTAGCTTCTGAACTCACAGAGTTGAAATCTACTGGTTGTGACAGACATTAGACAATTCATTATACAATTAGTATTTTAATTACACTTATAAGATAATTAGGTGCTGTGAGAGATCATATTGTTTGGTAGTACCTGACAGTCTGAGGAAGGAACAAGTGATGAGGAACATCAGATGCAATTTCAGAAGCTGAAGGGCTCTAGATGAGAGTGTTCATGAATTCCAAAGATTTTAAGTAAATCATTTGGCAGCAAAATTTTATCTGAAATGATATAAACTATTCATAGCCTTTATTCATCTCACTCAGTATGAATATTTACACATATTACTGAAAAAAGTTACCATTTTGAGTGTGCATGTTGATTCAGACTCTGCTGGGAGTGTTACATAAAGTCTAGAGGCTCCTGAATTCAAAAGAAACACATATAGCTTTGAGGTCTTCAGATAATAAGATGTAAACTTCTATTTTCAGGTTTTCCTGAAAGAGCCACTTAATGATATGCTAAGACTGAACCAGGAAGAAAAATGTTGCATATATGAAACAATGAAAGAATAGTCAAAACAATCACGAAAAAGAACAATAAAGTTGAAGGACTCACCCTTCCCCATTTCAAAATCACTACAAAGATGCAATCAGCAAGATAATGTGGTACTGGCATAGGATAGAAATAAAGATCAATGAAAAAGGATTGAGAGTCCAGAAACACACCATTACATTTATAGTCAATTGCTTTTGACAAGGATTCTACAACAAATGAGGGAAAAATCATTCTTTGTTTCCTGACAAATAATGTTAGGACAAGGGGATGTCAATATGCAAAGGAATACAGTTGACCCTTCCATTACACCATACATGAAAACTAAGCTACAATGATGGATGATAGAGCAAAATATAAGAGCAAGAGCTATAAAACTCTTAGAAGAAAACACAGGAGTAAATATCTGTGACATTTATTAGGCAAGCCTTCTTAGATATGACATCAAAGGCAAAAACAATAAAAGAAATAAAAAGATAAATTAAACTTCATCAAACTGAAAATTTTTGTGCTTCAAAGGGCACCATCAAGAAAGTGAAAAGATAGCCTAAAAAACAGTACTATTTGCAAAACATATCTGATGAGGAACTTGTATCTAGAATATATGAAGAACTCTTACAACTTCATAATATAAATGTAAGCAGCCTAATTTTTTAAAAAGTGGGCAAACTAGGCATTTCTCCATAGAAGGTATATAACCAGTAAGCACCTGAAAATGTGTTCAACCTAATTATCTACTAGGGGAATGCCAGTCAAAACCATAATTAGACAACAATTCACACCGGTTCGAATGACCATAATCAAAAAGACTAAAATGACAACAAATATTGGCAAAAACGTGGAGAGACTGGAAACCCCATTCATTGCTTGTGGGAATGTAAAATGACACAGTCACTTCGGGAAAATGTTTGGTGGTTCCTCAAAAAGTTAAACATATAATTATCACATGACCTAGAAATTCTGCTCCTAAATAAATAACAAAAGAATTGAAAATATTATTCCAACTATACTAATTATCATTTTAAATGTGAACTGAGTGAACACATCAATTAAAAGACAAAAATTGTCAGAGTAGATAAAAAATCAAGACCCAACTATATGTGTCCACAAACTCAGTTTCAATATAAAGACTCAACATAAGTTAAAAAATGGGAGAAGATAATACATGATAACACTAATCAAAATAAGGCTGGAGTAGTTATGTTGATTTCAGACAAAGCAGAAGGGGACAGTTATGAGGGAGAACAAAGGTTGTTAAGTAAACACAAATGAGTTAATTCTCCAACAAGACATAACAATCATAACTGTGTAGGCATCTAACAGAGTGTTGAAATACATGAAGAAAAACTGATGAACAGAAAGGAGAAACAGATAAATCTAATAATTGGAGACTTTAATGCCTTTGTCAGTACTTCTCAAAACCATCAAAATCATCAAAAACAAAACAAGTCAGAGAAACATTCACAATCAGAAGTTGCCTAAGTATGACTAACTCTAATGTGGTAGACTGGATGGGATCCTGGAACACAAAAATGACATTAGATAGGCCCTGTGAGGCACTGGGCATCCTGACTGCAGAGGAGAAGGTGAGAAATGAGCTGTCGACTGGAGCAGTGAGCAGCCTTGCTGAGCATCAGACGAGTGACCTAATAGAGCCAATCTGCAAGGACTGGAAAGGAAGGGCCAGATACAGCAACTTATTCATGGCTATAAAAGGGAGAGCTTGACAGGCCCATACCACTGGACCTCTAGAGACTTTCCTGAGTGAATTACAACAGGAGAAAAATCAGACTTCTATGCAGTGGATGCTTGATGCATTTTTAGAAGCCTAAGTCATGTGGCTGACAGGGTCTTGGTGCTCTGGCTGGGTGTCAGGCCTGAGCCTCTGAGGTGGGAGAGCTGAGTTAAGGACATTGGTCCACCAGAGACCTCCTGGCCCCTCATAATATCAATGGGTGAGAACTCTCCCAGAGATCTCCATCTCAACGTTAAGACCCAGCTCCACTCAAGGACCAGCAACCTCCAGTGTTGGACACCCCATGCCAAACAGCTAGCAAGACAAGAACACAACACCACCCATTAGCAGAGAGGCTGCCAAAAATCATATTAAGTTCACAGACATGCCAAAGCACACCACCGGATGTGGTCCTGCCCACCAGAAAGACAAGATCCGGCCTCATCCACCAGAAAACAGACACCAGTCCCCTCCAACATGAAGCCTACACAACCCACTGAACCAACCTTACTCACTGGAGGCAGACACCAAAAACAACAAGAACTACAAACCTCAGTGTGGATGCAGCGTCTCTGCACGCAGCTTGCCTCCGCCATTTTGAATCTGCACTCGGCCGAGGAGCTGAGGTGTCTGGAGCAGCCATTTCACTGGAGGAACTGTGGTCTGCAGGGCCAGCCAGGTGCAAGGCCTCTGCGTGTGGCATCCTGTCAGCAAGTGAAACTAGAGGAAGCACAAAGAAAAAGAGAGGAAAAAAAAAAAGAGTTTGCAAGAGGGTTTCATTATTAAAAGTTTTTAAAGTAGGGGGGTTAGGAGAAGATGGCAGAAGAGTAAGACGTGGAGATCACCTTCCTCCCCACAGAAACATCAGAAATACATCTACACGTGGAACTGCTCCTACAGAACACCTACTGAATGCTGGCAGAAGACGTCAGACCTCCCAAAAGGCAAGAAACTCCCCACATACCTGGGTAGGGCAAAAGACAAAAGAAACAACAGAGACAAAAGAATATGGATGGGACCTGCACCAGTGAGAGGGAGCCGTGAAGGAGGAAAGGTTTCCACACACTAGGAAGCCCCTTCGCGGGCGGAGACTGCGGGTGGCAGAGGGGGGAAGCTCCGGAGCCACGGAGGAGAGCACAGCCACAGGGGTGCGGAGGGCAAAGCGGAGAGACTCCCGCACTTCCCGCACGGAGGCTCGGCGCTGACCAGCACTCACCAGCCCGAGAGGCTTGTCTGCTCACCTGCTGGGGCGGGCGGGGCTGGGAGCTGAGGTTCGGGCTTCGGTCGCATCGCAGGGAGAGGACTGGGGTTGGCAGCGTGAACACAGCCTGAAGGGGTTAGCGCACCACAGCTAGCCGGGAGGGAGTCCGGGAAAAGGTCCGGAGCTGCCGAAGAGGCAAGACACTTTTTCTTGCCTCTTTGTTTCCTGGTGCGCGAGGAGAGGGGATTCAGAGCACCGCTTAAAGGAGCTCCAGAGACGGGCGCGAGCCACGGCTCTCAGCGCGGACCCCAGAGGCGGGCATGAAATGCTAAGGCTGCTGGGGCCGGCACCAAGAAGCCTGTGTGCAAGCACAGGTCACTATCCACACCTCCCCTCGGGAGCCTGTGCAGCCCACCACTGCCAGCGTCCCGTGATCCGGGGACAACATCCCCGGGAGAACGCACGGCACACCTCAGGCTGCTGCAACGTCACGCCGGCCACTGCTGACGCAGGCTCGCCCCGCCTCCTCCGTACCCCTCCCTCCCCCCGGCCTGAGTGAGCCAGAGCCCCCGAAGCAGCTGCTCCTTTAACCCTGTCCTGTGTGAGCAAAGAACAGACGCCCTCAGGCGACCTACACGCAGAGGCGGGTCCAAACCCAAAGCTGAAACCAGGGAGCTGTGGGAACAAAGAAGAGAAAGGGAAATTTCTCCCAGCAGCCTCAGAAGCAGCGGATTAAAGCTCCACAAACAGCTTGATGTACCTGCATCTGTGGAATACCTGAACAGACAACAAATCATCCCAAATTGAGGAGGTGGACTTTGGGAGCAAGATATATTATTTTTTCCCCTTTTCCTCTTTTTGTGAGTGTGTATGTGTATGCTTCTATGTGAGATTTTGTCTGTATAGCTTTGCTTTCACCATTTCTCCTAGGGTTCTGTCCGTCCGTTTTTTTTTTTTTTTTTTTAACTTAAAATTTTTTTTTTCTTTTTTTCTTAATAATTATTTTTTATTTTAATAACTTTATTTTATTTTATCTTACTTTATTTTATTTTATTTATCTTCTTTCTTTCTTTCTTTCTTTCTTTCTATTTTTTCTCCCTTTTATTCTGAGCTGTGTGGATGAAAGGCTCTTGGTGCTCCAGCCAGGCATCAGGGCTGTGCCTCTGAGGTGGGAGAGCCAACTTCAGGACACTGGTCCACAAGAGACCTCCCAGCTCCAGGTAATACCAAATGACAAAAATCTCCCAGAGATCTCCATCTCAACACCAAGACCCAGCTTCACTCAACAACCAGCAAGCTATAGTGCTGGACACCCTATGCCAAACAACTAGCAAGACAGGAAAACAGCCCCATCCATTAGCAGAGAGGCTGCCTAAAATCATAGTAAGGCCACAGACACCCCAAAACACACCACCAGACGTGGACCTGCCCACCAGAAAGACAAGATCCAGCCTCATCCACCAGAACACAGGCACTAGTCCCCTCCACCAGGAAGCCTACACAACCCACTGAATCAACCTTAGCCACTGGGGACAGATACCAAAAACAACGGGAACTACGAACCTGCAGCCTGCAAAAAGGAGACCCCAAACACAGTAAGTT
This sequence comes from Balaenoptera borealis, assembly GCF_965194805.1. NCBI lineage: Eukaryota > Metazoa > Chordata > Mammalia > Artiodactyla > Balaenopteridae > Balaenoptera > Balaenoptera borealis. The sequence continues at coordinate 48,659,481 of NC_138863.1, read as the reverse complement.
AAGAAAAATGAGAAGACAGAAAAACACACAGCAGATGAAGGAGCAAGGTAAAAACACACCAGACCTAACAAATGAAGAGGAAATAGGCAGTCTACCTGAAAAAGAATTCAGAATAATGATAGTAAAGATGATCCAAAATATTGGAAATAGAATACACAAAATGCAAGAAACATTTAACAAGGACCTAGAAGAACTAAAGAGGAACCAAGCAATGATGAAAAACACAATACATGAAATTAAAAATACTGTAGATGGGATCAATAGCAGAATAACTGAAGCAGAAGAACGGATAAGTGACCTGGAAGATAAAATAGTGGAAATAACTACTGCAGAGCAGAATAAAGAAAAAAGAATGAAAAGAACTGAGGAAAGTCTCAAGAGACCTCTGGGACAATATTAAATGCACCAACATTCGAATTATAGGGGTCCCAGAAGAAGAAGAGAAAAAGAAAGGGACTGAGAAAATATTTGAAGAGATTATAGTTGAAAACTTCCCTAATATGGGAAAGGAAATAGTTAATCAAGTCCTGGAAGCACAGAGAGTCCCACACAGGATAAATCCAAGGAGAAACATGCCAAGACACATATTAATCAAACTATCAAAAATTAAAGAAAACATATTAAAAGCAGCAAGGGAAAAATGACAAATAACACACAAGGGAATCCCCATAAGGTTAACAGCTGATCTTTCAGCAGAAACTCTGCAAGCCAGAAGGGAGTGGCAGAACATATTTAAAGTGATGAAGGAGAAAAACCTACAACCAAGATTCCTCTACCCAGCAAGGATCTCATTCAGATTTGACAAAGAAATTAAAACCTTTACAGACAAGCAAAAGCTGAGAGAGTTCAGCACCACCAAACCAGCTTTACAACAAATGCTAAAGGAACTTCTCTAGGCAAGAAACACAAGAGAAGGAAAACACCTACAATAACAAACCCAAAACATTTAAGAAAATGGGAATAGGAACATACATATCGATAATTACCTTAAATGTAAATGGATTAAATGCTCCCACCAAAAGACACAGACTGGTTGAATGGATACAAAAATAAGACCCATATATATGCTGTCTACAAGAGACCCACTTCAGACCTAGGGACACATACAGACTGAAAGTGAGGGGATGGAAAAAGATATTCCATGCAAATGGAAATCAAAAGAAAGCTGGAGTAGCAATTCTCATATCAGACAAAATAGACTTTAAAATAAAGACTATTACAAGAGACAAAGAAAGACACTACATAATCATCAAGGGATCAATCCAAGAAGAGGATATAACAATTGTAAATATTTATGCACCCAACATAGGATCACCTTAATACATAAGGCAAATACTAACAGCCATAAAAGGGGAAATGGACAGTAACACAATCATAGTAGGGGACTTTAACACCCCACTTTCACCAATGGACAGATCATCCAAAATGAAAATAAATAAGGAAACACAAGCTTTAAATGATACATTAAACAAGATGGACTTAATTGATATTTATAGGACATTCCACCCAAAAACGACAGAATACACATTTTTCTCAAGTGCTCATGGAACATTCTCCAGGACAGACCATATCTTGGGTCACAAATCAAGCCTTGGTAAATTTAAGAAAATTGAAATCGTATCAAGTATCTTTTCCAACCACAACGCTATGAGACTAGATATCAATTACAGGAAAAGATCTGTAAAAAATACAAACACATGGAGGCTACACAATACACTACTTAATAACGAAGTGATCACTGAAGAAATCAAAGGGGAAATCAAAAAATACCTAGAAACAAATGACGATGGAGACACGACGACTCAAAACCTATGGGATGCAGCAAAAGCAGTTCTAAGAGGGAAGTTTATAGTAATACAAGCCCACCTCAAGAAACGGGAAACATCTCAAATAAACAACCTAACCTTGCACCTAAAGCAATTAGAGAAAGAAGAACAAAAAAACCCCAAAGTTAGCAGAAGGAAAGAAATCATAAAGATCAGATCAGAAATAAATGAAAAAGAAATGAAGGAAACAATAGCAAAGATCAATAAAACTAAAAGCTGGTTCTTTGGGAAGATAAACAAAATTGATAAACCATTAGCCAGACTTATCAAGAAAAAGAGGGAGAGGTCTCAAATCAATAAAATTAGAAATGTAAAAGGAGAAGTAACAACTGACACTGCAGAAATACAAAGAATCATGAGAGATTACTACAAGCAACTGTATGCCAATAAAATGGACAACCTGGAAGAAATGGACAAATTCTTAGAAATGCACAACCTGCCGAGACTGAACCAGGAAGAAATAGAAAATATGAACAGACCAATCACAAGCACTGAAATTGAAACTGTGATTAAAAACCTTCCAACAAACAAAAGCCCAAGACCAGATGGCTTCACAGGTGAATTCTATCAAACATTTAGAGAAGAGCTAACACCTATCCTTCTCAAACTCTTCCAAAATACAGCAGGGGGAGGAACACTCCCAAACTCATTCTATGAGGCCACGATCACCCTGATACCAACACCAGACAAAGATGTCACAAAGAAAGAAAACTACAGGCCAATATCACTGATGAACATAGATGCAAAAATCCTCAACAAAATACTAGCAAACAGAATTCAGCAGCACATTAAAAGGATCATCCACCACGATCAAGTGGGGTTTATCCCAGGAATGCAAGGATTCTTCAATATACACAAATCAATCAATGTGATACACCATGTTAACAAATTGAAGGATAAAAACCATATGATCATCTCAATAGATGCAGAAAAAGCTTTCGACAAATTTCAACACCCTTTTATGATAAAAACATTCTAGAAAGTTGGCATAGAGGGAACTTACCTGAACATAATGAAGGCCATATATGACAAGCCCACAGCCAACATTGTTCTCAATTGTAGAAAACTGAAACCATTTCCACTAAGATCAGGAACAAGACAAGGTTGCCCACTCTTCACCACTATTATTCAACATAGTTTTGGAAGTTTTAGCCACAGAAATTAGAGAAGAAAAGGAAATAAAAGGAATACAAATCAGAAAAGAAGAAGTAGAACTGTCACTGTTTGCAGATGACATGGTACTATACATAGAGAATCCTAAAGATGCAACCAGAAATCTACTAGAGCTAATCAATGAATTTGGTAAAGTAGAAGGATACAAAATTAATGCACAGAAATCTCTTGCATTCCTATACACTAATGATGAAAAATCTGAAAGAGAAATTAAGGAAACACTCCCATTTACCATTGCAACAAAAAGAATAAAATAACTAGGAATAAACCTACCTAAGGAGACAAAAGACCTGTATGCAGAAAGCTATAAGACACTGATGAAAGAAATTAAAGGTGATACAAACAGATGGAGAGATATACCATGATCTAGGATTGGAAGAATCAACATTGTGAAAACAACTCTACTACCCAAAGCAATCTACAGATTCAATGTAATCCCTATCAAACTACCAATGGCATTTTTCACAGAACTAGAACAAAAAATTTCACAAATTGTGTGGAAACACAAAAGACACCGAATAGCCAAAGCAAACTTGGGGAAGAAAAACCGAGCTGGAGGAATCAGGATCCCTGACTTCAGACTATACTGCAAAGCTATAGTAATCAAGACAGTATGGTACTGACACAAAACCAGAAATATAGATCAATGGAACAGGATACAAAGTCCAGAGATAAACCCAGGCACGGGGTCATCTTATCTTTGATAAAGGATGCAAGAATATACAATGGAGAATAGACAGCCTCTTCAATAAGTGGTGCTGGGAAAACTGGACAGCAACATGGAAAAGAATGAAATTAGAACACTCCCTAACACCATACACAAACATAAAGTGAAAATAGGTTAAAGACCTAAATGTAAGGCCAGACACTATAAATCTCTTAGGACATATATGAAGAACGCTCTATGACATAAATCACAGCAAGATCCTTTTTGACCCACCTCCTAGAGAAAAGGAAACAAAAGAAAAATAAACAAATGGGACCTAATGAAACTTAAAAGCTTTTGTACAGCAAAGGAAACCATAAACAAGACAAAAAGACAACTCTCAGAATGGGAGAAAATATTTGCAAATGAAGCAACTGACAAAGGATTAATTTCCAAAATATACAAACAGTTCGTGCAGCTCAATATCAAGAAAACAAACAATCCAATCCAAAAATGGGCAGAAGACCTAAATAGACATTTCTTCAAAGAAGGTATACAGATTGCCAACAAACACATGAAAGGATGCTCAACATGACTAACCATTAGCGAAATTTAAATCAAAACTACAATGAGGTATCACCTCACACAGTACAGAATGGCCATCATCAAAAAGTCTAAAAACAATAAATGCTGGAGACGGTGTGGAGAAAAGGGAGCCATCTTGCATTGTTGTTGGGAATGTAAATTGATACAGCCACTATGGAGAACATTATGGAGGTTCTTTACAAAACTAGAAATAGAACTACCATATGACCCAGCAACTCCACTACTGGGCATATACCCTGAGAAACCCATAGTTCAAAAAGACTCATGTACCACAATGTTCATTGTAGCACTATTTACAATCGCCAGGACATGGAAGCAACCTAAGTATCCATTGAAAGATGAATGGATAAATAAGATGTGGCACATACATACAATGGAATATTACTCAACCATGAAAAAAACAAAATTGAGTTATTTGTAGTCAGGTGGATGGACCTAGAGGCTCTCATACAGAGTGAAGTAAGTCAGAAAGAGAAAAACACATACTGTACGCTAACACATATATGTGGAATCTAAAAAAAAAAAAACTGAAATGGTTCTGAAGAACCTAGGGGCAGGACGGGAATAAAGATGCAGTCATAGAGGATGGACTTGAGGACACAGGGAGGGGGAAGGGTAAGCTGGGATGAAGTGAGAGAGTGGCATGTACATATATACACTATCAAATGTAAAGTAGATAGTTATTGGGAAACAGCTGCATAGCACAGTGAGAGCAGCTTGGTGCTTTGTGACCACCCAGAGGGGTGGGATAGGTAGGGTGGGAGGGAGACGCTAGAGGGAGGGGATATGGGGATATATGTATACGTATAGCTGATTCACCTTGTTATACAGCAGAAACTAAGACAGCATTGTAAAGCAATTTTACTCCAATAAGGATGTTAATAAAAAACAAATAAAGAGAACCAGACCATGCTGGCACCCTAAAAAAAAAAAAAAAAGACGTTAGATAAAAACTAACGAAAATTAAAGAGTGTGTCCTTTATTTAATAACAATTTATCGATATTGGTTCATTAGTGGAGACACATGTACCAGGCTAATGTAAGATGTAAACACTAGGGGAAACTGTGTGTAGGAAGTTTATACAATTGTTTCTGCTTTTCTGCAAATCTAAAACTCTCCTATAATAATAAGTTTACTAAAAAATAAACAGGGTAGAAATAAAAATTTAGATATCTCTAACTTTGAAAATGGAGAAAAAGGAGGTCAGGTTTAAAGAGTTCAAACATTCTTACATTATTAAGAAGGAACCTAGAAGAAGAAATGATAAATATGCTTTGTTAAATTAGGTATGATACATTAACCTTCTTATTAACCTGTTTTCCTACAGAAGTGGGAGGAGATATATTGCTAAAGAAAGCAATCTCAGCAGTTGTCTTATGAACCCAACCAACTGTTTTTGGTTTCTCCCATGCATCTCTAGTGATCTGAGAGAGCAATGCCCTTTACTGCCAATCTAACCTCTCTTTTAATAGGAAGACATCAATTCCCATTGTTACTTCCAATAATATAGGAGCAGTGGTGAATATTTGAGAATGAATTGCCTAGAAACTACTATTGCAATACCAAAGCTCTCAATCTTTTGGTTTTCTCTAGACCCCTCCTTTCCCTGTAATCACTTTGTGATACAGAACACACTTCGTAGTGCTTCTAACTTCTATGGCAGTCCTCTTTCATTCCCATGCTGATGTAACTTTGCTTCTTCAATTACATCTCATCTGCTTGTCACTGTTCAACTGTATTCCATATATTATATTATTAACACTTCTCCTGTGATTTTTGGGTATTTGCTATGGGAGGGAACGGCTGGTGGGGGCGGGGAAGGTGGCTGTGTTGCATCTATCATTTTGAAACAGTAATCCTTTCCACACAAATATCCATGTTTGAGTCATTCTCTGCGTAGTACCTCTGGAGCTCCTGCTCAATGGGGCATTTAGCTTAAATCAATATTTTTATAAGATGCTTTTGCAACTCAAGTTGCATGAGCTTTAAAAGACAGGAAAATAGGAACTGGAAATTGGGCAATGTTACATAGTAATGAGCATTAGCAGCGCTAAGTGACCCTGATCACATCACAATTTTGTTTCAGGGCTTTTGACTGTAAATGACTCTAATAATAGATTTGGTTGGTCATAAGCACAAAAAGTATCATTATTAAACTATTTATAGAAATAATATACAAATTTTATATAAAAGCAAGATGCAATATTTAAAAAGGTTTTTAAATGACATTTATTTTTATATATCAGTAATGTTAAAAAGTATATATATGCTTAATATACTAGCAATAAAAATTGGAGTTATAATTTTTAAAAATCTATCTCTATAAAATATAGTTTTAAATTAGTGTTTATTTTATTCAACATATTATATGATGACACATCGTATAATCAAATGTAGTACTGAAACTGTATGCCACTAAGTTTAACTTTCCAAATACTGTCTCTTTGAAATTAAGGAATTAGATAAGGAGATTAACCTTCTTTGGTAAATATCTATATTCTCTAGTGGTACTAAAATGCTGTGGAATAATCAGTAGGATGGTTTATTTCAAACTAGGTGCATTTTTCCCTTTTGTTTTTATTAAACAAGTGAATTCATATTATTCTTTATGAGGCTGCATTAATAGTTGGGAATGCAAATATTTATTTCTCAAAGTGTCTCTTTTTTTCTTCCATATATATCAGGAGAAGCTCACCATGTAAAAGACTGTAAATGAAACCATAATAAAATGATGATACAACTATTTCTTACTTGCCATGATACTTCTTTCCTTAAAATAATCCACAGCCTTTATATGTGCCTATTTTTATAAGATTATGATCCAAATAAGATCAAGTTGCCTGGCTACTGTATTATTAATCTCCAAGATGTATAAATTTCTCAATGATTACAAATGAATAAAAAAATATTAATTTTTAATATCATCCTCCTTCAGGTTGAATATTACTGTCATTTCTGTTTTCACACCTGAAGACATGCCAAAATAAATGATTAAATAAAAATATAAATATTTAATATTACATTACAATGCATAAAAATAGTAAGGCTAGGTGTGAAAATTCACATCAGATCATATATCTTTTTCATCTAAAATGACTCAGTGTTAATAATGATACCGCTTGAATCAATGAGATGATAAGGTCAGGAAAAATTTGATTACTAGATTAAATTTGTAAGTTTGTTTCTACGTAAAGCCACATACAATCTTAACAACACACCAGAAATACAGACTAAAGTCAATGTGATTATATATCCACATCTATTTCAATAGCAGTCCATTCTCAGAAAAAGTTGTGTCAACATGTTAGTGATGATAGGAAGTTTTGGCTATCAACACAAAAGCATCACCTCTACAGCAAGAACAAAGCATAATGTCTTCTAAATATTGAGTTGGTAAACTTACATCTTCACTTTTAAACTTTCATCCAAACTTTTCTATTCCTACTATCCTAATTCAAGAGAAAGTATCTCTTACCTGGACCATCACAATTTCTTTTTTTTTTTTTTTTTTTAATTTTACTTTATTTATATTTTTATATAGCAGGTTCTTATTAGTTATCTATTTTATACATATTAGTGTACATATGTCAGTCCCAACCTCCCAATTCATCACACCACCCCCTCCACCACCACTTTCCCCCCTTGGTGTCCATATGTTTGTTCTCTACATCTGTGACTCTATTTCTGCCCTGCACAATTTATTTCTTAAACTCCAACCTCTTACTCTATAATGTTTCTCTAACCTCTCTGAGAAGTCAGTATCTGAAAAACAGACATTACAATAAAAAATACCTTTCCAATTATGTTAGATTCTTCATCAGAAGCTTGTAATGGTGGCTCACTGCTGAAAGTAACGGTTCGCCAATCTCGTTGCATTTTATTAAAGTCACCATGGGAACTTAAAAAGGAACAAAAAACAAACAGTAAGCCATAGCCCAATCTCAGAAATTCTGGTTTATTTGGCCTGAGGTAAAGCCCATGTAAAGTATTTTCTAAAATCTCCCTAATGAGGGGGCAGGGTGGAGAATGACTGGATTTGAGTTTGAAGTCCCCAATCCATAGAAATATAATGTTCTTCCTCACTATTTTTACAGTTTAGTTGCATATTATAAACTATCCACACTCTCAACCACAACATGCTGCTCAGGGTCCCTGAGTCTAGTCTTATGCTTTCTCTGGACTAATTATTCTCTCCAATTCCTTCACTAATAACCCAAATCCTTCTAATTGTTAAAGGACCAGTTCAAGACATAGCATGATGAAACGTGATTTAATCACTTTTATCTACAAAAGGACACATGTACCCCAATGTTCATTGTAGCACTATTTACAATAGCCAGGACATAGAAACAACCTAAATGTCCAATGACAGATGAATGGATAAAGAAGATGTGGTACATGTATACAATGGAATATTACTCTGCCATAAAAAGGAACGAAATTGGGTCATTTGTAGAGATGTGGATGGACCTAGAGTCTGTTATACAGAGTGAAGTAAGCCAGAAAGAGAAAAACAAATAGCGTGTATTAATGCATATATGTGGAATCTAGAAAAATGGTACAGATGAACCTACTTGCAGGGCAGGCATAGAGAAGCAGACATAGAGAACGGACATGTGGATGTGGATGGGGGAAGGAAAGTTGGGATGAATTGGGAGATTAGGATTGACATATATACACTACTATGCATAAAATAGATAGCTAGTGGGAACATGCTATAAAGCACAGGAGGCTCAGCTTGGTGCTGTGATGACCTAGATGCGTGGGATGGGGGGGTGGGGGGTGGGAGGGAGGTCCAAGAGGGAGGGAATGTAGGTATACAGCTGATTCACTTCATTGTACAGCAGAAACTAACACAACATTGTAAAGCAATGTTGTAAAGCAATACTCCAATAAAAAATAAAATAAAAATCATTTATTATTAATTTTATCTAGATCTTTGTGTTTACATATTGATATTTCCCAACTGATTGCAAAGTCTGTTGTGGCTAGCATAACAGCTTCAGTTGTTCAGTAAAGTTCTCTCAGTACTTTGTTTTATTTTATAATGTTACTGAGTCGGAGCTCGCTCTGCTTGCTGCACAACAGGCCAATAAATCGGGAGACGAGGTTTTGAAGCAAGGAGTACAGCTTTATTCGGAACGCCAGCAGACAGAGAAGATGGCAGACTAATGTGTCCAAAAAACCATCTTATCGGAGTTTGGATGCCAGTTTCTTTTATAGAACAGAGAGTGGGAGGAGGTGGGGAAGTATAGTAAAAAGGTCCTAAGTCTAGCAAATATCTCCTGGAATGGCCCGGAGGAGAGGAGATGTGGATGTGTTAATTTCTTCTTTCTTGCAGCCATTCACAGGTGGACAGGGTCTGGATACTTCCCTGAACAAAAGGCACTTTGGTTTAATATTCAGGCAGAGGGGCAGGGTTCCCCGAGGCAGGCCATTATGTATAGACAGTATCCTTTTAGTGAACAAAAGCAATGGGAAGCAAAGGTTAAAGTATAAGAAACAGATCAAACATGGAGTCAGGATTGGCTCTTCCCTGTTACAGTAATATTGATTGGACTTAGCACAAACCTATCAGTATTACAGAAGTCAGGTTATGCCTGGGTTTTCTTAATTTCTGTCACACACATATATTGCCTTCTTCATATACGCATTATATATAACAAGTATAGTATGATTTATTTAATATCTGATTTATATTGATTCATGTTTTTACTTAAGTATATTTATCTTAAAAGAAACTTTGTAATCTTGCTGTAAATACAAAACTAATATTTCTGGCTATAAAAAAAAGTGTAACAAGAAAAGTTATTCAACTGGATCTGACCTGATATCATAGTTTTCATCTTTTTGAAAGGAAAATATCAAGTTTTATAAAGTTGCTTTTGAATCTGGTCATTTGTCCTTGACTTATCAGAAAAACTGAAAGATTAAAAAGGAGGTCATTATTTGTAACTCTTTAAAATGTGATTTATATTTAACGTTATTTAATGCTTTATCAGTGTGCTATCTAAAAGCATTTGATGTATCAAGAGGACTATTACATGATTTTATATATTAACTTAATTTTTTTTAATGAATTTATTTATTTATTTATTTATTTTTGGTCACATTGGGTCTTCGTTGCTGTGCATGGGCTTTCTTTAGTTGTGGCGAGTGGGGGCTACTCTTCCTTGCAGTGCATGGGCTTCTCACTGCAGTGACTTCTCTTGTTGTGGAGTATGGGCTTTAGGCACGCGGGCTTTAGTAGCTGTGGCTCGCGAGCTCTAGAGCACAGGCTCAGTAGTTGTGGCACATGGGCTTAGCTGCTCCGCGGCATGTGCGGTCTTCCCGGATCAGGGCTTGAACCCGTGTCCCCTGCACTGACAGGCAGATTCTTAACCACTGCACCACCAGGGAAGTCTCACGATTTTACATATTAACTTTAAAAATGTTCAACTGACAGTAATTCAAATACACCACACAGTATAAATTTTTCACATGAAATCATTCCAGACATGACTATATTTTTAATATCCATGTTTCTATAGAACAACTGCCTTTTATAAAGGAAAACTCAAGACTCCCTTTAGTGATTCTGGAGTATATGTTCAGTTTTTCACCTATCTATATCCCCCCAAGTCTGTGACTCAAGTTTCCAGAGCGGAAAAAAAGGGAGTAAAATTTTAGAAATGTGTTAGACTGCAATATATTTTACATGTGCTAAAGTGTTCTCTGGGCACCCAGAGATTTAAAGAAAAGCTTTTTCAACAAAGCCATTTGTCTACAATTGTTGAGTAACAGCATTTTATCGGGTCTAATCACCTTAGTTTTTAAGTAGTCAACATGCTAAGTGATATATTAACTTCAGCTTGAGGAGTTAATTGGAAGCAGTTGAGACAGTTCTAAAAATCCCAAATTTTTAATGTAAAAGGAGTTGAAAACAGATATTTGTGAAGATAGTTCAAAAGATAATTTAAAATACATTATAACTTGTTAAAAGAAAGGTTGGCCAACGCAATAGCTATACTCTCTCAGATATAAATATTTTTGTTCTTTTTTTCACATTTATCAGTGGACCAATTATGCAAAAAGCTCCTTTCTGGTTTTCTCCCTTGGTATAACTAGCATTTTCTATTGGCTTCTTAGGAAAATGTATCATATAACCCAGGCATCTAGATACATTTTAAAAGCCCAATGAGTCCTTCCACAAATAGAGAAATACCCTTATATTATTATTGTCTGCTTCAAGAAATTGGAAATTTAAAATGGAAGTATTCTTTTCTGAGTACAAAACTATAAAATCAGTACTTAATGGGTCAAAACAATGTTACACAAGACTTTAAAAGAAATGTAAAGAATCTTTGGTTGTATGACTTGAATGCAAGTTGTTTGAAGTCATTATTATGCGTAAATAAAGAATTTGACATTAAAATGAGGTGTTTGAATGCCACGGGGAAAAAAATCCCAAAGATTGTGAAAGGAATCTAAGAAACAAATGTTGATGGTATTTTAGCCTTCACTGGATAGTGGAAAGGGCTCCAACTCAAGAATAGGAATATTACTTTAATGTGGCAAGCATGTCCCTAACATAAAGATAACTGTTACAATTTTAGCTTCTTCGATTTAGCTATAAAGATTATTCATTCAATTACATTCCCTGATTTTTTCCCCACATTTGCAAACTAAACTGTAATTAAAGCTAATTGGTTGGTTATTGTCTGTATTTCTACAGGAAGGTAGTATGAGTTCTTATTTTACATCCTGCCATATACTTGCAATTTTAAGGCAATGAGCGTTGAAGTGGCTTCAAATTCAGCATAACATCTTTTTATTAACTGCTATTTTTTATCAGCTTAAAAATAATAGTCAAGGGCTTATCCAAGACCATGCTACACTCTCTCTCTGTATCCAGAACACTTGAATAGGGCAATATTATAAGGCTCTGAGTGAATGCTAATGTTAATAGTGGGAAATTGGATTAGTAAATACTATTGAGGATAAAAATAAAGATAAAACAAGAAATTGAGTGATGAAAATTCAGGAAGTGAAAACAAATTCTGCATGGGAATACTTATTGCAATAATATGACAGGGTCAAATAATTGAAAAGGCAAGATTGCACAGGGTATACTCATGCAAGGCTTTAGTAAAGGTAATGGATACGGAGCAGTAGGGAAAAAAAAGCACAAGTAATAGCAGAGAAGTCCAAAGATTTCCAAATACAGTTCTCCAAAGTCCTTTATCCATCACACAGGTCATACTTTGGTTTTGGATTAGGAACCACCAAAGTATGTGCAGTATTTCTCAGTTCCAGAGGAGCCCATACAGGAGTTTACTAAGGGGTCTTTTTTTTTAATTGTTTTTTAATTGAAGTATAGTTGACTTACAACATTATGCTAGTTTCACGCATACAACATAGTAATTCCATATTTATAGAATATATTCCATACAAAGTTATTATAAAATATTGACTATATTACATGTGCTGTACATTATATCCTGCGACTTAGTTATTTTACACCTAGTAGTTTCTGCCTCTTAATCCCCTTTACCTAGTTTTTTCCCCTCCACTGCCTCTCTCCCCTCTGGTAACAACTTGTTTATTCTCTGTATCTGTGAGTTTATTTCTGTTTTGTAATATTTATTCATTTGTTTTATTTTTGAGATTCCACATATAAGTGAGAATATACAGTATTTGTCTTTCTATGTCTGATTTATTTCAGTAAGTATAATACCTTCCAGATCCATCTGTGTCATCACAAGTGGCAAAATTTCATTCATTTTTATGGCTGAGTAATGTTCCATTGTGTGTGTGTGTGCGTGCGTGTGTGTGTACCACATCTCCTTTATCTATTTATCTGTTGATGGACCCATAGTTGTGTCTATAATCTTGGCTATTGTAAATAATGCTGCTATGAACACAGGGGTACATATATCTTTTCGAACTGATGTTTTTGTTTTCTTTGGGAAAATACAAAGAAGTAGAATTGCTGGATCTTATGGTAGTTCTATTTTTAATTTTTTGAAGAATCTCCATACTGTTTTCCATAGTGGCTGCACCAATTTACACTCCAACCAACAGTGCATGAGGTTCCCTCTTCTACTGAGGGGTCTTTTATACCCCATTTGTCACTTGGCTAAGGCTGGGCTCAGTATCTGTTAAACCAGGAATAAACTATCAATGTCTACTTCTGTAAACAATGGAGACAAGTTAGTACCATGTGCTCCCAGGAGAGCTGTGAATTTTAAACAGCACATTATAAATCATTAGCTAGCACAGCTCATTCTTTTCTTGGCCAAAAGATAAATATCAGACTTCCCCAGAGATAAGAATGAAGCTGCCCCAGTCCAGCTATAAGATAACTCTGACCTTGCAATCTCATAAAAGACTGAATGATGTGAACCTGGAAGAATAACTTAAGCCTCAGCCCTCAGTTTGCAAATTATTTTATAGGCATTTTGGCCCCTATCATGTTCATTCTGAAAGAACCTAAAGAAGTCAAAGCTAAACCTTATATTGAGGTATAATACAACATAGCCACATAGTATTTATCTCAAAATTCAAAGGAGACTTAGTATAAATAAATCGATAAAATATTGAATGGCTACCACAGTAAATTATCAATATAATACCTACAACCTAACACAAACCACTCTAAAATTTCTCAGACCCATAATTACAAACCAACACTATAAAACAGTGTGTTTCATACCTTGACTACAGGTAAATGTTGTGGCAGTATTTTAGCAAAACAGTTCAGGCCAATTCCAGGTCTACTGAAATTAACCTTTACAGTGCACAATCCATGAGGTAAAGGGCTTAATAATCAAGTAAAATAAAGGATAAGTAAATTAAGTAAAAAAAAAATGACTACATGTATCAAACATCTACAATTTCTGAGGTCCTGTGCTAAAAGCTTTGCATTTATCTCCCTTTTAATCTTATAGCAACACTGTATAACTTCTTACCACTTTTCCTCCCAACTTTGTTGAAGTATAATTTATATACAATGAGATTCAACAACTTCAAGTGTACAGTGTGATGAGTTCTGGAAATTGTATATTGTCATGTAACAATTTACAATTGACACTTGAGAATTGAAAAAGTAATTTTCATTCTGGTTTATCCATAGAAAACAGATATTAAGACTGCATGTCTAGGATATTCAGTATAAGGACTAGCCAGTGTAAACATGGCTATTTTCAAGATGAATACTGAAATATTACATTTAGCCTTACTGTTAGGTAACATTTTTTCTAGAGTAATCATGCTATGTTTTCTAATTCTTAGATAAAAGAAATTGTTCCTTTTTTTAAGAATGAAAGAATTTAGTCATTTTCTTACTCACCTGGGAATTGGCTAATCATCCATCTGAGTAGAAGGTTCTAACACAATGCACACATTTGCATTCTGAGTTTGGAAAAAATTTTAAAGAGATTTTGAAACACTGGGAATACATATTGTTGGGAAATACTCTTATGGAGAATGCCTTGCATCTATGGAAAGTCATGGGCCATGATCTACTAGGGTAGATGAGCCAACCTACCTAAAAAATAAAATAAATAAGTTTAAAATGAAAAGAGATTTTTTTTCTGCAATGTGCAACAACTATGTCAACTAATATATTGTTTCTTGCCTTGTTTCATGGTATATTTACTATTCTCTTTCCTTATGATAGCCTTTTGTTTGCGGCATTTAGAGTATATTTTGCAAAACTGGTACATTTTTTAATCTCTTTCACCTGTTTCACCCCCCCCAACCCCCTTCCCCTCTGGCAACCACCCATTTGTTCTTTGTATCTATGAATCTGTTTTCACTTTGTTTTGTTTGTTTTGTTTTTTAGACTTCACATATGAGTGAGATCATACAGTATTTGTCTTTCTCCATCTGTCTGACTTACTTCACTTAGCATAATACCGCCTAGATCCATCAATGTGATCACAATAGCATTTTGTTATGAAGTTAAATTTATAACTACCATATAACCCAACAATTCTACTCCTAAGTATTTACCCCAAAGAAATGAAAACCTGCCCATGTAAACACTTTTACCAAAAATTGTTTATACATCATAGCCTGAAGCTGAAAATGACCCAAATGCCCATCAACTGGTGAGCAGATAAATTTATTACATATAAAATTTATTACATCTATTACATCTAATACTACTCAGCAATAAAACAATGAGCTCATTGAAACATAGAGCATTTTCTCCACTTTAGAGAGTTCCCTAGCACTCTCCCTGACCCCCAGCATAAACAATGGTTGATTTTCTTTCTGTCATTAAATCTTTGTTTTTTTCTAGAATTTTATGCAAACATTTTCATAGAGAATGTAGTCTTTTACCTCTGGCTTTTTTCATTTAGCATAATGTTTTGAGCTTCATCCTTGTTGCTGCATGTATGAGATTAAGAGGCATAAACCTTCAGTTATAAAATAAATAAGCCACGGTGATGTAATATACAGCATAAGGAATATGGTCAATAATATTGTAGTATCTTTGTATGGGGAGAGATGGTTACTAGACTTATCATGGTGATTATTTCATAATGGTTGCAAATATCAAATCACTATGTAGTACACCTGAAACTAACATAATATTGCATGTAAATATTACATTTCAATTTTAAAAAAAAGGGAAAATAGAAACTGCTAAATAGTTTTCAAAGTGAATGTACTATTTTGCATTCCTACCAGAAAGGTGTGAAATCTCCAGTTCTATATGTGCACCAATACTTGGTATTGCCATTCTTTTTATTCTTAGCCATTCTGGTGACTTTGTAGTGCTACCCTAATTATAAACAAGAATAAATTTTCCAAGAGAGATGATCCTAAAAAGAGAACTTTTTAAAAACTTTTCATTTTATATTGGAGTAGAGCCGATTAACAATGTTGTGATAGTTTCAGGTGCACAGCAAAGGGACTCAGCCATACATATACATGTATCCATTCTCCCCCAAACTCCCCTCCCATCCAGGCTGCCACATACCATTGAGCAGAATTCCCTGTGCTATACAGTTGGTCTTTGTTGGTTATCCTTTCTAAATACAGCCATGTGTACAAACTCCCTATCTCCCCCTCCATCTTTCCCCCCCTCCAGGAAACCATAAGTTTGTTCTCTAAACATCCACTGACAGAGGAATGGATAAAGAAGATGTAGTACATATATACAATGGAACATTACTCAGCCATTAAAAAGAATGAAATAATGCCATTTGCAGCAACATAGATGGACCTAGAGATTGTCATACTGAGTGAAGTAAGTCAGACAGAGAAAGAGAAATAACGTATGATATCCCTTATATGAAGAATCGAAAAAGAAATAATGCAAATGAACTTATTTACAAAACAGAAACAGAGTCACAGACTTAGAGAATGTATTTAGACTATATTTCACATTGATATTGTAACACGGAGCCAATTTTTAAATTTATTATTCCTACAAATGTTCTGGACTAAAATGTATAAAATTACCTGTACTAATTAAGATTCTCAAATTAAGTAATGAAAGTGAAGTTTTAATTTAAACCTTGGACTTTGAAACAGCCTACAAAAATAGTAAATTTGATATGAATGAGTTAAAGTTCTTCAGGATCTCCTTTGTGTGTGTTTCTTTGTGTGTGTTTGTGCTTGTGTGTGTGTGAGAGAGAGAGAGAGGGTAAATAACCCAATCATTGTTTTACATGTGCAAAACGTCTTCCCCACTCTCTCATGCTGTGGCCTCATTTTCAAATGCATTAACTTCACATGGATCTACAGTGAAACATATTGTCAATCTCTCAGTTCTTTGGTGGGGAGAAATGGGTACAAAGTACACCATATGCCCCCTTACTCAACAAGCGACCTTAATGAACTATAAGCAGACAATCTGTACTGAGTATAAATCAGTTTGTACTAAGTATTGAATCAATTTCTATGAAAATTCTTAATATGAAATATATTGAACTTAAAATTATTTCTAAATAATTTCAATCTTATATTATCACTGATCATCTCCTTTATTTAGCACCTTGCAACCCACAAAATTTTTATTCTTCACAGCTCTACATGGTAGATATTTTTATTATCTCCATTTCAAATATATGGAAGCAAAGGTACAAGGATAAGTAACTAGATCAAAGCAGTACAGCTAGAAAATAATTGGGTCAGGACTTAAACACAAGCAGTTGCCCCCAGAGTTGGTACACTTAACCTGAAAGTATACTAATTCGATTCTTAAAATATTTATAAACCATCTTAAAAGCTGTATTCTTATTGCCAATAGAGACTACCCCAAATAAACAAATACCTTGAAAAAGAAAAAATACATATACATAAGAATTTAGATTGCATTTTATAAATAGCATTTCTTTTAAGCTCTCTGCCAGTCTTAATTTTACATTAGAGATTAGCAAAAAAGCAATTACTTTCAATACTTGTACAATTTTTATAGTTTTTTGTTTGTTTTTTCTTTGATTTGAATATGCCAGATGATAGGAAAAAGATGAAACTCTATTAGATGGTAATATGGTCTAGGAATCCAGATATATGAGAATACTGCCCAATACCATCCTCTACTTTTTCCAAAGGTTCTTAATGGATTAGAGACCTACATGAAAGAATGGCAAGGGAAGAAAAGCCACTTTATTGGTTGTTGAACTTTGAGTCTAATGTTCCAATCCAGAAATCTGGTAAAAATAGACTGAAGCATAACAATAATGGGATGCATATCCTGCTTCCCATGCTCAAATCTGAATCATAGAATTTTACAATCCTTTGGAGATCCACAGAAGGTGGAAGCATCTGATCACGTGAAAGGAGGAAGCAGAAGTACGTCAAACCCAGCTATTTTCTGGGAATGCCTGCAAAAATTTCATACTCGGTGTCTTGGAATATGATCAAATAGATTAGTTATCCTAAATGCCTGCAGAAAAGAAAAGAAAACAAAACAGAACAAAACACACTTCTCTCCAGGTCTTTGCAGCTTCCAACTAAATTAGGTACCTCCACTGCCTAAACCAGGCCACCTACAACTCTGCATCAACTTTTACTACCTGTGAGCTCAGAGCCTAGAGATTCACATTCGTTGCTGTTAAGTTTGGGGTTAATTTTCAGAGTTCTGAAAAAGTTAATTCTGCCAGTCTTTGCTAGTTTATTTTTGTTTCAGTGGAGGAACCAATTTTTTGAGCTCCCTCCTTGCCATTTTCTGTGATATCAGCGTCTGTGGCCTATATATACATTTTTATAGCTCCCTTTAGTGCCTGGTACACATGAGGTTTGATTAACTCTTTTTTTCTCCAAAAAATGATTTATTTATCCATTTATATAGCTGTTGAATGAGCAGTCAAAAGAATATTATACATGCACATACACCTCCAAAATGAAAATGGTGTATATATTTATATTTGCTATTTTCATTAAGATTCAAAAAAATATTTTCAAACCTTCACTGAGTACACTGTGTTCTAAATACATTTGAACTAATTATGTTCAATATACCACCTTATAATATAGTTCTTTTCTAAACAAATTTAATTTATTTATTTTTGGCTGTGTTGGGTCTTCGTTTCTGTGCGAGGGCTTTCTCTAGTTGTGGCAAGCGGAGGCCTTGATTTACAATTCAATATATTATTTTCAGTTTGTTTATAAAGTGTTCTTTTAAAATTTTGATTTAATTTCCATTTGATAAATTATTTTTTGTTCTAGTCAATGAAAGTCTTCAGGAGAGATCTGTTTCTTTGTCTTTCCCAACTTCTAGAGGTCTTCTGCATTCCTTGGCTCTGGGCCCCTTCTTTGCATCACTTCAAATACTTGCTTACGTTGTCCCATCTCCTATTGTCTCCTTTGACCTTCTTGCTTCCCTCTTATAATAAGCCTTGTGATTACATCATTTAGTGCACATCCAGATAATCCAGGCTAACCTCCCTATCTCAAAATTCTTAACATGATAACATCTGCAAAGTCCTTTTTTACCATGTAAAGTAACATTCACAGGTTCTGGGGATTAGGATATGGATATCTTTGGGAGCCATTATTCAGCCTACCACAGAAATGATTTTAAAGAAAACAAAACCAAGAAAACAAGAAGCATCAATAACAATATAAAATTAATTTTATATTTTATAAAAGTAATTATAAACCTCACTAATAGTTTCTGATGTTAAAACTTTGCATTTAAGTTTAGATTCTTTCACTTTCTACATTAAAATATTTCATTATTACAATGTACTTTCATAAACCCTCTAGATCAAAGCAGATGCCTGCATTTCTTTTCTACGTTTTAATATTATGTGATTATATAGTGACAGAATTATAAACATCAGAAAAATTGAATGGCCCTAATTCACCAGAATCATCCAGTTACTCATGGTAAAATAATTTATGGGCGTTCCAGGCTAATTTCACAGGAAAACATGTTAAAAGGCCTCAGGCAGATCCATTTAGTAAATGCAGCCTGTGGCTAGGAAAAGTGGAGTTCAACGTTGGTTAAAAAGAGCCATTGAGTTTTCTGCTGAGATGAACTTGTAGATGAAATTGTTATTCCCCATAAGCTTACCATCTTAAATTATTTTCAAGTGCATGTTGCTGAGTTGTTGTTTTTTCCTTTCCCTTTCCTCTTTGTCTCCCAGCTAGAATGTAAGGTCTATTAGAGCAGAACACTTGTCTGTCTTCTTCACTACTCTATCAGTGCCTGGCTGACATTAGGTTTCAATCAGTAGTAAATAATCAATAATTAATGCTTTCATTTGATTTTTGTCAAATGTCAATCAGTTTGTTTTGTGTTGTCACAAATCTTCACATGAAAAGCTCATAAAAGCACCTAACATCAAAATATCAAATTACATGAGGCAAAAACTGGTAGAACTGCAAGGAGAAATAAATAAACCCACTATCATAGTTGGAGACTTCATAACCCCTCTCTCTGAAATGGACAGGTCCAGCAGGCAAAAAATCAGTAAGGATGAACTCAACAACACCATCAATCAGCTGGATATAATTGATGTCTATAGATTACTTCTCCAACAACAACACAGTATACATTTTTATCAAGCTCACAGGGAACAGTCACCAAGGTAAACCACATTGTGGGCCACAAAACACACATTAAGGAATTTAAAAGAATAGAAGTCATACAATGGCTGCTTTCAAACTATAATGGAATTAAACTAGAAATCAATAACAGAAAGATAACTAGAAAATCCCAAAATATGTGGAGTTTAGAAAACACACTTTAAAATAACCTATGGGACAAAGATGAAATCTCGAAAAAAATTAAAAGTATTTTGAATTAAATGAAAATGAAAACACAACATATCAAAATTTGTGGGATGCAGTGAAAGTGGTGCTTAGAGGGAAATTTATAGCACTGAATGCATATATTACAAAAGAAGAAAGATGTAAATTCAGTAATCAGAGTCTCCACCTTGGGAAACTAGAAAAACAAGAGCAAATTAAGTCCAAAGTAACCAGAAAAAAAGAAATAATAATTAGAGCAGAAATCAATGAAATTGAAAATAGGAGATCAATATTGAAAATCAGCAAAACTGAAACTGGTTCTTTGAAAAGGACAATAAAATGTATAAGCCTCTAGCCAGACTGACTAAGAAAAAAAGAAAAAGAAAACAAATAACTAATATCAGAAATGAAAGGGGAGATGTCACTACAGATCCCATGGAAATTAAAAAAATAATAATAAAGGAATACTATCAACAACTCTATGCCCACAAATTTGATAACCTCGATAAAATGGATCGAATTCCTTGAAAAACTCTGCCAAAATGCACACAGGGAGAAACAGACAGTCTGAATAGGTCTACTTCTATTAAAGAAATTGAATCCATAATTAATTACCTTTTAAGATAGAAAACATCAGGTCCAGATGGGTTCACTGGTGAATTCTCCCTAACATTTAAGAAAGAAATTATACCAATACCCTATAATCCCTTTCAGAGGCTAAAAGCAGAAGGAATACTTTCAGACTCATTCTATGAGGCCAGCATTACACTAGTACCAAAACCAAAGATATTACAAGGAAGAAAAAAGTCCCTAAGATAAATATCTCTCATGAACATAGATGTAAAAATTCTCAATAAAATATTAGCAAAATGAGTCCAAAAAAGTATAAAAAGAATTACACATCACAGCCAAGAGATTTATCCCAGGTATACCAGGCTGGTTCAACATTTGATAATCAATTCATGTAGTCCATCACATCAACAGACTAAAACATGAAAAATTACATGATCATACCAATAGATACATAAAAAGCACTTTACAAAACCTAACATCCATTTATGATAAAAATTCCCACCAAACTAGGGGTAGAGGGGAACTTTCTCAGTTTGATAAAGACTATCTACTAAAACCCTACAGCTAACATCATACTTAATGGTGAGAAACTCAAAGCTTTCCCACTAAGATCAGGTACAAGGCAAGGATGTCTCCTCTCACCACTCTTTTTTAACATTGTACTGGAAGTCCTTGCTAATGTAATAAGGCAAAAAAAAAAAAAAAAAGGAAATAAAAGGTAAACAGATGGGGAAGGAAGACAAAACTGTCTTTGTTCACAGATGAAATAATTGTCTATGGAGAAAATTTGAAAGAACTGACAAATAAACTCCTGGAACTAATAAGTAATTATAGCAAGATTGCAGGATACAAGGTTAATATACAAAAGTCAGTTGCTTTCCTATATATCAATAATAAACAAGTAGAATTTAAAATTAAAAGCATAATATCTTTTATAGTAGCACCCCAGGAATGAAATACATAAGTGTAAATCTAACAAAATATGTGCATGATTTATATGAGGAAAACTACAAAATGCTGATGAATGGAATCAAGTAGGAACTAATAAAATGGAAAGATAGCCTGTGTTCATAGAAAGGAAGACACAGTATTGTCAAGATGTCAGATCTTCCCAACTTGACCTATAGATTCAATACAATTCCAATCAAAAATCCAGAAAATTATTTCATGGATATTGACAAACCAATCCTAAACTTTATATGGAGAGGCAAAAGACCCACAATAGCCAACACATATTGAAGGAGAAGAACAAAGTTGTAGGACGCTGACAGTCCCCAACTTCAAGAGTTACTATAAAGCTACAGTAATCAAACCAGTGTTGTATTGGGCTTCCCTGGTGATGCAGTGGTTAAGAATCCATCTGCCAATGCCGGGGACTCGGGTTCGAGCCCTGGTCTGGGAAGATCCCACATGTCGTGGAGCAACTAAATACATGTGCTACAACTACTGAGCCTGCGCTCTAGAGCCCGTGAGGCACAACTACTGAGCCCACGCGCCACAACTACTGAAGCCTGTGCACCTAGAGCCTGTGTTCCACAAGAGAAGCCACCGCAATGAGAAGCATGTGCACCGCAAGGAAGAGTAGGCCCTGCTTGCTGCAACTAGAGAAAGCCCGCACACAGCAATGAAGACCCAAAATAAATAAATAAAATAAATTTAAAAAACAGTGCTGTATTGATGAACAGAATAGAGAGCCCAGAAATAGACCTGCATAAATATAGTCAACTGACCTTTGACAAAGGTGCAAAGGCAATGCAATGAAGCAAAGAGAGACTCTTCAACAAATGGAGCTGGAACAACTGGACATCCACATGCAAAAAAATAAATCCAGACGCATAACTTTTGTAACTTTTCACAAAAATTAACTCAAAATGGACATAGATCTAAAGGTAAAACCCTAGAAGATAATGTAAGAAAAAACCTAGATGGTGATGCCTTTTTAGGTACAACACCAAAGACACAATCCATGAAAGAAATAATTGATAATCTGTACTTCATTAAAAATAAAAGTTTCTGTTCTGTGAGAGACAATATCAGGAGAATGAGAGGACAAGCCACAGACTGGGAAAAAATATTTGCAAAAGACACATCTGATAAAGGACTGGTATCCCAAAATATCCAAAGAACTCTTAAAACTCAACAATAAGAAAACAAACAACCTGATTAAAAAATGGGCCAAAGAGCTTAACAGACACCTCATCAAAGAAGATATATATTGATGACAAATAATCATATGAAAAAATGCTCCACATTTCAATCATCATGGAAATGCAAATTAAAATAATGATGAAATACACCGAGTAGAATGGCCAAAATCCAGAACACTGACAACACTAAATGTTGGTGAGGATGTGAAGCAACAGGAGCTTTCATACATTGCTGGTGATAATGCAAAATGTTACAGCCACTTTGAAAGACAGCTTGGCAGTTTCTTACAAAACTAAACATACTCTTACCATACGATCCAGAAATAGTGCTCCCTGGTATTTACCTAAAGGAGTTGCAAACTTATGTCCACACAAAAACCTGCACAAAGATATTTATAGTAGCTTTATTCACAATTACCAAAGCTTGGAAGCACCCAAATGTAACAAATGTACCAGTGTGATTGGGGATGTTGATAATGGAGGCTGTGCATATGTAGGGGTAGGGTCTGTATAAGAGATCTCTGTACCTTTTTCTCAATTTTGTTGTAAACTTAAAACTGCTCCAAAAATCCTTTTAAAAACTCATAAAAGCAAAGAAAATTGTCAAAACACCAGTATTAATTGGTTTCTCTCATTCTAGAAATTTCTTCAAGAATTGTAGATTGTGGGGAGTATGACATGACCAAGATGGCCAAATAGGTCATTCCTGACTTCACTCACCCTCACAAGAAAAACAACTAACAACTATTCAAGAACAAGACACAACTGAGAGAATCCTAGAACATGGGGTGAGGCTGAAGCACCCCCCCCCACCCCATCCTGTATCACAGAGATCAAGACAGACTGCAGTAAAAGGATAACAGAAGTGTCTACATGTTGACTACATTGAACCTCCTCTATGCCAGTCAAGTACATGCAGAGAGATCTGCCTGTTTTGATCCATTTATTCACATCCATATGTCTTCTTATCTATCGACACAGAACCCAGAATTTCTACAAAGTTCTACGGGAAAGGGTACATATTTATTAAAAGTTTTTCTTTATTAAATTTTTTCAATTACTAAAGTGACAATGTACCATGATTTGCTCAGTAAAGTTCCACTTTATGCCTCTTGTTCTCTGTACTTACTAATAGTAGATTGGCAGGGATTGGGCAATAAGTGACACATTCACCTTGTGAATAACCTCACTTGAGTATGATTATGCCATCTCTTTCCTGTTGTGACCTTGACAGATATAGATCATTATAAAATATGAATTATACTTAATAATTATTCAGTAAATGGTATGTGAACATGATTACTTTAGCTCTTAATAACAGATTATTAACAATATATACATCCAGAAGTGATTGATAAATTAAATGTAAAAAAGTTTTATATCCAATTTGGTGTTAAAATGATGACTGCACAAACTTGATTTGTTATTTAGTTCAGATTTAACTGCAGAATAGGAAATGTTGTAAAAATTACTTCATTCAGCTCATGAAGTGACCTTGTCACTGCAGAGGATGCTTGATTAATGAGAGTTTTTGATATTCTTTTGTAGGTAGATTTTCCAGTAGTATTCTGATATTATTAAAATTTTCTATGTGGTTTAATCTTATGTTTCCATAATGAACTATAGAATAGCCTGAATAACCCATGACGGTATGAGTTTTATGGTTTTATGGTTAAGAGATTTGAAGG
Organism: Balaenoptera borealis; assembly: GCF_965194805.1. NCBI lineage: Eukaryota > Metazoa > Chordata > Mammalia > Artiodactyla > Balaenopteridae > Balaenoptera > Balaenoptera borealis. The sequence goes on along the minus strand of NC_138863.1, from coordinate 48,634,624 downwards.
TATTTATTGAAATCCTCACAAAAGTAGACTCAATAGGCTCAACAATGTTCCCACATTATTAATCCAATTGTGAAAAAAATTGCCTAGGAAGAGCTAATAATATACCTTGTTTGTTTGTTCTAGCTGTTAGGAGAATCTAAAAGGCTGATCTCAGCTTTTTACCAATAGTTCTGTTGCTTTAGGCTGCTTACTGTAAACTGAAGTTCCCAGAAGTTAATCTTTTCACATACTAGAAATCCATAAGCTATTATTTTGTAAATATAACTATTTTTAAATGAATTAATGCATATGTATGTGTATTTTCATTTATACTGCATTTACTTTTTGTTATTGGTTGAAGTTGTCCCCTCCAAATGGTTTGTTGGAGTCCTAATCCCCAAAACCTAAGAATGTTACCTTATTTGGAGATATGGGTCTTTATAGCAGTAATCAAGTTAAAATGAAGTCATTAGGGTGGGCCGTAATCCAACATGATTGGTACCCTTATAATAAAAGGGGAAATTTGAACACAGAGATAGACACATACAGGGAAGATGATGTGAAGAGATAAAGGAAGAAGAAAGCCAACCACAAGCCAAGGAGACAGGCCTGGAATAGATTTTTTCCTCACAGTCCTCAGAAGAAACCAATACTGCTGACACCTTGGTTATGAACTTCTAGCTTCCAGAACTGTGAGACAATAAATTTCTATTGTTTAAGCATTCTAGTTTGTCATTCTCTGTTACAGCAGCCCTAGAAAACTAACACATTTCCAAAAAGTAATAAAACATTTCCACTAAGCCAGTCTCTGCCCTTTCAAGTAGTCAAGGCAAAAAAAAAAAAAAAAAAAAAAAAAACTCATCTCTTGTTAGAAGAAAAATAAGAATACTGTAGATATTTTTCCAGTCACTGTATTCTAGATATTTTCATAGATCATACTAAAAATAAAGGACAGCTAATAATGTTTTGACAAAACCTTCATAATGGGAATTGCAAGAATGTTCTCATATAAACACTTTATTAATACCAAAGGTCATTTTTCTGTATCTGCTAATGGAAAAATAGCATGTTGCTATTCCTGCTGTTCTCACCAAGATCACCTTAAAAAATCTGGAGTGTATTCCAAATAAAAATTTATTTGAAGACATTATAAAGTTATCACAGAACTGAAGACTTCAGAAACAATGTCCTGGGATAAAGGAAAATACAAGTCTGATTCCTACAGCACTTTTCTGTAAATGGCACAGAATAGAGAGTCTTAGAATTCAAGCAAAAAGAGGCAGAAGCCAGTGTTTGAAAAATGAGGAAAAAAAAGAAAGAGGGACTTAGTAAACATTCCAAACTTGCAGTTAGAATTCCAGAAGAGCTACACTCTTGAGTGAGGTAAAGAAACAATCCTTAGGAAATATTAAATCCAGTCTCAAGTCAACACAATCCTAGACTGAATAAAAGTGACCTATCCCTATCAACACTGCACACCAGATAGTCAGAATTCATCCTCACTAGATGAACTCCTAAAACAAGGCAGCATGCCTCAACGTTTTCACAAGGGAGTTCAATCAAACTTTGAAAGCCCAGATAATCTTTTTAAAAAAAATATATTCATAACAGTGTTTTAGAATGTAGATCATTAAAAAGACAAGATCACCTAGCACACTACTGCTTACCATGCTCACAAATAAACTTAAAAATCTTTTGGTAATAATGAAGATGAGTATCTTCTCTTAACAAATTATAACATAACCTTGAAAAGGTCACATTGTTTCTTCAAGAAACATTTCTTTCACCAATAAATAAAAGCTACAAACTTTTGTCCAGTAAATTATAATTAGGACTAATGTCAAAAGAATAATATTTTTGAGCTGTTAGAAAACTCCGAGGGCTTCGAATTCAACTCCCTCATTTTACAGATGAAAAGGAGCCGCAAAGTATAATGGAGAAAGCACTAAGTTGAAACTCAGAAAACTGAATCTTGGTCCCAACTCTCCTACAGTAAAAGCCTGGGCAAATTATCTAAGTTTCCTCATCTGTAAAATGAGAGGTTTGGACCCAATTGCTTCCAAGGTCCCTTTCAGCTCTGTAATTCTCATTTTATGAAACTGAAGCAGAGAGATAAGCAACTTGCCCAAAGTCACCCAGCTAGTTAATGGCAATGTTGGGACTACACTTGAATTCCAATTATCAATGCACGTTTCCTTCTGTACCATACTTCTTCTCCTACTTCATAACACCATTCCTCTAAATTATTCTAAGATTTCTAGAAATTATTAAAGAGCACGAAGAAGTTTATTAAACTAAATGACTTATTCCTATGGCTCTTCTACAGAAAATGAACTTTAAGTCTAAATGCAACAAATACATGGTCTCAAGCTGTGTCACTTACTACACTTAAGTTGACATCAAGAAGTTACAGGAGTTTATCCTTAACTTCCCAGAACCTAAAATCTAACCTCTCAATACATCTCACAGAAGAGATTATGTTCCATATTAAATTAAAATATGAATTGTTACAGGTAATGACAGCTATTACATGCACAATTCTCTCAATAAGATGAGGATTAAAATTCTTCATTTTATGTTCTGGTTTTATTTAATATGCATTTTTAAATTCAAGAGAGATCAATTTAAACACTTTTCCTTCAGGCGTCCTTTTTTCAGACTCTCTAGCTTTAAAACCATTAGATTAAGCACATTACTTCTGAAATCACATAAACAATTACAAATAAAAGACTATACAGACTGCTGACAGTTTCTCTTTCTGAACTGAAAACCAGACCCCCACAGCATTCTAAAATTCTGTGCCCAAATATGACAACTCTACTAAACTGTATCGTAAGCAGCATCTGATTCCCTAAAATGTCTTCAGAGCTTATTATATTTCACAGGGAATTTATCAGGATTTTAGGAAGACTGACAGTGTTGATTCCAGAAAATACAGAGAAATCCTCAGAGGAAAAGCACAATAAAAATGGAAAAGAGTAATGAAGTCAACGATAGTTTCATACTACTGACTTAAGAGAATATTCAAAAACATTCATGGATATGTAAGTACAGTTTAACTATATTTACGAATTTTTGAAGAATCACAGAATGTTTGCACTTTTTAATTGGATGGGACCTTGAGTCACTTAATCTAATAGCACACAAAATAATCTACAGAATTTATCTCTAGCTCCCCCAAAAAAGTCTCTGTAGTTTGGAAAGCCCAGATAATCTTATGCCACATATTTTTTCCAAAGCATGGTAAATTAGAAAATATTTCAATTCTTTAATGCAGCAAGTATAATATTCATAATTAAAAATGATTAAAATGTATAAATAAAATAATAAAAAAGATTTAATAATAACAACAATAAAGGTAAGATTCAATAATAATAATAAAGGTATGTGCAAAGTCCATATGAGGAAAACACTACTAAGTATACTAAAATTCAACTGAACAAAATAGAAAGATGTCTCTTATTATCAGGTAAAACAACTGAACATTATACAGGTCAATTCTTTCTAAGTTTCTAAGTTAATATTTATCAATTTTACATAATCCAAATAAAAAATATCTTGGGTTAGGGTTTTTTTTTCTTTTTATTTATTCAATGGAGCTACACATATCAATACTAAAGTTCATGATGAAAAATGAATATGAAAATTCGCTAGGAAATCACTGAAGGCTATGAAGATGGGTAATTCCCTAACAGTGATTAAAACACACATAAGCATAATTAAATCATAATTAAATGTGGTCCAAGCACAGAAAATAGGCAAACAGACCAATGCTTAGCATAAAAAGTCAATGGGTAGATCCAAGTCCATAGGAGTTTCTAGTATATGACCCAAACTGGCATTTCAAATCACTAGGAAATAGAATAACTTTCTTTTTTTTTAACATCTTTTTGGAGTATAATTTCTTTACAATGATGTGCTAGTTTCTGCTTTATAACAAAGTGAATCAGCTATACATATACATATATCCCCATATCTCCTCCCTCTTGCGTCTCCCTCCCACCCTCCCTATCCCACCTCTGTAGGTGGACACAAAGTACCAAGCTGATCTCCCTGTGCTATGAGGCTGCTTCCCCCTAGCTATCTATTTTACATTTGGTAGTGTATATATGTCCATGCCACTCTCTCACTTCGTCCCAGCTTACCCTTCCCCCTCCCCGTGTCCTCAAGTCCATTCTCTACAACTGCATCTTTATTCCTGTCCTGCCCCTAGGTTCTGCAGAACCTTTTTTTTTTTAGATTCCATATATATGTGTTAGTATACGGTTATTTGTTTTTCTCTTTCTGACTTACTTCACTCTGTATGACAGTCTCTAGGTCCATCCACCTCACTACAAATAACTCAATTTCGTTTCTTTTTATGGCTGAGTAATATTCCACTGTATGTATGTGCCACATCTTCTTTATCCATTCATCTGTTGATGGACACTTAGGTTGCTTCATGTCCTGGGTATTATAAATAGAGCTGCAATGAACATTGTGGTACATGACTCTTTTTGAATTATGATTTTCTCAGGGTATATGCCCAGTAATGGGATTGCTGAGTCATATGGTAGTTCTATTTTTAGTTTTCTAAGGAACCTCCATATTGTTCTCCATAGTGGCTGTACCAATTTACATTCCCACCAATAGTGCAAGAGGGTTCCCTTTTCTCCACACTCTCTCCAGCATTTATTGTTTGTAGATTTTTTGATGTTGACCCACCTCCTAGAGAAATGGAAATAAAAACAAAAATAAACAAATGGGACCTAATGAAACTTAAAAGCTTTTGCACAGCAAAGGAAACCATAAACAAAATGAAAAGACAACTCTCAGAATGGCAGAAACTATTTGCAAATGAAGCAACTGACAAAGGATTAATCTCCAAAATTTACAAGCAGCTCATGCAGCTCAATATCAAAAAAACAAACAACCCAATCCAAAAATGGGCAGAAGACCTAAATAGACATTTCTGCAAAGAAGATATACAGATTGCCAACAAACACATGAAAGGATGGTGAACATCCCTAATCATTAGAGAAACGCAAATCAAAACTAAAATGAGGTATCAACTCACACCGGTCAGAATAACTCTCTTTTAAAATAAAGGGTGAAGAGGTAAATGTATAGCCAAAAAATAAAAATAAAAATAAACAAAATGGATCCACGCCATCATCACATGCAAGAATGAACTTCAACCACATTGGATATCTAAATGTAAAAAATGAAACCATACAAACACTAGAGGATAACATGGGTGTGTTTCTCTACATCATCAGAAGCAAAACGAAAGACAGGTGAAAACTGGAAAAGAATTGTGATATAAATCATGGGTAAAGAGCAAACATTCCTAATATATAAGCATCTCAAAATTGGGAAACATGAGACAAAAATCTGATAGAAATACTTCATAAAGATTTAAAAAAATAACCTGTAAACATATTTTACAAAGTGTTCATTTTCACTTAGTATAAGAGAATAAGAGAAATGCAAATAAAACTAGACAGAGATACAATATCTCAACTATTAGTTTGGTAAAATTTAAAAAGCTTGATAATATACTCTTTTTGCAGGGCTATCATATCATATCGTTGATGTTGAGATTGTACAACTTTTAAGAAGGGTAGTTAGTCAATACCTTAAGAAATTACAAAATTTACCTTTGGCCCAGGAAATTCATTTTCTAAGAATGTACCTTGAAGGTACATTTCTAACAATGTGAAAATACATCTACACAGTATTATTCATTGCAGCATTATTTCTGATCAGTACAGTTTGAAAATGATTTAAATGCCTTTGCACAGATTGAATAAAATGTAGTCCATCCTCACAACTGTGTAATACGTAGCTATATAAAAATAAAGAGTAGATATTAAAAATTGATATGTTATAATTTCTTGGATAGTTTGTCACGTGAAAAAAATAAGGAACAAATAGTATCCATACTATGTTCTATTCTGTGTAAAAAAAAAAGGGGGACATAAGAAAATATCCAGGTGTCTTCTAATTTTTGTAAAATAAAACCACAGAAAGGGTGAATCAGAAACTTATGAATTTGTTACCTAGAGGGGTGGGTAGGAATGGGAAAGGGATAGAGGAGAGAATAACTAATCTCTGAGTTGCCTCCTTGAGCTGCAGGTCTTGCTAGGTCCAGCAAGACCAGATAATGTTATGCCACATAATTTTTCCAGAGCATAGTAAATTTATAAAATATTTCAATTTTTTAATACAGCAAGTATACTATTAATAACTAAAAATGATTAAAATGTATAAAATATAAATCAGAGTTAACAGCAACTTCCTTCAGGTCCTCCTTCTCCTTCAGGTCTAGGTGTTTAGTGGTTATTACTAAACCCAGATGCTTCACTTTTCCTGTTTGTACTTTTGCAAATGGATCCTTCATTAAACTTTCCTCAAACATCCCTTTTGAGTAGGCCATCTGTTTAGTGACAAAACCAAATTGATATGTCTCATCTCTAAAAACATTTGATTAACTTATCACTCTTATATTTTCCCATCTTTGAATGTCTATATTTGTGATCTTCCTACCATTCTATTTGCAGATTTGGTGGTACATTGAAGCTGATACCTAACTTCTTCCTTAATTCTAGGATATTCAATGCCTATTTTTTACTTTGATTAGGTTTTTTTTGTCCAAGTTGTTCAAGACTAAGTTAATGATATGGCAATGACATTCCATTTTGCACATGGAGTTACTGTTTTTTTTTTTTAATTTAAATTTTAGAAACCTAGAAATGCTAGAAGACAAGGGAAACACTCATGGGAAGAAAATACTCTTAAAAACATTATCAGTTCTTTAGGATCAAAACATGTTGAAAGACAGCAAAAAACAAGAAACAACACTATCAAAAAAAAGAAAAAAACTGTGTCTTCAAATTTTCCTATACTTCCTGGTTCCTGACCATAGAGTATTTACACTTGTACATTTAATGCTCTGTAATATTCACTACAGTAAATTCACCAAATATTTCCCTTTTAGTCCACGTATAGTTTACTTCCAATTTTTTGCTGAACCATTACTTCTGTTTTGTTTTAGAGGAAATATCTTCAGTTTAGTTGTATTTGTGCATTTGGACGAAGTGCCTAATTTCCACACACAATCAATAAGGTATAAACAACTACATTAATTATAAAAGAGTATTCAAATTTATTTGGATGCAATTCAATGTGGTAAAAAATATACACTTTCTTAACTCCCATTCACATTCTAATTTTTAACACATAAATGGTACGAAAAAATCTACATTGTATCAGAATTGATAACAGGTATTAGCTCAAATCTGATTATACAATATTATAAAAAAACAGGTTCATAACTTCAATTTTAGTCTTCCAATAAGAATCCCAGGTTTCAAAGCTTGTTCTGGAGCAGGAGTTTGACATATTGGCATGATAATATTATTACAGCAGTCTCTGCAAACTGCCAGTACCCTCTAGTGTACATTATCAATAAAACCATCAAATAAAATGAACAATATCACCTGTCTCTTTAATGATTACCATTTCTCTATACTCTGTTTGTTTTAATATTTCCAAGCACACAATCAAGCAACGATTACCTGGGTGAAATGATGAAACATGCTGATTATAAATATTTCTTAGCCATGGTGCAATCCATAGCAATCTATTCCTTGTTTCAGGGCTGTAATTACTATTCATGTTCATGTCAGTTAAAACTTTATATTGATGGAAGAATCAGACTTTAAAGTGGTTCTTATTCCAAAATTCTGTCATGGTTATTGATTTAACTGACATTTAAACTATCATAGCATGTTGCAAACATACACAAATCCTTGCATATCTTTGCCAAAGTCAATGAAAATGCAGGTACAGAAAGAAAAAAAAATTAAGTGAAGTGTAATATCGCACTAAGTAAGTTGCTGTCAGGAATCATCTGGATTAAGTAGAATTCCTATTATTTCTGGCATGAAGCATGAAATTCTAATTGTGCACATTGGGACATCCTCAACACCACCTAGATGCTACAGCTAATACATAATAAAATATTTTTCTACTTCAATATTAAGCTATTGCTCTTGAGTTCACACTGATTCTCCTATATATGCTAGCACAAGAAAAATCAAATAATATACAAGATATGCACATTTGGGACCAGAAAACAGACAGACACATTCCAACAAGAAACCTCGTTTTCTTAATTTATTGTGAGAGTCAAAGAGCATTGGTCTTGAGATCTTTATTTTGGAAAACAAAAATCCTAACAGCGTCAAAGTAGTTTACCAGTTAATATGCTCAGCTAATTGTAGTTTACTATAACAATTACATTTTGCTGCTATTATGTAGGGTAATATTTCAAAAGCAAACTGGTTGTCAGAGGAAATTAAGCATTCTTAAGAATGTAGAGGACTTCTCTGGTGGTGCAGTGGTTAAGAATCCACCTGCCAATTCAGGGGACACAGGTTCGAGCCCTGGTCCGGGAAGATCCCACAGGCTGTGGAGCAACTAAGCCCGTGTGCTACAACTACTGAAGCCTGCGCGCCTACAGCCCATGCTCCACAACAAGAGAAGCCACCGCAATGAGAAGCCCACACACCGCAATGAAGTGTAGCTCTTGCTCGCTGCAACTAGAGAAAGCCCATGCACAGCAACGAAGACCCAATGCAGCCAAAAATAAATAAATAAATAAATAAATTATAACAGAAAGAATGTAGACTTATTACCTGAAGGAAATGGCTATTCATTTCTTGCATATAAACAGATAACCATGCAGCGGAGTGCTTTCATACAAAAAAGCCTATAGCCACTTTTCATTTTTAGATCAATAAGTGCATTTTTTTAAAAAACCATGATAATTTAGAAGCTATTGTTTAAAGGATCTGAGAATAAAGATTGAGTAAAGGAATATATAAAAATACTTTGATCATAAAAGTACATTAGTGCAGATTCTAGAATTTTTAAACAAGAAAAAAGATAAAATGAAATATTAAGATTATATTGTGGCACTTAGTTAAGCAATTATACAGCATGAAGATTTGGGGAAAAAAGAATATTAAATTTTAACAATTGTCATGATGTGTGCTCAAAACTGAACACACACACACACAGCACATGCACATATACATGCACCACTCAAACTCTTATTCCTCATACTAGCCAGGTAGAAGTAATGACCAAAGAAGAATCAGAAAAAGGGACATTTGGAAAATGGAAAATCTCTAAACAGGTTTCTCTGTAATCATGCCCCAGTGGACCCTGGGAAGATGAGGGAAAAGAAAATCAAAATTAAATTAATTTTCATGATTAAATACTTTTTTAGAGCTTAATAACTAATTTTTTTGGAACAAAAGTAACACTTTCAAGTAGTTAAATCTCAACATTGGAGAGAAGATTTGAATTAATAACTGTTTTATGATACATAACAATTACTCTTATAATTTGTTGTTTCAATTTTATTGATTATTATTATTTGGCTCAATATGGAAAATAGGTTAGGGCAAGATTTTTCTTTGAAAACATTTTCCTTAAAGAAATCCTAAGGACTCTGATTTCAATTTATAAAGGAATACATAAAGGTTAATTTCACTTATGCTGATTCGTTAATGTTCAACATTTTTTACCCTGAAAAATAGCAATATTATATGGATTAATCTAACAATTAATATATCATGTAAACATATAAAATGACTATAATGCTGTTTTATCTAGTGTTCTGATAATATATTTATCACCTAAACTCAAATTATAGTTATTTACTGTAGGAATTTGTGAATTTGTTGCTAAAACATTCGTGTATGGGGCAAATCAGTCTTAGGCCTTGTCTGCTGAAAGATAAAACTATTTGGACTCTTGTGGCTGCTTCAGCGGGGATCATAATCTCTGTACCTTCCCAGACACAGGTCTTCAAAACCACAGCTTAGTCTGAACTGAACAGGCCTTTGGGAGCAAAGAGGTGAAGCAGTATTTGTTTAGGAGAGTTCTTCCTTCCCAGTGTTAGGTAGGATGACAGTTCAAGAGCAAAAATACATTATTTTCAAAAAAGTTAAGATATGTATTATTTATAGTTGTGCCCTTTATTTTCTTTCATTTTACAGCTCATCTAAAATGGCTTTCAAAATCCTAAACAGACTAATTGTAAATATTAAATAAGTAAATATTTCTTCTTATCATTTTAAATTATACTTTACTAAACATTCAAAATGTTTATCCTGAGGAAAGTTTATGAAATCTGTTAGAACCCTATATGTTGCTTTTGACAGACTTTAAATATTTTATAATTCATTTCTTCAAAAACATGGAAAGAATCATCATTCTAGAATATCACTGAACAAAAAGAATGAAAATGTAGAGTGAAATTTTTTAATAATAAAGCAAATATTAAAAATAAAATTTGAATGATTATATCTTTATTTTTAAAGATTTTCTTTGATGTGGACCATTTTTAAAGTCTTTATTGAATTTGTTACAATATTGTTTCTGTTTTATGTTTTGGTTTTTTGGCTGTGAGGCATGTGGGATCTTAGCTCCCTGACCAGGCCAGGGATCGAACCCTCACCCCCTGCATTGGAAAGCAAAGTCTTAACCACTGGACCATCAAGGAAGTTCCTAAATGACATCTTAAAATCTTAATATTAAAATCTTAAAATTTGTATGGAGACACAAAAGACCCCAAATAGCCAAAGCAGTCTTGAGGGAAAAAAAAAAGAGCTGGGGAAATCAGACTCTCTGACTTCAGACTATACTACAAAGCTACAGTAATCAAGACAATATGCTACTGGCACAAAAACAGAAATATAGAACAATGGAACAGGATAGAAAGCCCAGAGATGAACCCATGCACCTATGGTCAACTAATCTATGACAAAGGAGGCAAGGATATGCAATGGAGAAAAGACAGTCTCTTCAATAAGTGCTACTGGGAAAACTGGACAGCTAAATGTAAAAGAATGAAATTAGAACTCTCCCTAACACCATACACACAAATAAACTCAAAATGTATTAGAGACCTAAATGTAAGTCTGGACACTATAAAGCTCTTAGAGGAAAACATAGGAAGAACACTCTTTGACTTAAATCACAGCAAGATCTTTTTTGACCCACCTCCTAGAGTAATGGAAATAAAAACAAAAATAAACAAATGGGACCTAATGAAATTTTAAAGCTTTTGCAAAGCAAAGGAAACTACAAACAAGATGAAAAGACAACCCTCAGAATGGGAGAAAATATTTGCAAACGAATCAATGGACAAAGGATTAATCTCCAAAATATATAAACAACTCATGCAGCTCAATATTAAAAAAACAAACAAGCCAATCAAAAAATGGGCAGAAGACTTAAATAGACATTTCTCCGAAGAAGACATACAGATGGCCAGGAAGCACATGAAAAGCGCTCAACATCACTAATTATTAGAGAAATGCAAATCAAAACTACAATGAGGTATCACCTCACAGCAGTTAGAATGGGCATCATCAGAAAATCTACAAACAACAAATGCTGGAGAGGGTGTGGAGAAACGGGAACCCTCTTGCACTGTTGGTGGGAATGTAAATTGATACAGCCATTATGGAGAACATTGTGGAGGCTCCTTAAAAAACTAAAAATAGAACTACCATACGACCCAGCAATCCCACTACTGGGCATATACCCAGAGAAAACCATAATTCAAAAAGACACATGCACCCCAATGTTCATTGCAGCACTTTACGATAGCCAGGTCATGGAAGCAACCTAAATGCCCATCAACAGACGAATGGATAAAAGAGATGTGGTACATATATATGATAGAATATTACTCAGCCATAAAAAGGAACGAAATTGGGTCATTTGTAGAGACGTGGATGGATCTAGAGACTGTCATACAGAGTGAAGTAAGTCAGAAAGAGAAAAACAAATATATTAACGCATATATGTGGAACCTAGAAAAATGGTACAGACGAACCGGCTTGCAGGGCAGAAATTGAGACACAGATGCAGAGAACAAATGTATGTACACCATGGGGGGAAATTGGTGGGGGTGGTGGTGGTGGTGGTGTGATGAATTGGGAGATTGGGATTGACAAATATACACTAATATGTATAAAATGGATAAATAATAAGAACGTGTTATATAAATAAATTAATTAAATAAAATTCAAAAAAAAGAATATAAATGTGATACAGTGATATTTACTATACCAAAAGTTATTAAAAACTATTATTAATTAAAGAGATAAAAATTTTGGAGTTATTATATTACTGCTAATAAAAATATTGACTCCATGAGTTACAAAACAAAAAATCAAAGGTGGTTTATTTGTACAAGAGTATATTTCATCATATAATTTCTGTTAAATTTGTAGCTCTTAACAAAGATCTGCATAACATCTTACTGTAAATTAAACAACGATTTTATCTAGGACCCACAATCAGGATATGCAGTATATTTTGTTATGATCATCAATTTATTGAGAAAACAAGATTTTCAAATTTGATATGTTATGTGTAACTTCATAGGCTAAAAATTCATTTATGTAAATCTACACTTTAAACCAGGTTAAATGATAAGAGACAAACTTTTCAAAACATTAACACCATATAAAATAAAAAGTTAAGTTGGGTTTAGGAAAAAGAAAGAAAACTGCAGCAATTAACCATTTTAGAGAAATATTCAATAGATACACAAAAGATATAAGCAAGGGTGTTTGCTGATTTATTTTATAATAGCAAAAAAAAAAACCAATTAAAATGATTGCCCATTAACAGGGAAATATACATTAAATATAATTTCATTGATACAATGTAATATTATGCAGCCATTATAATGAATGGAGCAACTCTATAAGTGCTTTTGGGAGAAAATCTTTACAAATTAATGTCCAGTGAAAGAGGTGGTAGCAAATAGCAGACATTTGTCCAACAGGTATCTATTGCACCTATCTATGTCCCGGATGCTGTTCTAGGCTCCAGTGTCATATTTATTTTGGAACAGAAAATTTTAAAAAAATTAATTTTTAAAATCTATTTATGTTCACATGTTTTAAATTGAAAGGATCTGGAAGGAAGCAAAGAAAAATTACTTTTGAGAAGCAGAAAGAGTGGGATCGTAGTGAGAGACCAAATAAAATTTGTACCTCTATTGTATAATTTTTTTAACTGTCAATTTTCCACTTCAAACATCAGTTACCATGTTTTAGTAAAATAATAGCAGTGTTCCAACAACACAGTTCAAATTTTAGTTACCATGTTTTATTAAGTGTGAGTAGTTGCATAAAGTATGAACTTCACTGCTAGCTTTTCAGTCGACAAATCGGTATGTAAGTAATAGATGTACATCATGATCAGTGACTAATCATGCCACTTCTTTCAAAGTTTGTCAGCGGTTGGTCACTATAAATCTGTTATTCAGACAGCAAAGCCTATAGTTGTGCTGACTCCCTGTCTCACAGTGACAAGCCCATGGAGAATTTAGAAAAATCGATATTAGAATGAGGTAATTGGCTAACAAAAATGAAAATGCCACAAAGAAATGCAAAGTGCTAATACTGAAAAAAGGGGAAATATGAATTGAATGGAAATGGAAATATAGAAGAAATATAGAAGAAATATGGGGATGTTGATGCTGCCACCATTCTAAAGACTCTGTTTATGCAGCCAGAAGATCTTAGTAAAGGCAAATTTAGAGACATAATGAGAAAAGAAGTTGAAATAAAAACGATTATAATGTCCCAGTACATGTAACACCAACAAAAATCTTCACATTAAAGGAACACTTGGAGATATTTCACAATATTGAAAGGGCAAAATTTGGCCTTTGGTCTGTTTTTGTATGACCTCTGAGCTAAGAATTTTTTTTTCTTTTTTCTTTCTCACATCTTTAAAGGAATTTCAAAAAGGAGGAGGGGGAGAAGGAGGAAGAGGGTGCTTGTGGCCTGCAAATCCTAAAAATTTTACTATCTGGCCCTTTACAGAAAAAGTTTGCAGGCCCCTGCTCCAGAATACTGGATCTAATAGTAATACAATAGGAGAAAGTCTGGTTAATATAGTTTGAGAATCATATTACAAAAGGATTTGAATGGCAGTGTAAATAATTTGCACACTTCTTAATCAGCAAAGGACTGTTGAACTGTTCCTTGAAGGAAAAGTTATGGAGGGGATACATGAAGGGTCTGCTGGATTTGCATGCTTACTGTGACCACTTAGAACTCATATGTGTATGCCTATACTGTCTATACAGCTCTTAATGCTCCATGTGGTGGTCAGAAACGTTAATCAAAAGTTGAGGTTCTCATATCTCTCTGCCTAAAGCTACTTGTCTGTCTCAATTTGAAAATCCTTGATTTTATGAGGTGAGTATATTGCTGAGGTGATATATTAGTTTTAAGGATATTAACACTATATTTGGCAGGGGCACTGCCAAGCGTCCAGGTACATAAAATGTGAAATGGTAAATTGTCATTTCTCTAGGAGTATTTGTAAGTTTCAAAGATAACCAAGACAAAAATCTTATGTGGACTACTGAATATGCCACACACAAATGTATTATGTTCATATTTTATAAGATTATTTTATTTTGAGAGCAACTGGATTATATAAATTGCAGGAGAAGCCCTGAAGCTTAGCTGTCAGAACTAATATTGTAGAGGCTGGGATATAGATTTTCACAGTTCAGCCACTTATTGTAAAAGAAAACACAATATTACTGGCATATTCTAACTTATTACCATCAGCATTTTAGCCTTAAGATAATTTTCGTGTTTTATATGGATAGCCGACTCATTACAGATATATTTAACCTCTTTTTATAAAAGATGAAGAACTTAAAATTGTGATGAGTGTCTGATGTGTACAACAGAATAATTTAAATTCTGTCCTGAGGGGTATGTTTTAAACACTGACCAACTACTGGGCTGCTTAACCTCTGGAGTATTAAGCCCTTCTCACAGGACTTATATGTGTAATTTCATGTCTTTAAAGTGCCAACTTTTAAGTTTTTCTGAAATAAACAAAGAAATAAAACTTTGACTTATTTACAGTCTCTGCCTAAGCCTTACATGTAATGAGTGAGGTTGCAACTTAAAATTTTAAACTGAGATGAGATTAGAGGATGGAAAAGAAGGTGTATGCAGGAAGCCAGAAATCCGGAGATGAAGAGGCCTAAGCAGCAATTATTTTGGAAGTCGGAGGTCTTAAATTATTGTGGTAACCTTGAAGATGGAAGAGAGGGTGTGGACCATAATAAAAACAACAGTAATCATTCTGTCAGTGATAGTTTGCATATTAAATAAGTAGAGCTTTTTAACCTACTGATGTGGAATACACACAGCCATACACACACACACACGAGAAAGAAATAATTTAGAATATCCAAGTAAGTGATACTATTTTTTGGTGAGAATTTGGCATTATGTAGATAATACCACATTATAAAAAAATAACATGCTTTATTTCTAAGAGTAATTTTTAACTCATTTTTTTTTAATTCTGTAATTCTTTAAGGTGTGTTTGTTTACACTGGAACTCTTATCAAAAGAGTCAGAAATTCCATCCTTTTGATAATCTAACTTTGTATTATTAGACAGGCTGTAATAACATATTTTTAGGTTTAAAATGATAGCATTTTATATGCTCTTGATATTGCTGAAGGGGCACCTGCACCTACTGTTTCCCAAAACTCGAAATACTTTGAGAAAAGATTACAATAAAATAGTCACTTCTCAAACATATAAGAGAACAAAAAGGGAGGAGGGACAGAAATGGGTTCAAAAACCAAGTATCAGAGGAAAATCAGTAAAATAGTTGTTAAAATACAAAAAAATAACTCATCTGGATTTTTTTATCCAACCAAAATTGACACAGACAGATGCATTCTCAATAATGCGTCCTGTCTTTCAAGGTTCAGGGTGATCAAAGCTGAGAATTAGATGTTTTTAGCTTGGTAGAAATTTTAAAATCTGACCTAAACTGGAATTTCAGGAAGTGTCCTGTCAAAGTCATTCAAAAGAATGAGAGCATTTTGAAATAACTGAAAAGTAGTTTCTGAAAGGTTAGGCAAAACAAAAGAACACATGCAAGAGGCAGAAATGAAAGCTTGAGTGCAACTGTAAAGGGAAGAAAAAGGCCAAAAAAGAAATATAAAAATATGAGAATCAGGAAAGAAACAACTTTTAATTGGGGAGGAAATAGTATCCTGTGGTTAAAGCTGGCAAAATCTCCAAAATAAAATGGAATAAAAATCAAGAGAGAGAAGCTAGAGGAGAAGCTTCCCCTCTCCTGAATTCCTGTATACCACAGTATATGAAAATATAGATGCATGCCACATACAGTACAGTCTTGTATATACTGGGAACCAGATGGTTATTTCAGTGTTGGAATTAGTGGTACCCACAACTGAATGTTTCATTTGAAATCAAATGGCATCTCTTCCATCCCATATTTGTTAAGCAGCAAGGGACAAAAATCCCCACCAAACTATTTAATCCAAAGGTTCTTAAATAATGTAATGAAAATTTCATGTAATGAAAATGAAAACTATAGCTGACTCAGTTGCCCAGACAACATGGCTCCTTGTATCTGGGCTCACAGACTCTCTCTTAGCTCCAGCTCTTTCTCACCCTCAAGTTCATGTGTGAATGAGGAGGAACACCTGATTCCATTCCAGAAGTACAAGACAAATCTCTTCACTCTTTATTGGCTCCAGTGGGAAATGGTCCTTGTTAAGGATGTGATATACAAATGGGCTTAGGCTTGGGTCACATGCTTTACTCCTGGGCCAGGCCTCTCTCATCCAAAATGCATTGATTTAGAGTTGAGTAGATAAAGAGAAAAAATTTTCAAAATAATCATACAGGTCTTTTCCACAAAAAATAGATTTCATGTTGGAGAGGCAGATATCAAAAGTCTAATGCTGTGTCTCACTGGTAAGCCCAGGAATGGAAAATCAACAATTTTACTTCTCAAGTTTGCCATAAGATATCTCTAGTTATTAGTTTACCTCGAGAGAAGTATTGTATGACAATTAATTACTCAGTCTCTAGAGCTAAACTCAAATACTATATCTCACACTTTCTAAGGATTTGACTTTCAACAAGTTAGTATTATTTTTATTAATTTTTTTTTTGGCTGCTTTGGCTCTTTGTTGCTGGGCGTGGGCTTTCTCTAGCTGCGGCAAGCGGGGGCTACTCTTCGTTGCAGTGCGTGGGCTTCTCATTGCGGTGGCTTCTCTTGTTGCGGAGCACGGGCTCTAGGCACACGGGCTTCGGTAGTTGCAGCATGTGGGCTCAGTAGTTGTCGCATGCGAGCTCTAGGGCAAGCAGGCTTCAGTAGTTGTGGCGTGTGGGCTCAGTAGTTGTGGCTCAGAGGCTCTAGAGCACAGGCTCAGTAGTTGTGGTTCATGGGTTTAGTTGCTCGATGGCATGTGGGATCTTTCCAGACCAGGGATTGAAGCTGTGTCTCCTGCATCGGCAGGTGGATTCTTAACCACTGCGCCACCAGGGAAGTCCCTCAGCAAGTTATTAAATCAAGGTTTTCTTTCTGTAAAATGGGGATCTCAATAGTACCTATTTAATGAGGTTTTATGATAAATGAATGAGAAAATGTATGGAAGCACTTCACACAGAAATTAGCTTATAGTTAGCATTTTATCAATAGGAGACTATATATAGAGGGGTAATTTAAATTCAAAAGTAATAGAAGACACTGGTAAGAGGTAGGAAAAATACAGTATATGTATTTTGAAAAAGCTTATAAAATGAAAGCATCAGGTGTGAAATTCTATTTCCAAATGTCCTAATCACAAGGGGATTAAAATTTTGAAAATTACTAAGTAGCACGTTCATGTAAAAACAAAATAGTACAGAGACAAATTTCACAATCATAACTTGGGTGAACAAAACAGTAAATAATTTTCCTTCATTTATGCTTAGTCCTACACTTCCATTCAATAGATGCAAACAAACGAGGTTAGCCATTTTATGATTAACTCATCATTTCTGTGTTTCCTTGGTTATTTTTAGATTTACTAGATCAATTCAAGGTTTAAACTTCATCTACTGAAGATCCAATTCCTTTACCCTCTATTTCCTTGGAATAACATATATGTTCACTGGGGAGGGCTGTTTGCATATGGTATAGGGGTATCCAATGCTCAGTTGTAATTTGTGCATGATTTCTTTCACTGTGGTGTGTAATCCTCATTGGCCCTCAGTTGGCATCAATCCTTGAGAGCCAAGATACTGGTCCAGCTATTGCACCTTCTCAGTACATCTTTAAACCTTGAGTTCTTCCTGTCAGAAGTTCAAGGACCGTTTTGGTCCAACTACCTTTAGTTAAGCCTTTAAAAACTTAGAACACTGGAAATGTTGGCTGACCTCCCCACACAACCCAGTGGAACACAGGCATGTGAGTCTTCTCAGATCCCTTCTTCCCATATACCCCAATAGCCATTGCTTCTCTATTGCTTTGGTGCCATGCTGGATGTCACTTTCTCCACCAGAATTATGGTCTCCGTCAAGTAATTCTAGGGACTGCTTAGATTCTAACCCATTCCAAGAATCTTCTCACTACATGATAGAGTATTCTGACAAAAATCTAATCAAAACAAAAACAGAGACAGGGTTTGTTAAGGTGCTTTTGGGCTATTGTGCTTTCTAGATTTAGCCACATCTTTCCCCCATTCATCTTTTCCTAACTGTACCATTATGTGATATAATTTAATTAACTTAGCTCATGTGAACTGTGATTAAGTTGTGATAAGTTGTTACAAGTTCTACAACCTTTAAGAGTATTTGGATTACAAAACATATATTTGGCAATTTGTATTCTTTCTTGAATAGCTTCAGTAAATATTGAACCCCACTGAAATAGTACAAAAAGAGAAGAAAGCAATATAATAATTTTGCATCTGCAATTTAAAGCACCCTTTTTATATATCAAGCTCAAGTGGAAGAAGTGTTATATTTTAAGATTAGATATTTACCACATATAACAGATGTTCCTAGTCTAACTAGCCTTACAGAAGTCAGAACATTATCAGAAAAGCTGCATCCTCCTGCTTATTGGAACTTGAGACCGCTTTAAATTTCTTCTAAATCATTTGGTTGTTCACCAGGGATTTCTGTCTCAATAACACATACCAGTTTTCTTTTTTCCTGCTCCAGTTCACTTTGGTTAACTCTAGATGCTTCAGAGGCTTGCAATTTAAAGTTTGATCTATGGACTAACAGTGTCAATATTATGTAGAAACAAACATTTTTTCAAATTCAGAATCTCAAACCCTACCTCAGACCTACTGAGTTAGAATCTTCAATTTCGATAAGATCCCCAGGTGATTCATAGGTATGTTAAAGTTTGCAAAGAACTGGATTAGATGACAAAAGTGGGATGTATGAAGCCAATGACTAATCTACTGCCACAGGGCGAGTGCATGTTATTAGTACCACATGCGCTGATTCAATAACGCTGGTGTTTGCTCCTAGGGCATTGTCCTGCCACTGCTAAAGCAACCATAATACCATCTCCTATCACACTTTAGACACTACTTAATCAATGATGCTGATGTTGTGTGTTAAAGTAATGTTTGTATATTTGCTTATTCTCTATCTCTTACGGAAGCTCCTCTACCCTAGAACTGAAAACCATGAATCCAAAATGGGTAGTCAGAGCATAATATGAGTGACAGAAATTGCATTTTATTTAGAATTATTCCCCCCTCAGATATAGGTCAATTGCCTCTAATCAAACTTAAATGTACTTTATTCTATGGATGATTTCTTTCTCTAGAAGTTTCCCTGGTGTTGAAAACAAATTCTAGTTCTACTGATGTATCCAGTCATACATAAATTCTAAATTGAGACAATTTACTCAGAATCTAAGATCTTTTAATATCTTAGATATCTGAACTTTTTTGAAATAGGACTGGAGATATCAAGAGTCACCAAATTGCTTGTTTACTCTTTATTTTGTTTTAAGGAGAGAGGTTATTTTGACAGGTTGATGGAGCACTTTAAGTTTCAGGACGATGGTGTATAATTTTCTACAGTTGGGGAATATGGCCTTTTCTTTACGAAAATAATCTGCCACTGTTATAAAAGATAAATTTAAATAGAAATCTTAAAACTGTTATGTGGGCAATTATATCAAAATAAAGTAACAGCTATTTTATATCTCAGGGCAAAAAGAAAGAAGCTTATTACATACTTTCAGTCTTTCAGGAGCAGAGATTGAAGCAAGATACATATTTAAATTTTGAAAACAATGATATGCCTTAAGACAGATGATGTGCCTTATAGTGACAGAAATTCTGAACAAGAAAGGAGGAAGTGATATAAATTATAAAAGAAACATTGGTCAGTTTTTGAAAGGTGGTTTCAGTGTCATTATAGAAAAATGTAACTACATTTTGAGTGCAAGGGAGCTTTACATTTTTCCTTTGGTGCTGATCTTTAAAACCTTGGTTTATGCAAGGGTATTTCTTCTCCATTGCCTCAACCTGTTTATATCTTCTCTAAACTACTGGTGACACACAGCCACATCAGCAACTAATGGTAGTTATTAAAATATGTCCAAATTCTAGAATATCTGTACAGTAATATGATTCTAAAGAATTTTTAATAATTAAAGAGACACCAACTTTCTCAGGCCTTCACGATAGCCTGGCTATATTTCAAATGGAATATTACATTCTGTCTATCTATATTTCCTAGGTTTTTCATTTGTTTGGCAAGTTCTTTAAAAACAAAATAAAAACAAATAAAATACAAATAAAACACAAACTACGAATTTGTCATGTAATGGAAACGCACAGAATACTTTTTTATGCTATTATCTTTGGCCCCACAACAGATGTGTAAGCCTCTGCTGAATATGTGCATCTTAATGAAAGGTGTGTGAGGAGGTTATTCCGATAATCTTAAAACATTTCTGATTTTTTTCAAATAGGGAAATTGGGGTTCAATGAGTAAATTTATAAACAGCTATCTTTGTACATTCTTCTACTAAGACTTGAAGATAAACACACACGTACACACAGAATGAATTAGGCATTATGTAAAATCATCACTCTTCTATACCCAAAGATTGTCATTTGGGTCCTGGAAGCATATCCCCTGCCACCAATATCATTCTCTCACCTCCCACCTTGCTCAGCTCATGTTGTGTATTTTAGAAGCAGCTCTATGAATAGAAAGAAGTAAAGGTTACTTTTACTGAAAAAACACTGAGGTAGAATTTTTTCCCTGACATTTAATCTCATATCTGTTTCTTTTTATTTTTTCATTTTAAGCAGGCACTTCAGTGTAAAACTAGGATCACAGGCAAATCTAAGGTTTTAATAGGAGGTAAAAAAGACATTTATTCTATGTCTATATCAACATGCTATAGAATTCAAATGCACTATTCCCCCGAATTCACCCTAGTAAGAAATAATCTTCAAATATTAAGGACAGTTAAATAGAGTCTATACATGACCATAAATATTAAGAGAATTAAATAAGTGTAGCCTATGTATAAATGCGTCCATGACTTGGTAGTGGTTGAAACATCAGAAAAATTATAAAGGGTTATTTAAGAAACCTCAAGGCATGGTGAGGAAATATTTCTTTATTAGAAAATATTGGCTCCAATGGTTAACACATAATGTGGAAAAAGCAGGAAGGATCTGCTTTTACTTTATGACAATACAGTAGAGCATCTTTTCCACCATATTTAAGGAATTATTTAAGAGATATTTCACCAAGCTGTGGGAAGTAAGCTATATTATCTCCCTGTTGAAAAGATGAGGGATAGTGAAATTGGAAGGTTAAATGGTTTGCTCACTATCTCATGCAAAGTTATTGGCAGAGGAAATATAGAATAGCCTCTGGACTTTAAATCTGTTGCTTAGCTACTTATCCACAATAGCTCCCAACTGACTTGAACTACAGAGTACTAGACTAGAGAACCTGAAGATTCAGAAAAGATCATGCCTCCACTGAAATGAAAAGTGGAAAATTCTACCAACAGATTGTTTGATCACTCTCATTGAATAGATTCTTGTATTTGTATTTTTAATTTACTTTTGAATTTTCAAATTGTCACAAATTCCTAGATGACACTGTGTTGTGAATAATCATTAGAAAATAACTACCTTAGCTCATCTCAAATATTGTCTTTGAAATATATGTAGGTAGAGGAAATTTCTTAAAGTAATCTTCATATTTATTTAACCTCAGTTGTAATAAGGAAAGCTATTACATCTGTTGGATGATATATGTTGTCATGCACACCACTCCACTATAAAGGATAATTGAAATAGAATTAATACTTTTTTTTTTCAAGATTCAGACAGTAAGTATATTTTGATTTAAAACACACAATAGGTCAGGGAAAATTTGGTTTTGGTCAGAAGAATCCAAAGAAAAATGTTTTGGTTCTTAGTATCCTCGTACCAAAAAATAAAGATGGTCTTAACTGATTGATATTTGATTTTTTATTTCACTTTCCACATCTTAAAAGAAATGTCTTTATCCCTTCCCATCCTGTATTGATGAGTAGGAGTTGTTGACAGGAGAGTAATTTCTTCCGTTTCCATGTGTACATCTTGCATTTACAGATGATATTTTGTTCTCCACTAGGACTTCTTTGATCCCCTCTGCTCACCCTATTCTACTTCTCCATGTGCAAATGCACAAATGCACAAACCTGGGTGAAGTGCCCTTTAAACTGCAGCTCTAAGGCTGAGTTAAATAGGGAACCAAGAGAGGGAGCTATAATTTTCTGAGAATCTGGTTTCTTTCAGTTGGAGATAGAAGCTAGCAGAACATACAAAATAACATGAATATTCAACTATAAGATTTATTACCAGAGGAGTGGCCAAGATGGCAGAGTAGGAAGATCCTGAGCTTACCTCTTCTTATGGGCACACAAAGAATACAACTATTTACAGAGCACATATTGATGAGAATGAACTGAAGACTAGCAGAAAAGATTTTCTGCAACTAAACACATACCGAAAGAACACAGCCAGACTGGGGGAAGAGGTGGAGACACAGTATAGTCAAGACCTACACTCCTGGGTAGGTAGCCCACTAAAGGGAGGATAGTCACAATTGCAGAGGTTCTCCTCAAGGGGAAAGGGGTTTTAGCTCCACATCAGGCTCCCCAGCTTGGGAGTCCTGCACCAGGAATATGAGCCTGCAAATGTGTAGCTCTGAGGCCAGTGGAGATTGTGTATGGGACAGCCAGAGGGCTGTTACATAGAGAGTCTCCACTCTTAAAAGACTCACACAAAATCTCACATGCTCCACATCCCAGGACAGAGGCAGTAATTTGAAAGGGGTCTGGGTCAGACCCTCTTGCTGATGTAGAAGAGCCTCCCAGAGAGGCAGGAGGCAACTGAAACTCCCCATGGGGACATAGACACTAGAGGCAGCCATATTCAAGAGCTCATCTACCATGAGGACACTGGCACTGGCAAACACCATTCTAGAGTTCTCCTTTTAGCATCATAGAGCCAGGGGGCTTACCTGCCCACCAATCAGTTGGCAGCAGTCCTATGACCGCCGCATGCCAAGCAACCAACCACTTGGAGACCCAGCCCCAGGACTCCCTGGGCCACGCAGCAAGCCA
Organism: Balaenoptera borealis; assembly: GCF_965194805.1. NCBI lineage: Eukaryota > Metazoa > Chordata > Mammalia > Artiodactyla > Balaenopteridae > Balaenoptera > Balaenoptera borealis. The sequence continues at coordinate 48,611,104 of NC_138863.1, read as the reverse complement.
TACCAGGAACCAGTTTCACCCGTCAGTGGCCAACAACCTTCCCATGCAGCAGGGACTGGTAGCCAACCAAGCTGGGGACCAGTTCTGCCTACAAGCATGCCCACGTAGTTGACCCTGCCACAACAGAAGGGTCCATGCAGGCCATGTAGGGGGCACCCCTAGAATATGCAGCTCTGGTGACCAGTGGGGAGTGTGCTGCTGGGCCCCCCAAAATTCTTCTGTATAAGGCCACTTCTCCAAGACTGGGAAATGTAACCAATTTATCTAATACATAGAAAATAAAATAGAGGATTAGGTAAAATGAGGAGACAGAGGAATATGTTCCAAATGAAGAACCAAGATAAAACCCCAGAAGAAGAACTAAGGGAAGTGGAGATAGCAATCTACCCAATAATGTCTTCAAGATAATGATCATAAAGATGCTTAATGAATTCAGGAGAAGAATGGATGAACACAATGAGCAGTTTAATAAAGAGTTAGAAAATATTAAGAAGAATCAAACAGCTGAAGAATATAACAGCAAGTTATATGATAGAGAGGAATGGATCAGTGAACTGGAAGATAGGGTAGTAGAAATCATCTAAGCTGAACATAAAAAAAAGAAAAAGGAATTTAAAAAGATGAGGACCATTTAAGAAAGCTCTCAGATAACATCAAGTTACTAACATTCATATAATAAGGGTTCCAGAAGGAGAAGAGAGAAAGGGGCAGAGAACTTATTTGAAAAACATAATAGCTGAAAACTTCCTTAACCTGGGAAATGGAACAGCCATCCAGGTCCAGGAAGCACAGAGTGTCCAAATGAAATCAATCCCAAAGGATACACATTAAGACTCATAATTAAAATGGCAAAAATTAAAAACAGAGAAAATCTTAAAAGCATCAAGGGAAAAGCAACTAGTTATGTAAAAGGGAGCTCCCATTAGATAATCAGCTGACTTTTCAGCAAAAACTTCACAGACCAGAATGGAGTGGCATGATATATTCAACTTGATGAAAGAAAAACACCTACAACCAAGAATACTCTACCCAGCAAGGCTAATGTTCAGAACTGAAGGAGAGAAAAAGAGTTTTACAGATGAGCAAAAGCTAAAAGAGTTCAGCATCACCAAACGAGTTCTACAAAAAATGTTAAAGTAATTTCTTTAAGTGGAAAAGAAAAGACCATAACTAGAAATATGGAAATTATGAAAGGAAAAATCTCACTGGTAAATATACAGTATATGTAGTAAGTAGATCAACCACTTACAAAACTTTTGCTAAAAGACAAAAGTAGTAAAAACATCCCCACAATATATAGTTAAGGGATACACAAAACAAAAAGATGTAAAGTATAATGAAAAAAAATTTGAACGTGGTTGGGGTAGTAAAAATGCAGGGTTGTTAGAATGCATTTGAATTTAAGAGCTCATCAACTTAAAATAATCACTTATATATATATGAGTTGCTATATATAAACTTCATGGTTAACCACAAACCAAAGATCTATAATAGATACACACATGAAAAGAGAAATGAATCTAAATATAACACTAAGGATAGTCATCAAATCACAAAGGAAGAGCCCAAAAGAAAAATAAACAAAAGAGAACAATAAAAGCAACTCCAGAACAATTAACAAACTGACAATGAGTACATACATATTAATAATTTTTAAAAATGTAAATGGACTAAATGCTCCAATCAAAAGACATAGAGTGGCTGAATGCATAGAAAAACAAGGCCCATATATATGCTGCCTACAAATGGTTCACTTCATATCTAAGACATACACACCCTGAGAGTTAGGGGACAGAAAAAGTTATTCCATGGAAATGGAAACAAAAGCTGGAGTAACAATACCTATGTCAGACAAAATAGACTTTAAAACAAAGACTTTAATAAGAGACAAAGAAGGACATTACATAATGATAAAGGGATCAATCCAACAAAGGTATAACGATTGTAAATATACATGCACCCAACAAAGGAGCATCCAAATACATAAAGCAAATATTAACAGACACAAAGGGAAAAATTGACTGTAACACAACAATAGTAGGGGATTCTAACATCCACTTACATCAATGGACAGATTATCCAGACAGAAAATCAATAAAGAAACACTGATCTTAAGCAACACATTAGACCAGATGACTTAATAGATATCTACAGTACTTTATATCCACAAACAGCAGAAGATACAACCAACACCAACATCACAGAAATACAAAGAATTATAAGACATTACTAAGAAAAATTATACACCAATAAAATGGACAACCTGGAACAAATGCACAAATTGCTAGAAATGTACAATCTCCCAGGACTGAATCTGAAAGAAATAGAAAATATGAAGAGACAAATTACCAGCAACAAAATTGAATCAGTAATCCAAAAACTCCCAACCGACAAAAGCCCTGGACAAGATGGCTTAACAGGTAACTCTACCAAATATCTTTAAATTATTTAACACCTGTCCTTCTCAAACTATTCCAGAAAATTGAAGAGTAAAGAATGCTCCTGAACTCCTTCTATGAGGCCGGCATCACCCTGATATCGAAACCAGACAAAGGCACCACAAAAAAGAAAATTACAGGCCAATATCACTGATGAACAGATGCAAAAATCCTCAACAGGATATCAGCAGACCAAATTCAACAATACATTAAAAGAGTGGAAAACTATGATCAAGTGGGATTTATCCCAGAGATGCAAGAATGGTTCAATATCCACTAATCAATCAATGTGATACACCATATTAACAAACTGAAGAATAAAAATCATATTATCATCTCAATAGATACAAAAATAAGCATTTGACAAAATTCAACATCCATTTATGATAAAAAAATCTCAACAAAGTGAGCATAGAGTGAATATACCTTAACATAATAAAGGCCATATATGACAAACCTATAGGCAACAACATGCTTGATGGTAAAAAACTGAAAGCATTTCCTCTAAGATCAGGAACAAGAAGAGGATGCCCACTCTCACCACTTTATTCAACATAGTATTGGAAGTCCTTGCCACAGCAATCAGACAAGGAAAAGAAATACAAAATTTAAAGGAAGAAGTAAAACTGTCACTGTTTGCAGGTGACATAATACTATATATAGAAAGCCCTAAACACTCCATCAAAAGTTATTAGAATAAATGAATTCAGCAAAGTTGCAGGATACAAAATCAATACACAAAAATCTGTTGTTTCTATAATCTAATAATAAACTGGCAGAAAGAGAAATTAAGGAAACAATCCCATCTATAATCACAACAAAAGAATAAAATAGCTAGGACTAAGTCTAACCAAGGAGGTAGAAGACATGTGCTCTGAAAACTATAAGATATTGATGAAAGAAATTGAAGACAACCCAAACAAATGGAAATATATACCACACTCATGGATTGTAAGAATTAATACTGTTAAAATGACCATAATACCAAAGGTAATCTACAGATTCAGTGCAATCCCTATCAAAATACCAATGGCATTTTTCACAGAAATAGGACAAATAATTCTAAAATTTGTATGGAAACACAATAAACATTGAATAGCCAAAACAATCTTAAGAAAGAACAAAGCTAGAGGTATCACACTCCCTGATTTCAAACTATAATAAAAACTATACTACAGTAATCATAACAGTACAGGGCTGGCACAAAAACAGACACATAGATCAGTGGCACAGAATAGAGAATCTAGAAATGAACCCACATTTATATAGTCAATGAAACTACAACAAAGGAGGCAAGATTATATAATGGGGAAAAGACAGCCTCTTCAATAAACAGTGTTGGGAAAACTGAATAGCTATATGCAAAAGAATCAAACTTTCTCACTCTATACAGATATAAACTCAAAATTGATTGAAGGCTTAAATTTCAGACCTGAAACCATAAAACTCCTAGAAGAGAACATAGGCAGTATGCTCTTTGACATTGGTCTTTAGTAATGCTTTTTTTAAAGCTATGTCTCCTCAGGCAAGGGAAACAAAAGCAAAAACAAACAAATGATACTATATCAAGCCTTACACAGCAAAAGTCACCATCAACAGACGAAAAGGCTGACTACTGAATGGGAGAATTTTGCAAATGGTCTATCTGATAAAGGGTTGATATACAAAATATACAAAGACTTCATACAACTCAACATCAAAAAAACCACACAATTTGATTTAAAAATGGGCCAAGGACCTGAATACATATTTTTTCAAAGAAGATATATGGATGCTCAACAGACACATGAAAAGATGCTCAACATCACTAATCATCAGAGAATCACAAATCAAAACTACAATGAGCTATTACCTCACAACTGTCAGAATGGCTATCATCCAAAAGTCTACAAATAACAAATGTTGGCAAGGACATGGAGAAAAGGGAACCCTAGTACACTGTTAGTGGGAATACAAATTGGTGCAACCACTATTGAAAACAATATGGAGGTTCCTCAAAAAACTAAAAATGTAACTACCATATGATCCAGCAATTCCACTTGTGGGTATATATCTGGAAAAAAAACAAAAACACTAATTCAAAAATATACGTTCACCCCAATGTTCACAGCAGGATTATTTATAATTGCCAAGACATGGAAACAACCTACATGTCCATCAACAGATGAATGGATAAAGAAGATGTGATGTACATGCAATGGACTATTCTTCAGCCATAACAAAGTATAAAATCTTGCCATTTTCAACAACATGGATGGGTTTAGAGGGTATTATGCTAAGTGAAATAAATCAGACAGAGAAAGACAAATACTGTATGATTTCACTTATAAGTGGAATCTAAAAAACAAAACAAACAACAAACAAAACAAAGCAGACACAAACTCACAGATGCAGAGAACAGGTGTTTGTCAGAGGGGAGAGGGGTAGGAGGATGAATGAAATAGATGAGGGAGATTGAGTGCTACAAACTTCCAGTTACTTAATAAATGAGTCATGGGGATGAAATTTACAGCATAGAGAATATAATCAATAACAAATAGTTTTGTAGGGTGACGGATGAGGTAGGTAGACTTATTGTGGTGATCATTCTGTAATGTATAGAAATACTGAATGAGTATGTTATGCTCCTGAAACTAACATAGTGTTTTTCATCAATTATACTTCAATAAGTTTAAAAATTATATTACTGACAGTGAATTGGGAATAGTCAGTGCCTGAAGAAATTGTCAGTACTCAGTAATTTTTTTATACCTAAATCAAATGCTCTTTCTCATTCACTAAATCTTATTCTACATTAGAAAAACCCCTCCCAGTTTCGTTCCTGGTACTATTTCTGGGATCACAATTGGCAATATTTTTATTTCATTTACAAGTATGTTTTTCAGTATAATGTCAGTAGCATAATATGAAAGCCCCACTTCCCTCCTTAAAAATAACCTCCACTTTGGACAAACTCCTCCTTTGTTTCTCTCATCTCACAGTGGTGTTGGCAAATATGTACATATTCTGTAATTTCTCCTTCTTTATTTATGTCAGTTTCTCATCAGGTCTTGATATACTCTCCAAATTTCATGAATTCATTGATTTTTATGCATATATTTCTACTAACTAACCTTGATGATTTCCAATGTTACGTGTAAATCCTCCACTCATTTTCACTGCCATGAATATTGCCCTGTCAACATACTCCATGACAATGAAAAGCAACTAGAAAAAGGGCCTAGTATCATACTCATATACAATTAATGCAATCATAAGGAGAAAAATCTATGGTAAGCATCTTGTACTTTGGGGACAGGAGTTTAAGATTAAATGGAATTGGTGACATTCTTATAGTTTCTTATTTGACTACAACAAATTTGTACTCTTTTTCTTTTTTAATCATCTATGTTTATTGTTTCATTCACTGGAAACATAATCATGGGTTAGGTAGAATTATAATTTAACTTACCTGTAGAAGCCATTCTATAATAATGGAGACAAACATCCCTATTTCTAAGTAATAGAATCTTAGTGCTTTAGTAAAATAATACATTGTTAAATTTTAAGAATGCAGTAAAGAAAAATAAGATTTGGTAAGATACCTACATATACTTTTTTGATGTTTAGCAAAATAACACACTGCAAATTAACACAGTGTTAAACTGTAAGAATATGCTCAAAATTCTAATAATACAGGATAATGCAATTACAAATTAGATTCATTTATGCAATCTCCATGCACATTTACACTTCTTATATTTAACATTCTTATAATTAGATGAAAGAAGATTTTCTTTATTTCAACATGTTTTTATACATTTATTCAAAAAGCATAAATACTAGAAATAAATGGGACAGTCAAGGCAGGTTGCCAAGATTATGACAGCATATATAGGCAGCTAAATACTCATTAAAATATGTCATTAGCTTGATGTTTTGACAATCAAAAGGTGAAATAGGCAAAAGGGAAATAAAATATGTGTCATCTTTATGAAATTTTCATATTCATTTGCATCAACAATGAGAGAAAAATTATCATTCTGTACCTCTGTATCCTGTCCTTTTTATAAAATTATGGTTGGTAGGTCTTTGCATAAACTGGAGACACTGTTCTTTTGTGTTTGATTGGTTTTAGTTCTGAGGAAGTGGCATTTCTCAATCTCTCTCCATTAATATTTTTTCTCCCTTGTGACCTACATGTCTGTGTTTCAGAGCTTAGTCACTCTCTAATACACTGTAACTCCTGAGAATGAAATAGCCTAAAGAAAAAGAGAAACAGTTTATCTCTGATAGAACTAGGTGTGAAGAATTAAAGATTCTAGAGAAATAAAGGTACAGTATAGATTTAATTTATATTAAAAATGTAAGTTATCAAAACATGTATCTTAGTTTATAAAATGTTAATAAAATTATGATTTTACTTTAAAAATTCATAGGCTTAGAGTATTTCTAAAATGATATTTAAAAAAGCTAAAACAATACTTAGTGGATTTAAATATCTTATATACAAAATCACCAATAATTTTATTTCTTTTTTTTAAGCACTACCAATTTATTTCAGAGAATGTACTGATAATACTAGAATGTGAACATTCTCCTGAAGGATTCAATTTTCTTCCTTTATATTCTTGAATGACTAACTTCTAATGCCCTAATTAAGTTAATTTAGTCACATGTTATCAGATTGTGTAGAAGTTTAAAATACTGACACGTAATAGGATATTTTCAATTAAAGGTTTGCAGTTGTCAATCCTGGTTTTTAATTCGTGGGTAACTAGAGGTTTTTGAGATAAAATGTTAACAGTTAAAGAAGGGGAAAGAAGCCCCACATATAAAATTTCCAATGAAAAATTTATTTCAGTTTTAATTAGCCAACCAGCTCTGTCAGTGATATTTTATTATAACCAACAGACAACAAATTATCATATGTATAAATATGATTATTGTATTAAGACTGTTGGAGATACAGAGCCACATTAAAAAAAAACAGACTCATTAGTTTGCAAGCTGATTAGAGAAATATAACTGGCATTAGTTCATTAAAACATATTAGTTGAGTGTCTACTGCATGTCAGGCCCATAATTAAGTATATGATATCATTAGAGAATGATTTATTTGTGTTAATATGCTAGCTGTTCCAAAATGTGTATATATGTGTATGTATACATTAAAAAATGTATTACAAAGAATGGGCTGTGGAGGCTGGCTAAGGGAATATAAAATCATAGGGAAGCAGTCAGGAAGAGATGATCATGAGTAGGCTGTAATCTGACTCTTTGGCACAGGAACTGCCTAAGCCCTCTTCAACAGACTTCACCTGATTAGGTCAGGCCATCCAGAATAAGGGAGTTTAATCACATTTGCAAAATCCCTTCACAGGAGCACCTAGATTACTGTTTGCTTGAATAATTGTGGACCATAGTGAAGCTTAACCATGTTGCCATGCCACAAAGCTGTCGCAGTATCATAGGTTTCCCTTGTCAGTTTAGGAACTTGGGAATATTCCAGAAAAATGTGGTTATGCTAAAGTAGAATGGGCATCTTAGAAAGTATGCTATTTCTTTTAAAGTTTCAATGGTAATTTTAAAAGTGAATATTTATTGAATACTTAATATATGTTAGGCAATTTCTGAAGTATTTTACATATATAAATTATTTAACACAAAAACAAGTTTATGAGGTAGATATTATTATCCCTATTTGGGGAAATCAAGACTCAGATTAAAGAAATTGCCTATTTTTAAGCATCATAAGCATGTTTCATAATCAGTATCCTGTATAGTGACAAATAGAATAGATAGAAGTGGGGAGAAAAAAAGATCCAGTCAGCAAGTGTAAGATGACGAACGTCTTAAATAGCATTTAGGCAGTGACATAAACAGAACTAAATAGAGGCATGAATGTGAGAAAATTATACTTGGATGCATACAGTGGATAAATGAGAGAAATTCATCAAAAGTCACTTCAAGATAGAGAAAATGGGAAGCTATGAATACCGTGCTAGTATTGATATAAGCAAGATATTTTCAAATGGAGACTGTTAGGGAATGATACTACTTTACACTTAGTTGAGACTTGAATCTTTCCAAAAAATAAATTATAAAAAAATAACTGGGAGTGTTGGTGGATTGTCTACAGTTAAAGGACAGAGGAGTAACGCAAAGTGACAAATAAACAAGACAAATAAGTTAGGAAATTAAGAAGATAAAATACATAGTTTAATGAAGGAGGGATAATTAATCTTTTAAATAAATTTGAAAGCTTGAGAAGAATTTCTTTTGAACTTAGCTAGTAGAAAACCAGTAGTGATATTTAAGAGGAGTATCTTAATGGTAGAGGTTAGAATGCCAGCTACAGAAAACAAAAAAGGGACTAGGGATGAGAATATTAATTATTCATGTGAGGATTATTGCTGTAAGAAGGGAGACATGATTGAGTTACATCTAAGGGATTGCTGGGTTAATTGAATGCTTTTTCTGAAGTGTGATTTTAAAACGGCAGAAGAGAGGATTGATATATAGAATGTGTGATAGAGAGATGTATGAGAGCAAACTACATGTAACATTAAATATATTCATGGATTGTATCTCTAAACACTAGAGTCTGATGTCAGACCCACAGCAAGGTATTAAATATTAACTCAGATATCATCAGATTTTAATCTGGTATATTTAAATTAAAAAAAAAACTAAGACTCAAGAACATCTTATGAAAATGATTTTCAGATCAGAGGGATTTAAAGAAAGGATTTAAAGAAAGTAAGTCATTTGGAGAAAGTCCCAGGGAAATTTTTTCTTAATGCCAAACAGGGCTAAAAGTGCTCAAAGTTGAAGAAAGGACCCAAGCAATTTTATGAATGCAGAGAACAAAGAAAATAAATTTTCAAAATATGAACCTAGTCTGACCCTTCCCCCTTCCAAGTGTTGTTGGGTCATTGGAGTTTGCATCCAATTCTGAAATGGTAGGTTTATGATGTTAAAAATCATAATGATTGATTTTCTTTTCTTAATCAATTACTAACTTTCAGCATTGACTGCATTGTTATACCTTTTTACTTTCTTTCAGTCCCTTGCAGTTCAGAGCCTAATCCCTCTTAAAAACAAAAAGACTGCAAATATGAAAATACACATTTTATATATTAAAGTCCTCGGACATTTGAATGTGTATAGCTCCAATTTCCATTAAGAAAATAATGTTCCCATAGAAATGTAAGGTTAGTTCATGATGGAAAAGCCTCAAAAAATGCACTTTTCTAGAGACAGACAAATATTTTCAGGACAGTACTTTACTCTTTTCTCTAGCCTTGTATTCAGTGACATTTCTTCTGATTTAGTAACAGTTATTTGGTAGACAGCTGTATCTTTTAACTCAACTTAACATGGAATCCTCCTATATCAACAGACATCACTGAGCACGTACCAGGATCAAAGACAAGGCCGGAAAAAATAAAATATAAGATAAAATAGGAAGGACTTCCCTGGTGGTCCAGTGGTTGGGACTGTGCCTTCCAGTACAGGGGGTGTGCTTTTGATCCCTGGTCGGGGAGCTAAGATCCCACATGCCTCACAGCCAAAAAACCAAAACATGAAACAGAAGCAATCATTTTTTTTTTATCCAAACCTTCCTGTAAAAGGCCCATTAAGCCAAGGGTTTTAGAGGGTGTGCTTTGCTGGCCCTGGAGACCACGAGACCTAGGAGGTCATGGCTACTGCCCCCGAGGGCCACGCGCAGCTGCCCCAACCCAAGGGGCTCCTGCCTGGTGCCCAGCTCGGCGGTCTGGGGTTCCCACTAGCCCCCAGGCCCAGGAGTGGGTGAAGCCTTGCCTGTTGGGCGGTGAGGAGGCAGGTGGCCCCTGTGCCCACACCCACGTGCACGCCTTGACAGAGGTCACCACACCGCTAGGAAGAGGAACCGTTCGTGCTGCCCCCGAACAGAACCGGGCCATTTCAGAAGAGCTTTGTCCTGGGTGGCAACTTCCTCCTCCAACACTGGAATGCGTGTACCACTTTATGTGCTGTGGTTTTGATTCCTGGGTACTTTTTTCATTTACCTGGATTACATAGCAAAAGAAAGCTATTTTCTGTTGTTTTCTGTTCTTACCAACATGGTCAAATTAAAGCTGAGATTTGAAACAATCTTTGAATGATTGCAAAACATCATGAAAAGCAATGAGCTTAATGCCCCATGTTAGGAGAAAACAAAGGAAAGGCTGCTCATCTCCACAGGGATCATGCATGACAAATGTTATTCGAAAAGTGAGAAGCTGTTATGGACATAAGAGTCAGAGACATTGCCTGAGCAGTGACACCATAGATGTTGTTTTATACATCATCCATTGCCCACTTCAGGAGTATCCATGAAGAAGCTTTTTTCAGAATAATGTTCTTTCTGCCATGATGGTTTATTTCATCCTTGTCATATTTGGAATCTCATTTTGATTTACACGTATGTCCATCTTATTTTGGCTTTCCCAAGAAACACACTCTGAGACAAGGATTAGAGTAAAACTGGCAAATAAGTGGTGAGGTAATATAGAAAATGGAAGGAGATGAAAAATATACCATAGCGAGCTACTGAAACATAATCTCACAGAGAGATTCTGGGAAATGATAAAAACACATGCCTTAAGCCCAAAGAGAGCCATGTGGTTGACAGGGTCTTCGTGCTCCAGCCGGGTGTCAGGCCTGTGACTCTGAGGTGGGAGAGCCGAGTTCAGGACATTGGTCCACCAGAGACCTACTGGCTCCAGATAATATCAAATGGTGAAAGTATTCCCAGAGATCTCCATCTCAAGGCTAAGACCAAGCCCCACTCAACAACAAGCAAACTACAGTGCTGTACACCCTACGCCAAACAACTAGCAAGACAGGAACACAGACCCATCCATTAGCTGAGAGGCTGCCTAAAATCATAATAAGTTCACAGACACCCCAAACACACCACCGGACATGGTCCTGCCCACCAGAAAGAGAAGATCAAGCCTCATCCACCAGAACACAGGCACCAGTCCCCTCCACCAGGAAGCCTATACAACCCACTGAACCAACCTTACCCACTAGGGGGCAGACACCAAAAACAATGGGAACTACGAACCTGCAGCCTGTGAAAAGGAGACCCCAAACACAGTAAGTTAGACAAAATGAGAAGAAAGAGAAACACACAGCAGATGAAAGGGCAAGGTAAAAACCCACCAGACCAAATAACTAAAGAGGAAATGGGCAGTCTACCTGAAAAACAATTCAGAGAAATGATAGTAAAAATGATCCAAAATCTTGGAAATAGAATGGAGAAAATACAAGAAATATTTAACAAGGATGTGGAAGAACTAAAGAGCAAACAAACAATGATGAACAACACAATAAATGAAATTAAAAATTCTCCAGAAGGAATACATAGCAGAATAAACGAGGCAGAAGAACAGATAAGTGACCTGGAAGATAAAACAGTGGAAATAACTCCCACAGAGCAAAATAAAGAAAAAAGAATGAAAAGAATGGAGAACACTCTCAGAGACCTCTGGACAACATTAAACGCACCAACATTCAAATTATAGGGGTCCCAGAAGAAGAAGAGAAAAAGAAAGGAACTGAGAAAATGTTTCAAGAGATTATAGTTGAAAACTTCCCTAATATGTGGAAGGAAATAGTTAATCAAGTCCAGGAAGCACAGAGAGTCCCATACAGGATAAATAGAAGGAGAAACACAGCAAGACATATATTAATCAAACTATCAAAAATTAAATACCAAGAAAACATATTAAAAGCAGAAAGGGAACAACTAATACCACACAAGGGAATCCCCATTAGGTTAACAGCTGATCTTTCAGCAGAAACTGTGCAAGCCAAAAGGGAGTGGCAGGACATATTTAAAGTAATGAAAGGGAAAAACCTACAAGCAAGATTACTCTACCCAGCAAGGATCTCATTCACATTTGACGGAGATGTTAAAAACTTTACAGATGAGCAAAAGCTAAAGAATTCAGCACCACCAAACCAGCTTTACAACAAATGCTAAACAAACTTCTCTAGGCAGGAAACACAAGAGAAGGAAAAGACCTAGAAAAACGAATACAAAACAATTAAGAAAATGGTAATAGGAACATACATATCGATAATAACCTTAAATGTAAATAGATTTAATGCTCCAACCAAAAGACATAGACTGGCTGAATGGATATAAAAACAAGACCTGTATATATGCTGTCTACAAGAGACCCACTTCAGACCTAGGGACACATACAGACTGAAAGTGAGGGGATGGAAAAAGATATTCCATGCAAATGGAATTCAAAAGAAGGCTGGAGTAGCAACTCTCATATCAGATAAAATAGACTTTCAAATAAAGACTATCACAAGAGACAAAGAAGGACACTACAAAATGATCAAGGGATCAATCCAAGAAGAAGATATAACAATTGTAAATATTTATGCACCCAACATAGGAGCACCTTAATACACCTCAATACAAATGCTAAGAGCCATAAAAGGGAAAATTGAGAGTAACACAATAATAGCAGGGAACTTTAACATCCCACTTTCACCAATGGACAAATCATCCAAAATGAAAATAAATAAAGAAACACAAGCTTTAAATGATACATTAAACAAGATGGACTCAATTGATATTTATAGGGCATTCCATCCAAAAACAACAGAATACACTTTCTTCTTAAGTGCTCATGGAATATTCTCCAGGATAGATCATATCTTTGGTCACAAATCAAGCCTTGGTAAATTTAAGAAAATTGAAATCTATCAAGTATCTTTTCTGACCACATCACTATGAGACAAGATAAAAATTACAGGAAAAAGTCTCTAAAAAATACAAACACATAGAGGCTACACAATACACTACTAAATAACCAAGAGACCACTGAAGAAATCAAAGTGGAAATCAAAAAATACCTAGAAACAAATGACAATGAAAACACCATGACCCAAAATCTATGGGATTCAGCAAAAGCAGTTCTAAGAGGGAAGTTTATAGCAATACAATCCTACCACAATAAACAAGAAACATCTCAAATTAACAACCTAACCTTACACCTAAAGCAATTAGAGAAAGAAGAACAAGAAAACCCTAAAGTTAGCAGAAGGAAAGAAGTCATAAATATCAGATCAGAAATAAACGAAAAAGAAGTGAAGAAAACAACAGCAAAGATCAATAAAACTAAAAGCTGGTTCTTTGAGAAGAAAAACAAAATTGATAAACCATTAGCCAGACTCATCAGGAAAAAAAGGGAGAAGACTCAAATCAGTAGAATTAGAAATGAAAAAGGAGAAGTAACAACTGACACTGAAGAGATACAAAGGATCATAAGAGATTACTACAAGTATCTATATGCCAATAAAATGGACAACCTGGAAGAAATGGACAAATTCTTAGGAAAGGACAACCTTCTGAGACTGAAGCAGGAAGAAACAAAAAATATAAACAGACCAATCACAAGCACTGAAATTGAGACTGTGATTAAAAATCTTCCAACAAACAAAAGCCCAAGACCAGATGGCTTCACAGGCTAATTCTATCAAACATTCAGAGAAGAGCTAACACCTATCCTCATACTTTCCAAAATATAGCAGAGGGAGGAACACCCCCAAACTCATTCTACAAGGCCACCATCACCTTGATACCAAAACCAGACAAAGATGTCAGAAAAAAAGAAAACTACAGGCCAATATCACTGATGAACACAGAGGCAAAAATCCTCAACAAAATACTAGCAAACAGAACCCAACAGCACATTAAAAGGATCATACACCATGATCAAGTGGGGTTTATCCCAGGAATGAGAGGATTCTTCAATATACACCAATCAATCAATGTGATAAACCATATTCACAAATTGAAGGATAAAAACCATATGATCATCTCAATAGATGCAGAAAAAGCTTTTGACGAAATTCAACACCCATTTATGATAAAAACCCTCCAGAAAGTAGGCATAGAGGGAACTTACCTCAACATAATAAAGACCATACATGACAAGCCCACAGCCAACATTGTTCTCAATGGTGAAAAACTGAAACCATCTCCTCTAAGATCAGGAACAAGACAAGGTTGCCCACTCTCACCACTATTATTCAACCGAGTTTTGGAAGTTTTAGCCACAGCAATCAGAGAAGAAAAAGAAATAAAAGGAATCAAAATTGGAAAAGAAGATGTAAAGCTGTCATTGTTTGCAGATGACATGATACTATACATAGAGAATCCTAAAGATGCTACCAGAAAACTACTAGAGCTAATCAGTGAATTTGATAAAGCAGCAGGATACAAAATTAATGCACAGACATCTCTTGCATTCCTATACACTAATATTGAAATATCTGAAAGAGAAATTAATGAAACACTCACATTTACCATTGCAACAAAAAGAATTAAATACCTAGGAATAAACGTACCTAAGGAGACAAAAGACCTATATGCAAAAAACTATAAGACACTGATGAAAGAAATTAAAGATGATACAAACAGATGGAGAGATACACCATGACCCTGGATTGGAACAATCAACATTGTGAAAATGACTATGCTACCAAAAGTATTCTACAGATTCAATGCAATCCCTATCAAACTACCAATGGCATTTTTCACAGAACTAGAACAAAAAATTTCACAATTTGTATGGAAACACAAAAAACCCCAAGCAGCCAAAGCAATCTTGAGAAAGAAAAACGGAGCTGGAGGAATTAGGCTCCTGGACTTCTGACTATACTACAAAACTACAGTAATCAAGACAGTATGGTACTGGCACAAAAAAATAGAAATACAGATCAATGGAACAGGATAGAAAGCCCAGAGATAAACCCACACACATACGGTCACCTTATATTTGATAAAGGAGGCAAGAATATACAATGGAGAAAAGACAGCCTCTTCAGCAAGTGGTCCTGGAAAAACTGGAGAGCTACATGTAAAAGAATGAAATTAGAACACTCCCTAACACCATACACAAAAATAAACTCAAAATGGATTAAAGACCTAAATGTAAGGCCAGACACTATAAAACTCTTAGAGGAAAACATAGGCAAAACACTCTATGACATAAATCACAGCAAGATCCCTTATCACTCACCTCCTAGAGAAATGGAAATGAAAACAAAAATAAACAAATGGGACCTAATGAAACTTAAAAGCTTTTGCACAGCAAAGGAAACCTAAACAAGAAGAAAAGACAACCTCAGAATGGGAGAAAATATTTGCAAATGAAGCAACTGACAAAGGATTAATCTCCAAAATTTACAAACAGCTCATGCAGCTCAATATGAAAAAAACAAACAACCCAATCCAAAAATGGGTAGAAGACTTAAATAGACATTTCTCCAAGAAGATATACAGATTGCCAACAAACACGTGAAAGGATGCTCAACATCACTAATCATTAGAGAAATGCAAATCAAAACTACAATGAGGTATCACCTCACCCCAGTCAGAATGGCCATCATCAGAACATCTACAAACAATAAATTGTGGAGAGGGTGTGGAGAAAAGGGAACCCCCTTGCACTATTGGTGGGAATGTAAATTGATACAGCCACTATGGAGAACAGTATGGAGGTTCCTTAAAAAACTAAAAATAGAACTACCATATGACACAGCAATCCCATTACTGGGCATATACCCTGAGAAAACCATAATTCAGAAAGAATCATGTACCACAATGTTCATTGAAGCTCTATTTATAATAGCCAGGACATGGAACCAACCTAAATGTCCATCGAGAGATGAATGGATAAAGAACATGCGGCACACATATACCATGGAATATTACTCAACCATAAAAAGAAGTGAAAGCGAGTTATTTGTAGTGAGGTGGATGGACCTAGAGTCTGTCATACAGAGTGAAGTAAGTCAGAAAGAGAAAAACAAATACCGTATGCTAATACATATATATGGAATCTAAAAAAAAAAAAACACATGGTTCTGAAGGACCTAGGGGCAGGACAGGAATAAAGACACAGACGTAGAGAATGGAGTTGAGGTCATGGGGAGGGGGAAGGGTAAGCTGGGACGAAGTGAGAGAGTGGCCTGGACATATATACACTACCAAATGTAAAATAGATAGTGGGAAGCAGCCGCATAGCACAGGGAGATCAGCTCGGTGCTTTGTGACCACCTAGAGGGGTGTGTTAGGGAGGGTGGGAGGGAGACGCAAGAGGGAGGAGATATGGGGATATATGTATATGTAAAGCTGATTCACTTTGTTATGAAGCAGAAACTAACACACCATTGTAAAGCAATTATACTCCAACAAAGATGTTAAAAAAAAAAAAAAACAGAAGCAATATTTTAACAAATTCAATAAAGACTTTTAAAAAAAAATGGTCCACAGAAAAAAAAGATAAAATAGGAAACATGAAGTTATAATATGTGAGTCCATGTGAAGTTGTGGGACTTAATCTTATAGTGAAAAATAGAAAATAAATAATGATACAGGGCTTCCCTGGTGGCGCAGTGGTTGAGAATCTGCCTGCCAATGCAGGGGATACGGGTTCGAGCCCTGCTCTGGGAAGATCCCACATACCGCGGAGCAACTAGGCCCGTGAGCCACAATTACTGAGCCTGCGCGTCTGGAGCCTGTGCTCCGCAACAAGAGAGGCCGCGATAGTGAGAGGCCCGCGCACCGCGATGAAGAGTGGCCCCCGCTCGCCACAACTGGAGAAAGCCCTCGCACAGAAACGAAGACCCAACACAGCCAAAAATAAATAAATAAAGAAATTTATTAAAAAAAAAAAAATAATAATGATACAAATAGTTTATTGGTTAGTAACTTGTTTTGTCAATTTTAACATTGACTTGTTTGTTTGTTTTTGTAAAATAAGGAATGTGTAAAAGATATTATATTTAAAAAATGAATCAGCATTACTAATTCCAATTAAACAGTGCCAATTGTTATAAACTTGATTCCTTGCATTATTTAAATAGCAGAATGCTAATTAATCCTTTTTAAACATGATCTAGTCATTAAAGTGGTTAATATCATGATCCACTTTTCAGATCTTTCATCCTGAGACTTGATTATGAATCATTTCACAATTTATGTTTGTATATAAATTTTTAATAAATATAAATAGTAAATATATCACCATGTTTAGAATATTCAAAATAATTTATGTGTAATGTAGGAAACCCTGTGATTTAGATAAATTTTTATTATAGTTCTAGGCCAAAATAGGATATGTTTAGGAAGCAGAGATCTGGTGATACCTTACTAATCAAATCACATAGAATTCCATCTGTACACATACAAGTCCACCTGCCAACTGCTTTTATCTTATTGGATATGAGCTCTACTGACATGACAGAAATCATCTCTAGATTCTTCTTTTTTATGTTAATAATCATTTGTAGTTAGTTTCCTATTCTTCCACATTTCTTATGTCCCTCTACAAAGTTATGTTAATTATTTCTATGCTATTAAAGATAAAGTTGCTTATACAAAAAACTTATACATATATGATCTGAGACTAAATCTTGCCTTCCTATATGTTCTTTATCACCAGAGTCCAACTGATGATAGAATACAACACATTCAATACCTGTCTGAGTATAACTGGCTACTGGTAACTAAATCTTGTACTGGAGTAAAACTTTTAGAGGCATCAATCATGTGAAAAGTTATAAAAAGGACTGAGAGCCATCCAATCCAGTCCTAAATGGATATTACAGTGGAGTTAATCTCACTTGTTCCCTGATAATGTTCTCTCCTCTGGTTGCAGTTTATTTTTAATTCCTCATTAACCTCTCTATATTGCTCCAGTGTGTTATAGAAAAATTATGTTTCCTAGGCTACATTATATAATTTGATCTGAAACAAATTCATATCTGTCACACTAGAAAATAAATGACACTCCCAAACCACAAGCAACTAATACAAAGTTTAAAAGTCTACTCTACCATAAATATACTCTCCCTCTCAACCTCACAAGAGCAACACCGCAGTAAACCCCTTCTTTCCTGCTTCACCTTTATACAGTCATCACATATATGTTCATATACTAGTGGTCTTACACTAATACACTCTATAAAATTTGATTTTAGTTTTGATATTTAGGAAAACAGATACTTTGGGAAATACCCTTTTTGTGGGTTTTGTGTGTGTGTGTGTGACAATTAATTCATTGTTTGATAGTTATGGAGACTCTCTTACTGTGTCACTTTACTCACTTAGAAAACACCGGTAAAGGCATTAAACCCACAGTCTCTTTATAATAAGATCCTTTGAATAAAATTCCCTGCCTTTAATTTACGTTAATGCTTCACTTGCTGGTTTGTTTATAAATTGCACAATACTTTTGTATCTTAATTTTTATTAGTTATTTATTTATTATGGGGGAAACTAAAGGAGCACAGAAATGGAAGTGGTAGTAAACTTTAAAGTAGCTAGTTTTGCTATTTAGAGTTGAAATTAATTTTTTAACTTGAAGATAGGGATTTTTCTAATTGACTACAATTTAAATGTTCAATAATAGAAAGATTTTAACATAAAATGTTCTATATTCATAATATATGATACTATGCAGAAATTAACAAAAGTGATATAAATCACATTTATTGACATTAAATTTTATTGAAATTAAAACTATAAGATGTTACATAAAAATACATATGTGCAT
Organism: Balaenoptera borealis; assembly: GCF_965194805.1. Classification (NCBI taxonomy): domain Eukaryota; kingdom Metazoa; phylum Chordata; class Mammalia; order Artiodactyla; family Balaenopteridae; genus Balaenoptera; species Balaenoptera borealis. The sequence goes on along the minus strand of NC_138863.1, from coordinate 48,592,068 downwards.
GTGTATATGCATGTATGTGTATTTTTAAACAGTAATTTACTAAAGATATTTTTGAAATATAGATAAAAATTTATGCCTATATAATATTCTGTTACAACAATAAAAAGTTAAAATCTGATACTTAATTTCTGCAATTAAAACATTTAAACACAAATAGAAACTAAAAGTGATCACAAAGAAGGACAAAGTTGAAGTAACATAGTGCCATTATTGTTAAATTCAAATTTACTGTTTAATTGCAGGAATATGTAGTGCCATGGGGGTAGAAGAAACAAATTTAGCCCAAAATATTGCTTGAATTATTCTAAACTTTTATGAATTTTTTGTTTAAATGAACACATGTAATTGTGTATAACTGTGGGTTCCCCATATTAACTTCCATATAAACTATAATGTCTACTACATAATAAGTAATGGTATTGCCTTAATTTAACACTTGTGGGTATAATAAAGCCAGTCCTCACTTTGCATAGTAGTGGAGACAAAAAAAAAAAAAAAAGACCTTGCAAGCTGAAATTGTGAAAAGTGATGTTAATACTCAATGGGAAAAATTTACAATTACTCCATGACCTTTAAAATCTTTGTCAAAACATTAAAAGCTCTCTTACTGTTGGTGATAAATGTATAAGGCAGAGAAAAAGAAGAAAATTGTTTAACTATAATTTAAAACATTGAGAATCAAAGTATTTTATTTCTTAGTAAAATTACTTGCCTTATCGTATAATTTATGATATGAAGTGAGCATGTTTTCTATAGATTGAGGAATTATCATCGTCCATTCTAGTTTTGGATCAGCTTCAAATATTTTCATATTTTTGTTTTCAATATTGTTAAATATCTTCAAGATTTCCTTTAAATGAAGTTTTCTGCCAGAGTTTCTTCCTGTGGGAACTCTTTATCTTTTTGGTTGCAACCACTTTCTTCCTTATGTTTCTAAAAGTGCCTTTACTGAGATCTTCTGGCTGTATATCTAGTCTCAAGAATGATGGCAGTATCAACATTCGTACGGTCAGTTATTTTTTCAATATATGCATTTAAATTTGATTCAGATTTCACTGTTTTTCAGCATTATCTCTTTTCATTTCTTGCTGAACTTTCATCTTTGTTGGCCAGTGGCTTCATTTTAATACCCAATTTTGCAAATGCCACCTGGCCTGTCTCTGTGAGACAAGGAGTCAGCACAGCTACAGGCCTTGCTGTCTGTGCATGAACTGAATGATAGCTGCACAATGACCAATCACTGACAGACTTTGAAAGAAGTAACATAATTGTCACTTATCATGATGTGCATCTGTTATTTACATGATGATTTGTGGACTGAAGAGCTACCAGTGAAGTTATACTTTATGCAACTACTCAGACTTAATGTAGTCTGATAACTAAACTTTGAATTGCATTGTTGGGACACTGGTATCATTTTACTAAAACATGGTAACTGAAATTTGTGTGTATTAGAAACATACAAAATGAGGACTGCTTGTATTAGAAATCAGTAATTGCAGCAACTGTTTAGAACTTAGGTCATCAATTATTTTTCAGGGAGGAATGGTTTATTATCGCTTTATTTAGAATTGCCAAAGCAGGCATTTTATTTGGATTTTTAAATTGTTTTTAAATTCTTTGCAGAAAATGCATTCCTTTATTGGCTGTATCAGGAACCGACTGTTCTCACCTCCCCACCACTGGTAAGCCACTTAGGCAGATCATCACGACTGGGAGTCCACTGGAAATCTGAGCATTCACTCCTACCATTTGGCCACAGGGGGGAAATAAAAGGCTGGAGGTGAGCTTAAGGAGCAAGTTGTTAGTAAAGCCCCTTGAAGATTCTCTTAGACCAACTACAGAAAAGAGCACAAAAGAATTACTGGAGTTGTGGGAACAACTGGACAGAAGTAACAGATGTCTCAGTGTTAACCCTGTCTTTTTCACACAGCTGAATATCTCACCAAAAACTCTGGGCAAAATTCTCAGTCTTTTGTTTTCTTCACATTTATTAGAGAGCAACCTCAGCTAAATTAAGTTTCTTAATATAGCATATCGCTTACTAAGACACACAGAATTTTAAACTATACTTTCTCCGACCAGAGTGAATTCTGTTGTTAAAACCTTATTTAATAGAAATTTATTTAATTTTTTCAAGTATTTTATTAAATCTGTAATTGGTACACTTATTATTGGATTCATTTTGCTCCAATGTCCAAGTATTTTCCTTAATGTATACTTAACAAGTGTTTTCCCCTCAATCTGAGGGTGGAAGTGGGGAGCTCAATTTAAAATCTCCAGTGTTCAAATGTTCTTCCTTTTTGTCGCCCAGAAAATTCTTTCTTTATATAGTGATTCTTCCTCTGCCGCCAATGTCTTTTCTTTCTCCTCATGCATAAGCTATCCGTTGCCTCTTCTTTCTGCTCATCTCTGAAACATGGTCCGTTCTTTCACCCTGTTCATATCTATATTTTAACATTTCCCTCCTTAAATCTCAAACACTTCACAAATCTAAATATCTACTTTCCCTACCCCATGATAAAACTGCTGAATGTTTTGGATAAAATCACCCAGAAGTCTGTAGTAACACTACATGAAATTACTGTCAGAAATCTCATCTGGTGACTAAACAATGCCCAGAAATCTTTTACTATTGTCCCACTCAAGCATTTTCCAATTTTCATAATAATCGTCTTAAAATATTTTCCCTTTCTGAAAACTTCTGCAAAGCCCCAATACTCCCAATGGTTTTTAGCAAAAGACCTTGCCTTTCACTTCACAGAAAAAATGCCATCAGATGTTTACTAAAACAACTTCCTTACATCAAATCTAAAAAAATTACATCTGCACCTAGACACACAAACTCATTACACACATGTTTTATTTATATATGAATACTATATATATATGTTTTATACATGCTGTTTTTTCCCTCATTTTATAAGGAAAATTCTATCATAGTCTACATGCTGATATTCTAACTGTACACTCTATCTCAACCTCTGTTTCTTCCCAAAGGAAATTTCATTATCAATTATTCTCCTGCTCATTTATATCTTCACCTCCTCCTTCTCATATTGTTAATTTTATTTCGTATTTCAAGACATTTTGTTTTACTCATCTTCCCCATCATTTACTGCCTTTTTTCCCTCTTCTTCACAGCCAAAGGTCATGCTTGAATTGTTTACACACATTTCCTATATTTCCCTACCTTCTAGTTACCTCTCAACCAACTGTAATGTGGGATTTGCCCAAATCTGCTAACTAATTTAATGACAAAGGGCCAACATATTACATCATCCTATAAGGTCTTTTCCAAACCAAGATTATATTTGAAACTATTGGCAGCTATCTCTTCAAAGCACACACTTGCCTTAAAATCTTTTGTTATCACGGAATATCAAAGCCAACTCCTGAGAAATAATAATATACAGAAAAATAAATACAGAAATTTCATTATATATTTTGGATATAAGTCCTTTATCAGATAAAAGTTCTTTATTAGGTATTGTCTCCCAGTCATTCTCTTAGTAGTGTCTTTCAAAGAGAAGTTCTTAAACCAGCCTGCCACCTATTTTCAGAAACAAGACTTTGCTTTATTAGAATAAAGCCACACTCATGTTACATATTATCCATGACTGTTTTTGTGCTACAATGGAAGGCTTACTTATTGCAACAGAGACCATATGACTAAAATATTTACTATCTGGTCTGTTAGAAATAAAGTTTATAACCCCTTGCCTAAATATACAATACATTATTATTAATTTTGCTGTAAACAGTTACCTTTTAGAGTTATTAAAAAATTAAAAGTTCATTTATTTTTATTTATTCCATTTTAAATGTTCTTCATTATACTTTAAAGATCCAAGATTTTTATTATGATATCCCTCTTGCCTGAAGAACTTCTTTAACATTGTTTGTAGATTAGTTCTGCAGGCAATGGATTACTCAGTTTTTGTTTGCTTCTTAGAGTCTTTAATTCTCATTTACTGTTGAGGATGATTTCTTCTATTATTTATATTTGAGTTGACAATTTTTTTCTTTCAGTTGTTTAAAAATATCATTCATTTGTTCTTACTTGCATTTTTTCCTGAGAAAAATCTACTGTAATTCTTATCCAGTTTTTGCTCTGTAGGTAACAGGCAATTTTCTCTGGCTTAAAATTTTCCTTTGTCTTTGGTGTCAGCAATTTGAATATAATATATCTAAGGAGTGTGTGAGTATGTGTCTGTGCGCTGACACACTTTGTTTTGGTATGAATTATGAATGATGTTTTCAGAGGTACTTGGATCTATGGACAATCATTTGATTTACTATCATTCTTTTTTCTTACCTAAATAATTAATGCCATTTTTCTTAAATTTTCATTTGTACTACATTCCACATATTTTGATATGTGATTTTTTAATACCCAGTTGCGTTATTAAAATACCATTATTATTGATTTGACTCATAAGTGTGAAAAGTGATAGTTTTCTTAAAATTTCAAAATGAATGAATATCTATTTTTATTATCAGCACCTAAATTAACATTGTATAGGACATATGATATCAATTATTTAAATTTTGTTATAAAATTTGAAAATTTGCAGTGAAAAAAGAAATGTGAATATATTTTTGATGTATGTAGTGGAAATAATTTCTTAAACTAGACCCAGAAGTACCACCTCTAAAAATTTTGTGAGTTTTGGATAAAAAATTAAAATTTAAATTTAAAATTTAAATTTCTGTTAATATATTTACAACACACATAACAGACAAAAGGTATAATATGAAGAATAGCATCTATACACACATATACATATGTACACACACACACACACACACACGCATATTTCTAAATCAATTTACAAAGACAACCCAATAGAAATATGGACAAATTCAAACCAAAATTAAACCATATTTTGCAAGCATTTGATTAAAACACATTAGAGTTCTGATGATACCAAATGTTGCAGATGTATATCAATAGCTGTCCTCATAATTCACTGGTTGGGATATAAATTAGTACAACCAAATTTGAAAAATACCTTAGTATAATTTTTTATTGATGATAATCTCAATCTCAACCTCTCTCTCTCTCTCTCTCTCTTCCCCTCTTTCTTATTTGTCCTTCTATATGGAGAGGAGCACTGGGATCAGGGATGCATATAGGTAAATACTTTTCAATATTCTACTTATATTGGCAGTTGTATTCACAGATATTTATGTATTTTTAAATGTAGTGTGTAATGAATCAAAATTCTATTTAATCCATTTCTACTATTTTTCTGTTCTTTACATTGAACCAAGGAGAAATTTCTAATGTTTTCTAAACTCCGTTTTAACAAAGGAAAAATAGGTTTTAAGTTCAAAGCTTTGGCAGACAGCAATGTCTAAGAAGAATTTAATAACATAATTTTTCCACTATGCTTTTTTAGAATTAGCTTTTATACACTGTAAGTAACATTGTATTTTTAACCACAGTGATAACTCTTACCTTTTAAGCTAAAATGGTACATAGAATAGTGAGTTGATATAAGAAAATAAATTAAAGCAAAGCTGGTATGATGTGTGAACAACTGTGGAAGTGCTAGGCATATGACTCATAGTTGGGAACAAAGAAATCAACAGTAGGTTTAAAGCAGATTCCCATACCAAAACATAGACAGTACTAAATATACCAGATTTCATGAAAAAAAGAGTGCTTTACTAACCCCAAAGGTAGGAAAAAAAGAATTTTTAATGAGGATATTTGGGTGGAATATTCATTAATTTTGCTTAGATAATTAGATCAGTAATATAAATTTTTGCAGTATTTCTACCTGTAAGCCATATTTATTCTCTTACAGGTATGTATTCATTTCACATCATCATATTCTTAACTATGTGTGTACTATTTTTATTAACTAATCTAGAAATTTGTTTTACAATAATTCTGGTGTGGGCTTTACATCTATAAATATAGAATTAAAATTTTCAGTATTAATAATACAGCATGCATTTTCAGACTTATAATAGTTGTACTTTTCTTGACACAAGTCTTTAATTTGATAAGGGGATATGTAGTCCAATGCTACAAACTACATGGTTCACTATCTTGCCCATTAGTGAAATTCAAATTTTCACTCTTTAGGGCAGACTCCTGTTGCATGCTGAGTGCAACCTGAATTAAAGGTTCCTTTGCCACAGCTGGGGTTTATATAACTTAAGTTATATCTTAATTTTAAAATTCAATCTTTAGAAAATCCCAACCAAGTAAATTTGGATCTCCAGTGACAGAAGACTTTGGCATCTGTGAGTAGCAGAATTAGACTCATTTAGTTGTCTTATCTGTAATCATCAGTTTGAATCAAAAGCTAATACTACTGTTGGGGAGTTCATGAACAGAAGAAATTCATATATTACATAGACTCATCCTGAATAGAATCTGGAGTGGATTTGTTTCGTTTCCTTTTTCTCACCATTTTGATTTTTAGGGACCCCTAAATAGTTAGAGATAAATGATACTGTGAGGAAGAGAATTTATTACTCTTTTTACATGTACTTAATTACTGTGATAATGACCTATGACTTCTATTTATCCTCCTTATGGTATCCACTAAATCACAGCTGTTTATAGTCCATGAAGTAATATATTTAAGCAGCATAAACAATATTTATTTATCAAACTTTTGTTTGGGATTCATATACAGGATATATCAAATATAGGATATATTAAGTACATTATTTCATTAAGCAACTATAGTAAGAAAATCATTCCAAATTGGTACACATGTATCTTTAAGTTAATCAAAATAAATGTTATACTTGTAATCCAGGCGGACCAGTCAGTACAGTTCTATGTGGCATCTTTGCAAGTCTCCCCATTTCACTTGTGACTAAGCTCCTTACCTGAGTCTCCTGTCAGTCCTTCCAACACAGCAGACCATTTCTCTTCTCACAACTTCATGTTTTCTCTTCTACAATTGAAACAAAGGTTTCTCAAATCTTTGATTATCTAAATCATTCTGTGATCTAAATGGTCTTTTAACTTTTATTGTTTTACACAGCATTAAGGTATTGAGTTTATTTTTGTTCTCCATAATAACAGCCTCTATTGTTTTTAGTTATTTGTTATATTTTATGTTTATTTATCCTCAATCATAATATATGGTTCATGAAGACAGGAACTTGCCTGTCTTGTTCTCTGTTCTTGTTCTCTTGTTCAGGTCAGAGAGCCAAACCCAGGACAGAGTTTAATTCTCAGTGATATTTGTTGAATGAATGACTATATTACTATAACTTTTAATAGTATTTATATTTCTAATCACATTAAACCTCATGAGCTCTCATCTGATTTTTAGAAAAAGTAATCTGACTTGATCTGATGTTGAATTTTATATCAGTCCACAGACCTTTGAAAATTTCCAAGTTTAACATTCTACCCTTATTCTTTCTTCTCCATTACATTTTGAACATTGTTTCTTAGGTCAGAAATTACTATTTCCCAAATCCTGGGTATTTTTGGAAATTGGTTTTACTTATATCGTCAAATGATAATCAATGGGGTATTGCTTGACCCTAAAATTGTCTGACATATTATTTTAAATATACTAAGGTAAATTATATCCTATTCAAAGACAAATTAAATTCACAACTTTTAAATATCTCACCTTATCCTGGATCTAAATGTCTAAATGTACTCATGACACAAAGAGTGATATAATTTTCTGCCAGGTCCAATTATTATTTACCATGCTTCTGAGGTACATTTTTTATTGTTTATTAGTTTTTCACTATCAGAAAATGTTTCATAAGCTACTGTTCTCTTCTTGAGGAACTGAGTAATTGCGGTTGAAATCAGAAACATGTGGGTTCTTACTATGACATGTAATATGAAGGGTTTTTAAATCCATTTTAGGCCAAATTTCTGTCACAACTAAAGCAGGTGGTGTTTTTCATTTTTGTACTAATAAATTAAATCTAAAGAAATGTTTTTGTATGTAATAAAACTTAATACTGAAGAATACCCAAGATACACGCTATTTACATAATTGATTACACATCAAAATCTTAAAAGCCTAAATATTTCATGAGCTTCAGTATGATTCATTAGGGCATTGAGCAACTTGTTTGGATTATTTTTGAAAAACAATTAGATTGCTCTGTGAGGATTATAATATTAATAAAATACTATTTAATGAAGAATAATTTTAGCAAAAAGTATTAACTTTAGTAGTAGAAAGACTCGCTGTATAGCTATTAGAGAAGCCCAATAATTGTTCTGAGAAATTTCTTCTTACTGAATGACACACCTCAATAGAAATAAGCCCTAAATAAATTTCCATTCAAGTAATAGCTTAATTCAAAACACAGTACTGAATTTTGCCATTTGAGACAATAGGCATGGACCCAGAGGGTATTATGTTAAGTGAAATAAGTCAGAAAGAGAAAGATAAATACTGTATCATTTCACTTAGATGTGGAATCTAAAAAACAAAACAAATGAACTAAAACAGACTCACTGATACAGAGCACAAACAGGTGGTTGCCAGGGGTAATGGGGTGGGTTTGGGAGCGGAATGAATGAAATAGGTGAGAGAAATTAAGAGGTACAAACTTCCAGTTACAAAATAAATGAATCATGGGAATGAAGTGTACAGCATGGGGAATATAGTCAACAATTCTGTAATACCTTTGTATGGTGACAGATGGTAACTAGACTTATGTTGGTAATCATTTTGTAATGTATAAAAATACTGAACCACTATGTTGTGCACCTGAAACTAACATAGTGGTGCAGGTCAATTATATTTTAAAAAAGGAAGAAAATGTGTAGGAAAAAGAAATTACTTTTCATTTCTATTTTTTAATCTGATACATTTAAATTTAAATTTTAGGATAATTTTAGTGTATGTTTTAAAATTAAAAATATATTAGTATAAAAGAGATGTAAAATGCAAAAATATTCAAAAATCAATAACTACATTGACCACATCCACATCAACAGGGTAAATAAGGAAAGTCATATAATCATATCAATAGACACAGAGAAAGCATTTTACAAAACCCAACACCAATTCATGATTTAAAAAAAAACAACTCTACAAATTGGAAATAAAGAATAACTTCCTCAACTTGATAAGGAACATCTACAAAACCTTACTTACTGGCTAATGTCATACTTAATGGTGAGAAACAAATCATTCCCCCCTAGAATGGGAAGTAGGCAAGGATGTCCCCTCCACCACTCTTATTGAACATCATACTGGAAGTATAAAGTAATAAGAAAATAAAACATATTAATATTAATTGAGACGGAATAAATGAAACTGTCTTTCTTTCCAGATTGCATGATTATCTATGTAGAAATTCCAAAGAACAATAAAAAAATTCCTAGAACTAATAAGGAAGTTTAGCAAGATCACAGGATGCAAAGTTAATGTACAAAATTTAATTGATTTCCTATATGACAGCAATGAACAACTGACATTTTAAATTAAAGCCATATACATTAACGCCTCCAAAATTAAATACTTAGGTATAACTGTAACATAAAATGTATTAGAACTGTATGAGGAAACCTAGAAACCTCTGATAAAAGAAATAAAAGATCTAAATGGAAAGATATTCCATATTCGTGGATAGGGACTCTCAATATTAAAAGGTCAATTTTTCTTGTTATAAAGATCCAATGCAATTCCAATCAAAATCCCAACAAGTTACTTTCTGGCTATTGAATAACTGATTTTGAAGTTTAAATGGAAAAGCAAAAAACTCAAAAAAGTCAAAACAAACTTGTAAAAGAACAAAGAGGACTGACAACGTCAAAACTTACTATAAAGCCATAGTAAACAAGACAGCATGGTACTGGCAAAAGAAAAGACAGATACATCCTTGTAACAGGATTGAGTGCCTAGAAATAGACCCACACAATATAGACCCACATGATAACTGACTTTGACAAAAGAACAAAAGGCATTTTGATATAGAAAGAATATTCTTTTCAACGAATGGTAATAGGACACCTGGCTATCCACATGCAAAAAAAAAAAAAAGGTATCTCGACACAGACTTCACATCTTTCACAAAAATTAACTCAATAGGGATCATATACCTAAAAGTAAAACACAAAACTATAAAATTTCTAGAAGATAACATAAGAGAAAACCTAGGCGGCCTTGTAATGACTTTTTTTTTCCCAAATAGGCTTATTTTTGGTAAAGTTGTAGATTCACAGTAAAATTGGATGTAAAATACAGAGAGATCCTATATAACCTCTGATTCCACACATAACAGCCTCCACCACTATCAACATCCTGTATCAAACTGGTACATTTGTTACAATTAATGAACCTATATACACATCATCACTCAAAGTCCAAAGTTTACATTAAGGCTAACTCTTGGTGTTATACATTCTATGGATTTGGACAAATATATAATAATATGTATCCACTTTATAATAAGTATCATACAGAATAGTTTCATTGCCCTAAACGTCTCTGCGCTCTATCCATTCAACTCTCCCTTCACCCAACTCCCTGTAACCACTGATCTTTTTACCGTGTCTATTTTTTTTTTCAGAATGTCATAGAGTTGGAATCATACACTATGTAGTCTTTTAAGATTGATATCTTTCACTTAGTAATATGCATTTAAGGTTCTTCCATGTCTTTTCATGATTTAATAGCTCATTTCCATGTTAGCACTGAATAATATTCTATTTTATAGATGTACTACGGTTTATTTATACATTAACCTACTGAAAGGTATCTTGGTTGCGTCCACATTTTTGCAATTATGAATAAAGCCACTTAAACATTCAAGTGCAGGTTTTAAAAGCTCATTTGGGGTGTGACAGCTGGCTCATTATAGTAAGAGTATGTTTAGTTTTGTAAGAAAAGGCCAAACAGTCTTCCAAAGTGGCTGTACCATTTTGCACTCCCCCAGCAATGAATGAGAGCTCCTGTTGCTCCACATCTTCACCAGCATTTACTGTTGTCAGTGTTTTGGATTTTTACCAATCTAATAGTCGTGCAATGATATCTCATTGTTGTTTTAATTTGGATTCCCTAATGATGGTGGTGAATTTTTAGATACAACAACAAAAGCATGATCCATGAAAGAGAAAAGTTGGTAAGTAGAACTTCATTAAAAACCAAAACTTCTGCTCTGAGAAAGTCACTATTGAAAGAATGAGAAAACTGGGGAAAATATTTGCAAAACACATATCTCACAAAGAACTTGTATCCAAAATATACAAAGAACTCTTAAAATTCAATAATAATAATATTAAAAATTTAAAAGTGGGCAAAAGATTAGAACAGACACCTCACCATAGAAGATGTATAGATGGTAAATAAGCATATGAAAAAATGCTCAACATCATATGTATTGGATAATTGCAAATTAAAACGAGATAATACTACACACTGAATAGTCAGTTTCTTACACATACAGTCTTATATGTCATTCAGCAATCACGCTACTAGGCGTTTACCCAGATGAGTTGAAAACTCATGCCCACACAAAATGTGCAGGTGATTGTTTATATCACACTAATGCACAACTTTTATTTTACGATAGATATTAAGGCAGAATTCCTTCACCTGTGGGAAAATTCAGTTTTTACTATTAAGACCATCAACTGATTGGATAAGTCCCACACACATTATAGAGGGTAATCTACTTTACTCAGAGTAAAGTCAACTGACTGTACATGTTAATCACATCTACCTAATGCCTTCATAGCAACATCTAGACTAATGTTTGACCAAACAACTAGACACCATGGACTAGTCAAATTGACACATAAAATTAACCATTACAATAGGTGAGGAATGTACAGAAACTGTCTATAGTGTCTGGAATTTTTCTGTAAGTCTAAATCATTCCAGAATGTAAAGTGTTGTTTTTTCTTTTTTTCAAGGATAAACATAACATGTATCTCAGTATAAAAAAGTAACATTAAAACAGCTTGCTATTGAATATCTGAATAACAAAAATTAATACATGGAATAATTATTTTGGGTATATTTGGAGGTAATTCAGTTTGTTTATTAGCCATCTTTCTCTGATACAAAGCTGTTTTTTTCTTAGAAGAAGGTACTTTTAAAAATACAGTCTTTTATTTTTATTATTTTCAAAACATTGCTTGCTATTCTTCAAAGGTACATTTAATAACTAATTAATTTGAAATTGTAGGCATTTTCAGTTGACTCTTCTCTGTTAACCATGTTATCACGTTTTAAACCTATAGGACACTACTATATGCAAATTATTTTAAGTTTCTTTTTCTTCCATTTCTTGAGATGGAAATATTCATGAGGATATGATATAAAATTTCTTTTTTTGGTGGCTTTATTTCCACTTTCCAAAGATTTCTGTCATATTCTCTCCTTCACTTCCAGATGTCTTCTTTTATTTTCACCTTAGTTCCCTGCCCTTCACTTTCCACCCACCAAAGAAGCAAGGGATAAAAGGAGATTAAATTCAACAAAAAGATATTGTTATTTTATTTTTCTAACCCTCAAACTGTACTTAAAAAATCTTTTACTCGTGTAATTTCCTTGTTTCCTTACCTAACAGGTGACACCTGTTAGGTGTCACCTCCAACTGACACCTAACAGATCGAATACAAAAAGGAAAGCTAACTGAATGGCCTATTTTTGGACACAACTTTTTATTGTTAATATTAAGAACAATGAACAGAGATTTGTTTTAATAGCTTAGAATTAAGATTTTCCAAAGACTTTGCAAAAAATAATAAAAATATGAGTTAAATGTAATCTCCGAATTAGAATGTATAGTGAATTCTAGCAGCAGTGTTTTTTGACAAATTTTTTTTACTTGAAAATGAAACAATTAAGAAAAAATGTTCACATAAGTTGATTATATTTCAGTCTTGGTCTACTGATCCACATTGAGCAACCCAGTCTTTATACAAATTACAGTGTCTTAAATAAAATAGAGTACCATCTTACATAAGATTTAAAATCATTATAATGCTATTCTCATAATTATAGTTATGGGATTGAAAATGTAAATATTCTTAAAACTCAAATCAATTTATTAGAGAGGTAATATTTTTTCAGAGATTTAAGCAAATTTCCAGTGTTTTTGTCTCTAAAAATGAGATGAATTGGATGAGTCTTAGAATAATTACCAGATATTTCAGAATATACAAAACTCATTCTTCATGTTTTAAGATGAAATGCAATGTGAAAAGGTAAGGAAACTAAAAGATAGGGCAAACCTAGGTGAATAAGTATAAAACTTACAGTTTACACGTACATAATAGCACTTATTGCTTTGTTATATGTTACTAATTACTGGAATTTTCATTAAGTACATGTAATGTGAATGATGCTACTAGGTGCTGAAATTAATTTATTCTAGAATAAAAAAAATTTTAAACTAACACTTATGGCTAATTTCAATAAAGAAAAGGCATTTATATTCACCCCCTTAGGGAAGATGTTAGGAAAGCAACTCCAGAGGGGTATAATATGGAAACGTATGCAGATGTATTGAATATGTGAAGAGCACACTACTAATTTTAGGCAATGAAAAGACAGGTAAAAGTTACAATTCTCAATGATTTGTGCACTGGGAATTGTACACCTTCCTGATTACATTAATTGAAGACTAGATGAGGTAGCAATTGTGAAGATGTCACGATGAATGCTGCACAGATAAGCACAGCTGTCAGCAGCAGGTATGCCATGCCACTATTGTGTTCAATTTCTATATTATATGCATGTGACAGCTTCAGTAATGAGGTACTAGTGTGAGGTGGACAAGTAATAAAATCTACTCTTGTCCTAGAGAACTTAAATGGGTTCCAATACCTAGAAGAAGCCCATAGAAAATGATTTTACATGTGCAACATGGAATTACAGTAAAGAAGAATTTGCCAGATTAGAAAAGCAAGAGATTAATTCTCATATTTAAAAAAAATATGCTAAACCAGATGGTTGGTATTTGAAAGTCATATCATACTTACACTTCATTATATTGATAAAAATAATGGGTGATAAGGTAGCTTGGGACATTTAAAACAGCTGAGAATTTTGTGAGAAACTTTAATTTAAAAACTAGTAGTACTTACTAGTAGTAAAAACTAGCACCCCTTTGAGGGCTTGAAATCATTCAATGACACATATTCTCTTTGTTTGTGCTTCTGTTATTCCCTAATATCTCTTAGAAGGTCAGTAGGGAAAAGTTATTTTTAATGTTACAATTTGATACTATTCTGATCTTTAGATCTAATTCTTGAGTGACTTTTAAATATCAATTTTCAATGATTATAGCAAAACTTGGCATTTAAATGTTAGCATTTTGTTACCAAGAAATAACATTAAATGACAAAGAAAACTTGGGAACACAGTTGTGAAATATTTCTGACATTGTTACAAAATTTTTATTATTTGAGCTTATGACTTTTATCAAGTTTTAATGATAACATGAGAATTCTATGACTATATAATATGAAGGACTATAAAGTAACTTTCTTGTAAGAAAAAATTATAGCATTTTTATTCACTCAATAAAGTATATACTTTAATATATTTTTTCCAAAGATTACAGTGGACTTCTATTAATCAATTTGTATTATCTTTTCCAGTTTTTATTGTGCAGGCTATTTCACATTTGTAAGATACTGTGGAGTTTTAGTGATGTCATCTGTGGCTAAGTATGAAAAGGAAATTCCCTGGCCAATATTACCCTCAAATCTCAAGTTTACTATTTATTGTTTATATCAGTTATTTAAAAAAATCACTAGTTCTAAGCAAGGAAACATATTGAACATAGAACAAATAATTCTATACAAATCCAATACAGGATTTATGACATGCATTACAGCAGGATTGCATAGAGTATTTAGATAGTCTTATGAAAATTATCCATATGATGACAACAAATACTTTTTGATCTCTATTCTTTTAAACTTTAAAAGACTGAATGAACAGTGAAACAAAAATATTACATCATTGGTTTGTCTGATTCAGCTGTTCATGCTATTTGAATGTGATAGGTAGATAATTATACATAGATATCAACAGATAGATAGATAGATCGATAGACAAACTTTCAATGAATAAATATCAATATATAAGTTGCAAGAATAAATGGATTTATATATGGTTTCATTCAAGGAGATCAAACATATACACTCACATTATAATTTTTTTAGAAAGTATTCATATTTCAGATCTTTTTACATTATTAATATATGATGTTAACTTACACTATTGTAAATGTAAGCTAACTGTTAGGTTTGAATACTTATGGAATTTGGGGACTGGTATCTCAATTTAGTGTGTTTTGAAGGGGAAATAGTTGTTAGACAATTTTTTTCCTAAATCACAGACACTTGACAAACTTTTTTTAGGAAACATTTTAAGGTGCTGTCCAAAGACAAGACAAGTTAAAACCACCAGCTCAAGAGAGATAAAAATTGTGAGTTCATAAAAGCACAAAAGAAAATGATGAGTCATCGAATGGTCCTATATAAAGGTCCTCTGTTTACTTTTTCTTTTTTCTATTTTTAATTGATTTGCTTTGTTTTATGGAAACTCTAATATTGTTACCTAGATAAGAATGATAAAAAAGAGTTCAACATCCCAAAATATAGCATCTAGAGGAAATCCTGTCATTGGAAAATGAACTTTCAGTGGTTTGTAAAATCTTGAACTAAATATTCCAGTATTTTTCTACAAAATTTAAAGAAAAATTTTTAAAAAATAAAGCTTTCTTAACATGAGGATCACTTAGGGAGGCTGTTTGTCAGGAGATCTCAGAAACTGAAATTCACTGTTTTATTGAATTACCGTAATTTGATTTTTGTTGTTCCAGCTTGCACACTCAGAAGCCTGACATTGTTAAGACCTGTTGGCACAGATTAACATAACTAAAATTCATGAAGTTGCATAATTACTAGACTTATTATTATAAATGTAACCAAAATCTATCAGTATATTCTTCTCACCATAGGCAGTTCAATCACTTCCCATAGCTGATTACATGAAAAGACAGTTCCTACTCCTAAAGTTTTAAGTGAGCATAGGATAAAAGTAAATAAAACTAAGTAGATCAATATGTCTGATGGTATCCATACAACAATATTCCTCTTTGGTTTTGAAATATTGGACTAGCATAATTGAAGACTACTGGCAAAGACCTCATATCCCCTGATTAAGGCTTGGATGGATACTGTTTCTGTGGGTGAAGCTACTTTTGAAATAACCTTTTATATCTGATTAGAACACCATGTCTCTAGCTATGCAAATACATTCAATCAGCCTATCATCAAATACAGCAAATTGCACCTTTATGGTGGCCTTCCAGTTCTCCTTACTCGGAACTTTTGGAAAGTTTTCATTGCAACATCCAAGTACTGATAATGCTCACATATTTATGCAAATGTATCCATGTATCCCATATAGTTCCTTGAACTTAGATATACCACTTTCCTTAATCTAGTTATGCAAAAATCAAAGGTAAATAGGCATATTGGAGCGCTTAATGCAGAATTTCTCCATCAAATAGAAATTTTCAGGCTGATAAAATCTTGATAACTGTTTACAAAGTAGACTATTAGGTCTGCACTATAGTTTCGCTACTTCAAAGGCAGAAAAACTGCGTTTTCACAAGATAATCTTATTTATCTGCAGTTCATCAGTACTAATCTTTTGGTTAGTGACTTCTACTATATATTCATAAGCAATGTGTGTAATCTCAGGATCCTCTGTTTAAATAATATTGGATTTAAACTAACATATTCCAAAAATACATATTTAAAGAATTCTGATATTTCCTCAGTAAATAATAAAGACAATTTAATTTATACCCCCAAACAATACTTCTGCTTCCTCTTCTACTATTCTCTAGCAGTTATTTTCTGCTTCAGGATCTTTTTTAAAATCTTAAACCCCCACAACAGAACACACTTCTTCCTTACCCACTTTTTTCACTGGCATTTATCACCATAAAATTAGAACCATCCAACAAGGAAAAATTCTATTCCCTTACATCACTTTCTCCAACCTGCTCATTTCTATGAGATAAAGTTAACCAAGAGGTGGCGCATCTCCCCACAACTAGGGCGCCTGCTGGACACTGGTGGGGACCCTGACGACCAAGGAGATGGGAAGAACCCCCAAGCAAATCGGTAGGACGTGGGGGTACTGAGACGATGTGGGCCCAGTGTTTCCACTGCCCAATTGGCCAAGGAAGTCTACCCAGCTCTCAGACTGGGTCCTACACCTTCAGAGGTTGCCTCCAGGCTGGGTTGGTCCTGGAGACATAGGAGGGAAGCCGGGAGAGAACAGGAGAGGCAGGTGAGAGGGCACCTCAAGGACTGGAGGAGCAGGAGAGGAGTGGAGGGCATTTGCCCCGCCCACTTGAACCCAGGAAGCCTGCTGGGCTCCCAGGTGGGGTCCCCCACCCTCTCAGACCAGAGGCACACCTGGACCCCTTCTGTTCTGTTGAGCCTAAGCCCCACACCCCCACACCCCCCAGGGCCTTTTCCAGCCCTGTGGGTCCTAAGCATAGGCCCTGCCTACTGCCAAACCTCGCCCCTGCTTAGGTTCTGCCCTCCACAGGCAAGGCCTTTTCCACATTTTTTTTTTCCTCCTCTTTTTTTAGTATTGTGGTCCTGTTTACGTTCCAGTTGTTGTTTCATCTATATTTTTATATTTTTTCTAACATATCTGTTAGTTTGCTAGTCTAATTTTATTTTTTACTTTCTTATTGTTCTCCTTTTTTCTTTTTTTCTTTTCTCCTCATCTTTTTTACTATTGTGGTTCTGTTTTACCTTCCGATTGTTGTTTCATCCATATTTTTATTTTTATATTTTTTCTAACATAGCTGTTAGTGTCCAAGTCTAATTTTATTTTTTACTTTGTTATTGTTCTCCATTCTTCTTTTTTTTTTCTTGACACTCCATGCGGCTTGCGGGATCTTGGTTCACGAGCTGGGGGTCAGGCCGAAGCTCCTGTGGTGGGAGCCAAGTTCAAACCACTGGACTAACAGAGAACCTCAGACACCAGGGAATATTCATCAGAGTGAGTTCTCATGGAGTTCCTCATCTCACCGCTAAGATCCAGCTCTACCCAACAGCCTACAAACTCCAGCGTTGGAAGGCTCAGGCCAAACAACCAGTAAGACAGGAACACAATCCCACTCATAAAAAAAAAAAAGAGATGGCAAAAAAATATGTCACAGATGAAGGAGCAAGGTAAACACCTACAAGACCAAATAAAGGAAGAGGAAATAGGCAATCTACCTAAAAAAGAATTCAGAGTAATGATAATAAAGATGATTCAGAATCTCAGAAATAGAATGGAGGCATGGATTGAGAAAATACAAGGAATGTTTAACAAAGATCTAGAAGAACTAAAGAACAAACAGAGATTAACAACAGAATAAATGAAATGAAAAATACGCTACAAGGAATCAATAACAGAATGACTGAGGCAAAACAATGAACAAGTGAGCTGGAAGACAAAATGGTGGAAATAACTGCCGAGGAGCAGGATAAAGAAAAAAGAATGAAAAGAATTGAAGACAATCTCAGAGACCTCTGGGACAACACTAAACATACCAACATTCGAATTATAGGGGTCCCAGAAGAAGAGAAAAAGAAAGGGTCTGAGAAAATATTTGCAGAGATTATAGTGAAAAACTTCCCTAACATGGGAAAGGAAATAGTCACCCAAGTCCAGGAAGCACAGAGAGTCCCATACAGAATAAACCCTAGGAACAACACACCAAGACACATATTAATCAAACTAACAAAAATTAAATTCAAAGAAAAAATATTAAAACCAGCAAGGGAAAAACAAAAAATAGCATACAAAGGAATCCCCATAAGGTTATCAGCTGATTTTTCAGGGGAAACTCTGCAGGCCAGAAGGGAGTGGCAGGATATATTTAAAGAGATGAAAGAGTAAAACCTACAATCAAGATTACTTTACCCAGCAAGGATCTCATTGAGATTGGATGGAGAAGTCCAAAGCTTTTCAGACAAGGAAAAGCTAAGAGAATTCAGCACCACCAAACCAGCTTTACAACAAATGGTAAAGAAACTTCTCTAGGTGGGAAACACAATAGAAGAAAAAGACCCACAAAAACAAACCCAGAAGAATTAAGAAAATGGTAATGGGACATACATATTGATAATAACCTTGAATATAAATGAATTAAATGCCCCAACCAAAAGACACAGACTGGCTGAATGGATACAAAAACAAGACCCATATATATGCTGTCTACAAGAGACCCATTTCACACCTAGGGACACATAGAGACTGAAAGTGAAGGGATGGAAAAAGATATTCCATGCAAACGGAAACCAAAAGAAAGCTGGAGTAGCAATACTCATATCAGACAAAATAGACTTTAAAATAAAGACTGTTACAAGAGATAAGGTGGGACACTACATAATGATCAAGGGATCAATCCAAGAAGAAGATATAACAATTATAAATATTTATGCACCCAACATAGGAGCACCTCAATACATAAGGCAAATGTTAACAAGCATGAAAGGGGAAATCGACAGTAACAAAGTAGTAGTGGGGACTTTAACACCCCACATACATCAATGGACAGGTTATCCAAACAGAAAATAAATACGGAAACACAAGCTTTAAATGACGCAATAGACCACAGAGATTTAATTGATATTTATAGAACATTCCACCCGAAAGTGGAGGAATACACTTTCTTCTCAAGTGAACATGGAACATTCTCCAGTACAGATCACATCTTGGGTCATAAATAAAGCCTTGGAAAATTTAAGAATATTGTAATCATATCAAGCATCATTTCTGACCACAACACTATGAGATTGGAAATCAATTACAGGAAAAAAATTGTAAGAACCACAAATACATGGAGTCTAAACAGTGTGCTACTAAATAACCAAGAGATCACTGAAGAAATCAAAGATGAATAAAAAAATTCATAGAGGGACTTCCCTGGTGGCACAGTGGTTAAGAATCCACCTGCCAATGCAGGGGACACAGGTTCGAGCCCTGGTTCGGGAAGATCCCACATGCCATGGAGCAACTAAGCCCACGAGCCATAACTGCTGAGCCCGCTTGCCTAGAGCCCATGCTCCGCAACAAGAGAAGCCAACACAATGAGAAGCCCACGCAACACAACGACACTCGCCACAACTAGAGAAAAGCCCGTGCACAGCAACGAAGACCCAAGGCAGCCAAATAAATAAATAAATAAATTTATAAAAAAAAATTCATAGAAACAAGTGACAATGAAAACACGTTTACCCAAAACCTATGGGATACAGTAAAAGCAGTTCTAAGAGGGAAGTTTATAGCCATTCAATCTCACCTCAAGAAACAAGAAAAATCTCAAATAAACAATCTAACTCTACACCTAAAGCAACTAGAGAAAGAAAAACAAAGAAAACCTAAAGTCAGTTGAAGGAAAGAAACCATAGAGATCAGAGCAGAAATAAATGAAATAGAAATGAAGAAAATAGCAAAGATCAATAAAACTAAAAGCTGGTTCTTCTAGAAGATAAACAAAAGTGACAAACCCTTAGTCAGACTCATCAAGAAAAAAAGAGAGGACGCAAATCAATAAAATTAGAAATGAAAAAAGAGAAATCACAATTGACACCACAGAAATACAAAGGATTAAGAGAGACTACTACAAACAATTATATGCCAATAAAATGGACAACCACAAAGAAATGGGCAAATTCTTGGAAAGGTCCAATTTTCCAAGACTGAACCAGGAAGAATTAGAATATATAAACAGACCTATCACAAGTAATGAAATTGAAACTGTAATTAAAAATCTTCCAACAAACAAAAGTCCAAGAACAGACGGCTTCACAGGAAAATTGTATCAAACATTTAGAGAAGAGCTAACACTGATCCTTCTCAAACTCTTCCAAAAAATTGCAGAGGGAGAAACGCTCCCAAATTCGTTCTACGGGGCTTCCCTGGTGGCACAGTGGTTAAGAATCTGCCTGCCAATGCAGGGGACACGGGTTCAATCCCTGATCTGGGAAGATCCCACATGCCTCGGAGCAATTAAGCCGGTGTGCCCCAACTACTGAGCCTGTGCTCTAGAGCCCGTGAGCAACAACTACTGAGCCTGCATACAGCAGCTGCTGAGGCCCGCGGGCCTAGAGCCCGTGGTCCGCAGCAAGAGAAGCCACCACAATGAGAAGCCCGAATGCAGCAACAAAGAGAAAGCCCCCATGCAGCAACGAAGACCCAACACAGCCAAAAAAAAAAAAAAATTCATTCTATGAAGTCACCATCACCCTGATACCAAAACCAGAAAAAGATATCACAAGAAAATAAAATTATAGACCAATATCACTGATGAACATAGATGCAAAAATCCTGAACAAAATACTAGCAGACAGAATCCAACAGCACATTAAAAGGATCAGACACCATGATCAAGTGGGTTTTATCCCAGGGATGTAAGAATTCTTCAATATACACAAATCAATTAATGTCATACACCATGTTAACAAATTAAGGAATAAAAACCATATGATCATCTCAATAGAAGCAGAAAAAGCTTCTGACAAAATTCAACACCGATTTATGATAATAACTCTCCAGAAAATGGGCACAGAGGTAACCTACCTCAACATAATAAAGGCTATATATGACAAACCCACAGCAAATATCATACTCAATGGTGAAAAACTGAAAGCATTTCCACTAAGATCAGGAACAAGACAAGGATGCCCACTCTTGCCACTCTTATTCAACATAGTTTTGGAAGCCCTAGCCACAGCAATCAGAGAAGAAAAAGAAATAAAAGGAATCCAAATTGGAAAAGTAGAAGTTAACCTGTCACTGATTGCAGATGGCATGATACTATACATAGAAAATCCTAAAGGTGCCACCAGAAAACTACTAGAACTAATCAATAATTTGGTAAGGTTGCAGGATACAAAATTAATGCACAGAAATCTCTGGCATTCCTATACATTAACAACAAAAATCAGAAAGAGTATTTAAGGAAACAATCCCATTTACTGTCACAACAAAAAGAATAAAATACCTAGGGATAAACTTACCTAAGGAGGCGAAGGACTTAGAAAACTATTAAACACAGATGAAAGAAATTAAAGATGATACAAACAGATGGAGAGATATACCATGTTCTTGGATTGGAAGAATCAATATTGTGAAAATGACTATACTACCCAAAGCAATCTACAGATTCAATGCAATCCCTATCAAACTACCAATGGCATTCTTCACAGAATTAGTACAAAAAATTTTACAATTCGTATGGAAATGCAAAAGACTCCGAATAGTCAAAGCAATCTTTAGAAAGAAAAACGGAGCTGGAGGAATTAGGCTCCCTGACTTCAAACTATACTACAAAGCTACAGTAATCAATACAGTATGGTACTGGCACAAAAAGAGAAATACAGATCAATGGTAAAGGATAGGAAGCCCAGAGATGGGCTTGAATGACTATATGGGTGCCTAATTTATGACAAAGGAGGCAAGAACATACAATGGAGAAAAGACAGCCTCTTCAATAAGTGGTGCTGGGAAAACTGGTCAGCTACATGTAAAAGAATGAAGTTAGAACACTACCTAACACCATACACAAAAATAAACTCCAAATGGATTAAAGACCTAAATGTAAGGCCAGACACTATAAAATTCTTAGAGGACAACAAAGGAAAAGCACTCTTTGACATAAACCACTGCAAGATCTTTTTTGACCCACTTCCTAGAGTAATGGAAATAAAAACAAAATAAACAAATGGACCTAATTAAACTTAAAAGCTTTTGCACAGCAAAGGAAACCATAATCAAGACGAAAAGACAACCCTCAGAATGGGAGAAAATATTTGCAAATGAAACAATTGACAATGGATTAATCTTCAAAATCTGCAAACAGCTCATGGAGCTCAATATCAAAAAAACAAACAATTCAATTAAAAAATGGGCAGAAGACCTAAATAGATATCTCACCAAAGGAGACATACTGATGGCCAGGAGGCACATGAAAAGATGTTCAACATCACTAATTATTAGAGAAATGCAAATCAAAACTACAATGAGATATCACCTCACACTGGTCGGAATGGCCATTATCAAAAAATCTAGATGGGCTTCCCTGGTGGCGCAGTGATTGAGAATCTGCCTGCCGATGCAGGGGACACGGGTTCGAGCCCTGGTCTGGGAAGATCCCACATGCCACGGAGCAACTAGGCCCGTGAGCCACAACTACTGAGTCTGCACGTCTGGAGCCTGTGCTCTGCAACAAGAGAGGCCACAATAGTGAGAGGTCCACGCACCGCGATGAAGAGTGGCCCCCGCTTGCCACAACTAGAGAAAGCCCTTGCACAGAAACGAAGACCCAACACAGCCAAAAATAAATAAATAAATAAATAATAATTAAAAAGCTCTTTGTGTCTTAAAAAAAAAAATCTAGAAACAATAAATGCTGGAAAGGGTGTGGTGAAAAAGGTACCCTCCTGCACTGTTGGTGGGAATGTAAATTGATGCAACCACTATGGAGAACAGTATGGAGTATTTACTCCTAAAAAACTAAAAATAGAACTACCATATGACTCAGCAATCCCACCACTGGGCATATACTCTGAGAAAACCATAATTCAAAAAGAGACATGTACCACAATGTTCATTGCAGCACTATTTACAATAGCCAGGACATGGAACCAACCTAAATGTCCATCAACAGATGAATGGCTAAAGAAGATGTGGCACATATATACAATGGAATATTACTCAGCCATAAAAAGAAACGAAATTGAGTTATTTGTAGTGAGGTGGATGGACCTAGAGTCTGCTATACAGAGTCAAGTAAGTCAGAAAGAGAAAAAGCAAATACTGTATGCTAACATATATGGATTCTAAAAAAAAAAAAAAGGTACTGATGAACCTAGTGGCAGGGCAGGAATGAAGACGTGGACATAGAGAATGGACTTGAGGACACGGGGGGAGCGGAGGGGGAAGCTGGGGCAAAGTGAGAGTAGTATTGACATACATACACTACTGAATGTAAAATAGTTAGCTACTAGGTAGCAGCAGCATAGCACAGCGAAATTAGCTTGGTACTCTGTGATGACCTAGAGACGTGAGATAGGGAGGATGGGAGGAAGGCTCAAAAGGGAGGGGATATGGGGACATGTGTATGCATATGGCTGATTCGCTTTGTTGTGCCACAGAAACTAACACAGTATTGTGAAGCAATTATACTCCAATAAGGATCTATTAATTAATTAATTAATTAATTAATTAATTAATTAAAAACAAAAGTTAACCAAGAGGCAGTTGGTTTTCAAGAGTTACTGGAAATTATAAATATTAAAAATTCTTCTGCAAAATTGCTTTGAGTAACCAGAGTAATCTTTTTTTTCTTGTTCTTCCAGAATTGAAAATCCTAAATCCGCCAAGTAAATATTTACCCCTAAGAAAACAAATATGTATTTCCAAATCTAAACAATTCTGTGAAAATATCATAAAATAAAATTTTAATTGTAAATTTTTGACTTAGAGGACATACCTCAAAAGTAGACATGACCATAGGGTAAAGCATTGGATTTTGAATATTGCTTCCCAAATTATGCAAAGATTACTGAAAAAAATAGAATAATTTCCAGGATAACCAACTTTATATCTAAGATACTAAATGATGCTATGCTCTTTTGCCACTTGGATTTATCAAAATAAGAGTTTTAATTTAACATTTTAGTCTGTAAACACAGATTAATGCTGTTAAGTTTCTTTTTTTGTGCACTATAGTGATTCACAATTTTTAAAGGTTATACTCCATTTATAGTTATTATAAAATATTAGCTATATTCCCCATGTTGTACAATATATCCTTGTAGCTTATTTTATACCTAATAGTGAGTACCTCTTGATCCCCTATCCTTATCTTGCTCCTCTCTCCTTTCCTCTCCCCACTGGCAACCACAAGTTTTTCTTTTTTTTAATTTAATTTTATTTATTTATTTATACAGCAGGTTCTTATTAGTTTTAACTTATACTGCAGGTACTGAAATTCATTTAGTCATCATCTATTATGAAAAGCAGGGTAATGTTTTGGGGTCAAAGTAAAAGACAGGGAAAATTGACACTTTATAGAAAAAAAAATACTAGGGCCAAAGAAAGGTATACAAAACAGATCAGTAAATAGCCTTTATTAGGCATTAATTTTATGTGACTGTCAATTAAATTGCATGATTTTTAAAAAACAATAAAACATGGAATTTAAAAAAGGATTTTAAGTCTAGTATTGAGTCAAACTTGCTATTCTTAAAAGAATTGAGAGCAAAGAACAGTATTTAAGATATAAATGACTCTATATAGACCAGTTTTAAAATACATAGCTTTAGTTGTAGCATTTTTTCATTTTTTCATATTTGGATTGGGAAGTGTAAATAAAATCACTTTTCACTGCAATATAGAGTATTTTACATGATTTCAAAATTCTATATATGATACATGGTTATTTTAGGATATATCAGAATTTTAAAATAGCAATTATATGCCATCTAATTCTACCTGCTAGAGTGTTTTTATCAATACTTTTATATAAATCTTTCCTATTAGCAACTTTAAAATGCCAAATGTTTATTATCAAGTTTCTTTGGTCAGTTTTGACATGATTATTTCATTCTTTATTCTCTTACTATAGCATAATTTTATATATTTTATATTTTGGACATATGGTTTGGCAAAACTATATTTTGATGAGGCAGAGGAAGAGCTCTACTTCTTTATCATCCATGAGAGCTCACGTTTCCTTTATGTAATTATCTTTCCCCATACTGCACCTCCAAAATGCACTTTATCTACTCTTCAAGTGACTCCTATGGGTTTTGAAATGGTGAGTGTAAAAGATCCTTATCAGTAGGATCAGTACTAAAGGTCATGTCTTAATAGCTGCTAGGTAGATAGAATAAGAAATTTAGAATATCAAATAACTTTGGTTTCTACTATCTTGAGAGTTATAAGAAGCAAGAGTTATGAGTCATGCACCGTGTAAGATTATACACATATCTGAGATAAGAAAAACAAATGAAAAAGATTTGGAAAGGAGCATGGAAGATGATTGATTCTTTTTTTTACACTGATTTTGAGGAATTGTTGCAACTTCAAATGTGGATATCTAGTAGTAGGTTATTGGATATATAAATTTGGTGATATCACTTTGGGGGTGAGAAGCCCATAGATACCACTTCAAACAAAGGTTTGAATTAAGTTAAACAAAATATCTGTTTAGAATGAAAATAGCATGATGCCAAGGAGATAGGGTGAAAACCCATGTAACTGGATGATTGAAAGAAGATAATTTGAGAAGTGGAAGGTAAAAAGAGAAAAGTAGAAGACAGAGGAGAAAAAATTTCAAAAAAGGAGGATCAATAATAACAAATATCGAAGAAAGGTTAAAGTGAGAAGAAAAATAAAAATTTACATTAATTTTGTTCTTTTTTAATGGCTGACTATTCAGAGTAGTTTTGGTGAAACTGTGAGGGTACAAACTAAATGGCAATGAGATGAGGGATAAGAAATGACTTTCAAGAAGCTCAACTGTTAAGAATGACAGAGATGATAGGACAGTGACTAGTGAATAATTAGAGGTTAACAACCCAAAAAAATAATAATAACCAAGAAAATATTAAAACGTATGAAGTTTGCAAAGGGAAATTTGAAGATTAAAAAAAAGCAGAGTTGAGTGATGAAATCAAGGTCACTGTAAAGATGGCTTTCAGTAAGAGTAGGGACAACTGATCATGTACTAGGAAAAGAGAAAAAAATGATATTTTAGGGAACAGATGATAGGGTTAAATCATTTATTCCTTTATATTTTCTAATCCTCCGTACCTTGGAATATGACCTTATTTGGAACAGGGTCCTTACAGAGGAAATCAAGTTAAAGTGAGCACATTAGGGTGGTCTTTAATCCAATACGACTGGTGTCCTTATAAAAGGAGGAAATCTGGACACAGAGACATATGCATAGAGGGAAGATGATGTAAAGAGACAAAGGGAGAAGATGGCCATCTACAAGCCAAGGAGAGAGCCCTGGAATGATGCTGCCCTCAATCCTCAGGAGGAACCAACCCTGTCGATTTTGGACTTCTATCCTCCAGAACTGTGAGAAAAGAATTTTCTACTGTTGAAGTTTGTGGTACTTTGTTAAGGCAGTCCTAGCAAACTAATATAGAGAAATAATAATACATAGGTAAAAAACAATAAATTAAAAGATTCTGTTTAAGTAATTTATGAAAATGTCCAACGTTTTTCCTTCCCTCCCCAAAAAGGCTAAATTTTTTCCTAGGTATGTGGACAATTGCTTCAAATCTTTCATTTTATTTATTTTTTACCCATTTTGTGAATATGCAACATAATGAATATGTTTTCACTTGAATTTTTACAGTGGCAGGGAGCTTAATATGATGTAATCTGAGCTAGACAGGAAAGATTCTGGGTAATAGTTCTAGTTCTACCACTCAACATCTTAACAATAATAGTGAACTACAAACAAATAAATAAGATTATTTTTCCTCAATAATTAATTGGATATAATTATACCCACCTATCCACTTCATCTGATTGTCATAACAATAATACACAAATTTTTCAAAACTGTAAAATATAAAGCTGTAACAAGTATTAACAATGAACATTTTTAAAAGCATTTTACTGATATAAAACAGAAAAATATAATTTGGCATATTAACAAAAATATAGACTATTAGTGATGTCTGCAATCATTTAAAGTACAATCTAAAAAGGGATGTTTTAATTGGCAAAGTTTTAGTTTTATTTTCATATTAATTTAATTGAAATGGCTATAAATGGAAAGTAAAAGTTATTTAAATTCCGTACACTCTTAAAGCAGGGAGCATCTGTCAGCATAATAGACGCTTTAGCCTCCTGCTGGGCAAACCCAGCTAGTAGACATTTTTAAATTGACTGAGTTTGAGAAGAAGCAATTTTTCATACAAAGACTGGCAGTTAAGGAGGAAAATGTTTTCATCCTAATTGGATTGGATTTGGCCACTGGGATCTTTTCTACTCAGCACAATGAATTTAGAAACCTTTTGTAAATTTATACCACTCAGGATTTTCCTAGTTACCTGATAAGTTGCCTAACTCAGCTGTTGGTGCTGAGTCTGCTCTTTGCTTCTTTAATAGTTTTCTGCACTCTTTCCTTTGTGGGTTCCTGAAGAATATAAGGAAGAATCTGGGTTTTAGCTGGTTGTCTCCTGCTAATGGCTGACGAATGGGCTCCCCTAGAAGATACTATTTGCTTTGCTTCTCTCTTAACTCATCCTGCTTATTTGAGGGTGTGTTTTGAACCTGCCAGGAAAATAGCACATGTTTCAAGAGTTACAATTATGTTATGCCAATTGTTTATTCTTGGTTTACATTTTTTAAAGCAACTGGAATAATGTGTTGCAAACATTGTGTTTTAGTAATCAAATATTATAGTTGATTAAATTAGTACTAGTCACTAAACTGCATTCGTTTTTAAGCATGCAATGAAAATGATGATACTTGGATATATACTTGGTTTAATAGTTATTATTAATGATTTTCCCTTAAAGTACAAAAACACTAATGCACACACACACAGTCACATACACAATCACATAATTATTTTCATTGGTTTAATTTTCTAACTAAAATAATTCATATAGAATCTAGTTTAATACATTTAATGCTGATTTTTATTTGTTAACTGGTAATATGCTATATTTTCAACTTCTTATGGATCCTCAAAATAATCCTCAAAAATAATGTTAAAATAAGTTATTTGAAAAATCCATAATCTAATAACTAGTATATTTCCATATAATTTTGAATGGTATTTTTTTATTAATTTGGATTGAAAACATGTGCCTGAATCAGGGCAAAAAACCACTATATACACCAAAAAGAGGATTAAAAAACTGGAAGCCAGACTTCCTAAATGGGGCTAAATAAAAAGCAGTTATATTAGCTCTGTTACCCAGAAATTTTATCCCCATCTCCACAAAGCCCCCTGAAGTTGTATATGCAGAATTCTAGAAAAGAAAGGAGAGGAGAACTTTTAGAATTCTCCGAAGAATGACATAAAATCAAAAACAAAACAAGGGACAAAAACAACAAAAAACTACTAATAAGAATTGGAGAGAGTGACACAAAGGAAATGGGAGTATGTTATTCTTGAGTTAGATGTCTGCCTACTTAGGAAGCAAAATTACTGACCGGCTATGTGCCTATTTGATAAAGGAAATGGCAATTTAGGGAGAGAAGGCAGGGTGAGAAAAAGGGCCTCAATGAATCTGAGTCCATTCATAGCATCTACTTTGGTACCATTGTGTGTTTCCTGCGAATCAAGTAGGCAGAGGGCCTAGTAGCAAGGCATCAGCAAACTTGCTGATATTTGGATGATTGTACAATTTATTGTCCTACAAGGGACAGTTTTGAGAGCAAAATGGGTCACTATTAAAAATTCACACAAAAGGCATAAGCTGGGAGAGAACTAAGCAAACTATTATGTGTGATTCCCCAACTGCTATCCTACCTGACCAAGTGTTCACAGTTGCCTATTTGGTAACTTCTGCTTTCCCTCGACCAAACTTTAGTCAGGCTTCTCTCCTCCCCATAGGCCCCTGAATTCTGTTTACCTCAAAGCCTAACCTAACACTCAAAGCAGAGCATGTTTCCTTATTAGCTATCCTGAGAACTGGCTGATAGGGCCAGACACAATTTTTCAGACTCTGTTGGTCATTTCCCCTAGTTTTCCCAACTTAGCATTACTTTATGCTTACTCTTTTCTATAAAAGAAAAGATCTTTCTGTTTGATTTTGAGATACTTCCTGAATTCTGAGGATTGTCTCTATTGCAATAGTCTTTCCAACTAAACTATGCCTGGACCTGATTTTATTTGACACACCCAGCAATTGCTGTTGGAAAAGCTTCTTCCCCTTGCAATGAAGTGAAGCCTCTCAGGGCATTCTGAAGTGAAAAGGACTTTGTCCCTGTAACAAAGCTGGTTGTCCAGGCCTCACCTCCAGAGTTGTTGGAAGGAGAGGAGGAGTGAAAGACAAATCCCCACTGCCCAACTCCCCAGACTAGTACTGATTCTCAAAGTCTGGCCTGTGTTTGGGGTGGTAGGTGAGGGAGATGAGGGTAGAATGGGGAAAAATTAGGGCTAAAATAAATAGAAAATTAACATTTTAAATTGGACTAAATTGATCTGGACTTTATAAATATCTAATTGACAATAGAATGGGTTAATCCAAGATATTTCTGAGTGATATGAAATGGAGATTAAACACAGTTATGTTTAAATGTAGTATTAACAAACCATTTCAATTATCTTTTGCTTATACTCCACTGAGTTAAGACTGTTGGTAGTTACATTTACTTTCTGTATTAACTAGAATGCTTTCAGTAAGAAATGAAAGAATGTCTGGCTCACAGTGGCTTAATCACGAATGACATTTAGTTTTCCTATGTAGCAAGAAGTCTGCAGGAAGACAGCTGCAAGGTTGGATGTGAGGCTCGATGTTATTATTAAGGACAGTGTTCTTTTCGCTTTGCCATCTACAGCATGGTGTCCAAACTCATGGTCTTAACATGGTTACAAAACCTACAAATAATGCCCCTGCATAATAATATACAAAGGAATGAAAGAAGAAGGACAGCCTAATTGGTGAGACAGCGCTTCTCAGGTATCTTTCAATTTTATCTGGAAGGAAAATTTTTACCAGGAGTCCCCCTACCCTGCTCAAAGAATTTTTGCTTCTCATTGCTCCAAATCTCATGAGTATCTTGGAAGCAAGGGATGACTGGGGAGTGAAAATCTAGAAATATTAGCTTCAGATTTTGAAGGCAGTCTTTGCCAGCCTAGAAAATACAGGTAGGTTGTATCATGGCAACCCCTGTATGCCAACCCCAGCAATATGGGTTCTTGACTCACTTCATATTACATACTATCTTGCAGGAACAAACTACTGTGCCTTTAATAATTTTGCCTAAGATACAGAAAAACCTGAACAAACCTTTTGGCCAACTCAATATTTTTTTCCATTTGGAATGTATGAATTCCACTATTCTCTTCACTCATTCAATTTCCTCCAGAAGTTTGTTTTACATTACCTTAACTGACCTTTACATATTTCTATCATTGCATTTACTACATTTTATTGTAAGTATGTGTTAATGAACTTTTAGTTCCTATACAGATGTAAGCCTATTAAAGTGAGTGGCCATACTGCCTGTACTTAATAAAGGGTCAACACATGGTTTAACAAATACTCTCCCAATGAATGAATGACCAAAATTCTGCAGAAATGACTTTGCATTTATACCTAGTTGTAGAGATAACTCATTTAACTAATTTGCAGTTAATAGCTACAAAATGTTTTAATGGGCAAAGGACCTGAAGAGACATTTTCTCAAAGACTGCATACAAATATATTTTATTATAAAAGAAAAAAATTAACTGTTAATATAAATATATTATGGATACATAGGTAAGAAGGTAAACAGTTAGATATAAATCATAGAGAAAGTTGTGGGAGAAACAAAATGTTATATTCAGTCAGTTGATATTTGCTACCTCATCAGTGTTTCATAGGAAAAGGGACAAGGAAAGAGTACAGTGGTGATTACTGGGGGTGAGGGGGTGGGGGTAATGGGGAAATGTTGGTCAAAGGGTACACACTTTCACTTGTAAGATAAATAAGTTCTGGGAACTTACGTACTAAAGTACAGCATAGTGAATATATTGTATTGTATGCTAGAAATATACTAAGAGGGTAGATCTTAAGTGTGCCTACCACACACACAAGAAAAGTAACTATGTGAGGTGATGGATATATTAATTAGCTCGATTGTGGTAATCGTTTAACAGTGTATACATATATCAAATTATCATATTGTACCCCTTAAATATATACATTGTCAACTGTACCTCAATAAAGCTGGAAGAATATAAAAAATACATTTACTATATGAAAAATCATAGAATAAAATATAATAAAAACCTTTGGGCTTATCACCCATCTTTATTAACTATATATATATATATGTATATATGTATATCACATACATTTTTTTTTCAATGACTATAACACAATTTATTTATTCATTCACCTGTTGAGAAACATTGGGGTTGTTTCCAGTTTTTGGCTATTACAAATAAAGTTGTACTGAACATTCATGTACAAGACTCTGTACAGACAAATGCTTTCATTTTCTTCAATAAATACCTAGAAGTGGAATAGCTGAATTTTATGGTAGGTGTAGTTTAACTTTTTAAGAAATTGTCACTGTTTTCTAAGTGGTTGAATATTGTATTAAGTCCATTCAGGCTGCTATAACAAAATGTCATAAACTAGGCAGCTTATAAACAACAGAAACTTATTTCTCACAGTTTTGGAGGCTGGCAAGTCCAAGATTAAGGAGCCAACAGATTCGGTGTCTGGTGGGGGCAAAATTCCTGATTCATAGATGGCTGTCTTTTTGCTGTGTTCTCACATAGTAGAAGGGTGGAGGAAGCTCTCTGGGACCTCTTTTTTTTTTTTTTTAGGTTTTTATTTTTTAATTGAGATATAATTGACATATAACATTATATTAGTTTTTTTGTTAATAGGTCCTTATTGGAGTATAATTGCTTCACAATACTGTGTTAGTTTCTGTTGCACAACACAGCAAATCAGCCATATGCATACATATGTCCCCATAACCCCTCCCTCTTGAAACTTCCTTCCATCCTCCCTATCCCACCCCTCTAGGTCATCGCAAAGCACCAAGCTGATTTCCTTGTGCCAGGCTGCTGCTTCCCACCAGCCAACTATTTTACATTCTGTAGTGTATATATGTCGATGCTTTTATCACTTTGCCCCAGCTTCGCCCTCCCACCCCATGTCCTCAAGTCCATTTTCTATGTCTACCTCTTTATTCCCACCCTGCAACTAGGTTCATCAGAACCGTTTTTTTTTTTTTAGATTCCATATATATGTGTTAGTATACGGTATTTGTTTTTCTCTTTCTGACTTACTTCACTCTGAATGACAGTCTCTAGGTCCATCCACCTCACTATAAATAACTCAATTTTGCTTCTTTTTATGGCTGAGTAATATCCCATTGTATATATGTGCCACATCTTCTTTAGCCATTCATCTGCCTATGGACATTTAGGTTGATTCCATGTCCTGGCCACTGTAAATACTGCTGCAATGAACATTGTGGTACATGTCTCTTTTTGAATTATGGTTTTCTCAGGTTATATGCCCAGTAGTGGGATTACTGGGTCATATGGTAGTTCTATTTTTAGTTTTTTAAGGAACCTCCATACTGTTCTCCATAGTGGTTGTATCAATTTACATTCCCACCAACAGTGCAAGAGGATTCCCTTTTCATCACACACTTTCCAGCATTTATTGTTTCTAGATTTTTTGATAATGGCCATTCTGACTGGCGTGAGGTGATACCTCATTGTAGTTTTGATTCGCATTTCTCTAATAATTAGTGATGTTGAGCATCTTCTCATGTGCCTCTTGGCCATCTGTATGTCTTACTTGGTGAAATGTCTATTTAGGTCTTCACACATTTTTAACTGGATTGTTTTGTTTTTTTAATATTGAGCTCCATGAGCTCAATAAATTTTGAGCTTTGTAAATTTTGGAGATTAATCCTTTGTCTGTTGTTTCATTTGCAAATATTTTAATATTAATCCTTTGTCTGTTGTTTCATTTGCAAATATTTTCTCCCATTCTAGGGCTGTCTTTTCATCTTGTTTATGGTTTCCTTGTGCAAAGGCTTTTAAGTTTAATTAAGTCCCATTTGTTTATTTTTGTTTTTATTCTGTTACTCTAGGAGATGGGTCAAAAAAGATCTTGCTGTGATTTATGTCAAAGAGTGTTTTCCTCTAAGAGTTTTATAGTGTCTGGTCTTACATCTAAGTCTTTAATCCATTTGGAGTTTATTTTTGTGTATGGTGTTAGGTAGTGTTCTAATTTCATTCTTTTACATGTAGCTGTCCAGTTTTCTAAGCACCACTTATTGAAGAGGCTGTCCTTTCTCCACTGTATGTTCTTGCCTCCTTTGTTGTAAATTATGTGTCCATATGTGCATGGGTTTATCTCTGGGCATTCTATCTTGTACCACTGATCTATATTTCTGTTTTTGTGCCAGTACCATACTGTCTTGATTACTGTAGCTTTGTGGTATAGTTTGAAGTCAGGGAGCCTGATACATCCAACTCCGTTTTTCTTTCTCAAGTCTGCTTTGGCTATTCGGGGTCTTTTGTGTTTCCATATGAATTGTAAAATTATTTGTTCTAATTCTGTGACAAATGCCATTGGTAGTTTGATAGGGATTGCATTGAATCTGTAGATTGCTTTAGGTGGTATAGTCATTTTCACAATATTGATTTTTCCAAACCAAGAACATGGTATATTTCTCCATCTGTTTATGTCATCTTTGGTTTCTTTCACCAGTATTTTATAGTTTTCTGAGTACAAGTCTTTCTCCTCCTTAGGCAGGTTTATTCCTAGATAGTTTATTCTTTTTGTTGCAGTGGTAAATGGGATTGTTTCCTTAATTTCTCTTTCTGATTTTTCGTTGTTGGTGTATTGGAATGCCAGAGATTTCTGTGCATTAATTTTGTATCCTGCAACCTTACCAAATTCACTGATTAGCTCTAGTAGTTTTCTGGTGGCATCTTTAGGATTTTCTATGTATAGTATCATGTATCAGCAAACAGTGACAGTTTTACTTCTTCTTTTCCAATTTGTATTCCTTTTCTTTTCCTTCTCTGATTGCTGTGGCTAGGACTTCCAAAATTATGTTTAATACGAGTGGTGAGGGTGGACATCCTTGTCTTGTTCCTGATCTTAGTGGAAACGCTTTTAATTTTTCACCATTGAGTACGATGCTTGCTGTGGGTTTGTCACATATGGCCTTTAGTATGTTGATGTAGGTTCCCTCTATGACCATTTTCTGGAGAGTTTTTATGATAAATGGGTGTTGAATTTTGTCAAAAGCTTTTTCTTCATCTGCTGAGATGATCATATGGTCTTTATTCCTTAATTTGTTCATGTGGTGCATCACAGTGATTGATTTTCGTATACTGAAGAATCCTTCCATCCCTGGGATAAATCCCACTTGCTCATGGTGTATGATCTTTTTAATGTGCTGTTGGATTCTGTTTGCTAGTATTTCGTTCAGGATTTTGCATCTATGTTCATCAGTGATATTGGTCTGCAGTTTTGTTTTTCTGTGACATCTTTGTCTGGTTTTGGTATCATGGTGATGGTGGCCTGTAAAATGAGTTTGGGAGTGTTCCTCCCTCTGCTATGTTTTGGAAGACTTTGAGAAGGATAGGTGTTAGTTCTTCTCTAAATGTTGGATACAATTCACCTGTGAAGCCATCTGGTCCTGGATTTTTGTTAGTTGGAAGATTTTTAACTACGGTTTGAATTTCATTACTTATGATAGGTCTTTTTATATTTTCTAATTCTTCCTGGTTCAGTCTTGGAAAGTTGTACCTTTCCAAGCATTTGTCCATTTCTTCGTGGTTGTCCATTTTATTGGCATATAGTTGCTTGTAGAAGTCTCTTACAATCCTTTGTATTTCTCTGGTGTCAGTTGTGATTTCTCCTTTTTCATTTCTAATTTTATTGATTTGCATCCTCTCCTTTTTTCTCCATGAGTCTGGCTAAGGGTTTATCACTTTTGTTTATCTTTTCAAAGAACAAGCTTTTAGTTTTATTGATCTTTGCTATTGTTTTCTTTGTTTCTATTTCATTTATTTCTGCTCTGATTTTTATGCTTTCTTTACTTCTACTGACTTTGGGTTTTCTTTGTTACTCTTTCTCTAGTTGTTTTAAGTGTAGGGTTAGATTGTTTATTTGAGATTTTTCTTGTTTCTTGAGTTGAGACTGTATTGCTATAAACTTCCCTCTTAGAACTGCTTTTGCTGTGCCCCATAGGTTTTGGGTCATCGTGTTTTCATTGTCATTTGTTTCTATGTATTTTTTATTTCTTCTTTGATTTCTTCAGTGATCTCTTAGTTATTTAGTAGTGCACTGTTTAGCCTCCATGTATTTAGGTTTTTTACAGTTTTTTTCCTCTAATTGATTTCCAATCTCATAGGGTTGTGGTCAGAAAAGATGCTTGATACAATTTCAATTTTCTTAAATTTACTGAGGCTTGATTTGTGAACCAAGATGTGATCTATCCTGGAGAATGTTCCATGTGTACTTGAGAAGAATTGTATTCTGCCACTTTTGAGTGGAATGCTCTATAAATATCAATTACATCTCTCTGGTCTATTGTGTCATTTAAAGCTTGTGTTTCCTTATTTATTTTATGTTTGGATGATCTGTCCATTGGTGTATGTGGGGTTTTAAATTACCATACTATTATTGTGGATTTCTCCTTTCATGGTTGTTAGAATTTGCCTTATGTATTGAGGTGTTCCTATGTTGGGTGCATAAACATTTATAATTGTTATATCTTCTTCTTGGATTGATCCCTTGATCATTATGTAGTGTCCTTCCTTATTTCTTGTAACAGTCTATTTAAAAGTCTATTTTGCCTCAGTCATTCTGTTATTGATTCCTTCCAGTGTCTTTTTCATTTCAGTTATTGTGATGTTCATCTCTGTTTGTTCTTTATTTCTTCTAGATCTTTGTTAAACATTTCTTGTATTTTCTCAATCTGTGTCTCCATTCTATTCCTGAGATTCTGTATCATCTTTATTATCATTACTCTGAATTATTTCTTAGGTAGATTGCCTATTTCCTTTTCATTTATTTGGTCTTGTAGGTGTTTACTTTGCTCCTTCATCTGTGATATATTTTTTTACCATCTCTTTTTAATTTTTTTTTTATGAGTGGGATTGTGTTCCTGTCTTACTGGTTGTTTGGCCTGAGGCTTCCAACACTGGGGTTTGTTGGTTATTGGGTAGAGCTGGGTCTTGGTGCTGAGATGAGGAACTCTGGAGACCTCACTTCGATGAATAATCCTTGGGGTCTGAGGTTCTCTGTTAGCCCAGTGGTTCGGACCCAGAGCTCCCACCACAGGAGCTTCGGCGGGACCCTGGCTCGTGAACCAAGATCCTGCAAGCCGCCTGAGGCGGCA
Source organism: Balaenoptera borealis (assembly GCF_965194805.1). Classification (NCBI taxonomy): domain Eukaryota; kingdom Metazoa; phylum Chordata; class Mammalia; order Artiodactyla; family Balaenopteridae; genus Balaenoptera; species Balaenoptera borealis. The sequence continues at coordinate 48,554,971 of NC_138863.1, read as the reverse complement.
AAAAAAACACCAAAAAACAAAAAAAAAACAAAGTGAAATATAAAGTTAGACTAGGAAACTAACAGATATGTTAGGCAGAATACAAAAATAAAAATATAGATGAATCAACAACTGGACGGTACATCAGTGCCACAATAGTAAAAAAAGAGGAGGCGGGAATAAAAAAAGAAAAAGTGGGGGAGAAATGCCTTGGCTGTGCTGGGCAGGGCCTAAGCAGGGGCTGAGGTTTGGGCAGTGGGTGGGGCCAATGCTCAGGACCCACAGGGCTGGAAAAGGCCCTTGGGGCTGTGGGGTGTGGAGCTTAGGCTCAAGGAACAGAAGGGGCCCAGGTGTGCCCCCCACCCCTGGTCTTAGAGGGCAGGGGACCTCAACTGGGAGCTCAGCAGGTTTCCTGGGCTTGAATGAGCAGGGTTAATGACCTGCTCTCCTCTCCTGCTCCTCCAGTTTGGGAGGGTCCTTCTCTCCTGCCTCTCCTGATCTCCTCGGCCCCCCTCCTATGCCCCCAGGACCCACACAGCCTGGATGGGTCTTTGTAGCGGGGGTAGCGGCCTGGGAGCTCAGTGGGCTCCCCAGCCAGAGTGGGCCAGGTGATCGCCCTCCTCTCCTCTCCCACTCTTCCTGGAGAGTCTCTCCCGCCTGCCTCTCCTGATCTCCCTGGCCTCAGAGGTGCTGATCCTGTCTGGCCTGCACTTCTCCTCCCCATTATGTCCCCCTCCATCCTACCGGTTCACTTTGAGGTTCCTCCCATCTCCTTGGGCATCAGAGTCCCCCACCAGTGGCCAGCAGGTGCCCTAGTTGTCAGGAGATGGTAACTCCACGTCTTGCACACTACCATCTTGACTCTGCCTCCACATACATTCTTATTTAACTGTTAATTTTCTATAGTACTTGTTATTTCCATATATGCCTCCTGGTGAGAAGAAAGAAAGAAACTGTTTAAAAGTAACATTTTTATAATGAAATTTTGTTCCTCTGGAACTTACTATTCAATTCTACTGAAATTTTGGTATTATTAGAGAGAGAAAAAACAACTCGAACTGAATAAAAGGAGGTGCATAAAATATGATTTTATATAAACTTTTTCACTTTTACAAATTGTAAATTCTATTTTGGAGAATCTTCCAGCACAAACGACCTAAAGGACAGATAAACAAACTGTAGTCAAAATCACTCTGTTTAAATACTTATCAGTATAGTCTTTCCCTTAAATCCTCTGAGGCTTATTGTCTTTACAGGCAGTGAAAATTTGCCTGCTCATCTGTTTCATCTGCCTGCAGTACTAACCTCATGCCAAAATTGTTATTGTTGCATAAATTAATGAGTGTAAGTTATTGTACAAAGTTCTCAAAATCCTATAATTGCACACACTGGGGAAAATTATCACAAAATATGCTTTAGATTGGTTGCTTTTCAAACACAACCTGAACCTGCTGAATATATTTCTGAAAAAAGCTAGATCTGATAATAAGCTTTATTTATTTTGTTACTTTTTTTTTTATCATGAACAAAATAGCTGTCTCAGTACAGTTAGAAGAACTATTAATCAACTAAATATATCTGTACTACTGATACATAGATTAATATATAAAATATCAACTATTAGTCTCTGCATTTTAACAATATGAGAAAGGAAAGAAAACAAACATTATGTACATTATCATAATATATATTAACATATTAGATAAATTTGATATAAATCTAACTTCTAAAACCAAGGATATTTTCAGGATACAAACTGAGATTAATATTAAAAATTACAAAATGACGATAAATTCAGTAGCATGAACATACCCTCAGAAGAAATCAAGAGCTACCCATACCTTCAGTACTCTGACTCCTCCCCACCTCCGCCCAGGTTTATTGAGATATAATTGATACATAGCACTGTGTAAGTTTAAGGTGTACAGTGTGTTAATTTGATACATTTATAAATTACAAAATGATTATAACATTTAATTGTACTCTCTTAGCAACATTCAATTATATGATACAGCATTATTAGCTATAATCACCTTGTTAATCATCATATTTACCATGCTGTACATTAGATCCCCAAACTTGTTACTGTTTTCGCTGGAAGTTTGTACCTTTGGACCAGTATCTCCCCATTTTCCCCCACACCCTGAACCCATAGTAATCACCACTCTACTCTCTGTTTCTCTGAGTTTGACTTTTTTAGATTACACATGTAAGTGATACAATGTCTTTCTCTGACTTATTTCATTTAGCATAATGCCCTCAAGGTAGGCCCCACTGACTTCCATTCCATTAACTTTCCTATTCAAGATCATACAATAACTATTCAGTCAGCTCAAGTTAAAAGTATTTTAGGTCTCTCATTTACCATATTAATTAAATGTATTCCTTAAAATAATTATCTCTTTCTATTCCAGGCCATGTTAGATATTCTTAACTTTAAAACTGGGCAATTAAAATTATTTTACAAGTAGTCCCTTGAGTATACTTTGCTATCACCATAAGTGCTGCCAACTCAGGAGTGAGCATTGTCTTGTCTCTTTCTCTTTCTCCTTCCTCTTTACAGAATTTTGATTAGTTTGAAGATAGAATTTTTCACTCTGTGCTTTCTCTTTACATTTTTCTATACTCTATCAATCACTTTGTGCTGCATTTGGTGAAGTTTCTTAACATCTACTCTCAGTTCACCAATTCTCAATTTAATGTGCTATTAAATCCAGAATTTTTAATATCTATTCTTATGTTTTCCTATTGTGGAGTCTGTTTAGTTATTATACACATATATTATATAGAAATATTATATTTAAATAGATTATATAGTTATAAATCTAGCTATTTTTCAGGCTCCTGGTTAATTCATTATATCATCTTATTTCTTATTAACTGTACAACCATTTCTTTCATGTTTATTATTTATTTTTTAAAATATTGAATGCATTATTTTCTGTATCTTAAAATTCCAGCATATAAAATATTTGTAGAGCTATAGTTAAGAATGTTTTTGATGGTTCTTGTTCATATGCCTTATTATTTTTTTGTGTTGTCTTTAATTTATACACTCGAACTATTCATATACCTTGTAGAATTATTTGAAGAAATTCTTTTAGTCTATCATTATGCTTATTACAATCTTCCTCCAGAAAACATTTGGTTTACTTCTGCCAGAGACTTGAGGAATCTACCATCTTTAAACACTCCCTACCACCTTTAAACAAAATTCCTAGTTTGAGATTTTGGGTGAAAGAGGGGGGTCACTCAGGGGATTTGAATTTAGGGTGCATCTCTGTATTAAGGCTGGCTTCTGATTAAAAATTCTCAGGGGTGAGTTAATTTCCCCCTTCCTCTGCTCAGTGAGAAGGTAACTTTCACTGCTTTCTTCTGGGTGGAAAAGGGGCTATTTCTGTTTAACTTTTTCCCTGAGAGTACTGTTCATTGTGTTCTCAGCTTTATGAGTTGTGGGCTTCTATATTACTTTTCCAAGTTGGCCTTAGGCTTGCTTGCAGTTAAAATAAACAAATATCCTTAGGGCAAAATAAATTTATATTTATTGTATATATTATACATATTTATATATTTTAAATGTATTATTTAATCAGTAGTGTAGAATTATAAATGATAAAGATGTCATTGCTTAAACTGTTTAAGTTAATTACTCTAGGGGTGTCAGTGTTGCCTGAAATTGACCCAGGAAGCTCACTCTGGGTACCTGGACAAGAGGCTTCTGACTTCTCCTTGTGAAGGAATTTCATTTGAACTCAGCTTTTCACATACACCAAATCCTCCAGATGGTTGGAGGATTGACAAAATATCAGTAGTTGTCTGATATTTTTCAGACAACTACTATAAACAGTTGCTATCTAACCCACGTTGTCTGATACCAATGAGGGCACTTCTCTCTCCACTGGTAATATGGTTCTTATGAATGACCTATAGAAATATATGAATGCCCTGTAAGAAGGAGAGGAAGAGAGCACAGAATCTGCCACTGGAACACATGTCCTCTCACTGTACACCCTCAGCACACTTCTCTGTGAGATGCTGGGAGGATTGAGGGACCTCTACCTTTGTACAAAGCATGAGTGCTTAGACCATGATATCTGATTCATGACTAATATTTATCTATTATGTGTATCTATCATTTTGTGTCACATTCTAGGTATCTGCTCTGACCATATTGTATCATAATTGATTAAAATAGCAAAAGTAAAGAAAGATCAATTAAAGTACTCTTAAATACTTATATCAGAGAGAGGCTAATTTTTTCTCCCTAAACTTTGTCTCTCACATCTTAGATAATGTCTACTTAATGGTAGGCAACTATTTGTAACAAGATAAATTCTATCTAGGTACCCAGTTATTTTGTCTACAAAGATGTCAAGAATTCTATTCTGTCTTATTTTAGTTTTCCCTTTTCTATTCATCAGCTAGTTGTTTTGACATTGTATAGGTACCATTTCAGTTATCATATGTACAGAGGTAGTGTATCTATGTTATAGATGGTAAATATGATAGAAAATATGAAAAAAGGTTTAAATTGCTCCAAAACACAAATCTATTTTCTATATTCTAATCCTTTTTCCCTCAGAAATATACATATACAATCACTCTTATTTCCCAGAATGTTAACTATGGTTTTATTCTGGCACTGTAACAGCAACACACACATTCCACTGTTATCAAGAACTATTATTTATCAAGAATGGAAGTACTACAGATAAAAATGGAAAACCAGAGAAAGGAAGTCTACTTGAAGATGTAATATATGTATAAAAGCTACAGAATTTTTTTTCTCTTGTGACATTCTACTGTAGTCTTTTTTTTTTTTTTTTAAGCAGCTGACACAACTTTCAGGTGAATTCATAGTGGTTAAGAATCTGAGAGTACATATTAATTAGTTGGGCTCATACTATTTATAGCTATTTGAGGTGTGCATTATCCTTTTGCCTCCACAGGAATCATTATTGCTTTAAGGGCTGGAGCCTACACGAGGCAGCCAAGAGTGTGACAGAGACAGCAGGGGCCCACTCTATAGCTGCTGAGTCCATCTGTCATAGCAAGGGTTTTAGCATTTACTTTAAAATCAAATTTCCATTCCAAAATGTAATTTCTCCAACCACTAATTCTTGCAACATTATATATATTTACTCGGTTGCTATTTCTGGAGCAACTAGTCATGACTAGCTCCACATTAAATTCGACTAAAGAAGTGTGTAGTATGTATGCATTTAATCTGTGGCCACATTAAACTTTGTTATTTAAATAGATTAGAGAATACTGTGTTTCAGGGAATTAAGTTAAATATGTAATTGTCACACACATTCCAAATAGTGTGACTGACACATTTCTCCCAAGAAATTTATAAATTTATACAGGTAATTTTCAATGTTTAGAAAGAATATCAATTATGGATTTTAAAATGTTTAAAATCATCCTTAATAACAATAACATTGTTTATATTTAAATGACAGTTAATAGCAATTTTTAATTGATTAAAAAATAAAAATCTAGTTATTACTATTTCTGAAAGTGTGTGTGTGTATAATGTGTGTATAGAGTATGTATGTACATATACACACGTTAATATGCACCATATCTATAAACACACTGATATGCACTATATATATATATACACACATGTATATGGTGCACATATATATATTGTGTACACTATATGTATGTGTATGTAAATACAGTGATGTGGACTACAGATGTGGATTATATCCACATCTATATGTACATACATGTTCCTATATAAAAATGCATTTGTATATGTATAAATTCCTATATGCATGCATATTTTTGGATATATTTTAAAACCTGTAATGCTTACTATGTGTCAGTCACTGTGCTCTTAGCTATGCAAATGATTTCAACTGATTATTTTCCTCTCTCAAATATTCATTATTCTTTAACTCATTCCAAAAACAGGACATGGGATAAAGAACTTAAAGTGCTGGTTTGAATGAAATTGTAGTTTTATATATGATTGAGAGGATAAAGCAGGTAATGGAGTTATATATTCAATCACTCTTAGTTGAAGACAGTTGTTTTTAGAATATTTTCCTACCTTATCGCTCAACAATGTATTATTTCTACTAAGAGTGAAATGAAAAGTGATGCAATCATTTGATGGAATGTTTGTTCACTCTGACAGGTAAATAGTCTATGAAGAGAAAAGTAGTGTTGATTTCATCAAAGAAAAACAGTGTTGAAAATCAATCAGCTCTCATACACAGCTAAGAAAACAGTCACTGCTTTTCAAATCATCAAATGCTTTCAGTAAATGTCTAAAACTACAAGATAATTAAAATGTCAACTACCACTTTTATTAAGCATTTTTTGTGGATTTAAAAAGAGAAATAAGTCACAGCATATTTTCCCTTCTAGATTTATGTACTTGTATTCAAAATCAAGAGTGGGCAAGACACCTCAGAGCTGCATTTCTGCATAGCCAGAAATACCTATATGAGAGCTGACTCAGGTCCTTGCTTCCCTGACACCTCTCAGACCAGTGCTCAATATTAACAAGTGGCTTTGCTGAACCAGCAACAAAATGGTCAGAACCAGAATTTGATATATTCTATCAAAGCACAGGCAAAACTACAATTCTCAAACTGCAAAGGATGTGATTCCAAACTTTAGCTTTTTTACATAACGGAACTAAAAAATGCTGACGGGTCTGTGTAAAGTCACATCTTTCTTCATGCAGTCCAGAGTTTCTCACATCTGACACATGTTGTATATTGTATTTTAGGGTACAAAAATCTGGCCTAGACATAGCGATCTGTTCTTAATTATTTTTATATTGAGGCATAGTTAACATAAAGTAAAATTCACCAGGGCTCTTTTCAATTAAATCTGACAATTGATTATACCTGTGTACCCACCACTCATGTCGTGCTTAAAATTTTAAATGGTACTGTCAGGGTGGCCCTATAGAAAATGCCGAACTGAGCAAAATTCCTGAAAAAGCTTATATAAGTTGTAATTCGTATTATTTGTAATTGTTTTGTCTGATAGCATCAATTAATTCATGCTACCTGTATTTTTTGGAACTCCTGCTATATGCCAGACAAATGTTAAAAGAAACATAGCTAAATGAGAAATAGGTATCTTGAGGATTTAAGTAAAGGTGGCAGATGTGCCCACACTTGTCTTTTTTATTTGCTACAAAAATACTAAGAAGGAAGACCTGAGATATGATAGCTAGCCAGAGAAGTTATTTCTATTCATTCTCAAGGGTTAATCAGCCTTCTATTTGATGAGTTTCTTGAAAGTCCCATGTTTTCACAGGCTTCTATGAATCTGCATGTATTCCCTCCCACCCCCACCCCACCTTGATTTGGTCCAGTGATTTGATATTGGTTAAGGTTTTCTATATTTAATATCATGTCATCTGCAAATAGTGACAGTTTACTTCTTCCTTTCCTGAACATGAGATAGTTTGTTTTTAAACACTACTGGGTTCAACTGGCTAATTTTTATATTTATGTTCACAAGATTTGTCTACAATATGCTTTGTGCTTTCCTTGTGAAGAAAATCTTATAATCAACTTTATAATAACTCTATAATATAATGATATTTTATCTTGTCTACTTTCTGAGACAGTTTTAAATGGAGTGATCATCTGTTCTGTGAAAGTCTGGTAAAACTTAGCTTGGGTCTAGTGACTTTAATCATCCATTTATTGCAAATTCATCTGCATGAATTTGCTGTAAATCTTTACAAAGAAATTTTGAAAATCTCTACTGTTTTCCAGTATTTTGTTTATAATATTAAGTACATTGTTTTTTTCTATTCTTTTAAAATTATCAATCTCTAATGTTTATTATTTTTTATTAGCTTTTCAATGAGTCAACTCTTGGTTTTCTGGATTGCTTATACTGCTTTATTGTGTCTTTGCTCCTTTTAATTAGTGTCTTTACTTACCTCTATTTATTTCCTTCAATATATTCAGATTTACCTGGTTGTTTTTCCTAGATTCTGGTGCTGAAAATGTAACTCACTCATTTATTTTTTGGACCTCAAGCACATCGAATTGCAACAATCATATTTTTTTGATTCACGGCACATTCTTGTTAATGGTCCCTATGTGGACTATGTAAAATAAAGCCTTGAGCTTCCACTTTAAACCCATCAAATTGCTAAAGGTAGGAAAAGACCCTCATATTACAGATTGCTGTTAAAATGTAGGAAAAAATCTCACTCTCTATGGTGATGTAAATTTGGTGTGTACATATCAAAGAGCAGTTTAGAAACATACTATAAATTTTGGAAAAAAGTATATATTACAACACACTGATTTTATTTCTAAATATAAATCCTTGAGAAATTCTCACACAAGTAAACAGCAAGATATGCAAACGAATGTTCACATCAGCATTGTTGTTACTGCAAAAGAATGAAAACAACACAAATCACTGGAGTCTCAAAAAAACTCTATTAACTGCTCATTCATTATTTCTTTACCCCATAACTACAAGGAATTATAAGTGAAAGTTTCAGTTCTAATTTTTCCAAGCTATACTTCGTTCCATATATTGTATTTTTAATTTCAGGAACCACTGTTTTCTAAGTCTTACAATTAGTTTCTTTTAATGCTTCCAATATTTTCCACATTTAATTTTTAAAATCTTTTGATCCAGCCATCCCACTTCTGAATATATATCCAAAGGAAATGAAATCAGGGCCTCAAAGAGATATCTGCACTCCCATGTTTATTGCAGCACTAGTCAGGATAGCCAAGATATGGAAACACCTAAGTATCGGTCGATGGATAAATGGATAAAGACCATCTATTTATATTAAATATAAATAAAGAATATGTCGTATATTATTCAGCTTTGAGACTGAAGGAAATTCTTCAATTTGTGACAACATGGATGAACCTTGAGGGCATTATGGTAAGTGAAATATGTCAGATAAAGAAAGACAAACACTGTATGTTATCACTTACATGTGGAAACTAAAAAAGCCTAACTCATAGACACAGAGAGTTAAATGATGGTTACCAGGGGCTGTGGGATAGGGGAAATGGGGAGACATTGGTCAAAAGGTACAAACTTTCCGTTGTAAGATGAATATGTTTTGGGGATCTAGTGTTCAGAATGGTGATTATAGTTACCAGTAGTGTATTATATACTCGAAAATTGCTAAAAGAGTAGATCTTAAATGTTCTCACCACAAAAAAGAAATGGTAATTATGTGAAATGATGGAGGTGTTAACTAACACTGTAGCGGTAATAATTTTGCAATATATAAGTGCATCAAATCGACACAAGGTATACTTAAACTTACACAATGCTATATATATCAATTACACCATAAAAATAAAATAAAATCTTTTCAAATGTTATGCAAAGTGTATTCTCTCTAAGAGCAGTTACTGTTCTAATTGTTGATTTTACTGGCTCAGTATTTATTAGATACATTCCTATATTTTGTATATTTGATTTGCTTATTTGAGACAAAAAGTTCTCTCAACTTTTCGCTCTCACCCCATCTTCCTTTCACTCATTCTTCATTTTTTACTCAATTTGCCATTGCTACCACCTGTCCTTCTGGACTCTGGATCCAAAATTACGCCTTTGTAACAGTTAAGAATTACTCTCCCCTTGTTAAGGGCATGGAGAAACATTCAGGGAGGCAGTGATAATAAGTGGTTTTATTTAATTTCTAGTAATGAAGCTGATTTTTCCCCCTGCCTTCTGAAGGCAACAATTTTGAATTAAAATGAAATCTCAGTTAGAAAATAACAATAATACTAAAAGGTAATAAATAAATAAACACTTTAATGAGTGGGAGAACCTCATCTATACCCCTAGCATCATCAATGAAGCTTGCTCAGGTTTGCTGTCTAAAAAAAATGTTTGTAGTTCTCTTTATCCAGAAGAAGCCTTACTTCTGGCCATGAATACCAGTTTCCTATACAACATCTAGCTAGTTTATTGCATCAACACTGGTTTAACATTTTATATTTCTTTCATGCTTCAAATCTACAGGTAAGTAGTTATGCTTTTCAAACCCAGACATATATATTTAGTTACCTATCACTTTTTATATGTGAACTGACATGGTGTGCACCATTTCTGGTCATACCACTAAAAATGTTCAAACAATGATTCTTCATGCTCTTTCCACTTCCATGAAGTAGATGAGAACAATCACCATGAAAGCCAGATGTAAATTGTGGAGAGAAAAAAATGTAAGGAACTTGGAAACTCAAATTAGAACCTGGAGAAAAAAATGTGTTAATCCAAAACAACTATTTTAATTTTTTATCTAGGAAAGAAGTTTTATTATATTTCACATTATTATACATTTTGGACTTTTTCTTAATAAAAACACAGTTAAAGGACAAATAAAGTGGTAGTTACTACAGTAAAACTAGTGACATTAAAGCAATATAAAAGCTTAAAACAGGGACTTCCTTGGGGGTCCAGTGGTTAAGACTTCCCCTTCCAATGCAGGGGGTGTGGGTTCGATTCCTGGTGCGGGAGCTAAGATCCCACCTGCCTCGTGGTCAAAGAACCAAAACATAAAACAGAAGCAATATTGTAACAAATTCAATAAGGACTTAAAAATGGTCCACATCAAAAAAAAAAAATTTTTTTAAGCTAAAAACAGAAAATTTTGATTGAATAAAGTGACATATGCCAGTAGAGTCTAGAACAGCAGTTGACCCTTGAGCAACACGGTTTTGAAGCATACAGGGCTACTTATATGAAGACAGTTTTCGATAGTAAATACTTCAGTACTACAGAGTCTGTGGTTGGTTGAAACTGAGGATTTGGAAGAACTGCAGATATGGATGGCCACTATAAATTACATGTGGATTAACCCATTAACACTGTTCAAGGGTCAACTGTATTCTGAAATCTGATTTGAGCAATTAGTATTAAAGGACAAAATACAGTATTAGGGGCATATATGACCATCAGAACTCTTGTAGGATTAAATGATGAGATAATTTTTTAACAAATAAGTTTTGAATACCCAGTTATGTAATTAGATATATTAACATGAAACTCAAGGCTAGAGAAATAAATTTTGGATCCATCAATACAATACAGATTTTTTTTAATTAACATAAGTCTGGGATGATCAAATAGTCTGTGGAGAGAATTCTTAACTATTAAACATTACAAAAATTAAAAGTGCAATAGAAAAACAAAGTATAAGAATTAGAGTGAATAAAGACCAAATTAGAATCAACTAAGGTAGGAGTCTCAACAAATGGTACAAACAATAAATAAGAGTAGAATGGGAGACAATTGTGTACCAGAGCCCAGTGTTCTAGAATGGGAGACAATTGTGTACCAGAGCCCAGATTTACAGTGAAAATTATATAGGTTAGATATCTAAGTAAGATTTCCCATTTTATTCCTAATTTCCATTTCAGGATCTTTTATATTTCTGATACTCTAAGTGAGCAAACAAAAATATATATGCACACACACACACATTCCGTGAGCCTCCATAAGTAAATATGAAGGATATGACTTTGTTAAATAAATAGTAAAATACAAAGACACATGCCAGAAGGTAAAGGACTAGGGAAATTATAATGTAAGCATTCTGGGACTAGTCCAAGATTTTGCACACAAGCCAATTGAGCAACTTGACTGTCTTATATTTTACATCTTTTTTTCTTATGTCTTTGACAAGCCAAGTCAATTTCTAGGGTCATTTTCATGGGAGAATTTGATGGTCCCAGTGACTGCTGTTGAAATCTGTCCAGCACTCTGATATTTGTCCAGAGCTGAATAAATGTGTACCAGAAAATAAAATTCCAGCAAATCCACTCTTGCATCAAAAAAAACTACAAGCTTCTGGGTTCCCATACATAAGAAAACTCTGTTCATAAAAGGAATAAAACAAAATTGACATTGATCCTAACAAATGGACTTCTGATTGTGAACTTCAATTTCAAGAAGGCTTAATTTGGCCAGAATTATGCACATTACACGTAGACCTCAGTATAGACTCTGAAATTTTAAACAAGTTTTATCATCAGCTTTACCCCAGCTTTCACCATAGCCTTTCCAGTGTGTTATATGATCAATGAAATCTCTCGCCAATGTCCCTCCAAACACTGCCTATCCCATTTTCTCTCTACACCCACCCAGACATATTTCCCTGCCCTTGAAGAGAGTTTAGCTAAATTACTCCACAGTATTGTTGCCTCGGCATTCATTTTGTTTGGTCAACTGGCCTGCAGTGACTTTAAACTGACACTAGCTGCTTATGAATGCCCTAGATAGCAACCCGCAGTCACAAGTAAATGTAAGTTCCTGATATGACTTCTCCAACAGTCTTGGGATGAGTAGTCTCCCCTGCCATCAATGCCTTCCCCTCATGAGCTCCTTTGATTAAGACACCCATGGGGCTTACCAAAACCTTTGGGTTTGAGTTGACCAATCTGTCCTTAGCCCAGGAATCCCCAAGTACTCCACCCATGGAACCTAATAAAGGCATGTACCTGAGGTCCTGTCTGTCTCTCTGTCTGCACTCTGCCTTGACCTCCCTGTGTGACCCCTCAAGGCATGCCAGGTACTTCCTCCAGGACCTGTGAGTAATAAACTTCTCTATTTCAACTTCTCTTGTGGTCTGTTGTTTAACCGCTGCTCACCATCTGGCACCTTGTGTTCCACTTAACGAGTGTTAATTTGACAAATTCATAACCTTCTCTTTATCACCTTTTCCTTAGTTCAGACTATTACCACCTCACCCTGAACAGCATCAACAGATTTCAAATCTCTCCCTACTTCTAATCTCTCCTTTCATTTTATCCTCTATACTACAATGAGAGAAAGTTTTTGTTTTTTTTAATTTTGAATACTTTATCTTTCCATTCCTTTTCTCAAAAACATACACTAGCTCCCATCATGTGCAGATTCAAACAATTCCTTAACCCCTTTTAATTACTCATTTGGCCTATTCAGCTATTACAACCCCTAATTCTGTACATTCCAGCAGCACACTGTGTGTGAGGAAATCAGCTTTGAGTCTGTTAGAGAGTGGAGGCTGAGGTATAGTTCAGGAGTCCTGGTCACTGACTATGTCCATATGTCTTCCTATCCTCTCAATCATGAAGATGTTGCTTTGATAAGCCAGTAGAGGTTCATATTGGTAGAGCAAGTCCAAGGAGGAATTTTGTGAAGTACTCCAATAGTATATAAATTACCCAGAGTCTAAAATGTCAGGGCAAGGCAAAAAATTAGCATCCTTCTTAACTCTAGCAGGAAGTGTAATCTGCAGCACAGTAACTTAGATGGAAACAGGTCAAGGGAGTCTCACAAATATAATCTGCAGCAGCCTCTGCTCTGTATAACAACCTAGAGTCTGTACATTCTGTATCTTTGCCATAATTAACCTGAAACTTTATAGCTGGTATGTGTTGTGAGGGTGGGGGGAGGGTTGGAGAGTAAGATCTACAATGCCCTATCACATTTTTGAGATTTTTGATTTTATGTATTATTTATCATAGTTATAATTCTTCTCTGAAATTACTGTATAACGTCAAGTCCAAGTGATCTTTCCCCTCTATAAATATCCCTGACCAATTTCTCCATATAAATACCTATGCATACACATATATATCACACACATGTACACATATATATATACTTATTACACTCCTCCGCACTTCTGCAGATTCGTGTGTTCCTTACCCTAACCTCCCACTGCACCTCATAAAGTGCCTATTTTATAGTACTGATGATAGTAGTAATAAGAGATAATATTTATTGGTACTAAATACTAAGAAGTACTGTCATATAAGGAGAAAGTGAACAGTAAATGACTGATAATATTTATACCATTATTTTGGTATAATTTCTGATACAGGTATATAGAAAGAATTGAAAAATTTGGAGATACTGACCTGTCACAAAAGTAAATAAGAATATAAATGACAGAAATCTAAAATATTGTTTTATGACATTGGAAATATTTGCTGTATGAAGTAGACAACCAGTTTTTTTTTTTTTCATGAAAAAGTAATTCATCATCTGGGTGTACAGACTTACATTTAATTTCCCAAATTATTTTAGACTCTTCAAAATTTCCCATTCCCTTCATTTTTATTGTCCCTAGCCAATTTTTATAGATGCTTACATATTATTACTTACAATCATAATGATATTTTACTAATGTTTAAATTGCTTTAACACAAATATAAAATAGTGAGTATTGTGTGCTTTCGATCTCAAGATGATAGTAATCAATCTTTCTGAAAAATTTTCTTCCCTTTGTATGAAATATTTTCCTCTATGATAATTATGATATTTAAAAAATTACTATATAAGGCAAGTATTTTAATTGTCCTACTGCCTTTTATAAACTTTGTGATGATTCATGAATTGTAAAATAAGATTAGATAATTATTAAAATGGTTATTTATGTTATTTATGGTTATTTAGTTATTTATGGTTATTCCATAAAACACTATATTGAATATAATGTACATTTACATATGTGTATATCTACATATGTATGCATATTTATGTATGTCCAAATATACGTATGCACATATACCTTTATTTTCAATCAGGATTCCTCAGATAAAATACACTTGGTTATACTTAAAAGGCTACCTCTAATTTAGAGCAAGACACAACATACCTTGAAGTGTAATTTCTGCGCTACACCTAAGATATTACTCCCTTGCTAGAATGATTTTAATTGTTGTCATTAATAACTTTCCTACATATGCAGAGTCTCAAATCTCCTTGCCATATTTTATTTAGTATTCTGTGAAGCCAAACTTACTCAAGTCCATATTTAGAAGGTAAATTTTGCAGGATGAACTAAAATATCTCACTTCAGAATATGTTCTTTTCTAGAAACATGTATGCTTTTAACTAGCTACAGTGCTCTTGGCTGACACCCCTGTTGATTTTGCTGACAGCAAAGAAGATAGTGTTGCTCTGGAGTCATGCTAGTTATCTTTTGTACTTGGAAAATATGGCACTTTGTACTCATTTTATTCTTGATATGGAAAATGGTGTCTGTTAATGCCCAGAATAGAACAGTGGTATTTTGGTATTTTGTTATTGAAGGGCATTTCTTTTCTATCACTTTCTTATTTAGAATAAAATCTTGTAGGCAACTATATTTCAATACTTTACTACAATATGCAATCTAGCTCAGTCCATATGTATGTGTGTATACATACACGTATATACATATAAATATTTCTACTCATCATCAATCTTGAATATTTCTTGTAATAGGGAGCTTACCAAATCAAGAGAAGGTATACTTGTTAATTTGAGATAAATTTTTGTACAAAACCCCAGTTTCTTTGGACATCTTACCCTAATAAACAACAAGTCATATTTATTGAATGTTCAAGACTGCATCGAAATAAATACAGTAAAAGGTTTGAATAATTTTAGTCTTCTTGAAGGTATGTTTCATTCCTTGTTTTATTTGAGATAATAAAAAATCAACATCTGACTAGTTTGAACACTGAAAAAAGCTGGAACAATTATCAGACATGAAGTTTTTTCAAAACACTAAGATATAATTCATTAAACAAAGTAGTCCTGGAGGCACATGTCCGACTATTCCAAGGAGTACATATATTGAAGGATTCTCTATCTTGTTTGTAAAACACCCTAACTCCCTTTTATTCCATATTTATCTTTCTTGTATCTTTCATGATGTGTATTAAACTCTTCTTTCTATTTTACTGTATCTTTCTACTTTTCACTTTTATTTCTTTTCTATAATGCATTGTTATTATGCCTATGTTTTTTCTCTCACATATGACCTGGGTTTTTTTTTCCCTCACACTATTCTCTGTCTCCGTCTCTCTGTCTCTCTCTGAATCTGTTTGTTTCTCTTTCTCTCTTTCTCTCTCTCTCTGTAGATAGATAGATAGACAGATAGACTGACAGATGATAGGTATTGTACATATATGGATATATATATATTCCTTCCCTGAAAGTCAGAATAAAATGGAATGCATTTACTAGTAGAAACCTAATCAAATATATTTAAACACTGAAAGAAAGACATTTACTGCTATGAAAATTATACATAAGGGTGATCTTGACAAATATTTTTTTTAAACATCTTTATTAGAGTATAATTGCTTTACAATGGTGTGTCAGTTTCTGCTTTATAACAAAGTGAATCAGTTATACATATACATATGTCTCCATATCTCTTCCCTCTTGCATCTCCCTCCCTCCCACCCACCCTATCCTACCACTCTAGGTGGTCACAAAGCACCGAGCTGATCTTTCTGTGCTATGTGGCTGCTTCCCAGTAGCTATCTATTTTACGTTTGGTAGTGTATATATGTCCATGCCACTCTCTCACTCTGTCCCAGCGTACCCTTCCCCCTTCCCGTATCCTCAAGTCCATTCTCTAGTAGGTCTGCATCTTTATTCCCGTCTTGCCCCTAGGTTATTCTGACCATTTACTTTTTTGTTGCTGTTGTTGTTGTTGTTTTTTAGATTCCATATATATGTGTTAGCTTGCGGTATTTGTTTTTCCCTTTCTGACTTACTTCACTCTGTATGACAGTCTCTAGGTCCATCCACCTCACTACAAATAACTCAGTTTTGTTCCTTTTTATGGCTGAGTAATATTCCATTGTATATATGTGCAACATCTTCTTTATCTATTCATCTGTTGATGGGCACTTAGGTTGCTTCCATGTCCTGGCTATAGTAAATAGAGCTGCAATGAACATTTTGGTACATGACTCTTTTTGAATTATGGTTTTCTCAGGGTATATACCCAGTAGTGGGATTGCTGGGTCATATGGTAGTTCTATTTTTAGTTCTTTAAGGAACCTCCATACTGTTCTCCATAGTGGCTGTATCAATTTACATTCCCAGCAACAGTGCAAGAGGATTCCCTTTCCTCCCCACGCTCTCCAGCATTTACTGTTTGTATATTTTTTGATGATGGCCATTCTGACCCGTGTGAGATGATATCTCATTGTAGTTTTGATTTGCATTTCTCTAATGATTAATGATGTTGAGCATCCTTTCATGTGTTTGTTGGCAATCTGTATATCTTCTTTGGAGAAATGTCTATTTAAGTCTTCTGCCCATTTTTGGATTGGGTTGTTTGCTTTTTTGATATTGAGCTGCATGAGTTGCTTGTATGTTTTGGAGATTAATCCTTTGTCAGTTACTTCATTTGCAAATATTTTCTCCCATTCTGAGGGTTGTCTTTTCGTCCTTTTTATGGTTTCCTTTGCTGTGCAAAAGCTTTTAAGTTTCATTAGGTCCCATTGGTTTATTTTTGCTTTTATTTCCATTTCTCTAGGAAGTGGGTCAAAAAGGATCTTCCTGTGATTTATGTCATAGAGTGTTCTGCCCATGTTTTCCTCTAAGAATTTGATGGTGTCTGGCCTTACATTTAGGTCTTTAATCCATTTTGAGTTTATTTTTCTGTATGGTGTTAGGGAGTGTTCTAATTTCATTCTTTTACTTGTAGCTGTCCAGTTTTCCCAGCACCACTTATTGAAGAGGCTGTCTCTTCTCCACTGTATATTCTTGCTTCCTTTATCAAAGATAAGGTGACCATATGTGTGTGGGTATATCTCTGGGCTTTCTATCCTGTTCCATTGATCTATGTTTCTGTTTTTGTGCCAGTACCATACTGTCTTGATTACTGTAGCTTCGTAGTATAGTCTGAAGTCAGGGAGCCTGATTCCTCCAGCTCCATTTTTCTTTCTCAAGATTGCTGTGGCTATTCGGGGTCTTTTGTGTTTCCATACAAATTGTGAAATTTTTTGTTCTACTTCTGTAAAAAATGCCAGTGGTAGCTTGATAGGGATTGCACAGAATCTGTAGATTGCTTTGGGTAGTAGTCATTTTCACAGTGTTGATTATTCCAATCCAAGAACATGGTATATCTCTCCATCTATTTGTATCATCTTTAATTTTTTTCATCAGTGTCTGATAATTTTCTGCATACAGGTCTTTTGTCTCCTTAGGTAGGTTTATTCCTAGATATTTTATTCTTTTTGTTGCAATGGTAAATGGAAGTGTTTTCCTAATTTCACTTTCAGATTTTTCATCATAAGTGTATAAGAAAGCAAGAGATTTCTGTGCATTAATTTTGAATCCTGCTACTTTACCAAATTCACTGATTAGTTCTAGTAGCTTTCTGGTTGCATCTTTAGGATTCTCTATGTATAGTATCATGTCATCTGCAAACAGTGACATCTTTACTTCTTCTTTTCCAGTTTGGATTCCTTTTATTTCTTTTTCTTCTATGATTGCTGTGGCTAAAACTTCCAAAACTATGTTGAATAATAGTGGTGAGAGTGGGCAACCTTGTCTTGTTCCTGATCTTAGTGGAAATGGTTTCAGTTTTTCACCATTGAGGACGATGTTGGCTGCTGTGGGTTTGTCATATATGGCCTTTATTATGTTGAGGAAAGTTCCCTCTATGCCTACCTTCTGGAGGGTTTTTATCATAAACGGGTGTTGAATTTTGTTGAAAGCTTTCTCTGCATCTATTGAGATGATCATATGGTTTTTCTCCTTCAATTTGTTAATATGGTGTATCACGTTGATTGATTTGCATATATTGAAGAATCCTTGCCTTCCTGGGATATACCCCACTTGATCATGGTGTATGATCCTTTTAATGTGCTGTTGGATTCTGTTTGCTAGTATTTTGTTGAGGATTTTTGCATCTATGTTCATCAGTGATATTGGCCTGTAGTTTTCTTTCTTTGTGACATCTTTGTCTGGTTTTGGTGTCAGAGCGATGGTGGTCTTGTAGAATGAGTTTGGGAGTGTTTATCCCTCTGCTATATTTTGGAAGAGTTTGAGAAGGATAGGTGTTAGCTCTTCTCTAAATGTTTGATAGAACTTGCCTGTGAAGCCATCTGGTCCTGGGTTTTTGTTTGTTGGAAGATTTTTAATCACAGTTTCAATTTCAGTGCTTGTGATTGGTCTCTTCATATTTTCTATTTCTTCCTGGTTTAGTCTCAGAAGGTTGTGCATTTCTAAGAATTTGTCCATTTCTTCCAGGTTGTCCATTTTATTGGCATAGAGCTGCTTGTAGTAATCTCTCATGATCCTTTGTATTTCTGCAGTGTCAGTTGTTACTTCTCCTTTTTCATTTCTAATTCTATTGATTTGAGTCTTTTTCCCTTTTTTTCTTGATAAGTCTG
Organism: Balaenoptera borealis; assembly: GCF_965194805.1. Taxonomy (NCBI): domain Eukaryota; kingdom Metazoa; phylum Chordata; class Mammalia; order Artiodactyla; family Balaenopteridae; genus Balaenoptera; species Balaenoptera borealis. The sequence goes on along the minus strand of NC_138863.1, from coordinate 48,535,838 downwards.
GCTAATGGTTTATCAATTTTGTTTATCTTCTCAAAGAACCAGCTTTTAGTTTTATTTATCTTTGCTATCATTTCCTTCATTTCTTTTTCATTTATTTCTGATCTGATCTTTATGATTTCTTTCCTTCTGCTAACTTTGGGGTTCTTTGTTCTTCTTTCTCTAATTGTTTTAGGTGTAAGGTTAGGTTGTTTATTTGAGATGTTTCTTGTTTCTTAAGGTAGGCTTGTATAGCTATAAACTCCCCTCTTAGAACTGCTTTTGCTGCATCCCATAGGTTTTGGGTCATTGTGTTTTCATTGTCATTTATTTCTAGGTATGTTTTGATTTCCTCTTTGATTTCTTCAGTGATCTCTTGGTTATTAAGTAGTGTGTTGTTTAGCCTCCATGTGTTTGTATTTCTTACAGGTTTTTTCTTGTAATTGATATCTAGTCTCATAGCGTTGTGGTCAGAAAAGATACTTGATACGATTTCAATTTTCTTAAATTTACCAAGGCTTGATTTGTGACCCAAGATATGATCTATCCTGGAGAATGTTCCATGAGCACTTGAGAAGAATGTGTATTCTGTTGTTTTTGGATGGAATGTCCTATAAATATCAATTAAGTCTATCTTGTTTAATGTATCATTTAAAGCTTGTGTTTCCTTATTTATTTTCATTTTGGATGATCTGTCCATTGGTGAAAGTGGGGTTTTGAAGTCCCCTACTATGATTGTGTTACTGTGGATATCCCCTTTTATGGCTGTTAGTATTTGCCTTATGTATTGAGGTGCTCCTATGTTGGGTGCATAAATATTTACAATTGTTATATCTTCTTCTTGGATTGATCCCTTGATCATTATGTAGTGTCCTTCTTTGTCTCTTGTAATAGTCTTTGTTTTAAAGTCTATTTTGTCTGATATGAGAATTGCTACTCCAGCTTTCTTTTGATTTCCATTTGCATGGAATATCTTTTTCCATCCCCTCACTTTCAGTCTGTATGTGTTCCTAGGTCTGAAGTGGGTCTCTTGTAGACAGTATATATATGGGTCTTGTTTCTGTATCCATTCAGCCAGTCTATGTCTTTTGGAGGGAGCATTTAATCCATTTACATTTAAGGTAATTATTGATATGTATGTTCCTATTACCATTTTCTTAATTGTTTTGGGTTTATTATTGTAGGTCTTTTCCTGATCTTGACAATTTTGAGACAGTTGTTAAAAGATATTAGAGAGAAAGAATTTCTATCTCTGCTCTGCTTTCTATGAATTTTGTCTTTATCTTAATGTTGCCTCAGTCAAGAGGCATATTCTTCTTTCTTATCCGAAGGATAAGTGGTAATATTTCTGGTGTCTTCTGTGCAAATAGTGGGATTCCATTAGTCTCATTGACCTGAATTAGGTCACTTTCCCATAACTGAAATGATTTTTATGGCCAGAGAGTTGAATAATTGATTTTCTTCTCTCAATTGGGGCTAACCAATGTAGCTCTGAGTGAACTCGGCACCAATCCCCACCCCCAACACACTCTCTGAATTTGACACAGTGGAGAAGGATTGACTTTCTCAAAGGGAAATCAATGGTAATAAATGCTAGGGAAGAACTCAACAAATGCCCATGTTTTATGGCCTTTCTCTTAATTCAAACTGTTTTTCTTCTACTGTACTATTTCTTTCCATTTCCAAACTGCCAACTTAATTCTTCAATTTCAATGAGAAACCTGGTTTGTTTTGCTCTCTAACATATGTTTCCATGTTTGTTCTACCTCATAGTCTCAGCTATTCTAAAACTTAACAATGTTATCCATGTTTTCTATGAAATCATGTGGCTAAACATTCCAAGGTGCTACACTTAATATCAGATTGGTCTTCCCCAGTTATATAAACTTAAATACACCTAATAATAAGGAAATAAGCCACACATCTCTAAGTTAATTTGTCTTCACAGGGGAGTTCTTCAAAGACTGCTTCTTTTAAAAGAATACAGGAAAATATGGGAGGAATTTTTCATATGTAAAAACAAATGCAAAAGAGCAACATATTCTATCAAAATAGTTTCATAAAGCCTAAACTTCAGGCATGCAATTTGTTGACGTTAACAAAGAGAATAATTTAAGGGATTTCTGGAGGAAAAATAGAAGAATGGAGAAATTAAATTTATACTACTGCAACCTGTCTCTACTTATTACTTCCAGGGAATATGTTTTCTGAGAACTCATTCAGGGAAATAAACTTTTAAACTGTAAAACAGCTATTTCTCACATCTATACAATACATATGGAATTACAAGATCCTGTAAATACATAAACATTTTTACATGGATATGCTAGCTTCCATATTCTTATTTAATATGTAAGATCTTACTAATGTTTTATGTTCATATTATTAATAGTGTTTAGATTTATATAAGAATTTTATGCCTCAAAAATTTTAAATACATATATAAAATACTGTTAAGATAAATTTCTCATTGTTTTTCATTTACACGCAGTTTACTACATAAATGTTATGTTCATCTATTTCTTCAAGTAAAAATACATGTTAATTTGTTCAGTTATTTTGGCATTTAGTTGAAATTTTTCCATTCTTAATTCTCATACATAAGTTATGGAATAAACTACTTTTAGATATGAGTCTTCCAGTTTAAAGGGTTAATCTAGTTTCAGACAGGACTGTTGTGAAAAGTTTTAGAACTAACCATACCCGGATGAAATTCATGAACTTCGAAAAAAAGCTAAAATCTTTGGAGCTTTCATCCAAGAGAACAAATTATCTCTAAAACTAAAATACAATAGTCTCTCAGTTCCAGTATCTTCAACTCTGGAATTCAGAAGACAATGGAATAACGGCGACAGACTACTAAAATGAAAGAACTACAAGAGTCCAGTATTCTTCTAAGTAAATGGCATCATCATCCACATCCACATAGTTTTTCAAGTCCCAAACGTAGGAATTAGTGTTGAATTTTCTTTTTCCTCATTATCCGTATCTAAACTACTTGTTCATTTAACAAATATTTATAAACTAATGTATTTTCACTTTTATGGAGTTTATATATTTTGTGTATGTGTAGATTTCAGTGGCTCTATGACCAAAATTACAATTCATTCCCTCATGGAGCTATCATTCCACTTAAGTCACAATTTTCTTTTGTTCAGATAACTACAAGAGACTACTAAATGCTTTTCCTTTCCCATTCTGATTCTTCTATAAAAATGTCATCATACCACTTCTGGATTATGACACTCAACTGTTCAAAGTACTTTAATAATTTTCCATTTTACTTAAAATCCAAGCTTCTTACCTTGCTCGTCAATGCCCTTTGTGGTCTCACCCTTCCAAATAAATTTCCTATCTACCCCCCTCAACTTTAGTCAGTGACCTGAAACCTCATAGGTTTTAGTGTTTCTAGAATATTGTGAGTTTTTTTTTTTTTCTTTCTGCCTTGGGGCCTTTGCACTTGCACTTCCCTCTGCAAAGGAAGCTTTGCTATGGCCTGGTTCCTTCCTGTGTTTCAGGTCTAAGCTCAAACATTGTTAATTCAATGAAAACTTCCTTGACCAATTATTAGGCCTTCCAGACTCTCATATTTACTTTTTTTTAGCATAAACCATTAAACTTATTTTTTAAATTGAAATATAGATAACTTACAATGTTTTGTTAATTTCTGCTGTACAGCAAAGTGATTTAGTTTTATATACATACATACACACACACACACACACACACACACACACACAACTCTTTTCCAGATTCTTTTCCATTCTAGATTATTACAAGACACTGAATATAGCTAGCTCCCTGTGCTATGTAGAAAAGTTTACACCTGCCTTAAGCCCAACCTCCCACTCCATCCCTCACCCAACCCTCTCCCCACTGGCAACCACCAGTCTGTTCTCTATGTCCATGAGACTGTTTGTTTCATAGATAGGTTCATTTGTGTCATATTTTAGACTCCACATATAAATGATATCATATGGTATTTGTCTTTCTCTTTCTGACTTACTTCTAAACTTAATTTTTTAAATTATATTTTTATTTGTTAAATGTCTCTCCATCTCCTACCATGTACACTAAATTATAAGTCCCAAGAGATCAGAACCCTTTTTTTCTTGTTCCCTGATGTGTAGCTGAAACCTAGAAAAGTGTCTGACAGAATTATTGGAAGAAGAAACATGATTTAAATTTTTGGAATGTATATTAAGTTGACTCCATTTAGAAGTTATGAGTTACAAGAATAATTTCAAGAGTACCTTGAACAGTACTATTCTCTTTCCAATCTGAGCTGAAGCAGAGAAGGATTCTAAAAAGAATCTAACCTCATAAATTTCATAGTAGTGGGTATATTTTAACCACATGAGTCTCGTTAGCTGATGTCCTTTTTCACCTAATGACTCTTTGTCTCTGAGCTTTCTTGTAATTTCATCTTTCTTGAGGTCACTAGAAGGCTTCAAGCTAGGATATTAAGCTAATCCCAACCAAAACCCCACAATTTCAAGTGGAAGTATACAACCCAGTAATAAAATATAGAGGTAGAAAAAGACAAGGTTGAATTTACTGTTAGATGATCTTATTTATTCTGGTCTGGGGAAGCAGCTGGTTTTTTTGTTTGTTTTTAATGAGTTAAAGATAAAAAGAATGTTAAAGTTACCACTTACATATCAAAGTCAATGATTTTTCTTCTCAACCCAAATTATTGGTCATTCATTAGAGATGATTTAAAGAAAGATACCTAGTAAATCATGTATGATTCTAAGATGGTAAAATCTGTGATAGTGTCCCTAATGTATAAAACATTACAACTGTATGTTTGTTTCACAAATGCTAGAAAGAAAGCGAACAAATTTTAAATAAGTGAATAGGTGAAATGAGTAAAGAGACCTAACATCAGAGAGGTTAAAAAAAAAAGTGGGCATACAGTAAGAATAAAATATTTTGTGAGGCTTTATTGCTAAATGAATAGACAATTGAGAGATTTGATCACTTTTTTGTTTAGATCATATTAAATAATGATCTAATGATTAAATATGAAATCAGTTTTTTTTTCTCACTGATCATGATGGGTAAATTTATATCCTTTTAATTTCCACTAAAACCATTTATTTTAGAATAAAGTATAGCAGGATAGGATCTGATTTACATTAAAATACTGAACCCCACTATGAAATTAAATTCAGAAATAATATAACACACATAATTACATCTGTGTGTGTAAGGGTGGGTGTGCAAATATATGATTCCTTGTCTATAATATAAAAAATAAAACAAGAATCATTTAAAACAATCCTACATTAGAAGTAACAAAGCAATAGATTTCTGCTCCTATAAAAAATTAATGAATGTGATAGTTATAAATGCAGACTGATAAAAGTACACTGTATTTGTAATTCAATTTCTATGTGCAGGGTTTCTGATTAACAATTTTTAGTAATGACCCCCAATAACAGCACCAAAAATGTACTATCCTCCTTTTTTTAATGTACTAGTTTTATTCTTAAAATTTTTAGTAACAATTAAAATCTTACAAATATAGTTTATGTTCATTTGTAAGATGAAGCTAGGTTTTAGACCCAGGTCACTGTGATCAAGTATTTCAACTATATGACTGATAGGATATTTAGAAATCTTATTGGACACACAGAACTAATTTTCACTTTTTCAGACTGTTCTGCTATATGTCTGACATATTTGACCTTTTGTCAAAAAGTGCCCCAGTCCTTATTATGACAACCAAACAACCTCTAAGGATATCACTGACCTGGAACAGGGGTTGGGAAAGTATGGCCTGCTCTGCCAAATATGACCTACAGCCCCTTTTGCATGGCCCATGAGCTAAGAATGGTTTTACATTTGTAAAGAGATTAAAGAAGACAAACAAAACAAAGAAGATTGTGCAGCAGAGATACTTACTATCTGGCCCTAATAGAAAATGCTTATCGATCCCTGCACTTGTTCCACGATGACACATACTCTGTCTCGTTCACCACTATAATAGGACTACAAACGTTTCCAAAACATAGAACGGACGTAAGTAATATTTGTGTAAAGGCAGGAAGGGAGAAACTATGATTAGAGTTAGAAGAGTATAAAAATATAACTCTGAAAGGAATTTAGAGATCAAAGCAAAGATGGCAAAGAGGATCAGAATGGCTAAATTAATTCATCAAAGAACTCAGCTAGGACTGAAAAGCCATTACTTATGTTATCTATGACTTCCAGCACATTATGTATGCTGCATAGGTGTGTATATACATGTATACAAAATAACACAATTTTATACGCTACTGTACACAAAATGTTATGTGCTGTTTGTTTGGGTTTTTTTCTCCTAGCATTTTTGGTAAAGATTTTCCTTTATCATTAAATTACTTTTAGGAATATATATAATATTTACTTCTACAAAATACAATGGTTTGTAACATTTCTTCTATTTCTATTTTCTTACTATAAAAATATTACAATATTAATTAGAATACAATTCTACCAGTATTTTTATGTCTCTATCTATATCTACATATAGTCAACAAACCAAGATACAAGACACATTGAAGTGAACTGAGGAAGAAATGTAAGGAAAAATAAAATCTGGACTTATGATAAAACTTATGGTATTGAGAAACATGAAATTAAAAACACTATAGAAGGAACCATTGCCAGACAAAAATTTATTAATTCATTTTCCCTTGGTGAAGCTCTGCCAGAATTGCATTATGTTGATTAACGGATGGTTAAAGCTAGTTGAGTCTGGTTCACTGAATTACATACAAATGTAACATATTTTACAGATTGGTTTTAATAGTCATAACACTATACTTAATGCGTATTGGTCTTGGCATAACACTTTTAAGAATAGAAATCTCCATGACACTGTGAGTGTAATGTCTGTTAGAATTAGTGATAAAAGTTTGAAATTAAAAAAACAAAATATACTGAAGTTTATCCAGATTCTAATTAATTCTGCTATCTGTTATAAGAACCAGTCAGTTGGTGAAGTTTGCCATATCTTACATCTTATTAAGGCTGTTTAGCTACATAGAAACTGCACAAAAGATGTTATTACTTCTAAATTGCTTTGGTGCCCTGAGCTAAAAACACAAATTTCCCAGACTAGGTATTACACTATTATTTAACCAATATATTTTCTCTCTTACTTAATTTTATTGCATATGTAAGACTGCATATGTAATTAGGCACATCTTCATTTCGTTTTGCATTTCCTATTTGTCCAAGTGAAACTCTGAGATGCAATCTAAGTAAAAAATTATGTGAGCAAATGGAAAGTGAATTCACATTGAAATATTCATTTATTTAAAATTGGTAAACTCTTTACTGATGGCAATACAACTAACATATCCTTACTAATCTTGCCTTTAGTGAACTAATTGCATCCCCTTATGATTAGTGTTTGTCTACAAGACAAACATTAGTCAATAAATATTCAAAAACGTGTTTAAAGATAATGTGCAGGAAGGGTGCATTGTGTGTGCATGGACGTGTGTATTTGTATTTGTCTATGTATTGAGCATCTGTGGATTTGGTGTGCCTTTTGATTAAGACAAATGTGTTTTAAATAAACTTTCAACTATAACTTGCTTGTTTTGATTTTATTGCGCTCCATCATGACTGCATATACAACTCAGCATAGTAATTCTGTATGCAACTTTTAGTAACTCCCACATATTATGTGTACTGCAAAGTGTATAGTGAGTTTATTAGGTGGATTTATAATATCTCCATTGTCTGGAAGAGGGGAATGTTTGACTCTCTAGAATTATGAATTTATTTGGACACAATTGAGTAACAAAGCAAAAGTATTCTTGAAATCATTTTTTTTCTCAGTGAATGCCAAAGCATCCATTTAATTCTTTCAAAAATGTAGTAAAATCATTGGTGCCTAGCTGCAGCATAAGAAAAGCCATGTGAAAAAAAATTGCAGTGGCTAGTTGTCATTTAATATTTCTAAAAGAGAACATTGATAACTAAAATAGGTAAAATATGCATAGAATAAAAAGCAGAAGATTCTACAAATGTAAGTCTGATAATTATATAAATATATATTTATTTAAATGTGTTCTATATGTTCAGATATATTTAAGTATATATAATTTAGTATATTATATTATTTTTAATTCTCTCTAGTATCTTTGTTAAAATGAATTACTATTTCTCATGGAGCAATTTTAACTTAAAATTAGTTTATAAATACATAATAAATGGAATCATGGGAGAAGGGGATAATAGAGCCAGCTGTTTTGTTTAATGATTCTTCCAAAGGATATGGTTTTGTGCTTCCTTGACCTTCAGCAGAGCAAATTTTTCAAGCATTTCAAATATTGAAATAATTAATTAACATGTGTCTTATGGTTAGCAACTGAAATAAATACTTAAATTATGAGGATATATTATTTAGATGGTAAAAGAATTCATTTGACAACCATTTGACTTCCAAAGGGTATTATTTTAAGAAGCATGTCATTCATTCGATAACTTGGAGTCACACTTAAAGGAATAGGCCCCTACCATGAAGAACTGCCAAATTGTTTAAAACAAAATGCACCTAAAGAAAAGGTGCAATCTTACTAAACAGAATATAAAACAAATAACTTAAGCAAATCATTGAATGTTTCTAATGAAAATTTAGCAACCAAACCGATATAACAGATCACCTTCCCCACATTCTCACCTGACCCACATACAAACCAGTGTAGAGGCCTAATTATCAAGTTAAAATATCCACTACTGGGAATACTGGATGGTATATTGGGGTTTTGGAAAGGACTTATGTACAGTTATTTTAAAAATATTTTTGTATGTATGATGTATGGCATATTATATCATACTCATTACATATGTCATTTCAAAATGAAGCCTTCCTGTTCCTCTTCTCAGTCAAGTTAATTGCTTTTTCTGCTTCACTATAGCACTCTGTTCACAGCTGTTATACAGCATTAACCAAAGACTTCCATACATTAGAGTGATTTATGTATATACCACTCTCCTTTTACAATGGTAAATTCCCAGGTGTACCGAAAATGCCTCCCCAAATATGGATCTCTCAGTTCCTAACAGGGAACTCAGTATCTAGCAGATGCACCAAAAACGTGAATTTAATTGGATTTAATCTAACTGGACTGAACTGAAATCACAAAGGGGTCCTAAGTGCAGTGAATAGCAAACATATTTGAGAAGATTGTGTTGGAACTGATTTTGCAGTAAAAAGCATAAAAGACATTTATAATATCAGGTGGAAATAAGAAGTTATCACAAAAGAGTGAAAAACCACAATGAGGTATCACCTCACACAAGTTAGAATGGGCATCATCAAAAAATCTACAAACAATAAATGCTGGAGAGGGTGTGACGAAAAGGGAACCCTCTTGCACTTTTGGTGGGAATGTAAATTGATACAGCCACTATGGAGAACAGTATGGAGGTTCCTTAAAAAACTAAAAATAGAATTACCATATGACCCAGCAATCCCACTACTGGGCATATACCCAGAGAAAACCATAATTCAAAAAGAGTCATGCACCCCAATGTTCATTGCAGCACTATTTACAATAGCCAGGTCATGGAAGTAACCTAATTGTCCATCGACAGATGAATGGATAAAGAAGATGTGGTACATATATACAATGGAATATTACTCAGCCATATAAAGCAATGAAATTGAGTCATTTGTAGAGACGTGGATGGACTTAGGTACTGTCTTACAGGTGAAATAAGTCAGAAAGAGAAAAACAAATATCATATATTAATGCATATATGTGGAATCTGGAAAAAAGGTACAGATGAACCTGTTTGCAAGGCACAAACAGAAACACAGATATAGAGAACAAATATATGGACACCAAGGAGAGGGAGTGGGATGAATTGGGAGATTGGAATTGACATATATACACTAATATGCATAAAATAGATAACAAATGTAAACGGCTGTATAGCACAGGGAACTCTACTTCACTTCTCTGTACTGTAGAAACTAACACAACATTGTAAAACAACTATACCCCCCCAAAAAAATCAAAGCCCCCCCCAAAAAATAAAAGCCTATATATATTTGACAACATTTAAAGTTATGATTCATTGAAATCACTTTATATATTTATGGGAATTAAATCAGAATTATATCTTAAAGTACCAAGTTGAAACACACAATGTATTTTATTTTATTTAACATCTTTATTGGAGTATAACTGCTTTACAATGGTGTGTTAGTTTCTGCGGTATAACATAGTGGATCAGCTATACATATACATACATCCCCATATCCCCTCCCTCTTGTGTCTCCCTCCCACCCTCCCTATCCCACCCCTCTGGGTGGTCACAAAGCACCAAACTGATTTCCCTGTGCTATGTGGCTGCTTCCCACTAGCTATCTATTTTACATTCGGTAGTGTATATATGTCCAGGCCACTCTCTCACTTTGTCCCAGCTTACCCTTCCTCCTCCCCGTGTCCTCAAGCCCATTTTCTACGTCTGTATCTTTATTACTGTCCTGCCCTTAGGTTCTTTAGAACCATTTTTTTTTCTTAGATTCTATATATATGTGTTAGCATACGGTATTTGTTTTTCTCTTTCTGACTTACTTCACTCTGTATGACAGACTCTAGGTCCATCCACCTCACGACAAATAACTTAATTTCGTTTCTTTTTATGGTGAGTAACATTCCATTGTATGTATGTGCCACATCTTCTTTATTCATTCAACTGTCAACGGACACGTAGGTTGCTTCCATGTCCAGGTTACTGTAAATAGTGCTGCAAAGAACATTGTGGTACATGAATCTTTTTGAATTATAGTTTTCTCAGGGTATATGCACATTAGTGGGATTGCTGGGTCGTGTGGTAGTTCTATTTTTAGTTTTTTGAGGAACCTCCAAACTGTTTTCCATAGTGGCTGTATCAACTTACATTCCCACCAACAGTGCAAGATGGTTCCCTTTTCTTCACACCCTCTCCAGCATTTATTGTTTGTAGATTATTTGATGATGGCCATTCTGACCAGTGTGAGGTGACAACTCATTGTAGTTTTGATTTGCATTTCTTTAATGATTAGTGATGTTGAGCACCCTTTCATGTGTTTGTTGGCAATCTGTATATCTTCTTTGGAGAAATGTCTATTTAGGTCCTCTGCCCATTTTTGGATTGGGTTGTTTGTTTTCTTGATATTGAGCTGCATGAGCTGCTTGTATATTTTGGAGATTAATCCTTTGTCAGTTGCTTCTTTAGCAAATATTTTCTCCCAGGCTGAAGGTTGTCTTTTCATACTGTTTATGATTTCCTTTGCTGTGCAAAAGCTTTTAAGTTTCATTAGGTCCCATTTGTTATTGTTTGTAGTTCCATTTCTCTAGGAGGTGGGTCAAAAAGGATCTTCCTGTGATTTATGTCATGGAGTGTTCTCCCTATGTTTTCCTCTAAAGCTTTATAGTGTCTGGCCTTACATTTAGGTCTTTAATCCATTTTGAGTTTGTGTATGGTGTTAGGGAGTGTTCTAATTTCATTCTTTTACATGTAGCTGTCCAGTTTTCCCAGCACCACTTATTGAAGAGGCTGTCTCTTCTCCACTGTATATTCTTGCCTCCTTTATCAAAGATAAGGTGACCATAGGTGTGTGGGTGTATCTCTGGGCTTTCTATCCTGTTCCATTGATCTATGTTTCTGTTTTTGTGCCAGTAGCATACTGCCTTGATTACTGTAGCTTTGTAGTATACTCTGAAGTCAGGGAGCCTGATTCCTCCAGTTCCATTTTTCTTTCTCAAGTTTGCTTTGGCTATTTGGGGTCTTTTGTGTTTCCATACAAATTGTGAAATTTTTTGTTCTAGTTCTGTGAAAAATACGATTGGTAGTTTGCTAGGGATTGCATTGAATCTGTAGATTGCTTTGGGTAGTAGAGTCATTTTCACAATGTTGATTCTTCCAATCCAAGAACATGGTATATCTCTCCATCTGTTTGTATCATCTTTAATTTCTTTCATCAGTGTCTTATAATTTTCTGCATACAGGTCTTTTGTCTCCTTAGGTAGGTTTATTCCTAGATATTTTATTCTTTTTGTTGCAATGGTAAATGGAAGTGTTTTCCTAATTTCACTTTCAGATTTTTCATCATTAGTGTATAGGAAAGCAAGAGATTTCTGTGCATTAATTTTGAATCCTGCTACTTTACCAAATTCATTGATTAGCTCTAGTAGCTTTCTGGTTGCATCTTTAGGATTCTCTATGTATAGTATCATGTCATCTGCAAACAGTGACAGTTTTATTTCATCTTTTCCGATTTGGATTCCTTTTATTTCTTTTTCTTCTCTGATGGCTGTGGCTGAAACTTCCAAAACTATGTTGAATAACAGTGGTGAGAGTGGGCAACCTTGTCTTGTTCCTGATCTTAGTGGAAATGGTTTCAGTTTTTCACATTGAGAAACATGTTGGCTGTGGGTTTGTCATATATGGCCTTTATTATGTTGAGGTAATTTCCCTCTATGCCTACTTTCTGGAGGGTTTTTATCATAAATGGGTATTGAATTTTGTTAAAGCTTTTTCTGCATCTTGAGGTGATCATATGGTTTTTATCCTTCAATTTGTAAATATGGTTTATCACATTGATTGATTTGCATATATTGAAGAATCCTTGCATTCCTGGGATAAACCCCACTTGATTATAATGTATGATCCTTTTAATGTGTTGTTGGATTCTGTTTGCTAGTATTTTGTTGAGGATTTTTGCATCTATGCTCATCAGTGATATTGGCCGGTAGAGTTCTTTTTCTCTGGCATCTTTGTCTGGTTTTGGTATCAGGGTGATGGTGGCCTCGTAGAATGAGTTGGGGAGTGTTCTTCCCTCTGCTAACACTTTTGGAAGAGTTTGAGAAGAATAGGTGTTAGCTCTACTCAAAATGTTTGATAGAATTCGACTGTGAAGCCATCTGGTCCTGGGCTTTTGTTTGTTGGAAGATTTTTAGTCACAGTTTCAATTTCAGTGCTTGTGATTGGTCTGTTTATATTTTCTATTTCTTCCTGGTTCAGTCTCAGAAGGTTGTGCTTTTCTAAGAATTTTTCCATTTCTTCCAGGCTGTCCATTTTATTGGCATAGAGTTGCTTGTAGTAATCTCTCATGATCCTTTGTATTTCTGCAGTGTCAGTTGTTACTTCTCCTTTTTCATTTCTAATTGTATTGATTTGCGTCTCCTTCCTTTTTTTCTTGATGAACCTAGCTAATGGTGTATCACTTTTGTTTATCTTCTCAAAGAACCAGCTTTTAGTTTTATTGATCTTTGCTATCATTTCCTTCATTTCTTTTTCATTTATTTCTGATCTGATCTTTATGATTTCTTTCTTTCTGCTAACTTTGAGGTTCTTTTTTTTCTTTCTTTCTCTAACTGCTCTAGGTGTAAGGTTAGGTTGTTTATTTGAGATGTTTCTTGCTTCTTGAGGTAGGATTGTATTGCTGTAAACCTCCCTCTTAGAACTGCTTTTGCTGCCTCCCATAGGTTTTGGGCTGTTGTGTTTTCATTGTCATATGTTTCTAGGTATTTTTTGATTTCCTCTCTGATTTCTTCAGTGATTTCTTGGTTATTTAGTAGTGTATTGTTTAGCCTCCATGTATTTGTATTTTTTACAGATTTTTCCTGTAACTGATAGTCTCATAGAGTTGTGGTTGGAAAAGATACTTGATATGATTTCAATTTTCTTAAATTTACCAAGGCTTGAATTGTGATCCAAGATATGATCTATCTGGGATTATGTTCCATGAGCCCTTGAGAAGAAAGTGTAATCTGCTGTTTTTAGATGGAATGTCCTATAATATCAATTAAGTCCATCTTGTTTAACATAGCATTTAAAGCTTGTGTTTCCTTATTTATTTTCATTTTGGATGATCTGTCCATTGGTGAAAGTGGGGTGTTAAAGTCCCCTATTATGATTGTGTTACTGTGGATTTCCCCTTTTATGGCTGTTAGCATTTGCCTTATGTATTGAGGTGCTCCTATGTTGGGTGCATAAATATATACAATTGTTATAACTTCTTCTTGGATTGATCCCTTGATCATTATGTAGTGTCCTTCTTTGTCTCTTGTAATAGTCTTTATTTGAAAGTCTATTTTGTCTGATATGAGAATTGCTACTCCAGCTTTCTTTTGATTTCCATTTGCATGGAATATCTTTTTCCATCCCCTCACTTTCAGTCTGTATGTATCCCTAGGTCTGAAGTGGGTCTCTTGTAGACAGCATATATATGGGTCTTGTTTTTGTATCCATTCAGCCAGTCTATGTCTTTTGGTGGGAGTATTTAATCCATTTACATTTAAGGTAGTTATCGATATGTATGTTCCTATTACTATTTTCTTAATTGTTTTGGGTTTGTTTTTGTAGGTCTTTTCCTTCTCTTGTGTTTCCTCCTAGAGAAGTTCCTTTAGAATTTGTTGTAAAGCTGGTTTGGTGGTGCTGAATTCTCTTAACTTTTGCTTGTCTATAAACGTTTTAATTTCTCCATCGAATCTGAATGAGATCCTTGCTGGGTAGAGTAATCTTGGTTGTAGGTTTTTCCCTTTCATCACTTTAAATATGTCCTGCCACTCCCTTCTGGCTTGCAGAGTTTCTGCTGAAAGATCAGCTGTTAACCTTACGGAGATTCCCTTGTATGTTAATTGTTGCTTTCCCTTGCTGCTTTTAATATTTTTTATGGTATTTAATTTTTGGTAGTTTGATTAACATGTGTCTTGGCGTGTTTCTCCTTGGATTTATCCTTTATGGGACTCTCTGGACTTCCTGGGCTTGACTATTTCCTTACCCATATAAGGGAAGTTTTCAACTATAATCTCTTCAAATAGTTTCTCAGCCCCCTTTTCTTTTCTTCTTTTTCTGGGACCCCAATATTTCGAATGTTGGTGCATTTAATATTATCCCAGAGGTCTCTGAGCTTTTCTTTAATTCTTTTCATTCTTTTTTCTTTATTCTGCTCTCTGGTAGGTATTCCACTGTTTTATCTTCCAGGTCACTTATCCGTTCTTTTGCCTCAGTTATTCTGCTATTGATTCCTTCTAGAGAATTTTTAATTTCATTTATTGTGTTGTTCATCCTTGTTTGTTTGCTCTTTAGTTCCTCTAGGTCTTTGTTAAACATTTCTTGTATTTTCTCTATTCTATTTCCAAGATTTTGGATCATCTTCACTATCATTATTCTGAATTCTTTTTCAGGTAGACTGCCTATTTCCTCTTCATTTGTTTGGTCTGGTGCGTTTTTACCTTGCTCCTTCATCTGCTGTGTATTTGTCTTCTCATTTTGCTTAACTTACTGCATTTGGGTGTGCGTTTTGCAGGCTGCAGGTTTGTGTTTCGTGTTGTTTTTGGTGTATGCTCCTGGTCGGTAAGGTTGGTTCAGTGGGTTGTGTAGGCTTCCTGGTGGAGGGGACTGGTGCCTGTGTTCTGGTGGTTGAGGCTGGATCTTGTCTTTCTGGTGGACAGGACTACATCTGGTGGTGTGTTTTGGGGTGTCTGTGAACTTATTATGATTTTAGGCAGCCTCTCTGCTAATGGGTGGATTTGTGTTCCTATCTTGCTAATTGTTTGGCATAGGGTGTCCAGCACTGTAGCTTGCTGGTCATTGAGTGGAACTGGTTCTTAGCATTGAGATGGAGATCTCTTGGAGATCTTTTCCCATTTGTTATTATGTGGGGCTAGGAGGTCTCTGGTGGTCCAATGTCCTGAACTCGGCTCTCCCACCTCAGAGGCTCAGGCTTGACACCTGGACAGAGCACTAAGACCCTGTCAGCCACATGGCTGTGCTCATTTGTTGCTGCATGCTGCTTAATTACCAGAGAGTTTCTGTTGAGGATTTTTAGCCCTCTTTGAGTTCAGACCTGTCTGAAGCAATGTCCTGTAGTAACACCCCACCGTGTGCGGCAGACGGCACGCAGGACATGGTGGCCATACAATGTATTTTAAATCAGGATTTATGCTAAAAGAATGTATGACATTTGAAGAATGATGGTAATTTTAAAATGATGTTTAGAACTTTTACAAAAAGGAACAGGGGAAAATTAGATAATTGTTTTGTGCACAAAACAAATTATATTTTTGTTATACTTATTTGAAATATCCTTCAGTACTATACAATAAAATGCATGATATAAATCTTAAATTTACTGAGCCTGATTTTTATATATGATGCTTTTATGTAACCATCACCTGTCAAGATAAAATATATTTTCAGCATCTCAGAAAGCTGTCACATGCCACTTCCCAGGTCTTTCCTCCCCTGCCCAAAGATACCACTTTTTTGATATCTATCACGTATCATGAAAGGCATAAGTATTAAATGTTTCTGAACTATGGCTCCTTAGATTAAAATTGATATTAAAAATCTGGGAAAATTTTTAAAAATCATATATAAAATAAAACATTGGCAAATGAAAAATTCCAAGACAAATGAAATTCAGAAAATGAATTTTCTAGTCTTCCTTGTTGAGATAGAAGTGAGGTTATGAAGGACATCAACCTTTATTCCCTAGTTAAATTCTAGAAGATAATTTTGATCTTTCCCTATTGATGAAGGAAAGGATTTTAGGTCACATTTTAAACTCATTTTAAACACATTTTAAACATTCAAAACAACTGTTTTAAATGAGATCAGGAGGATAACAGCTTGATGTATGTCTAGTGTGACAGTGTTAAAGAGTTATTTAAATGAGGATTTCAAAATTTTACCTGATCTAGGGTATCCCTAGGTAAGTTTTTTCACGAAACTTCTTATGAAAGCAGCTTATGAAATATAAATGTTGAGTATACATAAATCTGTTAATTAAACAACATAATGTATGCATTTGAAGTTACCCTTATTATATAATATTTTAAAGAGTATTAATCTTAGTATCAAGCAGTGTCTTAGCCCCAAACCTACTATAACACCTTGGCCAAGTAATTTAATATCACTAAACCTGAGCCTCCTTATCCAGATAAGGGAGATAACAAAAACTACCTTATAGATTAATTGTGTAAATTCAATGAGACCATTCAATAATGCACTTAGCATTTTACCAGAAACTCCATTTCCACTTAGTAATTGCTAACTATCATGAATTCAAGTCTTAGCTTGCTTTTAACTCTATTAATTAAAATATTATCTTTAATGTAGAAGGTGTGTAATAAACATTTACTTTTAAAGTACATTTAGGAGGGAATATTACCAGAATTGCATAGTAAGACCTTGAAAAGCCACTCCTCGATAAAAGCAATGAACACTGCCAAAACTGTCAAAATCAACTTTTTCAGAACACTGAAAATGAATTACATACTTTTAAAAAAATCTGAGTAGTTCTTATGTAAGAAAAATAGCCAAATCTCCGTAAGAACAACAAGCTTTTAAAATTTATTTACACTATTCTTATTCCCCTTCTCCCTAACTTGAGGCATGTGTGGAAACAGTCTTTGCAGCCACTGGAGGAGGCAAAACAGATTTGGAGGTCCACAAAAGCCCCATTCCCAAGGAATTATAAACATCTGATGTCCTTGCTCACTAGAAAGCTCCATTCCCATGGTTTTCGTTAGCTGACTTGATTCAGAGCCGCTCTGAACATAACAGCTTATCTTCTTGTTATTTGTCAAAATTCATCAAAATAAAAATCTTCTGCACAGCAAAGGAAACCAACAAAAGGCAGCCTACTGAATGGGAGAAAATATTTGCAAATCATATATCTCATGAGGGGCTAATATCCAAAATATACAAAGAACTCATACAACTCAACATCAAAAACACAAACAACCTGATTAAAAAAATGTGCAGAGGACCTGAATAAACATTTTTCCAAAGAAGACCTACAGATGGACAACATACATATGAAAAGATGTTCAACATCACTAATCATCAGGGAAATGCAAATCAAAACCACATTTGATATCACCTCACACCTGTCAAAATGGTTATTATCAAAAACACAACAAATAATAAGAGTTGGTGAGGATGTGGGAAAAGGAAACCCTTGTGCCATGTTGGTAGGAATGTAAATTGATGCAGCCACTATGAAAAACAGTATGGAGATTCCTCAAAAAATTAAAAATAGAACTACCATATAATCCAGCAATCCCACTTCTGGGTGCTTTTCCAAAGAAAACAAAAGCACTAATTTGAAAAGATATATGCACCCCAATGTTCATTGCACCCATAATAGCCAAGTTATGGAAGCAACCTAAGTGTCCCTGGTTAGATGAACGGATAAATAAGATGTGGGGTATGTGTATGTATGTGTACACACACAAACACACACACAATGGAATATTACTCAGCCATAGAAAAGAATGAAATCTTGCCATTTGTGATAACATGGATCGACCTAGAGTGTATTATGCAAAGTGAAATAAGTCAAACAGAGAAAGACAAATGCCATCTGATTTTACATATATGTGAAATCTAAAAAACAAAACAAATGAACAAGTGTAACAAAACAGAAATAGATTCACACATACAGAGAACAAATGGCTGGTTGCCAGAGGGGAGGGGGTAGGGGAATGAGTGAAATAGGTGAGGAAAATTAAGAGGTACAAACATCCAGTTGCAAATGGATGAGTGACAGGGATGAAATGTACAGTGTGGGTAATATAATCAATAATAAGTTAATAACTTTGTATGGCAAGGGATATTAACTAGATTTTTTGTGGTGATCATTTTGTAATGTATAGAAATATGAAATCAGCATGTTATACACCAAGAACTTGCATAGTGTTGTAGGCAATAATACTTCAAAAAGCAAGCAAACTCAGAGAAAAAAAGAACAGATTTGTAGTTAGTAGAGGTAGGGGGTGGGGAGGGAGGGGGGAATTGGATAAAGGTGGTCAAAAGGTACAAACTTCCAGTTAAAAGATAAATAAGTACTACGGATGTAATGTACAACATGGTTAATATAATTAATACTGTGTACGTTATATAGTAAAGTTGTTAAGATGGTAAATCCTAAGGGCTCTCTACAAAAGGAAAGAGTATTTTTTAATAACTAAATAAAATAAAGTGAGGCCAGCAAAAAAAAAAAAATAACAAGATGACCAAAAGACAAGCTGACCAAAAGTAATAATAATAAATTAAAGACTGAAGAATGAAAAGTCCGTAGGGAATTCTGGCAATTTCTGGCATATTGCTCGGAATCTAGAAGGCAAAAAGATACACCAGGAGATTGATTGGTTCAGGATGGTGGAGTAGAAGGATGTGCGCTCACTCCCTCTTGCAAGAGCACCAGAATCACAACTAACTGCTGAACAGTCATCGACAGGAAGACACTGGAACTAATCAGAAAAGATACTCCACATCCAAAGACAAAGGAGAAGCCACAATGAGATGGTAGGAGGGGAGCAATCACAATAAAATCAAATCCCATAACTGCTGGGTGGGTGACTCAAAAACTGGACAACACTTATATCACAGAAGTCCACCCACTGGAGTGAAGGTTCTGAGCCCCACCTCAGGCTTCCCAACCTGGTGGTCTGGCAACAGGAAGAGGAATTCCTAGAGAATCAGACTTTGAAGGCTAGTGGGATTTGAATGCGGGACTTCGACAGGACTGGGGGAAATAGAGACTCCACTCTTGGAGGGCACACACAAAGCAGTGTGCACAGCGGGACCCAGGGGAAGGAGCAGTGACACCATAGGAAACTGAACCAGACCCATCTGCTAGTGTTAGAGTGTCTCCTGCAGTGGTGGGGGGTGGCTGCGGCTCACTGTGGGGACAAGGACACTGGCAGCAGAAGTTCTGGGAAGTACTCCTTGGCATGAGCCCTCCCAGAGTCCACCATTAGCCCCACCAAAGAGCCAGGTAGGCTCCAGTGTTGGTCGTCTCAGGCCAAACAACAAACAGGGAGGAAACCCAGCCCCATGATCAGCAGAGAAGCGGATTAAAATTTTACTGAGCTCTGCTCACCAGAGCAACACCCAGCTCTACCCACCACCAGTCTCTCCCATCAGGAAGCTTGCACAAGCCTTTTAGATAGATTCATCCACCAGAGGGCAGACAACAGAAGCAAGAACTACAATCCTGCAGCCTGTAGAACAAAAACCACATCCACAGAAAGATAGACAAGATGAAAAGGCAGAGGGCTATGTACCAGATGAAGGAACAAGATAAAACCCCAGAAAAACAAGTAAATAAAGAGGAGATAGGCAACCTTCCAGAAAAAGAATTCAGAATAATGATAGTGAAGATGATCCAGGACCTCGGAAAAAAAATGGAGGCAAAGATTGAGAAGATGCAAGAAATGTTTAACAAAGACCTAGAAGAATTAAAGAACAAACACCTAGAAGAATTAAAGAACAAACAAACAGAGATGAAGAATAAAATAACTGAAATGAAAACACACTAGAAGGAATCAGTAGCAGAATAACAGAGGGAGAAGAACAAATCAGTGAGCTGGAAGACAAAATGGTAGAAATAACTGCTGAGGAGCAGAATAAAGAAAAAACAATGAAAAGAACTGAAGAGAACTCAGAGACCGCTGGGACCACACTAAACGCACCAACATTCAAATTGTAGGGGTCCCAGAAGAATAGAAAAAGAAAGGGTCTGAGAAAATACTTGAAGAGATTATAGTGGAAAACTTCCCTAACATGGAAAAGGAAATAGTCACTATGAAGAGTCAACTATGAACAGTCAACTATGAAAGGAGAAATCGACAGTAACACAATAACAGTAGGGGACTTTAACACCCCACTTACACCAATGGACAGATCATCCAAAGAGAAAATAAATAAGGAAACACAAGCTTTAAATGACACAATAAACCAGATAGATTTACTCAATATTTATAGAACATTCCACCCAAAAGTTGCAGAATACACTTTCTTCTCAAGTGCACATGCAACATTCTCTAGGATAGATCACATACTGCATCAAAAATCAAGCCTTGGAAAATTTAGTAATGCTGAAATTATATCAAGCATCTTTTCTGACCACAACGCTATGAGATTGGAAATCAATTTCAGAAAAAAAACAAAACTGTAAAAAACACAAATACATGGAGGCTAAACAGTGAACTATGAAATAACCAAGAGATCACTGAAGAAATCAAAAAAGAAATTAAAAAAATACATAGAAACAAATGACAATGAAAACACGATGACCCAAAAGCTATGGGACGCAGCAAAAGCAGTTCTAAGAGGGAAGTTTATAGCAATTCAATCTCACCTCAAGAAACAAGAAAAATCTCAAATGAACAATCTAACCCTACACTTAAAACAACTAGGGAAAGAAGAACAAAGAAAACCCAAAGTCAGTAGAAGGAAAGAAATCATAAACATCAGAGCAGAAATAAATGAAATAGAAATGAAGAAAACAATAGCAAAGATCTGTAAAACTAAAAGTTGGTTCTTTGAGAAGATAAACAAAATTGATAAACCCTTAGCCAGACACATTGAGAAAAAAAGGGAGAGGACATAAATCAATATAATTAGAAATGATAAAAGAGAAATCACAACTGACACCACAGAAATACAAAGGATTATAAGAGACTACTACAAACAACTATATGCTGATAAAATGGACAACCACAAAGAAATGGACACATTCTTGGAAAGGTACAATTTCCAAGACTGAACTGGGAAGAATTAGAAAATATGAACAGACCTATCACAAGTAATGAAATTGAAACTGTAATTAAAAATCTTCCAACAAACAAAAGTCCAGGACTACATGGCTTCACAGGTGAATTCTATCAAACATTTAGAGAAAACCTAACACTGATCATTCTAAAACTCTTCCAAAAAATTGCAGAGGGAGGAACACTCCCAAATTCATTCTACGAGGCCACCATCACCCTGATACCAAAACCAGGAAAAGATATCGCTAAAAAAGATTATAGACGAACATCACTGATGAACATAGATGCAAAAATCCTGAACAAAAGCTAGTAAACAGAATTCAACAACATATGAAAAGGATCATACACCATGATGAAGTGGGACTTATCCTGGGGATGCAAGGATTCTTCAGTATACGCAAATCAATCAGTGTGATACACCACATTAACAAATTAAGGAATGAAAGCCATACGATCATCTCAGTAGATGCAGGAAAAGCTTTTGACAAAATTCAACACCCATTTATGATAAAAACTCTCCATAAAATGGGCATAGAGGGAAACTACCTCAACATAATAAAGGCCATATATGACAAACCCACATACTCAATGGTGAAAAACTGAAAGCATTTCCACTAAGATCGGGAAAAAGACACGGATGTCCACTCTCACCACTATTATTCAACATAGTTTTGAAAGTCCTAGCCATAGCAATCAGAGAAGAAAAAGAAATAAAAGGAATACAAATTAAAAAAGAAGTAGTAAAATTGTCACTGTTTGTGGATGACATGATACTATACATAGAAAATCCTAAAGATGCCACCAGACAACTACTAAGACTAATCAATTAATTTGGTAAGGTTGCAGGATACAAAATTGATGCACAGAAATCTCTGGCATTCCAATATACCAACAATGAAAAATCAGAAAGAGAAATTAAGGAAACACTCCCATTTACCATTGCAACAAAAAGAATAAAATGCCTAGGAATAAACCTGCCTAAGGAGGCGAAAGACTAGTACTCAGAAAACTATAAAACACTGATGAAAGAAACCAAAGATGACATAAACAGATGGAGAAATATACCATGTTCTTGGATTGGAAGAATCAATATTGTGAAAATGACTATACTACCCAAAGCAATCTACAGATTCAATGCAATCCCTATCAAACTACCAATGGCATTCTTCACAGAATTAGCACAAAAAATTTTACAAGTCATATGGTAACACAAAAGACCGCAAATAGCTGAAGCAATCTTGAGAAAGAAAAACGGTGTTGGAGGAATCAGGCTGCCTGACTTCAAACTATACCACAAAGCTACAGTATTCAAGAGAGTATGGTACCGGCACAAAGGAGGAATATAGATCAATGGTACAGGATAGAATGCTCAGAGATAAGGCCACACACATATGGTCACCTAATTTACAACAAAGGAGGCAAGAACATACAATGGAGAAAAGACAGCCTCTTCAATAAGTGGTGCTGGGCAAACTGGACAACTACATGTGAAAGAATGAAATTAGAATACTACCTAACACCATACACAAAAATAAACTCCAAATGGATTAAAGACATAAATGTAAGACCAGACACTATAAAACTCTTAGAGGAAAACATAGGGAAAACACTCTTTGAAATAAACCACAGCAAGATCTTTTTTGACCCACCTCCTAGAGTAACAGAAATAAAAACAAAAATAAACAAATGGTGCCTAATGAAACTTAAAAGCTTTTGCACAGGAAAGGAAACCATAAACAAGACAAAAAGACAACCCTCAGAGTGGGAGAGAATATTTGCAAATGAAACACAAAGGATTAATCTCCAAAATGTACAATCAGTTCATGGAACTCAATACCATAAAAACAAACAATCCAATTAAAAATGGGCGGAAGACCTAAATAGACATTTCACCAAGGAAGACATACAGATGGCCAAGAGGCACATGAAAAGGTGCTCAACATCACTAATTATTAGAGAAATGCAAGTCAAAACTACAATGAGGTATCACCGCACACCAGTCAGAATGGCTATTATCAAAAAATCTAGAAACCATAAATTCAGGAAAGGGTGTGGTGAAAACAGAACCTTCCTGCACTGTTGGTGTGAATGTAAATTGATACAACCTCTATGGAAAACAGAATGGAGGTTCCTTAAAAAACTAAAAATAGAACTGCCATATGACCTAGCAATCCCACTACTGGGCATATACCCTGAGAAAACCATAATTCAAAAAGAGACATGTACCACAATGTTCATTGCAGCACTATTTACAATAGTCAGGACATGGAACCAACCTAAATGTCCATCAACAGAAGAATGGATGAAGAAGATGTGGCACATATAATGGAGTATTACTTAGCCATAAAAAGAAACAAAATTGAGTTATTTGTAGTGAGATGGATGGACCTAGAGTGTGTCATACAGAGTGAAGTTAAGTCAGAAAGAGAAAAACAAATACCATATGCTAATGCATATATATGGAATCTAAAAAAAAAAAAAAAATGGTACTGATGAACCTAGTTGTAGGGCAGTAATAAAGATGTAGACATAGAGAATGGACTTGAGGACACGGGGTGGGATGGGGAAGCTGGGGTGAAGTGATAGTAACATCGACATATATACACTACTGAATGTAAAATAGTTAGCTAGTGGGAAGCAGCACCATAGCACAGGGAGATGAGCTCGGTGCTTTGCAGTGAGCTAGAGGGGTGGGATAGGGAGGATGGGAAGGAGGCTCAAGAGGGAGGGGATATGGGGACATATGTATGCATACGGCTGATTCACTTTGGTGTACAACAGAAACTAATACAGTATTGTGAAGCAATTATACTCCAATAAAGATTCTTTAAAAAGGAGTCTATAGGTATGCATATCATAAACACCTGGCATATCTTGGGCTGAGTGTTAGGCGGAAAGAATGAAAACCCTAATGGAAAGGAAATATGTACTTTATATATGTTTGACCAGAAAGCTTCCTTCTCTAATTTCTCAAAATTTTTCTAGGCTCAGCATTATTTAATATTTAAAGAGCATCCAAGATTTTGAGTTCAATTTATTGGCAGTTATAGAATGTGAAAATAAATCACAATCCTGAGCAATCAGACTAATACACTGTATTTACAAACTATTTATTGAGAATCTATACATTTGGTACTCATCTTATAAAGAATAAAATAAATAACCTATTTCCTTAAATTCTCTATCAACGTACAAATGCCTAAACAAATTAATATAAGACACACTAAAAATTGTCACTCAGGATATTGCTGCTGTGCAATGTCAAGTATAGTATATTACTAATGTTAAAGTCACTCAATTTTTTGATATATTATTCTATTCCTTAATATACAATAAGAAATTTGCAGAGAGTACACAGTGATAGAAAGGGTATGTTGATTCTCTGTGATTTCCAGCCAAATAAGCAAGGCTTCTGGTTGTTCTCAACCATAGATACTATAACTGCAATGGCTTTGATAAACTACCCTGACTTGTGTTTGAAAATGAACATCAGTCAACTTGATGTCACTTTGGCTGGTTCATTAGCTGACAATGAATTTCTGCAGGGAAAATTTTTATGTATAGTTTACTATTAGCTAACTTGACAAAGCTATGTTTGTCAAGCAGAAAGTCACAACGATTCAAAACAACTAAAGAAAATTTAACTAGAAAAATATTGGGAAGAGACCAGAGATTCAATGCATTTTAGGATAACACTCAGAATGATATTAAAATGAAATTAATAATTTGATTCATAACAATTCCTTTTCTTCATCTGAGGTGGTTGTAAACCAGGAACAAATGGAGCCTTCTTATAGAGAATTATGTACTCTACATGTAGTAAATTCTTATTATTCTTGGAACTTAATTTTTTGAAAAATAATTATAAAATGTTTTATTCTGAAATAATTTTAAACTTGGATAAAGGTTGCAGAGAGAACACAGAGTTCCCTTTCATCCTGCACACAGCATCTGCTAATTTTTAGGGATACTATAGGTAAGATGATTCTTCTTTTATACAGTATTTGAGGATGAATAGACCATGGTTTTTCAAGGCTCAGTACAGAGAGTTTTGGCAACTGTGGTGACTAGAGGAAATGTTGAATTAACAGCAGGGACACTTTCATTTTGGTGGAGATTGTGATTGATTCTATGTCTGATTTCTTTAGGACAGTGCTACACAAAGTATGGTGCAGGTTTATTACTTCAGGTCTGTGAACTGTTACCAGGGCATCCCAGCACACAATTACTGGAACCATCTTGGTGAACAGGATATAGACCAATTCAGGTGTAGAAAAACTCACAAGGTGTACTGCATATGATGCAAGCTGCATCCTAGTCATGGGTAGAAAAACTGTTATAATTTATGATATTTTAAGGTTTATCAATTTGACTCCAAAATTACATTAAAAAATAACATAAAATACATAAACATTTATTTTAATAAATTATAATCTTAACCATCCAAGTTAGGAAAATCCACAGACGACTCAAAACACAGTATCATAACATGTAACAAAATAGTCACCTCTGATATCACCTATTTCATCAAAGATCAGCCAAGTTGCTTCATATTTTAAAAGGTCTTCAATGTTGCTCTTATGCTGTCTACGGTCAGGAAAAGATATATTTGTTCCTTTAATAACAAATTACAATTGAGCAGTTCCTTTTGAAAGAAAAATCCCCTTTTCCCACTGTTCTGTAGAATGGCATTATTGTCAAGTAATGATATAAACCACTAAACTGGAAAGGATGGAAATGGACTTCTTTTCACAGGGGAATTTAAACAATCTTATATAAATCCTTTGCATAGGTACTGATTTAAAATTATTTCATAAGATCAATACTTCTTTAGAAGTCTATAGAAATGCTCCATAAATCTATTTTTAAAGAGGTATTTTCTTATCAATGTAGTCATTAAAAAATATTCTGTGTGCTCACTATATACTCAACATCACACTAGCCACTTGTCTTATAAAGATAAATAAAGCATACTTATTTAAAAGTATATAAAAAATTGTAGGAGAAAGTCTAGTCTCGATTTTCATGCATGTAGTTTATTGGAGACAGTTCTCAGGAACCAGACCATAGAGAAGTGAGTAATGCAGGGTTAGGTAGAGGGAGAAATCGCACTTTAACACTTCTGTGACAGAAGCCTAAGCTCTCACCAAGGGCTCCAAAGCAGGGATGGCCCTTCGGAAGTGTCACAAATTGGGGTAGGTTATGCCTTTGTGTCCCTGCATCTATCAGTCTTTAAAAGAAAGATGCTCCCAGGGAGGAAAAATGGTTTTGGGTGAGGCAGCACCATTGGCAGAAGGCTTTCACAGAAAGGAACAAGATTATGAGCCATCGGCTACCTAGCAATCTCTGCAGCTGAGAGAATGTGTACTTTGGTTCTCAAGTGGGGGCGGGGGGGCCTGGGATCTTGGAGCTGCAAGTGATATTCATCATCTTCATCTTTCGCCACCACTTGAGATTCCTCTTATCGTTGGTGGGGTAACCAGACCTTCCCCTCAAAGGGATCTGAGTCTGTGGTCACAATCCCTTCCTAGACTTTGGAACTCCTGTACTTGCCCATTTCATATCAAAACTGTTTACAAGGGAGGGACACAATATGTGATTAAACACATTTGTGTTTCACCTCTCCCCCACACACACATATTTTTCCTGCACCAAGATCCTGATAAATATATATATTTGCTATACACACACACACACACATATGTGTATATATATATATACACTTCCAAGAAAAAATATTTACATATACATTTGAACCTTGAACAGCATGGGGGTTGGGGTGCTGACCCTCTGCACAGTTGAAAATACATGTATAAGTTTACAGTTATATATCAATACTCTCCATATCCGCAGTTCTATATCAGCTGATTCAACCAAGGATTGTGCAGTTAGTACTACAGCATCTATTTACTGAAGAAAAAAAAAATCCATGTATAAGTGAAACTGCCTAGTTCAAACCCATGCTGTTAAAGGTTCAACTGTATATATAATATTTTTTCTTGGAAATGAATATAGTTCCAACTCAGCTCCTTCGACCTATAATCTCTTCTCTTAGCAGTTCCAGAACTTGCCTGGCTGGGTTGTGTTATAACTTAACAATACTTATTGATCTAGGGGCCAGTAGGGGAATAGGACTTAGATTCTGAGCAGGCAATGTTCTCTTGCAAGACAGATATCTGAATCATTTTCAAGCAAGGAAGAAAGCACAAGTCTTTAGAAGTGGTCACTTCAGAGGATTCATAGGATTGAGGAAAAATATGGGATTCAAGGTATTTTAGTGTATAATTCCCAGATGTCCACATGCCAAGTCTTAGGGTCTTATTCCTTCCCAATCAGAAATGGCATACTTGGCATAGCAGACTTGCTGGGAATGATAACTCAACCTTCAACAGAGCACTGCTATTATTATAATATGCTCCAGGCCTTATCCTCAGCTCTTTCTGTTCTCTGTCTAAAGGAGATGAGTGTCTTTATATATTGGTTTTCACACCTTAATTTACTTAGGTAATTAGTCACCTTCAGTGATTCTTGTCTTTCAAAAATAGTCCTCATATTCCTTTTTCCATAATTACTATTTCTTCTGGACCTCTCAGAAGTCTGAAGTCTTGTACTTGCCAATGCATTTCCTTTAACCAGTACACCATACTATCCCAGTTCATCACTGGTGAAAGTTTTAACAATTGCACTGTCACCTTTTGCCATTGTCTGTCTGTGTTCTATCATACTTTTAACCAGCGAGTGATTGGGTCCTCATTGCAGCTGCTGAGGCAGATGGCAATGCTGAATCACGGCAAGTTCCAAGAACAGAAGGCATACTTGGAAATATAAAGTACATACTCTAAAGTGTGGTGACCCCTGAGATGCAGGGACCATAGCAGGGGTACTGCTTGCACAGGTCTAAGGGTGGTACTACATGCAGCTTTAGCAAACACAAATGGTTTTCTTTTATGTTTTACCAATTTATATTCCTACCAGCAATGTATAAAAATCCAAATTGTTCAAAATCCTTACCAGCCTTTTCTTCATTTTAACCTTTATGTTAGGTTTATAATATTAAATTTTAGTTTTACTCAATATTTCTGATGACTATTAAAAATTTAGCATTTTTTTTCAAAAATTTTAAACCATTTAGATACCATTTTTTTGAGGCACTTACTCTTCCATTGGATTTTGTGTCTTTTTATTACTAATTTTAGGAATTTTATATTTTAGATTTGAATCTTTAGTCCTTTGAGTAGAATTTCTTAATTTTAATATATCCCATTTTATATTTTATCTTTATCATTTTAAATTCTTATTTCTGATTAAAGTATCACTGTTTATCCCAAATCATGAAGCTATATTCAATTTTTTCCCTAAAAGTTTTATTATTTTATCTTTCACATTTGGGCCAACTTTATATCATTTCATTGTCTTTTGGCTCCCACTGCTTTTTTGAAAGAGGGAACATTCTTACTGTAATTCCTCTGAAGTTAAACTGTAATTATGATTCTTGTTACTCTGGTTGTTAACAGTGTTATTATATGCTTAGTGTACTTGTTCTTGTATTTATCTCTCTTAAAATTTGTAAGGATCCTAGAATCTTTGTAGTGGGTATGGTATCTTTTCTCAGCTTGGGTGTATTGTAAGCCCTATTCTCTTCAAATATTGCCTCTGAAATCTTAGAGATTTTTAAGAATATTTTGTACAGCTCTCCTACTTGTTTCCTCAGGAGGTAAATTTTATGAAAAAAAAAAAAATCCTCACTTCTCTCTCAAAGAATCTTTTGAATTGTTCTTTTGGCAACTCTTCTTTCTTCTGAATATTTTGTTACAATAACCCATCACTGGTACAGGTTTAATATATGGGTAAATTGTGACCATGGATATTGAAAAACTAATGAACGTTTTCAGTAGTAGGATGATATTCTTAGTATTACATCTTAAAAAGAATACTTTACTGGTAACATTGAGGAAAAAAGTTGTGTTAATCAATGAAGTCAGTGAAAACACTTAAAATATTTCTCACTAGTCAGGTAAGTAATGATAGAGGTCTAAATTTAAGGGGAAAGTAGAAGAGGAATCAGGGAAAAAATATGAACTTATATGTTGATCTGAATGAACTTATATGTTGAATAAAACAATCCTTTATTCCTTGTGATGAGGATACAGTCTCTTTATTCCATACTATGATTAAAATTTGTCTAGAGTAAATTCTTAAAATCAAAATTATTCTCAATGAAATTCTTACTATAAGAATATACAATAGAAAAGTATTCTTGGAGGAGTGGATCAAGATGGTGGCAGAGTAACAGGACATGAAGCTCAACTCTTCTCACAAATACGTCAAAAATGTATCTACATGTATAACGATCCTCACAGAATCCCTACTGAACCCAGGCAGAAGACCTCAGACTTTTGGGAGGGCAAGAAAATCTCCATTTAACCAGGTAGGACAAAAGAATAAAGAAAAAAAGAAAGTGAGAACGGAATTGGGAACAGGACCTGTCCCCCTGGGAGGAAGTTGTGAAAGAGGAAATGTTCCTGCACCCTGGCAAACCCCCTCACCCCCAGGGAGATCAGCCAGGACAGAGGGGAAGCTTCAGAAAATTATTCTTTTTTTTTTAGAAAATTATTCTTATAAACATAAATATTCCTTGCAGCAGCACAAACACATTGATTTGCCTGTGCTATGGTTTTACACGTTTAAATAGTGTAGAAATATTATATGTTGCCCTTTAGGGTAATCACTAAGTAGTGATAAAATTGGTATCATTTCTGTTAATATGTTGCAAAACATAACCAAAAATAAATAAACAAAATAAAATAAATAACACATTCCCCAGGCACTAAAGAGTAAGTTGAAAGAGTAAAGTGTGTTTTCAGCGTATCATGACAGACCACAGCAGGGTTCTTCACAGGAAATGTTACAAAGCGTATTTCTATTGAAGCAATGAACTTTAAGAGGAATTCTATTTTACACATGAACGTATACTGTGTGATAATCTCAAGTCTATTTATTCAACAGCTGGATCTCAAGATTAGAATGAAGGTGACAAGCGTATAGAGAATTATATTCCTACAGAGTAAGAAAAATCCTATTAACTTTTAATGACCCATTTTTTCTTGGGCTTTTAGTTTAAAATTCTGATATAACCTACTGGTAATTTTGTTTTATTTGAAGGGTTAGACTCATAGTGTACAAAAGCAAATGTATATATTTTATTAATAATAGTCATTTTAATTTAGAGAGTGAGTCCAAAGCCAGGGTGGGTGTTTAGAGACTAATTTTGAAGTGACACAGGGAAACCTAAGGAATAACGTATGCAAGACATGAAAGTATTGGATGCAATCATAATGCACAGAAGTGTACATCTAGAAGTTAAATCTCAGTGCTATATTACTTCCTGTACCACTCAATACTGCCTCGGTTCATCTATCTGCACAACTATCATATTACAGCAACAACAAAGCCTTTCATGACTGACTAATGAGCTATGTTATTAGTTTAATTATTGTCTGGCCACTTAGAGACTCAACTTATTGGAAAGGAAATGGTGATTACTACAACTGGCAACTCCCCTTGGCTTACACTTTATTTAGGACACTACCTCATGGACTTATTGCTTTGCTATTTTACGCACAAGTAGGACCTAAACATTTCATTAGTGAATTTTCTGTTATATACAATAACACATAAATATTTATTTTGTGACTGTTTAAATGATAAGTCTTATAAATCTTTCTCCACTTGACTATTTATTTATCTGCATTTGATCATGTTAAAATTAAAAAAACAATAATACTCATTATATTCCAGACACTGTGTTAAATATTTGATATGTGTAAGTTCATATAAGGCATGGCTCATGCCTTTAAAAATATCTTAACAGGAAAAGTAGAGCATGAGCTAGAATAGTTACAATTTAAATAAGTGTTGAGTAATTGCCATAGCAGCAGAACAAGCTTGACATAAAAAAGATACGAATTTAGAAAAATATTATTCTGAGTATAGTGGCCAGGATAGGCTTACAAAGGTGAACTGGACCAAAAGAACAGACATGTTTTTAAGAGGTAGTGAGGAAGGATGAGAGCTAGTTTGGGTTTTATACAGATTGAGTTATATGTACTTCCAGAATATTCAGAAAATTATGTGAATTAGGAAGCTGACATCTAAGCCTGGATCTTAGAGATTGAGAGGTATCAGTATGATATGCTAACAAAAGAGGTGAGAAGAAAGTATACTAGAAACAAGAAAATGTAGAGATAAAATTTAGTCTTTGGGAAGACCTTTCAATGAACATGGGGAGAAAGTTGACTGATGGAAGGAAACCCAATCAATCAGAAAAAGAAGGGGAAAATCTGGAGACTGAAGTGTCATTGGATGGATACAAGCAGTTCAAGGTAGATTGCACAGTCAAACGCTGAAGCAAGGTTGAGTAATATGTATCCGGGTTTTGATAATTAGGAGAGCATGGTTGATTTATAAAAGTGTGAAGTCAGAGAATAAGTGATTAAGAGGTGACAATATAATGACCAACTCCTGTTTAACCTGCTTAACATCTTATTGTTTCATAACCTCCTAAGCCTAACAATGGTGATGATTCTTGAAACTAATTCAAATCCAAGAAGATACAAGAGACTTTTAAAAAATTGGTAATGCTGAATCTTAACAATAATTTATACATACTGACATCAGTTTTCCAAGTGTTGCTCATAGCACTTTATGCATGTTAACTTATTCATTCCTCCCAATAGAGTTATTATTAACACTATCAGATAAGTGAACTGAGGAACAGAGGCATTAGGTAACTTGCCTAATATCAGAAAGATAGTAAGCAGACAAGCCAGGAATGTCATACCATCTGATTCCAGAATCTTGTGAATTTAAGCACTAAACTGTTGCTTTTTTCGTTGCTATTGTTGTTTTTATTTGTTTTCCTGATTTTATTGTTGAATAGTTCACAAAATTATTTCCAACAAAGTAAATGATGAAAAGTTGAGTGCAAAAGGACCTAACTTCAAGTGATTCTTGAATGGAATCTGTTGTTTCATAAATCAACATATTGTAGCTCTTTCTCTTTCTCAGGAAAATGATTTTCCTTTCTTAATAATTTTACCCTCCTCACATATATTTTTCATTATTTCTTGTAATTTTTAGTTTCAGTTTCTAAATAACCAGTTAATATATTGATAGAGTCAAAATACCTGTCCCATTCACTCACTCTTTCAGTCAACAAATAGTTAATTGAGTATTCCTCTGTGAAATACTTTATATTAAGTATGTAGAATATGTGTGTATAACATATATGTATATATAAAACTGTGACACTTTTTAAACCTGTATTTTGCATTCCTACATAACTGTTTAAGACCTAATTTGATAGTGGTTATTCATATAGTTAACAAGTAGATTTCTGGGAAAAAAAGAATCAAATCAATGATCAATTTTTGTCTGAGCTCTTAACAAAGCTACTTAAAGCAGATAAAAATGATATTTTCTTTCTTTTTTGTTTGTATGTTTAGAAGGAGCAGGGAACATAGGAACTAACAATATAATGTGGTGAGAGAAGAAAAGTATTTCTGTATTCTAGGGTAACTTTCTTTAAAAACTAACTAATACTAAAGTACATTTATTTCTTAGATTGCTTAGACTAAACCTCCATTTTACTACTAAAATTGTCTTTGATCAGTTGGAAGTTGAAAATTACATATAGAAAAATGAAATTATAGTTTCAAAATTATCAAACAATGTCATTCTCATAAATTGATATTAAGAACATATGAAGACAATTTAATTGAATACAATTGACCTTGCTTATGAAACATTATTCTGGTAAAATCTATCATATTTTACAATGAAACATCTGGCAAGCTACATGACACTTATTAATTTTGGCTTTTTCTAATACAAGGCATGCCAAAGCTTCAACTTAATGAACATTGATGGCTGATGCCCATCATTTGTTCCCTGACAGCTGAGATATACATATTTATTTGAATGATCTGGGGCTATGTGGAATCCAAAATAAAACAAGCAATGTCACTGAAGTCAAAATTGAATTAAATTACAAATGTGTGTATATATATATACATTTATATATATGCATATTGTAATTTATAGGTAAAGGAGTGTATAGTCATTTGGAACTTATTTATTGATATAACCTCATTCTATATGTAATGAAAAATACCAGAATAGGAAAATAGGAAGCACAAAATTGATAGAGGAAATCCCTAGAAAATTATAAACTGTGGAAACCTAGCCCTGGCATTGCTTGGCATCCTTCTGACATTCTAGCACAGAAAAAGAATGTACAGAGTGACAATTCATTCTGTCTGTGCCTTTCATCTTTGCCCAAAACATAGGCAACAGTCTCAGAATGTTACCTCCTTGTCCTAATTATCATACACATCTTCTTCACCATAATATCTTTCTGCCCTTTTAATGCCATTGGAGTATTCTTTCTTGTATAAACAAATTAGGCCTCCACTTTATATTTTCTCCATAACCTTTCCTTCACTGAGCACAGGTTATTCTCCTTGAGATCAATATTGTTACAATCTCAAGGAGGAAAGCCTGCATTTTCCCTCATACATCTTTTAATTTAGCAGAGAAAAATTAGGGATGACTAATGAGAACTCTTGAGAACTCTTAAGGTTCAAGACATTCTTTCTTTTAGAGATTTCATCTTGCTTCATACCAAGCATGAAGACTCTTATGGATCCCATATTAAATTAAATGTTTTTTGTAAGTTTAAACAGGATTATAATATTGCTTTTGAAATTATTTGCTATAATTGACTCATTTAATTTAAAATCAGATAGGGCTTCCTTTTAGCAATTAATAGGCATGTTCAGAAATTCTTACAAAATTTGAAAATCTAATCTTTAAATGTTTTTTTCAAATATGGTATTCAGCCTCCCAGCTACTATTTTCTGCTGTGTTTCTTGGTGCCTCCCCCAGGCATGGGCAGCTTAGGAGTTGGCCAAAAAGTTGAGGGAAATATTTTGGAAATTGTGTGACTCACTTTTCTGAGTTCCTACCACTTTTCAGCCCAAACTCTGACCTGGGCACCCTCAGTCTAAAAACATTGCATCCCTTTCAGTTAATTTGGAGCTGTAAAAAATTGCCCTCAGCAAAAAATCCAAACTGAGTGTGGTCCTTACTGATGTTTCCCTTTTTCAAGTACTGTAATCCCTCAAGACTGCTTTAAATTGATGCTCTTTCAATGTCTTTAAACAATATTTTGTTAAAATTCTGTCCAACACTTATAATTGCTTCAGAAGAAGGGTTAACCCAATGTAAGCTACTTCATCATAGGCAAAACTGGAAGTCATATTTAAGTGTGGTGGGTGTGTGTCTCTCTACTTAGGAAACTTTAATCTTTCCTTTACATATACAATACATTAATACAGTCAAGGTCCACTCTACATATCATGTTACGTATAAATTTATTGGTAACCTATACGGGCAGATTTGAATACTGTCTTATTTTTACCATCATCATACAACCTCCCACCCCACATTGTTTCTCTTTCACATGTATGTTTATTTGATTTTAGAGAACATATTAATCCTTGTATCATTAGCAACTCACTCAGTTCCCAGCACAAGGTAGATGATCAAAAATGATCCTGAATAAATGAATAAGAGAATAAACCTGAAAATTCATGTTCATTACAATCATCAAAATCTTGGACTATTTAAGAGAAATTTCTTTATCCATTCTACAATTAACTGAGTAGTTTTGATCTTATTGAAACATCAGGCAGAAAAGACATAAAGAAAAGCTGTACTGTTTGAAAATCCAGTTGAAATAAATTTAGTATCTAAAATACCTCATTTTAAGAGATTTTAAACTGTAAATTAGGTTTATGTCATAAACTCCAAAATATTTCTTAAATGCAGTTTTTAAAAATTACTTTAAGATACCATTTACCAAACATTTTAAGAATATAATAATATATCAAATAATCAGAATATAAGAAAAATGACTGGATGTTTTTAGAATCCTAGAGGAAATATAATTTCTATGCTACATTTAGTACCAATAGCAATATCTGACAGATGTTTTTGACAATATTTTAAACTTGACAGATAAGTATGACAAAGTTATTTGTTTTGATATTTAAATGAGTAGCATCATTCTGTTTTGGTAATCAACAACTCAAGTGCATTTTGTTAGACAAACTAAACTGATCCTAATAGAAGAAAAAATACATTTAAACATATATCACTGACTGGCCCTAAAGAGAAAGTAGATTATGAATGAAACTGCTTAGTGAAAGCATCATGGTAAAAAATGATATTTAAGAAAACAAGAAGAACGAATATAATTTTCACAGTAGGGGAGGGAGTAAATAATATTACATATAGAGAAAAGCATATAAAAAGGCAGAGTCATGTTACATATAAGGAGAGGAAAAAAAGGCTGAAAGTGGGCATAAATTATATTTGTCATTCTAAAGAATTTTGATTTTTGAATTTTATAATGTTATGTAAGAGAAGTTACAAAAGTATTTTAAACCTGATGGCTGACATGATCTGATATGATTTGAGAATTATTATTCTGACAACTATGCAGAAGAAGGGATGGCATTAAGAGCAAAAGAGGAAAGACCAATTCAGATCTTATTTCAATGATCCAGTAAGCAGTAGCAGCGGGGATGGAAAGGAGTAGATGGAAGCAATATGGCTTGGTTCACTGCCAATATATGGGTGGAGGAAGAGAAAGATTCAATAATGACTCAATCTTTCTGACAGGCAATTGAATGCATAATGGTACCATGCACTAAAAGAGTAAAGCACTTGTAGCTATAGTTTTAAAATATAACCGTTAGAGTTTGATTTATTAATTAATTATCACAAGAAACTGACCATGCTAGCACCTTGACTCTGAAGTTCCCAGCTTCCAGAACTGTGAGAAATAAATTTCGGTTGCTTAAGCCACCCAGTCTATTTTATTTTTGTTATGGCAGCTTGACCTAAGATAGATCTTGACTGACACTGGAATTGATAATTCATTAGAGTTTGATTGACAGTTCCACTATAATAAAATGAATATTACATTAAGAATGAAATAAATATCTTTATATCACACCTTAAAAATTAAGAAGCATATGATTATCTGACCAAATACTCATAACATTAGCCAATAAAATCATGTAGCCTAGGGAGATATATATATATATATATCTGAGATAGAGGTATGTATCTTGTCCACATTTTAAAGTAATGTTATATAAAATTTCAATTACAAAATGGTTGATTACTCATAGAAAATATTTCCACTTAAGAGTAATTTTAAAAAAACACGATTTCAGTTACCTGTGCTCAACCATGCCAAAAATATTACATGGAAAATTCTGGAAATAAACAATCCATAAGTTTTAAAATTGTGCACTGTTCTGAGTAGCTTGATGAAATATGTCCCACCTGGGAAGTGAATCAACCCTTTGTCCAGCATATCCCCACTGTATACATTACCTGCCTACTATTCACCTAGTACCCATCTCGGTTATCAGACAATCAACTGTCTCAGTATCACAGTGCTTGTGTTCAAGTGACCCTTATTTTACTTAATAATGGCCCCAAAGTACAAGAACAGTGATGCTGGCAATTCAGATATTCTCTCAATGTGCCTAATTAAACTTTATTATAGGTTGTACGTACAGGAAAAACATAGTATATATAGCATCTGGTACTATTCGAGATTTCAGGCATCCACTGGGGCTCTTGGAAAATATACCCCATGGATAAAAGGGGGCTACTGTAGAATCAAATACTCTAACTTACTCTGGCTAAACATATTTGTAATGTTCTATTTATATAAAAACAAGCACACAAACTGAAACTAAAAAAAAATTGTTAAACTTTACGGAACATGCCATTCTCTTTATCATATTCCAAAATACCATAAATGAGCACTTTTTTGTGTACTTGGTTGAACGAAACCAATAAAGGTGCTATCTTAAAACCAATCATCATCCTATAATGAGCAAAGCATGTGTTCTTAGATATGTTTGTAAAATTAAATGAAATTCTTAATTATACAAGTTTAATCAGAGTTAGCTATAATATTTCAATACATTTCATTGTCCATTTCTTGTGCTAAGGTGTGAATTTAATTAAATACATTTTTTCTGCATGTACTGAGGGATATGTGTAAGGTTTTTTCTTTTCTTATATTATTTGTTAAGATAAGGAATTGCATTGATAAAGTTACTATGATAATCCTTATTTTAATTCCTTGGTCAAGCTGTACTTATTTGTGATACTTATTATTCCAATTGCTAATAATTTATTTGGGACTTTTGCACTTATTGGATTGGTCTATAATTTTATTTTCCAATAAAGACATCTTCATATTGTAGTTTGTATGTCACAGTAGCCTTATGAAATACGTTAGATTTTCCTTTAAGTTAGTTATTAACTATATCTTGCTATATTATTAGGGAGTTACAAATTCAGAATTGGTGCACATTTTAATAGGGTAGGCACATTTTTATTATTCAGTGAATAATATTACCTTTATACAAGTTTTTGTTCTATATTCAAATTTTGTTGATAGAAATACTAGCATCTAAGCTACATTTTAGTTATATTTCCCTGATTTATCTCTCTTGAACCATTTTGTGTCATTTAGTGCCTCATGTAAATAGCATATAACTTGACTTCATTATGTTTGCCGCTGCTGCTGCTCCTCTTTCTTTCTTTCTTTCTTTCTGCTCCTCTGTTCTTTTTTAAAATATTCATTTATACAAAGTTATAGTTATCTTTTAATATGATAACTCATTCAGTTTGCACATATTATGATTACAGGTATATTTAGACTTATTTACATAACTTATTTACTCATTCAGTTTGCATATATTATGATTATAGATATATTTGGACTTATTTACATAATTACATAATTTTGTTTTCTATGTATTGATATCATACTATTTATTTGTTTTTTAAATCTTCTTTCCTTACTTCTTTAGGATTTATCTATTTTCTTTATTTCTTCTGCTCTGGGAGTTTTACCCCTTATTTTTATGATTTAGTAATCCTCTCTTAATCTTTACTTGAAGACTTAGATTACCAAAGCCCATAATTAATACCCCTATCATCCTTCTCAGTTGATTAAGTCCACCTGAACCCATTTTCTTCCTGATCCCCACCAATTTTCTGTTACTGTGATCTGCAATTTGAGTCTAATCTTCTTTTTTAAAATACACTTTCATTAGTCCTAATTATTAATAATATTGTTTAGAGTCAATATGCATTTAGATTTAATGACAGTTTCACTAATATCTTTAATCAACTCCTTCCTGCCAGTGTCCACATTTTGTTTTCAAATTCATCATTTCATACTTCTTTCAGGTTATATTTTTAGTATATATGTCAGAAAACATTTTATTTCACTTTATTTATTTTTTATACATCTTTATTGGAGTATAATTGCTTCACAATGCTATGTTAGTTTCTGTTGTACAACAAAGTGAATCAGCCATATGCATACATATAGCACTTTCAATCTTAAATAATTTGAGTTTATCTGGGTACAGAAGGTTAAATTGACTTATTTCATCTGTCACATATTGTGACTGATGGGAAGCTTACTGTAATTGTGTCATATCTTTGTAAACAATATATTTTTCCCTCACAACTGTCTACATTTTCTATTTGCTTTTATGTTCTGCATTTGCACTACATTGTAAGTATAGAAATATTTCTATCTATGCTGCTCAAGACTGTATAAGTTCTTTCTATCTGAAGAGTCATACCTTCTTCAATTTTGTCATTTTTATAAATATTAATTCTCTGAATATTGAACTCGGCCTCACTCCCTTCCCTTAATCTACTATTTTTTCTTCTTGCAATTTCTATTAGATAAATGCTGGATCTTGTCTTTTTATACTTCATGGCTTTTAAACTATGTTTCTTTCCTTTTTCTTTCTTCTTTCCTTCCTGCCTTCTTGTTGTCCTACCTTCATTCCTTTTATTCCATGCCCTCCATTAAGGGATAAATCTTCACACTTAAATTCCTATATATTAATTCTCTCTTTGGCAGTGTTGCTCAACCACCAGCTGTACAATAAATTGTATATACCTTTTATTCCCAGAATTCTTTACTTAATATATGTGGCCTTCTTTCATATTGTTCTTTCTTTACTACTTTATTTTTGAACTTTTTATCCTATTTATTTTAAATATTCCTTCAGAGAATACATTATGTATTTCTTCTAGGAGAACTTATTTCCTCATGTACTTCTTTACAGCAAGCTACTTTTCAGTTGAGGGAAGCTTCCTTTAACTTAGAGGACTCTACATTTTGGGTATACTTCCACAGGCAACAGTACATTTGCCTCTGCCTGGATCCAGTGGATTTCACTGGTTCTAAACCAGCGTTTATGATGCTTTTTCAGAGTAGCATCCAAACACCAAACAGTTAGTGTGAACCTCTAACTCATTTCTATGTACAGTGAAAGACCAGGATTCCTATTTTTGTAGGTGATCCCTTTTTACTGTACCTCTAAGTCAAATAGTCCATGTTTTAAGAGATTTTATGACTGTTTGCTTTGTGTAGTAGTAGACTTACTTCCAATTACCTAAATACATAGAACCTCCATGCTAAAGTTCCCTCCTCACATGGACTTTAAACACAAGCCCCAGATGTTTACACTTTCATTTGTTTATAATAATCTCCTGAGCTCTTTTATCTCTAGTTCCGATTCACTGCTCTGAATTTTTATATTCTTTCCTTTTTTTCTTTGGCATTAATGATTTTGCTTCCTTGGCAATGCATTTTAAACTAGTTTATTTTTTGGAAAATATATAACTGTTTAGTCTGTGGTAGCATAGCAAGGGTGGGGAAAGAGGAGGTGAGTAGTTTTCATGTTGGCTAAGTCTGCCATATTGTCTTAACAGTTGTTTTTATGCAGCATGCTCTTTTGATTTGTTCATCAAATATATACAGATCTTTTACTTTGTTCTTGATAGTATTTTAGGTCCTGGAAATACAGCAGTGAATATAACAGACACAAATCCTTGACCCCACGGAATTCACATTTAATGTAGAATCTGAAAATAAACAAAAAACAAAAACAAGCAGATACGTGAAAGAAGAGATTAGTTCCACACCAGTAAGCAAGGCTATGAATTTACTTTTGGTTTCCAGCAGCATATGACTGGCTTCAACTAAATGAATTTCCAATGTTTCTGGTCCACACAAAGTTCTATACCATATACCAAAGTCTTTGTTGCTGACACCATTTGTCATTAGGAACGTCTTTACTCAGAAGCCACAGCTATATTGCCTTTCAGATGGGAATGTGGGGCTTTCTGACCCACTGTCATGATAATATATCTTCCTCCTCTTACACAGAGGAGACTGAAAAACAACCAAAGCACTATTCTGACAGCTTGATTCAATTCTACCTCTTGCTTGTTCAGTCTCATTATGAGGTAGGAAAGTGGGTACTTATCCTACCCACTTTCCACACTACGCGAGTAAAAGTATTCACTACTGGATCCTAGAGAGTCTTCTCATATTCCCCTCATCTGCCCTGTGGGGTTCTTTGTATTTTCTCATCCATAAAGCCCTCTGTCAGCATCCTATTCTCATCACCACAACTGTTAAGGTCAGAGATTTTACTCTACTTAAAAGCTAATGTTAACCTGTTATTGTTTTATGGATGCTTGCAGAAGACACAAGACTTGGGCAAACGGCTTTTTATTACTCTTTGCACAATAAGCAGCATGAACATCAGCATTTTCCCATGAGTTCTACTTGTCTCCCAAGCCGGCGAGACAATATAGAGGGGCCCTAATGCATGCTATGCTTCCAGTGGTTTGTGTCATAGCTGATGAACCTTGAACCTGTAGAATACAAGAAAAACTTACTACCTTGAGTGAATTCTAACTAATAAGGGGATCGATCTTCTCTGAAAACCTGACTCAGGATAAGGATACTCCAGGATACTCAAAGAAGGGAGAGTTAGATATAGGATCAAAGAGAGTTAGCTTGATCTCTAATTTGTAAAACATTGCTTCCCACTATCTTTGTCCTTTATAAACTAAGCATAGAAAACATAGCAATGAGGCATTTTTTCCTTTAGACAAGGAGTAGCAGAAATAAAAGGCGAAATAATAAATATTTTAGGCTCTGTGAGCCATACACACAGTCCGCAACTACTTAACTTTGCCATGGTAGCATGAAAGCAATAACAGACAAAAACAGGTGTTTGGTCAGATTTTGCCTGTGTTTCACAGTGTGCTGAACCTTGCCCTAGACTCCAAGTTTGAGGGTTGCTATCAAAATATTGGAATGATTTGCTCTATGAAACCTAAGACTGAAAGTGATACCACTGGTGATCTAGAGGAAAGGAATCTGCACAGAAGCATGCAGGAATCCCACAGTTTAAAGGTCAGAGCCTTCAGCCCCCACAGTTTAAAGAAGTCAAGTTCTTTGGTCAACAGTCCCCATACACATACAGAACTCTAAACTTTTTATGATATCATTTTATTTTTATAGGAAAATAGAGAAAGATCACCAGAAATCTGAGGAAACCTACAACATAAAAGATAAGGAATGTGGTTTTAAAAAAAGAAAGAACAAAAACATCAAGGAAAGAGATATTTCGGCAACAGAAGGCAATTTAAGATAAATTATCTGACATCTTAAAGAAAATATTTGCAACCACCAAAAACCCCCCAAATTTTATAAAAATTAACTTGAAATAAAATAAATAAATTTAGATATTACTAATTGTTGCTTAGTAATTGTTGCTTAGTAACATTAAAAAATCAAAGACTGATATAAAATCCAAAAGTAATCTCACAGAATAGACAAAAAAGCCCAGAAACTATTTTAAAAAATTAAAAGATAGAGCACCTATCTCAAAAAGAGAATAGAGAAAATAGAGCAAAGAAAAATTTTAAATGGACAATATGCAAGTTTCTTATAGCCAGAGGAAACACATATTCACATAGAGAGGGCTCTCTGAATAACATGTAAATGTAAAAAATTATTTTCACCTTTGAATCCTATTCTCAAATAAATTATCAAGTATGACAACAGAATAAGGTTTCTAGGATGCAAAATCTTACAGTCTAAATGACCTTTACTAGGCTCACAGGGAAGTAAACCTGATATTGGAAACAGGATTGAACCTAGGAGACAGATGACATCTAGTCCCAGAGGTTCAACAAAGTAGCAAGCTAAGATAGTTATAACTGTATGTTAGAGAAGAATTAAGGGACTGTGATCTTTAAGAAGTATGATG
Source organism: Balaenoptera borealis (assembly GCF_965194805.1). Lineage (NCBI taxonomy): Eukaryota > Metazoa > Chordata > Mammalia > Artiodactyla > Balaenopteridae > Balaenoptera > Balaenoptera borealis. The sequence continues at coordinate 48,493,042 of NC_138863.1, read as the reverse complement.
ATTTAATAGACTAGTTAAAATTATATAGACTTTGAAAATTTTTTATAATAGAGTAAAAATAATTGATGGGGTCTTAAAAGAAAAATCCTTTTAAGTGTTACTTAGAATTTATTTTTTAAGAGGTTAGGAACACTATACCCATAGATAATTAAATGCAACACAAACTCATTGTAAGTAATATATTTGGCAATAATTAAATAAAAGCTACATACTGGTTTTCAATGTTTAGTTTCATATTATACACAAATTATGGAAGACTTAACTATTCCAATACAAAGCTGATACCACAGGTAACCTCATCCTATTTCATTTTAGCATGAGAAAAAATACCATGCAAATTCCATAACAGCTCTAGAATATGACTACTGGTTGCATTACATATGTGTACTATATGTCTGTTAAGGCTTCCTTGATAGATTAACATAATGTCTCTTCAACATATTCTGCTATGTGGCAAAATGCTTCTGGCATTCATAATCGAAGATCCAACTATGTACGTATTTCCTTTGATTAAAAACAAGCAAAATCTACCTGTCAAAGCATTCCAGCAGTATACTGATTGAAGTCTAAAATACTTGTAAATCTCTTCAAATATTTTTATAGTTATCCTATTAAGAAAACATAGCTTTTCAGTTCCAGGAAAGTATATAGTTGTATTCAAACTACAGTCTAGAATAATTCCTCAGTACATTTATCTCATTACCTTAGTTTTTCAGTCCACATTTTGTTATCTATTTACCAATAATTGATTTGTTATAAACAGAAGAGTAATTGCAACAGTGGTTTTTCTTGGCAATTCTTCATCCAAGCATATCAAGATCAGCATACATGTTTTTCATTAGCTCACAGCACACATGGTTGTTTCTAATCAACATCATAGTTAACATTCATCTGGTGTTCCTCAACTGTGTACCACAGGAGGGCATACATTCATTACAGTTAATTGAGAAATCAGTATGATGATTTGGACAAATATTAGAAGTGATGCTTACGGTGGCAATTTATGATTTGATCCACGTTAAGAGTAATCTGAGTCATTTTTCACTTATGCAATATGTGTGCATGGCAAAAAGTATTTGGTTATTTGTCATAGTATTTCCCACTGTCTACTATTTTTCTGTTGTATTTAATTTTGTTCTCCTCTTTTATCACTTTAAATGCATTATTATTGCAATTTTATACTGAAACACCAAAACAATGAAACTAATTAAAGAAAATCCAGGTAAAAATGTCTAGGTAATAGGAATGAAAATTGAATAGCCCTATAAGGTGTTTCACCTATTCTACCTATGCAAATAAACACGATGAGGCAGTGAAAGTTTCCACATTTAGACCTCAGAAAGACAACATCTATCTGAGAAGACATTGTCCTAGTCACTAGGAGTTAGTACAAATGTAAATGTGAAAAATGCATTATTTTCATGTTTGGGTTACTTGAAATCCAACCATGCCTCCATAATTGGCCATTTACTTTACTACTGATTCTTGGCACTTGTTGGGTTCTCTCAGTCTCAGTTTTTCTTTAAAACCAGAGAATTCTAGCCACAGTTTGATACATCAATAGTCTTTATATTAAATGTTTAACAATGTAATGAATGAATGGTATAACTATTTACAACAGACATTTTGTCTTGTCAGAGGTAATGAAATCATGTGAGCAGCAGTTTTTGGACTGTCCACCAAGGGTAATGTCAGTCTGCCATAACTGCTTAAAATTCAACATAAAAAGTTAAAGTGAAATAAATGAAGCTAATGGTTAAGTAGGGATTAGGCTTATTTTAATACGTTTTCAACATATTTTTATTATATATAATTAACACGCCCATCACTTTCACTTCAAGTTCAGGAGAAACAGATATTTTCTTAGTAAGGATCAACTTTTTTAAACATAATTATTCCAAATGTAACCCTTTAGGAAAGCAAAATATTCTCAACCCAATTTCACAATAGCTATAAACATTATAAAAACATTTTACTTTATATAGTTGTAGAAAGGACCAACATGTCATTCTCAAGTCTGCTTGAGATTTTATTTCCCATGGGGTTTTCTCACATCTTTGTGTGAGCACACAGTCTCTGTTGGCCAAGAACATGTGGGTAGCTTGGGCCCACTATAGTCTATGTTGTGTATATACACAATTTTTGGTCAACTCAGGATATGGGAATAACATCAATTTTGGCTAAGATATGGCTATCTCACACCTAGAACTCCCTTTTGAATTCCCCAACAAATCCACATGTCCACTGCTTTCGCCAAACAAAACCACAACCTCAGGCTAGTGGAGCCTACAGTTCTCCTGTTTGCTTGTCACTAAGATCACACTTTAACTGACAGTGCTCTACATCAATTGAGCCTCTCCTAGCAGCAAAAGCAAAGCAGCTGAAATGGTTTCACAGCCTGACCCACTCTTGTCCAACAATTAGGCTGACAGAGACAGGTGAGGGTGGGAGCCGCTGTGCTTACTGGACTTTCCAAAGATAACCCTGATTTCATTAGAGACTTGATGGCCAGCAAAACGGTTCAGAATCATGGAAAATATAGCTTCCATTTGAAGTCAGATGTCAATATAAACATATTTCTATTATATTCAAAGGCATAATGATATAAAAATTATAAAAGAATGAGAATATCCTTCATGAAGCTGACAGAAACTAATAGGTGATTCATTTACTATATGACTTTAGCACAAGACTCCTCCAAGCTACAATCTTTTCATCTGTGAAATAGGCTCAGTATAAGCACATGGATAAAATAGACAGCTGTGATGTTGATGATGAAAGGCAGTATTTATTTAAAGCATTCCATCATGTCAAACTACAAACTATAATGTCTCCTCAGAGAGCTATTTCCCCTAACTTTTAATCAATTGTTTTCACTCTTAGGTTTCTAAGTTGTCCATCATGACAATAAAATTTCAATAAAGACCTGATCAATAGTAATTATAGTAGATTACTCTGTAAGTCCTATAAACTATAGACTTATATTACCATTCTATGTTGCTATTTAAATAAATATATGACATCATAGACAAAAAAGTCAAAGATAAAGACTTTCCATTGCATTCTGTTTCATTTTGTCCATTTTCCCATATTTATTCGATTTAAAACAATATTCTCTGACTATGTACAGAATAAATTCTCATAATAGAAAATTTAGAAACTCCATAAAAGAAAAAAATTGAAAATAACAAGCATCCAAAACCATACATCCACACTAGAAATTATGGACATTATTTTCCTTTTAAAAGCTTGAGCTTTAAACTGTATTATATTTAAAAGTATTGTAATTTATTCTGATATTTTAATTGTTATCTGGTAAAATTATTTTTTTCCATTTGCCTAAAATCTATTTTCTATTCTTATTTTTTAAAAATTACTTTTAGGATTCTCCATCAGTTGTTTGTCAAATACCACATTTTTTGTTTGTTTAGAATAAAGCTTCATCAAAAAGTTTGCTTAACTAGTATATAAAGGAACCAGCAGGATAGTAAACCCCCTTCAAAGGGAATTAGATAAATGGAAGTATTTACAGGCATACCTCATTTTACTGTGCTTTACTTTACTGCACTTTGAAAATACTGCATTTTTTACATATTGAAGGTTTGCAGCAACCCTGCTTAGGGCAAATTTATTGGAGCCATTTTTTCCAACAGCATTTGCTCACTTTTAACGTCTGTATCACATATTGGTAATTCTAACAATATTTCAAACTTTTTTATTATTATTACATTTGTACAGTAACCTGTGATCAGTGATCTTTGATGTTACTACTATGACTTACCAAAGGCTCAGATGATGGTTAGCATTTTTTAGCAATAAAGTATTTTTTAATTAAGGTATGTACTTGTTTTAGACATAGCTATTACATACTTAATAGGCTATAGTGTAAACATAACTTTTATATACACTGGAAAACAAAAAAAAATTGTCTGACTCACTTTATTGTGAATTTGCTTTATCGTGGTGGTCTGCAATTGAGCCCGAAACATCTCCAAGGTATGCCTATATAAAGGTTGAGGAAAAGAATATTCAAGTAAGATTTCTAATTTACATTCAAAATAAAACCATAGGTTTGAGGTTGTAATTTTCTAAACTGGACAAAACCCAGAAACTCCTAACATCTCTACTAAACAAAATTAATTTTCTTTGCTTTCACACAAAAACTATTTGTAAATATCAGTTTTCTACAGGATAATATCTATCCTTACAGCATCATAAAATGCACTAATCAGTAGCAAAGAGTAAGTCAAAGATACTCACACATGTACAGAATCAGATAATCCCAGATGAGCCTGCTAGACACACCCAATAGACCCCAAAGGAACACCCCGTAATTCTTCTTGTCTATCACCAATTCTTGGGCAACTTTTCCCTAACAGTAATTCTTGTGATCATAAATAATCTGCAAAGGTTATTCTTGATCACACAAAGACAGGCTGCTTTCATTATGGTTAGCCTGTTCTAGTTTTTGTTTTTAATAAGTGCAACAAGAGGTTTTAATACATATATATGCCTCCTCATCTTCATTCCGTTAACTTCACTTTGGAGCTTTTATAAATATATTGTGAATGTCCACGGATCTTCCCTTTATTATTGCTGTTATTATTGTTTGCTTTACTTTTTTGGCGATTGAAAAGTAACTAAGAAATTTATCTCCAGTAGATTTCACCTGCTCTACTTATAAATGAGGCTGAATTCCTCTCTTTGATGTCTCGCAAAACGTGTAAGATTCCTGGCCTGGCAGAAAGTGACCTTCCTGACTACTTGAAACATTTGAGCCTTCTAAACCATTAGACAGACATCACATAGGTTTGCTGGGCAGGCTTGGTGGGAATTGGCTTTTCATATGAAATATAATGCATGTTTCTTAATGGTAGGTTTGCCAGACTTAACAAGTAACATTTATTCTCAAATTTCTTATAAAATAGACATAAAATGAAACAAAATTTATTTTAAAAGATAGAAATATCATAGATATGTCCTTTGATTAGCATGTAATTAAATTAGAAATAAACATCAATAAAGCATCTATAAAGGCAATGAGTATCTGCAAATTAAACAATCTAATTCTAAACCACCGATTGTTAGGGAAGAAGTTGCAAAGGATATTAGAAAATTGTAGAAATTCAATGACAATGAAAGCACAACTTACTAAAAATTTTGGGACATATCTTAAGCTGCACTTAGAAGAAAATTTATAGCTTTAGTGTACATTAAGAAAGTTTTGAAATAAAAAAAAATAGGCTTCCACTGAGGGAAGCTAGAAGAATGGTAAAAATTTAACCCAAAGATACAAATATATGCTGTCTACAAAATAAACAAACAAATAAACAAAAAACCTCACTTTATATTTAAGGACACACACAAGCTGAAAGTGAAAGGGTAGAAAAATATATTCTATGCAATGGCAGCCAAAAGAGAGCAGAAGCAGCTATACTTATATGAAATATGAGACAAAATACATTTTAAGCCAAAAATCATCACAAGAGAAAAAAGAACAATATATAATGATAAAGAAATCAATTTAACAGTAATATATAATATTTATAAATATATGTGCATCCAACAATAGAACACTTAAATATATAAAGCAAACATTGACAGAACTGAAGAAAAAAACAGACAGAAGTACATTAATAATAGGGGATTTCAATATCCCATTTTCAATAATGGACAGATCAACCAGACAGAAAATCAGCAAACAGGGAACTTGAACAACACTACAGACCACATGAATCTAACAGACATATACAGAACATTCTACCCAACAGGAGCAGAATATATGTTCTTCTCAGTTGCGCATTGAACCTTATCCAGGATAGCTCACATGTTAAGATACAAAACAAGCCTTAACAAACAAGAAGACTGAAGTCATACCAATTATCTTTTCTGACTACTATGGAATGAAACTAGAGACCAACAACAGAAGGAAAACTAGAAAATTCATAAATATTTGGAGATTAAATAGTACAGTTTGAATGACTAATAGGTCAAAGAAGAAATTAAAAGACAAATTAGAGAATATCTTCAGATGAATGAAAATACAACACACCAAAACTTATGAGATGCAGCAAAAGCAGTACTAAGAGGGAAGTGTATGGCAATAAACACTTACATTAAAAAAGAAAAAAACTCTAATAAACAATCTAACTTTACACCACAAGGAGCTACAAAAACAAAAGCTAAGTCAAGTATTATCAGAGGAAAGGAAACAATAAAAATTAGAGCAGAACTAAACAAAATAAATAGAAAAATCACTAAAACTAGGAGTTTTTTTCTTTTAAACCTATTCTGTTTTTTTTTTTTTAATTAACTTATTTTATTTATTTATTTTTGGCTGTGTTGGGTCTTCATTGCTGCACACGGACTTTCTCTAGTTGCCATGAGTGGGGACTACTCTTCATTGTGGTGCATGGGCTTCTCATTGTGGTGGCTTCTCTTGTTGTGGAGCATGGGCTCTAGGCGCATGGGCTTCAGTAGTTGCAGCACGCAGGCTCAGTAGTTGTGGCTCGCAGGCTGTAGAGCTCAGGGTCAGTAGTTGTGGCACATGGGCTTAGTTGCTCCATGGCCTGTGAGATCTTCCAAGACCAGGGCTCAAACCCATGTCCCCTGCATTGGCAGGCGGATTCTTAACCACTGCACCACCAGGGAAGCCCAGGAGTTGGTTTTTTGAAGAAAATAAACAAAATTGACAAACCTTTAGCTAGATTAACAAAGGAAAAAAAGAGACAAGACACAAACAAATAAAATCAGAAACGAAAAAGGAGACAGTATAGCTGATGCCACAGAAGTAAAAGGAATCATAAGATATTGATATGAACAATTATTTGCCAAGAAACTGGATAAACTAGAAAAAAATGCATAAATTTCTAGAAAACTACAACTTACCAAGACTGAATCATGAAGAAAGAGAAAGTCTGAACAGACTTATAACTAACAAGAAGATTGAAACAATAATCAAAAACCTCCCGACAAAGAAAAGCCCAGGACCAGATGTCTTCACTAATGAGTTACAGCAAACATTTAAAAAAGAAATAATGCTGATCCTTATCAAACTTTTCCAAAAAACTGAAAAGGAGGCAACAACTGCAAACTCATTTTATGAGGTCAGTGTTACCCTCATCTGATATCCAAACAAGATAAGAAAACTAAAAATCAATATTACAGATAAATATACAGGCAAAGTTCCTCAACAATATATTACGAACAAATTCAATAAGATATTAAAAGGATCATACACCATGATCAAGTGAACTTTATCTGTGGGACGAAAGGAAGGTTCAGCATACCTAAATCACTCAGTGTGGTACACCACATTAACAGAACAAGGTTAAAATCAAAATATTATCATAATAAATGCAAAAAAAGCATTTGACAAAATTCAACATGTTTTCATTCCAAAACACTAGAAATAAAAATAAATTAACATAATAAAAATCATATATGAAAATGCCACAGCTAACATCATACTCAGCAGTGAAAAACTAAAAGCTTTTCTTCTAAGATAAGGCAAAAGGCAAGGGTTCCTACTCTTGCACTTCTATTCAACATAGTACTGCAAGTCCTAGCTAGAGCAATTAGGCAAGAAATAGAAATAAAGAGCATCCAAATCAGAAAGAAAGAAGTAAAATTACCTGTTTGTAGATGACCTCATCTTATACTTAGAAAACCCTAAAGGTTACACACACACACACACACACACACACACACACACACACACACACACAGACATACACAAACTGTTAGACTAATAAATGAATTCAGTAAAGTGGCAGGACAAAAAAATCAACATACACAAATTATTTGCATTTCTATACACCAACTATGTACTGTGTGAAAAGAAAATTAAGGGAAAAATTCTCTTACAATAGCATCAAAAAGAATAGAATACTTAGTAATAAACTTAACTAAGGAGGTGAAAGATTTATAAACTGAAAAATAAAAAATTGATGAAAGAAATAAAAGAAGACACAAATGGAAAGACATCCCATGTTCATGGATTAGAAGACATTACTACTGGGCTTCCCTGTGGTGCAGTAGTGAAGAATCCGCCTGCCAATGCAGGGACACAGGTACGAGCCCTGGTCCAGGAATATCCCACATGCCGCGGAGCAACTAAGCCCACGTGCCACAACTACTGAGCCCGTGTGCCACAACTACTGAAGCCTGCACGCCTAGAGCCTGTGCTCTGCAACAAGAGAAGCCACCACAATGAGCCACCAGGACATTGCAACAAAAAGTAGCCCCTGCTCAACACAACTAAAAAAAGCCCGTGTGCAGCAATGAAGACCTAATGCAGCCAAAATAAATTTTAAAAAAAGAAAAAGACATTACTACTGAAGTTTCCATACTACTCAAAGTGATCTAGATTCAATGCAATTTCTATCAAAAACCAAATGGCATTTTTTTACAGAAATAGAAAAAATTCTAAAATTCTTGTGGAAACACACAATAACCCAAATAGCCAAAATAATCTTTAGAAGGAACAAAGTTGAAGACCTCACACTTCCTGACCAAACATACTACAAAGCAATAGTAAATAAAACATTATAGTTTTGGCATAAAGGCAGACACATAGAGCAATGGAATAGAATAGAGAACCCAGAAATAAATCCTTACCCATAAGGTCAAATGATCTTCTACAAGGGTGCCAAGAATGCACAATGGGGAAGACAGTCTTTTCAACAAATGTTGTTGGGAAAACTGGATAGCCATATGCAAAAGAATGAATTTGGACCCATATTTTACACCACAGAGAAAAATCAGCTGAAAATAGATTAAAGACTTAAACATAAGACCTGAAGCTGTAAACTCCTAGAAGAAAACATAGAGGAAAAGCTTCATGACATCAGACTTAGATAATTTCATTGAGATGACACCAAAAACACAGCCAACAAAAGTGAAAACAGACAAATGGGACTAGATCAAACTAAAAAGTTCTGCACAGAAAAGGAAATAATAAACAGAGTGAAAAGGGAACCTATGAAATGGCAGAAAATATTTGCCACTTATCTGACAAGGGGTTAATATCCAAAATACATAAGGAACTCCTATAACTCAACAGCAAAATAATTAATAACCCAGCTAAAAAATAGACTATAACATGAATAGGAATGTCTTATTCTAAGAAGATATTCCAATAGGTATTTTCAAAGATGTTAAATGTCACTAATCAGTAGGGATATGCAAATCAAAACCTCAATGAGCTACCACCTCAAACCTGTTAGGAAAGCCATTATCAAAATAACAAAAACAGAAAGAAAAACAAACAACAACATCAACAACAAAAATAACAAGTGTTTGAGAGAATGTGGAGAAATTTGGACCCTTTCACTCTGTTAGTAGCAATGTAAAATGATGCAGCCACTGTGGAAGACAGTATGGAGGTTCACCAAAAATTAAAAATAGAAGTACCACATGATTGAGCAATCTCACTTCTGAGTATTTATTCAAGAAGAACTGAAATTAGCACCTTGAAGAAATACCAGTACTTCAGTGTTCATTACAACACTATTCACAATAGTCAAGAGGTGGAAACAACCTTACTGTCCATGAACACACAAACAGATAAAGAAAATGAGATATATACATACGCTGGAATACTATTCCATGCTAAAAAAGAAGGAAATCCTGCAATACGCAATAACATGGATGAACCTGGAAGACATTAGGCTAAATAGAATAAGTCTGTCACAGAACAAATACTGCATGGTTCTAGTTATATGAGGTATCTACAATAGTCAAACTCAGAATTAGAGTAAAACAGTGGATATCAGGAATTGGGTATGTGGAAGGAGAAACTGCTAATCAGTGGACATAAAGTTTCAATCATGCAAGATCAATAAATTCTAGACATCTGCTCTACAAATTGTGTCTATAATTAACAGTGCTATGTTATATACTTAGAACATTTGCTAAGAGGATAGATCTCATTTTAAGTGATCTTACTACAGTGAAGTTTTTTTTTTTTTTAATCTGTAGGTAGATTGATCCTAAAGAGAGGGAGAGAGAACACAAATTACCCAAATTAGAAATGAAAAAGGGGTCACTACTATACATTATATGGATAAGAAAAGGAAAAGAAATGCTATATTAGTACAGACTGTACAGATATTATAAAGAAAAAGGTGTGTGTGTATAAACTTTATTGTAACGTATTTGACAACTTAAATAAAATGGCAAATGACTTGAAAGACAAATGTTATCAAATATGCCACAAGAAGAAATAGATCTTAATAGCCTATTATCTAATAGAGAAATTAGATTTGTAAATGAAAATCTCCCACAAAGTAAACTCCAAGACGTGAGGAATTCACCTGTGAATATTTTATAACACCTAATGAAAAACAAATACCAAATCAATAAAAATTATTTTATAAAATAGAATAAGAAAGAACAATTCTCAAATTATTTATAAGGACAGTCTCACTCTGTCCAAATCTAATCAAAGACATTACTAGAAAAGAAAATTATGGACCAAGTATTCCCCATGAACAGTGATGCAAAAATCACTAGCCAAATATTAGCAAGTGAATAGAAAAATATATAAAACATAGCATACATCATGAACAAAAAGTTTATACAAGAATGCAAGGATATTTGGTGCTCAGCTATAAATCAATGTATTATAATTAACCATATTACCGAAATAAAGGAAAAATAATTTGATCATTGCCATTGAAAAAGAAAATGTATTTGGCAAAATTATACACTATTCATGGTAAAAACTTATAGTAAACTAGGAACAGAAGGGAGTTTTCTCAATTTGAAAAAGATCACCTACAAAAATCTACATCTGATAGCATAAGTAACGGTGAAATATTGAAAATGCTTTCCCTGCTCTACATGCAAGTACTTCTATTCCTAGGTGAGCAGTCCATCTTCTGGTTAAAAACCTATTTGCAATTTTTCAGGCCTGTCTATAGACAATTACAAAGGCTTTACCAGGGCTCAGGGAAAAGCTGCCCTCCACACACCAGACTAAGTGCACAGTCGGTGCACTGCAGTATCTGAAGAGAGTTATAGTCAAGGTCTCAGGCATCTCTGGCCAGTTATGCTCTTCACATATTTGCATTCCTTGCCTTGGCAGCTTCATTCTTAAGTCTCTTTATCTGAGGCCTTGTCTTCTTTCAGGTACCTCTGCCAAGACCTCCTTATCAAGAAGAAGAGAGAGAAAACTTGGACACTTTTCCCCACTCTGACTCAGTACTTCACTCCTAGTCCTATCTCTCAGCCTCCCATTTATCCCAGGATCCATAAATCTGCCAGAGCTTTTTGTAATTGCTAAGTATTTTTTGAGATATTATGGGACAAAATAAGCATCCTGTTCCTCATGATACTTCCACCCACTACTTTTCTCATCTATTGATGATTTTTTTTTCTGAAGCCATTACTATTCCAATATATGCCACAATGGTTTTTCTATTTCCTTCATTCTTTATGCATTTGTTTCTCTTTTTCACATATTAAGTGTAATTCTAGTTTTAGGGAAAGTTTGTCTATATCTTCCCCATTTATTTATTTGATTATTTACACTATTTAGATCACTACATAGATATTTATATAATTCTATGGGTTAGGTTATAATCCATTATTTATCATTATTTATTTTATTTATTTATTATATAGTGCCAATTGTTCCAGATTTGGCCATTGGGAGCCACTTCAGGATGGTATATGTATACATTTCAAATGTCTACATCATAATCCTGATATCCTGATATTAAAAGTCCAAGAGTTGTTATTTTCTAAGTCCATTTGTTACAAAAATTTGAATTTTTATCTTAAAATTTTAAAGTTTTAAATTTACCTTAAACTTTTCAAATAAAGCTCCATAAACATTCTTTTACAAAAAGACTGCATCTTGTAAAAATAGGTACTCTTTATTGTAAACTGATAGTCTTTATTTTATTTTATTTTTTGGCCACGGTGTGCTGCTTGTGGGATCTTAGCTCCCCAACCAGGGATTGAACCCCGGGCCCTCAGCAGTGAGAGCACAGAGTCCTAACCACTGGACTGCCAGGGAATTCCCCTGATGTTCTTTTTAATCTACTTTATGTGACAGCCTGAGAGCAGTTATCATGCTAACACCTGGACACAATCATTTCTAAATAATAGAGATTTAACGTACAATTGCATTTTAAGTTCATAAGAAGAATAAATTTATCAATAGCAAACAAATGTTAAAATTTATAAGCTTTTCAAAGATTCTCTAGATCCTCATTGAAATTGCATATCAGTAATTTGTTTCAACAAGATTATTTCATTTATCTTCTCATTATGTTTGTGCCTTAGTGAGTTTTAATATTACTTATGCACAATTTTAATGTCTTTTAAGTTTTATTAAAGAAGTTTAATCAAGTGCAATAAAAATCCCAGATTGAAGATCTTTTTTATTTTCTTTCTTTATTAAAAGTAAAGTGCTGCCAAGAGTCTGGATGAGAACTATGGGATTCTATATCCAACAGGAAATCTATTTTTTAATAAAAAGAGACTCTTGATAAACTCTATGCTTGAAGCAAATTTCAAAAGCATTTGCTATAGCCACAGAGCCTTTTAATTCCTTAACACTCACACATAAATCTTAATAACTTCCTTCTTGACTATAGGTTTTAGCCACTTCTCTGAAAAGGAAATGGTTTAATATATACATTGTAAAGTTAGCAAAAATATATTTGAATATGTTATGTAGAATTTAAAACTTTCTAGTTAATAAAATACTAATCTCATCAAATATTTGAATACTTCTAATTGTTAAAATGTCAATTCTTCCTGTTTCCTATGTAGCCAAAGGCAGTTTCATAAAAAATTCTATGGAGAGCAAAAGGAAATGTTTGGATAAAATGAATAATTCTGAAAAACACCTTCTGTGTTTAATTGTTAATAATGCTGAAATAATTATGTATCCTCTAAATGTAAATATAGAGCTGTTGATAATTTAACCAAGGCAAGCATCAGTTTTAAATCCCCATAAGAATTAAAAAATGCTTTGTCACAAGGAACTCTACCTAATGCACTGTGGTAACCTAAATGGGAGGGAAATCCAAAAGGGAGGGAATATATGTATATGTATGGCTGATTCATTTTGCTGTGCAGTAGAAGCTAACACAACATAGTAAAGCAACTATACCCCAATAAAAATTAATTTAAAAAATGCTTTGTGATTAAAATCTTCTCATAAGGTACATATTTGGCTTCTTAATTTTAAATAAAGGACAAAGATCACAATAATGCTGGACATGGTTATCATGCAAAAAGATATTTTGTATTTATTATTCTAGTCAAATTAATATACTGTGAAGGAAATATTTCCTGTTTCTACACTTTGCTCTTTTGATAAATGGTCTGGTCAATGATATGCTATAAATATATTTCTATAAAAATTGGTTTTATATAGTTTATTTGTATATCATGTGTACTAAACATGGAAAGAGTAGCTATTACTGATATTTTAAGTCCTTATAAATAAAATTGAATTTTAGAAACTTTTAATTTTGATTCCATCACACTATAACATTTTACTGTGATTAACTAAAGAATGTTTGCATTTGTTGGTATGCAAATAATAATTTTCTATTTATTTGAAACTAAAAAAAGACTTGTTTTCCAGTTAAAGCAGATGTAAAAATGGTATTCATACGCATTGCCCTCTCCAAAAATTAAGAACACTACATAGAAAAAATAAAATCAGAAAAATTAATTCCACATTCCAAGGAACAAAGGTGTTGTCCTATATTAGCTATCTCTTACTACATAAACGATTAGTCCAAAGTTTAGTAGCTTAAAATAACAAGCACTTATTACCTCATGGTTTCTGTGGTCAAGGATCGAGACACAGGATAGCTGGGTCCATTTCTTCAAGATCTCTCACAAGACTGCACATAATGTGGGCCACGGACATAGTTGTCTCAAGGTTCGCATGATCTCTTTCCAAACTAATTCAGAGATAGTTGGCAGAATTCAGTTTCTCACAGGCTTTTAAACGGAGGCCTCAATTCTTCAAGAGCCATTTTCTGGAGGCCTCCCCTAATTCCTTGCCTTTTTTTTTTAAACTTTTTATTTTACATTGGAGTATAGTTGATTAATAATGTGATAGCTTCAGGTGTACAGCAAAATGATTCAGTTATATATATACATGTATCTATTCTTCAAATTCTTCTCCCATTTAGGTTGTTACATAATATTGAGCAGAGTTCCCTGTTCTATACAGTAGGTCCTTGTTGTTTATCCATTTTAAACATAGCAGTGTGTACATGTCAATCCCAAACTCCCTAACTATCCCTTCCCCCACCTCCCCCTACCCCGCCCCCCGCTAACCATAAGTTCATTCTCTAACTCCGTCTCTTTCTCTTTTGTAAGTAAGTTCATTTGTATCATTTCTTTTAGACTCCACTTATAAATGATATTTCTCTTTCTGTCTGACTTACTTCACTCAGTACGACAATCTCTAGGTCCGTCCATGTTGCTGCAAATGGCATTACTTCATTCTTTTTAATAGCTGAGTAATAATCCATTGTATATATGTGCCACATCTTCTTTATCCAGTCCTCTGCCAATGGACATTTAGGTTGCTTCCATGTCTTGGCTATTGTAAGCAGTGCTGCAATGAACATTGGGGTGCATGTATCCTTTCGGACTATGTTTTTCTCCAGATATATGCCCAGGAGTGGGATTGCAGGATCATATGGTAGCTCTATTTTTAATTTTTAAAGAAACCTCCATACTGTTCTCCATAGTGGCTGTACCAATTTACATTCCCACCAACAATGTAGGAGGGTTCCTTTCTCTCCACACCCTCTCCAGCATTTATTGTTTGTGGATTTTTTGATGATAGCCATTTTGACTGCTATGAGGTGATATCTCATTGTAGTTTTGATTGCATTTCTCTAATAATTAGCGATGTTGAACATATTTTCCTGTGCCTCTTGGCCATCTGTGTGTCTTCTTTGGAGAAATGTCTATTTAGGCTTGCCTCCTTATAGATTATTTTACATGACACCTAGCTTCATCAGAGTGACCAAATGAAAAGGTAAGAGAGTGCCAGCAAGAGAGAGAGAGTGTGTGCTAGCAAGAAATAGTGCTAGCAACATAAAAAGTATGTTGATAGAGTAATCATACAGGTAAATTCTACCACCTTTGTCATATTCTATTTTTTAGAAGCAAGTCTACACTCAGTGCACACTCAGGAAGAGAGGATTACACAGGAGCTGGAAAACCCAGATGTGAGAACCACTGGGAGCTATGTCAAATGCTGTCTAGCACAAGCCCTGTTCCCAATCACAAACTGTGACATACAGAAGTCAAATGCTTTACTCCTGTATCAAAACAAAGGAAGATGCTGAGGTCTACATCCCTTGAGTGTGTGTATGTGTGCACATCTGTGTGTGCGCACGTGTGTGTGTGTGTACAACACATATACATAGGTACATACATACATATTTATTTATAGCGATGATAAGCCAGTTATCTCACGAAGTTGAGAAAACAAAGATGGGAGTTTTGAGAAGCTAAGGCAGCTAGATCTTGCAGGACAGACTACTGGAGAAAAGGAAGCTATGCAGAGGAAGCATGCAATAAATCTTCACATGGATCACTTTGGGTCCTTAGCAGAATACAAATATGCATATGTAGAATGAAATTTCACAATATTGAGAAATGACTTTGGAGAAGTAAGGTGAGTAATCCTGAGTTCACACAGGGCTGGGAGACACTGAAGCTCCAACTAACCAGATTTAAGGGTCCTTTTGAAAACCCAGAGCATTCAACAGAGATTCCAGAAGATTCATACCTTAATATAGAATTAAGCTAGCCCTAGAATAAAGAAAAGTTTTTGTTTCCCCAGAAAAACAAAAGGCTTTAAAACAGCCTCAGAAGGATCAAGTCTGTCAATCATTAGTTAATTAACTCCCAAAACAAAGTCAACAATCTTTAAAGAAATACTTATAATATGGCACTTGAAAATATAAAATATACAACAATAAAACTGACCATCTTATTAAAAATAATTGTACATTCAAATAAACAGAGAAATATATCACTAGGAGAAATGAAAAAATAAAATGAATCCCCAATTTGAAAAGAATTAGAAAAGACTTAGAAATGGACTTCAATACATTTATTTTAAATATGTCCATAAATTTAAAGTATATTATTAATTTAGTGTGAAAAGAAATTAAATAAAAATAAATAAATAATACTTCTAGATATGAAAAATGAAATAGATAAAATAGGGGAAATAACTTATTTTAGTTAACAGTGGATTAGAAACTGTAATTCACTAAATTTAAGACATAGCAAACAAAAGCACAAGGGGAAGAATATCCAGAACCAATTGACCTGTGCTATTAGCAAGCAATCTAACATACATGTAACTGGTATCTCAGAAAAGTGATAAGGGAAGGAGATAGAGAAAAATACTTAAAGAAATAATGACCAGCATTTTTTTTTCAAATGTGTGAAGCACAATAAAACCACAGATCCAAGAAGTACAATCAGTATCTACTGCATAAATACAAAGAAACTCACACAAGGCATATATTAATCAAATTACTAAAACACAGTGATAAAGTGACAATTGAGTCTGTGTGTAAATACATTTTTTTAAATTGTGATAAAAAACACATGAGACTACCCTCTTAAAAATTTCTAAGTGAACGGTTCAATATTGTTAACTATAAGCACAAAATGTTGTACAGCAGATCTCTAGAACTTTTTCATCTTGCACGACAAAACATTATACCCATTGAACAGCAACTCCTATTATACCCAGTGAACAACTCCCATCTTCCCCACCTCCACCCCTGGCAACCACCATTCTACTTTCTGCTTCCATGAATTTAGCTAATTTAGATATCTCTTGTAAGTGAAATCATGCAGTATTTGTCCTTCTTGTGACCGGCTAATGTAATTTAGCATAACATCTTCCATGTCATCCATGTTGCTGCATATTGCAGGATTTCTCTCTTTTTAAAGGCCTAATAATACTCTGCTGTATGTATGCACATACCACATACTCTTTACCCATTCATCTGTCAGTGGACATTTAGGTTGTTTCCACCTCTTGGCTAGTATGAATAATGCTGCAATTAACCTGGGAGAGCAAATATCTTTTGAAGATCCTGATTTCAGTTCTTTTGGATATATACTCAGAAGTGAGATTGCTGAATCACACGGTAGTTCTATCTTAATTTTGGGAAAAATTTCCATATACTCCCACAAATCACATATTAGGGTTCTAATTTCCCCACATCCTCTCCAAAACTTATTTTGTTTTCCTTTTTGTTTTTGATATTGGCTATCCTAACAGGTGTGAGATGATATCACATGTGGCTTTAATTTTCATTTTCTTGATGATTAGTAATCTTGAGCACCTTTTCATAAACCTATTAGCCATTTGTGTGTCTTATTTGGAAAAGTGTCTTTTCAAGTCCTTTGCCCATTTTAATGGGTTATTTGCTTTTTTGCTATAGAGTTGGAGTGTCTTGTATATTTTGAACATTAACATCGTATTAGATATGTGGTTTGCAAATATTTTCTTTTATCAAATATGTGGTTTGCAAATATTTCTCCTATTCTGAGGTTGCCTTTTCACTCTTTTGCTTGTTTCCTTTGCTGGGCAGAAGATTTTTTTAGTGTGATGTAACCCCACCTGTCCATTTTTGCTTCTGTTGACTGTGCTTTTGGTTTCATTGACAAGACCAATGACATGAAGTTTTGCGCCTATGATTTCTCCAAGGAATTTTATTTTTTCAGATCTTATGTTTAAGTCTTTGATTCATTTTGAGAATTTTTTGTATGATGTAAGATAAGGATCCAAATTCCATTCTTTCATATGTGTATATCCAGTTTTCCCAACACCATTTGTTAAAGAGACCATGCATTTCCCATTGTGTATTCTTGGCAATTTTGTTGAAGATTAGTTGACTGTGTATGCATGGATTTTTTTCTGGGCTCTCTATTCTGTTCCATTGGTCTATAGGCCTATCTTTATGCTAGTACTATACTGTCTTGATTATTGTAGCTTTGTGATAAGTTTTGAAATCAAGAAGTGTGAGACTTCAAAAAACTTTGTTCTTCTTTCTCAAGACTGTTTGGACTCTTGAGGTCATTCTTGGTTACATATGAATTTTAGAACTGTCTTTTACATGTCTGTAAAAATCCCCCTGGGATTTTGACAGGGATTGCATTGAATCTATAGATCACTTTGGAAATTTTAACAATGTTAAATCTTCTAGTCCATGAACATGGGATGTTTCAATTTATTTGTGTTTCAGCAGTATTTTGGAGTTTTCAGTGTGTAAATCTTTCACTTCCTTGGTTAAGTTTATTCCTAAGTATTTCATTGTTTTGATGCTAGTGTGAATAAAAATTTTTTTCTTTCTGTTCTTAGAGGCAAAGCTTTTAGTCTTTAATTACTGAGTGTGATAATAGCTGTGGGTTGTTTCATATATATTCTTTATTATGTTGAGAAAACTTACTTCTAATCCAGTGAGTATTTTTATAATAAAAGGGTACTGAATCTAGTTAGATGCTTTTTCTGCATCTACTGAGATGTACTGTGATTTTTAACCTAGTACTCTTAATATGGTGTATCACATTGATTGATCTGCATATGTTGAACCATCTTTTCATCCCATGGATAAAACCCACTAGATCATGATATATGATCCTTTTAATGTGCTGTTGAATTTGTTTCTTAGTATTTCATTGAGGATTTTTGCATCTGCATTAATCAGGAATATTGCTTTTTGGTTTTCTTCTGATGTCTTTTTCTGGTTTTGGTACCATGATAATGCTGGCTTCATAAAATGAAATTGGAAGTGTTTCCCCCTCCTCAATTTTCTGAAAGAGTCTGAGAAGGATTGGCACTATATCTTTAAATGTTAAGTAGAATTTATCAGTGAAACCATACGGTCTTGGGCTTCTCATTTATTAGGGGGTTTCTGACTACTAATTCAGTATAAAAGTGATACCTAAAAATAGTCTAAGAAAAAGTCACATTGCATAGAGAAAAATACCACATACGTCTCACTAATACAATCATAACCAAGACGACAATAGAATGAAATTGTTAAAGAATTAAAAGAAGAAAAAATGTCACTCTACAATTCTATGTCCACAGAAAATACTCTGCTAAAATTAAGGCAAATTAAAGACGTTTTCAACAACAAAAAGCTGATAGACTTTACTTCTAGCAGACAAGCACTACAAGAAATGTAGTAAAACAAAAAAAAATGTCAGATGAAAACACGGATCTACACAAAAGAAAGGAGAGTGATGTAAATCATAAATATGTTGGCCAATATATATTTTTTATTTTATTGGAGTATAGTTGCTTTACAATGTTGTGTTAGTTTCTGTTGTACAACGAAGTGAATCAGCTATATGTATACATATATCCCCTCCCTCTTGGACCTCCCTCCCACCCCCACCTCCATCCCACCTATCTAGGTCATCACAGAGCAGTGAGCTAAGCTCCCTGTGCTATACAGCAGGTTCCCACTAGTTATCAGTTTTACACATGGTAGTGTGTATATGTCAATCCTAATCTCCCAGTTCATCCCACCTCCCCTTCCCCCCATGTCCACACATCTGTTTTCCACGTCTGCATCCCTAAATATATTTTTTAAATTCTCCTTATTTAACAGGCTCAGAATATGTTTCAGTACATTTTAAAGAACTGGAATCATACAAAGTATCTCAGATGACCGTGAAATTAAACTAGAATTTAAAACCAGAAAAATATATTAAAAATATTCAAATGTTTGCAGAATAAACAATACATCACTAAATATCATGTGTCAAAGAATAAATCTGAAGTAAAAATAGAAAAATATTTGAAATAAGCAGTGCTTAGAAGAAAATTACAGCTCTAAAATTTAAATAGAAAAAATATCTCAAATCAATATGTAGGATTCTACTTAAGAAAACTAGAATAAAGAAGAGCAAATAAAACCCAAAGAAAGTAGAAGGAAGGTAAAATAAAGATGAGTCAAAATTAATGAAAAAAAAAGTTAAATGGAAATATTCATAAAAACAAAAGATGGTTCTTTTACTAGATCAACATAGTTTACAAAATTCCAGCTAGGCTAATTAATAAAAAAGTATAAAAACACACATTTAAAAGATCAGGATTAAAAAGGAGCAATACTAGAAATAATTCAGATTTTAACAATATACTATGGGAACATATGAACAATAATATGCCAATAAATGTGATGATCTCATCAAAGATTTTGAATTCATAATTAATATCTTCCTATAAAACAATCCCAAGCCAGGATGCCTCCACTGACTAATTTTCTCAAATATTTAAAAATGAAAGTAATGTTAATCCTGCAACAATGTTTCAGAATGTTGAATAACAGCAATGCTTCCTAATTCATTTTATAAGACCAACCTAATTTTTATTTAAGCACATACATACATACACTACAATACCACAAACCAGTATTTCTCTTTAACACATATATGGAAATGTTTAAGTACATACAAAAGAATTGAATCTACTAATATATAAAAATGATTATAAATGATGACCCAACGGAGTTTATCCAAGGAATCTGAGTTTGATTTAATACTTTTAAAAAATCCATTTAATTCACTATATCAACAGAATAAAGAAAATAAACAACATAATCATCTCAATATGTACAGGGAAAAGCATTTGACAAGCTCTAGATTCATTCATGATAAAATATCTCAGCAAATTAGGGGAAAAATGATTTTGCTTAAACTAGAAAAGGTATTCATGAAAAATGTATAGCTATTAACAACATATTTAATTGAGAACGAATGAATGCTTTCCTCCTAAGATCAGAAGACAGGAATATGTGATCTCACCACTTCTATTTAACTTTGGGCTAGAGTTCTTAGCCAGAAAAGTAAGAGAAGAAAAAAAAAAAGTAAAAGGCATACATATTTGTAAAAAAAAAACAAAATCCGCTTATCTGCATATAACATAAAACATAAAAATTTTTACTTAAAAATCTACAAACAAGTTACAAGTATTAAAAAAGTCAATTTTGCAACGTTTCAGGATGCAACATGAACATACAAAATACATTTGTTTCTATATCCTAGCCACAATATTAGAAATGAAATTCAAGAATGTAAACACAATTACAAAGAGAATGATAAAGTTTAATATTTCCAACACTATGTATTGAAAACTACAAAGCTCTGCTAAAAATTAAAGAAGGCTTAAATGAATGGAAAGATATACCTTGTTTATGGTTTCAAAGAGTCAATGTTGTAAAGATGATAGCTACTGTCAAATTGATCTGTACATTTAAAGCAATCTCAATACACACCCCAGCAAATTTTGTATAGACACTGGTAAGCTGACTTTCAAATTCATATGGAAATTAAAGAACCTATAATAAACTAATGAAGTTTGAAGAGGGCAAACACAGTTTGAGGGCTTTAACTACCTGGTTTCTACCCTTCCTCTAAAACTGCAGTAATCAAGACAGAGCAATATTTGCATAAGGATAGAAATATAGATAAATGGATCAGAATAAATTATTAAAATATATTGCCATATATATGGCTATTTTAATTTTAACTGGGAAAGGACATTAATATGAATATATGGCTCTGGAAATACTGTTTCTGTGGGAAAAAATATAAAATTGACGCTTTACATCACAACAAAAAATAATCAGAAATAGATCATAAATCTAAAAATAAAATTTCTAGGAGAAAAAGAAGAAAGTAGGAAAATATATTCACAATCTGGATTGGGCTAAAATTCTTACATAGGAACTCAAAATGGGATGCATTTAAAATAATTGATAAGTGAACTATATAAAAACTAAAAATTACTATTATTTGTAATACTTCATTAAGTAAATGAAAAGGCAATACACAGCTTGGAAAATATTCACTATATATATATATAAAACAAGGGAATTTTATACAAAATAAACACTTGGAACTCTATAATCCCAATAATAACTGAACAAAAAATTTGAACAGATACTTCTCAAATAGATGATAAACAAATGTTCTATAAGGGCATAAAAATATGTCAAAAATATTTTTAATCAGGGAGATGCATATTAAAACTACATACTCATTAGAATAGTTATTAGGGAAAAGACTAAATATCAAGTGCTGTCAAGGATGCTGAACACCTGGAACTTCAATTCATTGCTTTTGGGAATGTAAAGGACTAAAACCATTTGGAAATCAATTTGGCAGTTTCTTATAAAGTTAAACACATGTATACTTAGGATAAGATCTAGCAATTCCACTCCTTGATATCTTCCCAAAATAAATAAAAAACCTATTCCCCACAAACACTTAGATGGGATACAAATGGTCATAGTAACTTAGTTCACTATAGCCTAAAACTGTAAACTACCCAAATACCATCATAAGATAAATGTATGAACAAATTGTTGTATATACTATAATGGAATGCTATTCAACAATAAAAAGGAAAATGTATTGATGTAATAATGAGTGGATATCAGTAACACTATGCTGTGCCAAAGAAGTCTGTCAGAAACATGTGCATCCTCTGTGACTCCATTTATATAAAATTCTAGAAAATGCAAAACTAATCTATAGGGACAGATGAGTGGTTGCCATTGATTCATGATGGAGTGTGAATAGTGAATAAGGATATGAGCATTTAATTAGTTAATGAAGCAGTATGCTCATTAGGAAATAACTACCTGAGGAGAATGGTAAAATACTAAAAACCATACTCTCTGGAGTCTGAGCAAATTGAGTTTCAACAGCACATCTACCTGCCATGTACTAAATCCATAGTCTTGAATAATCCCATAAACTTTCTTTGAATCAGTATATTTTTCTGTCAGTGGATTTAATAGTATTTCCTTCTTCAAAAGCAAGCTTTTAGGATTGCAAAGAAGAAAGTTGGAAAACGCATCAGTCTAGTGCCTGGAAAATTGTAAGAGTTCAATAGGATGGAGGGAAGAAAAGAAAAGAGGGCGGAGAAAGAGAAAAGAATAAAAGGGAAAGAAAAAAAAGAAAGAGGAAGGATAAAGGAAAAAGAAATAGACAAAGGAGAAGAGAAAGAAAGAAAGGAGGGAAGAAAGAAAGAGAAAGAAAGAAAGAAGAAAGAAAGAAAGAAAGAAAGAAAGAAAGAAAGAAAGAAAGAAAGAAAGAAAGAAAGAGAAAGAAAGAAAAGAAAGAAAGAAAGAAAGAAAGAAAGAAAGAAAAAGAGAAAGAAAGAAAGAAAGAAAGAAAGAAAGAAAGAAAGAAAGAAAGAAAGAAAGAAAGAAAGAAAGAAAGAAAGAAAGAGGAAGGAAGGAAGGAGAGGCAGGGAGGGAGGGAGAAAGGAAGGAAGAAAAAGAAAGAGAGATATAAAGAATGAGACCTAACTATTGAACTTCCTGTGACCGAGTTTTTACTTGTATAAAATGGGGATCATAATCTTTATTTTACAGTTTGTTTGTGTGTATTAAGAAGAATACTTTCTATACCATTTCACATTCTAAGAATGTTTCACTATAGAAATACAAGTATGAAACAGACACCAAAATATCTTTAGTTTATTACTGTCCGTCCATGTCAGTGTACCTCAATCAGGGATATGCTTTAAAAATGTGTAGAGTTTTCAAACTACAACCCCAAACTTGCCTCATTCAATATAGCAAAATGAGAGGGTGCTAAACATAGTTTGGAAAAGTTTCCTCAGAAGTTCTATTTTACTGTCCAATTCACTCAAATATCTGCAAAAATAATAAAATGAGACATCATAACTATACATGTATTTATGGAATTCATGAAAATACTTTCCATATTAGTGTTTATTTTATATCAATTATATAATTTAAAGCTAGAATTACAGTATGACTTTTTTTAAGGTTCTGTTTTTCGGAAATAAAAAGAAAGTGAAGGAGAGGGAAAGAATATTATTGGTGGAGCAAAACTCTTGATACCTGCCTCTTGATTTTAAATTGTAATATATTCCAAAAATAAACAACTCTAATATTTAGTAATTATATATAAAAGTTTCAGATGTATTTTATTTTTCAGCTACTTATAAGAGTAATATTTCCAAGCAGATATATTTAAAGATGACAACTTTTTAAATATATATTCAAGTAATGACGATAATGATTTTTCCTTATCTATTTGTGACCCTATAATCAATAGGAAATGGCCATTTATAAATATCATATAATGATAAATAAAAATTTAATATGCATATAGCATTTAATCTGTGTGTGTGTGTTTGCAATCTTAGAGCAAAATTTTATTAGTTTATGCTAAACAATAAAGGAAATAATTATGAAAGTGTTAATATGATACTGCCATCTCATGGATAAATCTTCATGAGAAAGTAAGATTGATTGTTTTATAAGTTTAGTTGTCAAATTAAAAAATCGGCTCGTTCTTTTAGGGAATTTTCCTGTTTTACTTTATTCATAGAGTACTCTTGAGCCACATATTTGATGCCAAATGACATGTAAATGTTTTTTTAACAAAAAAGAAAAAATGTTACATTTTAAAGAAAAAGATATTAAGTATGTATAGAGTTATAAATGCTTTCATTATTCATCTACTACTTACATTTCTTAATATCTTGTATCTTAATTAAAAAACTGAATCTTAGATATATAAACTGATATGAAATAATTTCATAACGTTCTAATTTTTCAAGTACTATGATCAAAGATAGTTATAGAGATGATGAGTGGTTTGTTTTAGCAAATAATTTTGTCCATTTTTATATCTTTGTAGTTCAAGATTCAGCTAGGCACAAGAACAGGTGATCATCCAATAAGGCAGAGAGCATTAATGAGGTCAGTCCAAGACAATCCAAATGGGTGAATCATGCAACTTGAAATATATGAACGACATTCAGAGTTTGAAAGTTGTAAGCAATCACCAGAAAGTTTGGACATCAAGCAGCAGAATTCAGCCCTATCTCCAACAACTAGACAACTGTCTACACAAAGAAAAAACTTTAATTGATAATTAGTCAAATGCATCTTCATAATTTAGTTCTAAATGTTGTTGTTTTTTTAACAGCTGTATTGAGGAATAATTCACATGCCATAAAAATCCATCTACTTAAAGTGTAAAATTTAGGGTTTTACTAGATTCACAGAGTTATGCACACATCATCTCAATCTAATCTTAGAACATTTTCATCATCTCCAAAGAAACACCACATTAATTTGCGATCACTCTCCATTCCTTACCTCCCTATACCCCAGGCCTAGGCAACCAGTAATTTTTTTTTCTATCTCTATATATTTGCTTATTCTGAACATTTTCTATAAATTACACCATATAATATGTAGATTTTAGTAAATGGCTCTTTCACTAAGCATAATGTTTTCAAAGTTTACCCTTGTTGTGGCTTGACTCACTACGTCATTCCTTTCTATGGTCAAATACTATTCCATTGTATGGATATGTCACATGTTATTTATCCATTCAATAATTGATAAACATTTGGATTGTTTCCACTTTTTTTGCTATTACGAATAATGTTATGAACATTCTTCATAAGCTTCTGTGTGGATATAGGTTTTTATTTACCTTGGGTATACACGTAGAAATAATATTACTGGGTCATATAGTAACTATAGTTAACATTTTAAGGAACCACCAAATTATTTTTGAAAGCAGCTGCACCATTTTAAATCACCACCAGCAATATATGAGGGTTTCAAATTCTTCACATCCTCACCAACACTTGTTATTCTCTCATTTTAATTATAGCCATCATGGTTGGTAAGAAGTAGTCTTTTATAGTTTTGATTTGCATTTCCCTAACGACTGATGATATTGACCATCATTTCATTTGTTTATTTGTCATTTGTATTGTTTTTTGAGAACTATGTATTCAAATAATTTTGTCATCAAAAAAGACACTATATGAATTCTAAATTTATTGAGACTTGTTTTGTGGACTAAAGTATGGTCTAGCCTGCAGAATGTTCCATGTACACCTGAAAAGAATGTGTATTCTGCTTTTGTTGGATAAGTGTTCTATACATGTCTAGAAAACATGCAGAGTTGTTCAAGTCCAGTATTTCCTTACTAAGCTTCTGTCTAGATATTCTATCCTAACTGAAAATGTGATAATGAAAACTCTAACAACTATTTTAGAACTCTGTTTCTCTTTTCAGTTCTGTGGATATTTGCTTCATATATTTTGGGACTCTGTTGTTGGTGCATATATGTTTATAATTGTTATATCTTCCTGATGAATTGACCCTTTTGTCAAAATGTAATATATGACTTGGTCTCTTGTAACAGTTTTTGACTTTAAGTCCATTTTGTCTGATATTAGTATAGTCACTCCTGCTTTTTTTTTTGTTACTATTTGTATAAAATGTCTTTTTCATCTTTTCACTTTTATCTATTTGTGTCTTTGGATGTGAAGTCAATCTCTGGTAGACAGTATGTATTTGGATAATTTTTTTTATCCATTCTGTCAATCTCTGCTTTTTGATTGGAGAGTTTAATCTATTTACCTTTAAAGTAATTACTATAAAGGAAGAATTTATTTC
This sequence comes from Balaenoptera borealis, assembly GCF_965194805.1. Taxonomy (NCBI): domain Eukaryota; kingdom Metazoa; phylum Chordata; class Mammalia; order Artiodactyla; family Balaenopteridae; genus Balaenoptera; species Balaenoptera borealis. Next base: position 48,466,538 of record NC_138863.1, on the reverse strand, counting down.
TGTCATTTTGCTATTTGTTTTCAACATGTCTTTCAGATTTTTTGACCCTCCATTAGTGTTACCTCCATTAGTGACTTCTTTTTCTAAGAGTTTTGTGGTGTACAATTTAGCTTCTGTTCTCATTTCCTTTGGTGTTATTGTTTAGATATTTTCTTAATAGAGAACATGGAGAGTGGAATTAATATCCTAAATTTATTAAAATCTAGTTTTAATTGATATTTACTTAGCTTCAATAGCATACAAAATTTTTTCCTATACAGTTCCACCTCCCCTTTATGTTGTGATAGTCACAAATTACATCTTTCTATAGTATACTTATAAATATATATTCTATAATTATTGTTTTATGCATTTGCCTTTTGAATAATACAGGAAATAAAAAGAGAAGTTAAAAACCAAAATAACAATAATACTGGCTTTTATATTTGCCTATGTAGTTACTTTTAATCTGGTTCTTTATTTCTTTGTATGGTTTTGAGTTACCGACTAGTATCCTTTTCTTTCAGCCTGAAGGACTCCTTTTAGCATTTATTGCAGAGCAGGTCTACTAGTACCAAACTCTTTCAGTTTTTTTTTTTTTTTTTTTAACCTAGAAGTATCTTAATTTCTTCCTTATTTTTGAAGGATAGTTTTGTCAAATATAAAATTCTTGGTTGACAATTTTTTCTTTTACCATTTAAAAAATATCATCCACTCCCTTCTGGTTGCCGTGGTTTAAAATGAGAAATCTTCTATTAATCCTATTGAAGATACACTGCTATACATGAGGAATCACTTCTCTCTTGCTTCTTTCAAAGGTTTTTTCTTTGTCTTATTGCAATATGTCTTTGTATGGATTTCTTTGGGTTTATTTTCCTCTGACTTTTTAAGCTTCTTTATTGTGTAGATTAATGTTCTTTATAAAATTCAAAAAGTTTCAGCTATTATATCTTCACTTATTCTTTCTGCCCCATTTATCTTTTTGTTTTACACCTAGGATTCCCATTATGCATATGTTGGTATGCTTCATGATAATCCACAGGTCTTTTAGTCTCTGTTTAATTTTTTTTTTTTAACATCTTTATTGGAGTATAGTTGCTTTACAATGGTGTGTTAGTTTCTGCTTTATAACAAAGTGAATCAGTTATACTTATACATATGTTCCCATATCTCTTCCCTCTTGCACCTCCCTCCCTCCCACCCTCCCTATCCCACCTCTCTAGGTGGTCACAAAGCACCGAGCTGATCTCCCTGTGCTATGCGGCTGCTTCCCACTAGCTATCTATTTTACGTTTGGTAGTGTATATATGTCCATGCCACTCTCTCACTTTGTCACAGCTTACCCTACCCCCTCCCCATATCCTCAAGTCCATTCTCTAGTAGGTCTGTGCCTTTATTCCTGTCTTATCACTAGGTTCTTCATGACCTTTTTTTTCCCTTAGATTCCATATATATGTGTTAGCATACTGTATTTGTTTTTCTCTTTCTGACTTACTTCACTCTGTATGACAGACTCTAACTCCATCCACCTCACTACAAAAACTCAGTTTCGTTTCTTTTTATGGTTGAGTAATATACCATTGTATATATGTGCCACATCTTCTTTATCCATTCATCCGATGATGGACACTTAGGTTGCTTCCATGTCCTGGCTATTGTAAATAGATCTGCAAATTGATACAGCCACTATGGAGAACAGTATGGAGGTTCCTTAAAAAACTAAAAATAGAACTACCATATGACCAGCAATCCCACTACTGGGCATATACCCTGAGAAAACCATAATTCAAAAAGAGTCTGTTTAATTTTTTTATTCTTTATGCTTTCTGTTCCTCAGAAGAAATAGTTTCAATTATCTATCCTCAAGTTCATTAATCCTACCTTATTCTATTGATTCTATCTTCTGCCTGCTCAAATCTGCTATTGAGATTCTCTAATGAATTTTTATTTTAGTTATTGCAATTTTAAGCTCCTGAATTAGTTTGTTCCTTTTTACAATTTCTATCTCTTTATTGACATATTCAAGTTTATACATCATTCTCCTGATTTCCACTACTTCTTGCCCATGGTTTCCTTTAACTTTTTGAACCTATTTAAAAGTCAATTTATAGTCTGTATTTAGTTAATCCAACATCTTTGTTTCCTCAGGGACACTTTTTGAAAGCTTCCTCTATAAATGGGAGACACGTTTGTTTTTTTTTTACATGATTTATAATATTTTACTAAAAAATCGACATTTTTAACATTTTAATGTGTTACCTATGAAAAGTAGATTCTCTTCCTTAGAGTTTTCATTAATTTCTCTGTTTATTTAGTGACTCTTCAAAACTATTTCTGTAAATGTATGAGTTTGTCATGTATAATCTCTGAATTCTCTGTTACTTCAGCTTGTGTTCAGCTAATGTTTTGACAGATATTTCATTGAATGATAGAATGCAGAGAGAGAGAGAGAACTCTCAGTCATTGCAGACTTTTGCTCTGTACTGTGGGACTCCTTTGATGCTTAGCTAGGCTGTTTACAACTCTGCCTTAGCTTTTACTTCCTGATGGCACTGAGACTAGCAAAGAGGTAAAATCTTAGGGTCCCCTCAGGTTTGTTCTGGGTATGTGCCCTGCCCAGGGCATACACATGACTTTCCAAATTTCTCAGTGTACACGGGCACTTTTGAATTCTCTAATTTTCCAAAGAAACTCTTTCCCCAGATTTATTTTCCCAGATTTTAGTTGTTCCATTGTTTGCTTCAACTGTAACCTTTTGCTCCAGGAAATTGCAGGTTTCTGTGTTGTTTGTTTACCTTAAACTATTTTTGAGAAACACCCACCACATTTCTACACTGAGTGAATTCTGATTTAGGCAAAACAAAGGTAAGCACCTTGAGTCAGTCCTTCAGGCAGCCCCAGATGGAATAAATGACATAATTCTTCGATAATAAATTCTGCTCTGATCCCTCTGTTTTCAGGGACCAGGATTCTACATTAGAAACAAAGAGTGCCATCTCCAAGCCACCACAATGAAGGGGAGGGAATTAGGGCAAGGTCAAGTAAAACTACCACATTTTTCTACCTTTCTAAAGTTCCCTTTTTCTTGATTCAGCTATAAACCTTTGACTGTTTTCCAGAGTTCTAAACAGTTGATAGGTGTTTTCTTTGAGTACTTCTGGCTTCCATGGTCTCAAATGAGAAACTGAATGCATTTCAAATTGGTTTTCTCTTATAAGTCACATATCCTTTCTTCCTGGGTGATTTCAAAAACTTTTTTTTTTGTCTTCAGTTTTCAGAAATTTAATTGTGATATATTTTTGTGTGGATTTCCTTGAGTATTGCATTTGGTGTCTGTTCAGTTTATTAAATCTCTATGCTTATGTCATTTCCAAAATTTGAGAAGTTTTCAGTCATAATTTCTTTAAATACATTTTTGGTTCAACACTGTGTCCTTTCTTTTGGGAATCTGATGACTAAAAGGTTAACTTTTTAAAAATTATTGTCTCAAAATTCTGTGAGATGTCCATATTTTTTCAGACTATTTTCTCTATTGTTCAGATTTGGTACATTCTATTGATTTGTCCTTAAGTTCACTGACTCAGTCCTCTGTAATCTACACTCTGCTATTGAGCCCAACCAGTGAGTTTTTATTTTAGTTACTGTACTTTTCAGCCTCATTATTTCCATTTGGTTATTTTTATATACAACTTTTATTTCTTTTGAGAGATTTTCTATGTTTTAATTTGCTTCTGTAAAATCCCAAATTCCTTGTTGAAGCATTATTATGATAATTACTTTAAAATATTTGTAAGATAATTCCAACATCTAACTCATATCAGTACTGGCATCTATTGATTGTCTTTTGTCATTCATGCTGTCATTTTCCTGATTCTTGATATGACAAATGACTTTAACTTCATCCTTAATATCTTAGATAGTATGACACTCTGATTCTTATTTATCTTGTTTTTATAGCAGGACATCTCCCTGGTGAGGTGTAGCACATTGGCCTGGTGGTTGTGTATATTCAGCTTTCCCTTAGACCCCACCAACTCCACTTCATCAAAATTGGAGCAGCTACCCATACTGTTTCATTGCAGATGGGTAGATGGAAGTTCAGCTCCCTTTGGTTCAGCCTGACACCTTCCTGGTGAGAGAGGACACTAACTCATATCATTTCAGTGCCTCCTAGTTGTGGGGGTGGGGTAATATCACCATCAACAAGGAAGGTGGAAGTGGAAGTATTGCTCACACTGTTTTGTTGTTGCAGGTTGGGAGCAGAAGCTTTTGTCTCCTTTGGGACCAGCTGACACCAGGAGACAGTGTAGAAGAAACAGAGTGCCAACTAGACCTTCCTCACTCCACATCTTTCTGCTTCACTGATGCTGGTTGGTTGTGGAACCTCAGATATCCACTGGATCCCACTGATACCAAGAGGACTAGAGCATTGACTATTTCATCTTGAAGAACTTTGTTCTGCATTGATGTCACCTGTGTGTGGAGTCTCAGCTTGCCACTTGACTCACTGACATCACCTCCAGAGTTGATTACTCCATCTGCATCCCCAGTTAACATTATCTTTAGTGATATATCTAAATATATGGCATATCATGTTACTCTTCCTTTGTAATAGTCCAAAAGCATTCTATTACTCTTTCAATAAAATCCAGATTCGTTATTGCTTCATGAAACTTTTTTAGTTGTTTCTGGCTAATCTTTGCTTTGTCTCTGGCCATTTCTCCATTTGTTGCTTGTGTTTTAGTTATTTTGAACAATTACAATGCCTCATGCTCTCTAGCACATAGTGCATTTTATATTGCCTTAGGTATGGGTTTGCTGTTATATATGTATATGTATGCATGTGCATGTGTATGTGAAATACTTGTTGTTCATAGTAACATGTATACTGTGGTAGAGAAATACTTCCATGAAATTACCCTTAATTGGTCCTAATCTTGTCATCTAAATAACCAAAAAAAATCAATAGCTGAAATTTCAAATTTAGTCAGTTATATCACATTTTGGGACATCTCCAAAATAAAAATATGATACTACTACAACTATATAGATAAGTGAATAAATAAAATGAATTAAATCTTTTATTACCTGTATCACATGGAAAATTCTTTCAAAGAAAAAGTCATGTACTATACAGCCTCATGGGGACAGTGAGAATCACTTCCCATGTATTGTTATACACATTATATGCTAAACACAAACACAGATAAAACCAAACGTACAGCTTGCTGCACAGGAATAGCTGACCGCATATATTACCATCGTGGCAGGTGAACCTTCCCTTTACTGCCAAATTAGTTCCAGGTATGAGATGTTGTTAGTGTCTCCAGTAGTCCTGACTGGTCTAAAATTGGACTGCTTTTGGATTTAAATCTGTGCCACTGTTTTGTTTGTGATATGATATTCTAGTATTAATACATAATTTCTATAAACAGAAACTAAAGTGTCATCTGATTATTAAAGACTTTACCTTCTACAAGGTCACATTATAGTGGAAATAAATGTAATTATGTACATGTATAATATGATAATTTTACTTTTGGTCAAAGAGGACAAATGTAGAACAGCTGTATTTTCTGTTTTAAAGTTCCCATCAGTCAATTACAGCACATTGATCTGAAAACAGATGGCACTGAAGTCAGGCAGAATTCTCCAGCACTGAGTATTAACATGCAGGAATTTTAGTAATATAGAGCATCACCCATAAGGTAAATCCTGTATGATATTTATCACTGTGCTATTACATAATAATTTTTTTAAGTAAAATTAACCTGATTCTCTATTATTGACTGATGTTGCATTATATTTATAACCCATTTTCTATCCTAGCAGCCACATTCCCTGGAGAGAAAGAATACTTATGTTTTCAGGGACTTTTAAAAATTTTTTTGGCCAGATGGCTATTAAATGGTCAGAGTTTTTGGATGAATACTAAAACATCTGTTCTCAGTATTGTCCTGCTTTCAACAATTCAGCTTGTTAGTAGATGGAGAAAAGTTCCCCTATGAGTTATCTCCCATAGTTGAGACTTACAGGATTACATTTTGTAGGAATAATGAGAAAGAACTGTTAGCACCTATATTAAAAATGTATAGATTCATTTGATAAAATTTTCATACCACACTACAGATGCTCATTGTATTAAGTCTCTTTATGCAAAATGACGATTGATCTTTTTACTGCCTATAGAATATAAATGCTGAAGTATAGCATATTACATTCATTGCAAGCAAATTAATTCTAAAAAAATTAGGCATATATACCACAACAAGCCTAAAAAAGCAGAGTTGTACTGATTCTACCACTTAACAACTAAGTTCAATGTAAGAAGACATGCACATCTTGAGATAAATAACTAAGAAAAGAATACTGGCAAAACACGTCCTTTACAAGCCAGTTCAAGATATAATTCTTAATATTTCAGTGACATAGGTACAAATAAAACAGGGAAAAATATTGAAATATTACTGGAGGATTTCTGATTCTACAAAGATTATTTCTTCAAGACCCTGTACAACTAAAACACTCTTGCCACAAGCAAGCACAGGAAGACTATGATAGATGGAAAGAAGAAGAAAATCAACTTAGGGATCTCCAAACATGATGGATAACACAATGGTGAGTTCCATGGGTTTTCTTATTGCCTCCCACATATCCTGATAAAACATTACAGATTATAGCACCTGCATTACAACAATAACAATTCTAGATGGCAGTAGGATAATATCTTCCTAAACCTAAAGCAGGCAAAGGCTGTTTTTCAAATAGAAAATGAAGAGGATTAATCCCGAAGAAAAAGCAAAACTTCTAATTATCAAAAAATAGTGCTGAGAGTGAAGGGGAAAGGTATAAACTTTGAAGAGATATCTATAGATCATAAGAGGCATAAATGACTTGTACCCAGCATATACATCATGACAATTTTAAAAATAGAGAATTGCATAGAAAACAGGTTAAAACTTTGAATGGGTATGTCACAAAAGAATATATATAAATGACTAATGAATTAAAAGGTATTCAATATCATAGTAATTACAGAAATGCAAATTAAAACTAAATTAATACACTACATATCTACCAGAATGATTGACTCACAGAAAGTAATTTTACTAGATTTAACCATAGATCTGAAAAATAATAAATTATTTTATTATTTATATCTCAGAAATAGAGTTTAACCTATGCTGGAATATCATTAAAAATAAATTGTTTATATCTGAATGTAAAATATCCATTTTTATTAAAGCTATGTGATGTTTCTCTTAAGAGGGAACTCCTGAAATAGTCTGTTATTATTTAGATGGGTTCTGATAAAACAGACTGACTTTATTAGAGCTAAAAATGACAACTTTATTTTGGGTTCAACACATAGTAGAAGAAGACTTTAAAATTATGAATATTTTCTTTCCTAAAACAATTGCAACTGAATATCTGTAGCTTTCAATTAGTAATGTAATTTCAATAATATAAAATTGATGGATTGTAATAAACTAGAAATATCAATTGCCTACAAGCTCTCACTGAAAGTTTTTTTATGACAGATGCCATATATAATTAAATTTCACAGTCAAAGGAAAAAGCCTTTCAAATGCTTTTGTTAGTATAATAACTATACATTTTCAAAAGGAATACAGTATCAAGCTTTGTAGTAACATTTCTGTTTTTCTTCCTGCACTCAGAATAGCACTGTCAAATTATAGTTAATGACCCATTTTAAATCCCTTAAATTATAGAGTGAATGATGTGAGTTAATGTGCTCCCTTACATTTTTAACATTTCTTAAGTAGTTTTCTAAGTTTTTAAAGAAAGAAAATATGCTTTAGTCATATCAAAAGGTATGTTCAACTTTTCCAGATAGGGAAGATGGTTTTTCTAATTTTATTTCTTTTACAAAAGATTTGAAAGCATAGATAAAGCAGTACCTATAAGCATATCAATTGATTTAACTCAGCTGAGTGAAGTTTATGTTAAAGAAAAAGAATCAAAATATCACATTTTGCAAATAAAAAATATTTTATAATAGGAAGTGATGCTGAACTTTATACTCTTCTCTCAATTATGCACTCCACTTAATTAAATATTAGGTTTATAGTAAGAGAACACTTCTCTATTCTCAGTGATTCCTATTTCAGATGAGTAGGTCTTTCTGTACTTTCCTAACACTGTCTGCAACTTGACAGAATTATGCATTCATAGGCAACGATTCATATTTGAAGGAAATGCCATAGAGGATAGGAGTTCACTACATGATCCTTAGCTAATAGGAAGCTTTTCGTGGAAGCTTCTTCCTAGAAGCATAATGGAAGCTTCTTGCACATGTAACTTCCAAAATTACAAGATGTTACCGTTATGAGTCTACAAAATATGAAGGGAGAAGAATTGATTAATAAAAGTTAGGTAACACTGAATATTGTCATCATGACATATATAACAGCCACACAATAAGCAAAATTATTTTTAACTATTTAGGGTCATGAAGCATATACCTATGGTGCCCTTTCTTCTTTTATTCAATAAATGCTTACTGTCTTAGTAAATTTGGCGAGGTGATGGATGTGTTAATTAACTTGAATGTGGTAATCATTTTACAACGTATATGTATATTAAATCATCACATTTGCATCCTAAATCTTAAATCACACTGCAAAACCTAAATATAAAAAACTTTTATTTATCAAGCATACCTCAACAAGCTAGAAAAATATAATAAAAAATAAGGCCATAAATAAACACTAATGGTTCTCATAAAAAATATATTTTAAAAAATGCGTACTATCTGTAATTGCCAAGGATTGGCAAGGTATTTATCTGGAGTGATTTTAAAAATGAAATACCTTTTTAAGTCTGTAATTAGAGTTTCCAATGTTGATTTAATGGAATTATTTTTTGTTTCCTTTTCTCCTGTGAATTACAACTGTGAAATGTCTCTTATTTGAATAAAGTAGAAAACTTTTCTGAACTGCTTGAAGAGACTGATACGTAGAATATTTTGTGGTTATTGTAAGACAGTGGATTAAAGAAATGTAAGTATTCTCCTGCCATAAACGTCTGGAAATCATGGGTAAAAACTAACAAACATATTTCAAATTCAAATCTGATCTTATGTTAAAGAAGAAGAAATTTCCAGTTTCCAAGTATAAGGTGGAACACTGGAACCTAGTGAGGAAAGCAGATGAGCTGATACTGCTCCTGCATGAGGTCTCGGGGATAAGAGTGCACAGCAGGAAAGGGTTCCATCCACATAAACCCAAGAGACTAGGCCTTGTGCCCATGTAGGGCAGAGGGTAGAAAATAAGATCACTGAAGATAAACCAGGAACCCCAGCTATCTGCAAACCAGGAAAAGTAGGTGGAGAGAGAAATGCAGAGACTATTACAAACTTCTCTGTATCTGCATAAGCTGTAGGTGAAAACAAACCAAAAAAATAGGATTCTCAGTTCAGCCTAGACATGCCCTGGATATCCCCAAGCCATGAAATTAACATAAAAGTTGGTTATTGGCATTTGAATTCCTAATATGTCTAATGAAAGCAAACCAAAACCCACTGTGGAGATACACTCCCACTCAGAGAGAAAATTTACCAGAAGATAAGATTTTTCAATGCAAAAAAGCATAAAATTTCAAGTAAGATAAATGAATAAAAATTCACAGCTGAACACATCTGAGTGAAATTCCATAATACTATAAAAAAGAGAATTCAAAAATAATCATAGGCAAGAGATAAAACTACATCTAGAGCAAAATTTCATGATCAATATGAAGCTAACTGAATATTTTTAAAATACTAAGATAGTCATGAAATCACATGAGAAAAGAACAAAAGAAGTAGAAAAAATCTACAAAAACAAATCCAAAACAATTAAAATGGCAATAGGAATATAGATATCAATAATTACCTTAAATGTAAACAGACTAAGTCCTCCAACCAAAAGACACAGACTGGATAAATGGATACAAAAACAAGACTTGTACATATGCTGCCTACAAGAGACTCATTTCAGATCTAGAGACACATACAGACTGAAAGTGAGGGGATGAAAAAAAGTATTCCACACAAATGGAAATCAAAAGAAAGCCAGAGTTGCAATACTTGTAGCAGACAAAATAGACTTTAAAATAAATACTGTTTCAAGAGACAAAGGACACTATATAATGGTCAAAGGATCAAACCAAGAAAAAGATATAACAATTGTAAATATATATGCAACCAACACAGGAACACCTCAATATATGAGGCAAATGTTGACAGACATAAGAGGAGAATTTGACACTAACAAAATAATAGTGGGGGACTTTAACAGCCCACCTACATCAATGGACAGATCATTCGGGCATAAAATCAATAAGAAAACACAGGCCTTAAATGACACCTTAGACCAGATGAACTTAATTGATATTTATATAGCATTCCACCCAAAAGCAGAATACACATTCTTTTCAAGTGCACATGGAACATTCTCCAGGAGAAATCACACACTAGGCTACAAAGCAAGCCTCCATAAACTTAAGAAATATGAAATCATATCAAGCATCTTTTCTGACCACACTATGAGGCTAGAAATCAACTATAAGAATAAACTGCAAAAACCACAAATACATGGAAGCTAAACAATATACCACTAAACATCCCATGGATCACTGAAGAAATCAAAGAGGAAATCAAATAATACCTAGAGACAAATGAAAACATGATGATCCAAAACCTATGGGATGCAGCAAAAGCAATTCTAAGAGGGGAGTTTATACAAGCTTACACCAGGAAGCAAGAAAAATCTTAAATAAACCACCTAACCTTATGCCTAAAGCAACTAGGGAAGAAAAACAACAACAAAAAACCCCAAAGTTAGTAGAGGGAAAGAAATCATGAAAATCAGAGCAGAAATAAATGGAATAGAGACTAATAAAACAATAGAAAAGACCAATGAAACTAAAAGCTGGTTCTTTGAAAAGATAAGTAAAACTCATAAACCTTTAGCCAGACTCATCAAGAAAAAAAGGGCGAGGGCTCAAATCAATAAAATGAGAAATAAAAAAGAAGTTACAACAGACAACACAGAAATACAAAGGATCATAAGACACTACTACAAGCAACTGGACACCAATAAAATGGACAACCTAGAAAAAATAAACAAATTCTTAGAAAGTTACAATCTCCCAAGACTGAACCAGGAAGAAATAGAAAATATGAAAAGACCAATTACAAGTACTGAAATTTTGAATCTGTGATTAAAAAACCAGAGATGGGCATGAGATGCTAAGGCTGCTGCTGTAGCCACAAAGAAGCCTGTGTGCAAGCACAGGTCACGACCACACCTCCCCTGCTGGGAGCCTGTGCAGCCTGCCACCACCAGGGTCCTGTGATCCGGGACAACTTCCCCAGGAGAACACATGGCATGCCTCAGGCTGTTGCAACATCATGCCAGCATCTGCCACCACAGGCTTGCCCCTCATTCCATACCCCTCCCTCCCCCCAGCCTGAGTGAGCCAGAGCCCCCTTATCAGCTGCTATTTTAACCCCATCCTGTCTGGCCAGGGAAGAGACACCCTCAGGTGACCACACAGAGGCGGGGCCAAATCCAAACCTGAACCACAGGAGCTGTGTGAACAAAGAAGAGAAAGGGAAATATCTCCCAGCAGCCTCAGGAGTAGCAGACTAAATCTCCACAATCAACTTGACATATCCTGCATCTGTGGAATACCTGAATAGACAATGAATCATCCCAAATTTGAGGCAGTGGACTTTGGGAGCAACTGTAGGCTAGGGGTTTGCTTTCTGCAACTAACTTGTTTCTGGTTTTATGTTTATCTTAGTTTAGTATTTAGAGCTTATTATCATCGCTAGATTTGTTTATTGATTTGGTCGCTCTCTTCCTTTTTATATATATATATATTTTTTTTCTTTTTATTCTTTTTGTGAGTGTGCAGTGTACGCTTTTTGTGTGATTTTGTCTATATAGCTTTACTTTCACCATTTGCCTAGGGTTCTGTCCGTCCTTTTTTTTTTGTATAGTTGTAGTGCTTGTTATCATTGGTGGATTTGTTTTTTTGTTTGGTTACGCTCTTCTTTCTTCCTTTTTATTACTTTTTAAATTTTTAATTTGTATTTTTTTATTTTTTATTTTAATAAATTTATTTTATTCTTTTTTTTCTTTCTTTCTTTTTTTTTTCCCTTTTCTTCTGAGCTGTGTGGCTGACAGGGTCTTGGTGCTCTGGCCAGGTTTCAGGTCTGAGCCTCTGAGGTGGGAGACTGAGTGCAGGAAACTGTTCCACCAGAGACCTCCTGGACCCACATAATATCAAATGGCGAAAGCTCTCCCAGAGATCTCTGTCTCAACATTAAGACCCAGCTCCACTCAATGACCAGCAAGCTACAGTGCTGGACACCCTATGCCAAACAACTAGCAAGACAGGAACACAACCTCACCCATTAACAAAGAGGCTGCCTAAAATCATAATAAGTTCACAGACACCCCAAAACACACAACCAGAAACGGTCCAGCCAACCAGAAAGAAAAGATCCAGCCTTATCCACCAGAACAAAGGCACCAGCCCCCTCCACCAGGAGGCCTACACAACCCACTGAACGAACCTTACCCACTGGGGGAAGACACCAAAAACAAAAGGAACTATGAACTTGCAGCCTGCAAAAAGGAGACCCCAAACACAGTAAGTTAAGCAAAATGAGAAGACAGAGAAGCACACAGCAGATGAAGGAGCAAGGTAAAAACCCACCAGACCAAACAAATGATGAGGAAATAGGCAGTCTACCTGAAAAAGAATTCAGAGTAATGATAGTAAGGATGATCCAAAATCTTGTAAATACAATGGAGAAAATATAAGAAACGTTGAACAAGGACCTAGAAGAAATAAAGAGCAAACAAACAATGATAAACAACACGATAAATGAAATTAAATATTCTCTAGAAGGAATCAATAGCAGAATAACTGAGGAAGAAGAACGGATACGTGGCCTGGAAGACAAAATAGTGGAAATAACTACTGCAGAGCAGAATAAAGAAAAAAGAATGAAAAGAATTGAGCACAGTCTCAGAGACCTCTGGGACAACATTAAATGCACCGACAATCGAATTATTGGGGTCCCAGAAGAAGAGGAGAAAAAAAAAGGGACTGAGAAAATATTTGAAGAGCTTATAGTTGAAAACTTCCCTAATATGGGTAAGATAATTGTCAATCAAGTCCAGGAAGCACAGAGAGTCCCATACAGGATAAATCCAAAGAGATACATGCCAAGACACATATTAACCAAACTATCAAAAATTAAATACAAGAAAAAATATTAAAAGCAGCAAAGGAAAAGCAACAATTAACATAAAAGGTAATCCCCATAAGTTTAACAGCTGATCTTTCAGCAGAAACTCTGCAAGCCAGAAGGGAGTGACAGGACATATTTAAAGTGATGAAAGGGAAAAACCTACAACCAAGATTACTCTACTCAGTAAGAACCTCATTCAGATTCGATGGAGAAATTAAAACCTTTACAAACAAGCAAAAGCTAAGAGAACTCAGCACCACCAAACTAGCTTCACAACAAACGCTAAAGGAAATTCTCTTGGCAGGAAACACAAGAGAAGGAAAAGACCTACAAAAACAAACCCAAAACAATTAAGAAAATGGTAATAGGAACATACATATCGATAATTACCTTAAATGTAAATGGATTAAATGTCTCAACTAAAAGACATAGACTGGCTGAATGGATACAAAAACAAGACCCATACATATGCTGTCTACAAGAGACCCACTTCAGACCTAGGGACACAACAGACTGAAAGTGAGGGGATGGAAAAAGATATTCCATGCAAATGGAAATCAAAAGAAAGCTGGAGTAGCAATTCTCATATCAGACAAAATAGACTTTAAAATAAAGACTATTACAAGAGACAAAGAAGGACACTCTATAATGATCAAGGGATCGATCCAAGAGGAAGGTATAACAATTGTAAATATTTATGCACCCAACATAGGAGCACCTCAATACATAAGGCAAATGCTAACAGCCATAAAAGGGGAAATCGACAGTAACACAATCATAATAGGGGACTTTAACACCCCACTTTCACCAATGGACAGATCATCCAATCTGAAAATAAATAAGGAAACACAAGCTTTAAATGACACATTAAATAAGATGGACTAAATTGTTATTTATAGGACATTCCATCCAAAAACAACAGAATACACTTTCTTTTCAAGTGCTCATGGAACATTCTCCAGGATAGATCATATTTGGGTCACAAATCAAGCCTTAGTAAACTTAAGAAAATTGAAATCGTATCAAGTATCTTTCCCGACCACAATGTTATGAAACTAGATATCAATTACAGGAAAAATATCTGTAAAAAATATTAACATATGGAGGCTAAACAATACATTACTAAATAACCAAGAGATCACTGAAGAAATCAAAGAGGAAATCAAAAAATACCTAGAAACAAATGACAATGAAAACACAACAGCCCAAAACCTGTGGATGCAGCAAAACCAGTTCTAAGAGGGAAGTTTATAGCAATACAATCCTACCTCAGGAAACAAGAAACATCTCAAAATAACAACCTAACCTTACACCTATAGCAATTAGAGAAAGAAGAACCAAAAAAACCCCAAGTTAGCAGAAGGAAAGAAATCATAAAGATCAGATCAGAAATAAATGAAAAAGAAATGAAGGAAACAATAGCAAAGATCAATAAAACTAAAAGTTGGTTCCTTGAGAAGAAAATCAAAATTGATAAACCATTATTCAGACTCATCAAGAAAAGAAGGGAGGAGACTCAAATCAACAGAATTAGAAATGAAAAAGGAAAAGTAACAACTGAAACTGCAGAAATACAAAGGACCATGAGAGATTACTACAAGCAACTATATGCCAATAAAATGGATAACCTGGAAGAAATGGACACATTTTTAGAAAAGCACAACCTTCTGAGACCGAGCCAGGAAGAAATAGAAAATATGAACAGACCAATCACAAGCACTGAAATTGAAACTGTGATTAAAAATCTTCCAACAAAAAAAAGCCCAGGACCAGATGGCTTCACAGGTGAAATCTATCAAACATTTAGAGAAGAGCTAACACCTATCCTTCTCAAACTCTTCCAAAATATTGCAGAGGGAGGAATACTCCCAAACTCATTCTACGAGGCCACCATCACCCTGATACCAAAACCAGACAAAGATGTCACAAAGAAAGAAAACTACAGGCCATTATTACTGATGAACATAGATGCAAAAATCCTCAACAAAATACTAGCAAACAGAATCCAACAGCACATTAAAAGGTTCACACACCATGATCAAGTGGGGTTTATCCCAGGAATGCAAGGATTGTTCAATATATGTAAATCACTCAATGTGATAAACCATATTAACAAATGGAAGGAGAAAAACGATATGATCATCTCAATAGAGGCAGAAAAAGCTTTTGACAAAATTCAACACCCATTTATGATAAAAAGTCTCCAGAAAGTAGGCATAGAGGGAACTTACCTCAACATAATAAAGGCCATGTATGACAAACCCACAGCCAATATGTTTCTCAATGGTGAAAAACTGAAACCATTTCCACTAAGATCAGGAACAAGACAAGGTTGCCCACACTCACCACTATTATTCAACATAGTTTTGGAAGTTTTAGCCACAGCAATCAGAGAAGAAAAAGAAATAAAAGGAATCAAAATTGGAAAAGAAGACGTAAAACTGTCACTGTTTTCAGATGACATGATAGTATAGAGAGAGAATCTTAAAGATGCTACTGGAAAACTACTAGAGCTAATCAATGAATTTGGTAAAGTAGCAGGATACAAAACTATTGCAGAGAAATCTCTTGCATTCCTATACACTAATGATGAACAATCTGAAAGAGAAATTAAGGAAACACTCCCCTTTACCATTGCAACAAAAGGAATAAAATACCTAGGGATAAACCTACCTAAGGAGACAAAAGACCTGTATGCAGAAAACTATAAGACACTGATGAAAGAAATTAAAGATGATACAAACAGATGGAGAGATATACCATGTTCCTGGATTGGATGAATCAACATTGTGAAAATGACTCTACTATCCAAGGCAATCTACAGATTCAATGCAATCGCTATCAAAATGCCAATGACATTTTTCACAGAACTAGAACAAAAAATTTCACAATTTGTTTGGAAACATGAAAGACTCCGAATAGCCAAAGAAATCTTGAGAAAGAAAAATGGAGCTAGAGGAATCAGGCTCCCTGACTTCAAACTATACTACAAAGCTACAGTAATCAAGACAGTATGGTACTGGCACAAAAAAATAAATACAGATCAATGGAACAGGACAGAATGCCCAGAGATAAACCCACGCACATATGGTCACCTTATCTTTGATAAAGAAGACAAGGATATACAATGCAGAAAAGACAGCCTCTTCAATAAGTGGTGCTGGGAAACTGGACAGCTACATGTAAAAGAATGAAGCTAGAACACTCCCTGACACCATACACAAAAATAAACTCAAAATGGATTAAAGACCTAAATGTAAGGCCAGACACTATAAAACTCTTAGAGGAAAACATAGGCAGAACACTCTATGACATAAATCACAGCAAGATCCTTTTTGACCCACCTCCTAGAGAAACGGATATAAAAAAATAAATAAACAAAAGGGACCTAATGAAACTTAAAAGCTACTGTACAGCAAAGGAAACCACAAACAGATGAAAAGACAATCCTCAGAATGGGAGAAAATATTTGCAAACAAAGCCACTGACAAAGGATTAATCTCTAAAGTATACAAGAAGCTCATGCAGCTCAATAACAAAAAAACAAACAATCCAATTCAAAAATGTGCAGAAGACCTAAATAGACATTTCTCCAAAGAAGATATACAGATTGCCAACAAACACATGAAAGTATGCTCAACATCACTAATCATTAGAGAAATGCAAATCAAAACTACAATGAGGTATCACCTCACACTATTCAGAATGGCCATCATTAAAAAATTTACAACAATAAATGCTGGAGAGGATGTGGAGAAAAGGGAACCCTCTTGCACTGTGGGTGGGAATGTAAATTGATACAGCCACTATGGAGAACAGTATGGAGGTTCCTTACAAAACTAAAAATAGAACTACCATATGACCCAGCAATCCCACTACTAGGCATATACCCTGAGAAAACCATAATTCAAAAAGAGTCATGTACCACAGTGTTCATTGCAGCTCTATTTACAATAGCCAGGACATGGAAGCAACCTAAGTGTCCATCGACAGATGAATGGATAAAGAAGATGTGGCACATATATACAACGGAATACTACTCAGCCATAAAAAGAAACAAAATTGAGTTATTTGTAGTGAGGTGGATGGACCTAGAGACTGTCATACAGAGTGAAGTAAGTGAGAAAGAGAGAAACAAATACCATATGCTAACACATATATATGGAATCTAAAAAAGAAAAAATAAATGGTTCTGAAGAACCTAGGGGCAGGACAGGAATAAAGATGCAGATGTAGAGAATAGACTTGAGGACACGGGGAGGGGGAAGGGTAAGCTGGAACGAAGTGAGAGAGTGGCATGGACATATATACACTACTAAATGTAAAATAGATAGCTAGTGCGAAGCAGCCGCATAGCACAGGGAGATCAGCTTGGTGCTTTTTGTCCACCTAGAGTGGTGGGATAGGGACAGTGGGAGGGAGATGCAAGTGGGAGGAGACATGGGGATATATGTATATCTATAGCTGATCCACTTTGTTATACAGCAGAAACTAACACACCATTGTAAAGCAATTATACTCCAATAAAGATGTTAAAAAAAAAAAGTAAGTAAATTCAGTAATTCTACATAATGGCCAAGTTCACCAATGAATATTCCACCTAATTAATATAAACACTAGGCCAAAAAATAAACAACAAACCTACCCTGATTACATATGCCAATCATCACTTTCTAAATGCTTCATTTTAAGGAAATCAGTCATAGAAAATATAGTGAGAAAAAAACCTGTTAACAAATAATGTTTAAAAGGTAACATATATATATATACCTACACAGATATACATATGCATACATATAATAGGTTTCATTTCACTCACACTCTATTTCACTTTTAGATTCTTTTAAAGTAGGGTTGACTCCAGGCTGATATATAAAACGTCTAGATCCTATGGAACTGAAGAAAACATGCATGTAAAGAGCTTAATTTTATTAAATTTGTTTTCTTAAACAGAAAGAAAACATGCTTTTCCATATTGATTTACTTGGTTTTCCTAGTCCAGAAATAATTGCATATCTACCAAACGGAAACAAGAGAAAAGTAATCCTTTACTTTCACATATCTGTTTATTGTAGACTTTCACTATGTTACAAGACCTTTCAAATCTCAGAGTGAAACAAATAAAATATTGGTGCTGGGTTCATTAGCATCTAATGAATAACAAATTAGCTTGCCTGGACTAGTAATCTGAATTAGTTGTCCTCCTGAGTTTTTCATTTATGTTATCTTCTTTCATTCAAATTAAGGAAGTACACAAACACAATTAGATGTGGTAGCAATCTCTGTAGCAAGTAACAGGAAATGGGCTTTGCAAAATGAATTACAGATATATTCTCATACGAGCAACAATCAAACATTACATTTCAGGTAAATATTAGACTTTTTCATTACACCATCTCCTATAAGTTAGAGGGTAAGTTAATACAAAGTAATGTTTTTAAGAAAGTGAATTAAGTTGTTTTTCTCATGAATAGTTGATTTCATGAAGTCTTGGGGGAAAGGCTTGTTAGAGTACTTCTGCTGAATCCAAGGTTGCACTGTTCCTAGAATCCACTACTATCACCAAGCGCAGGCATGAGCATAACCGCATCCATTCCCACTTGTCCATTTGATTTGGCTTTATGCCCTCGGTAGCAAAACCTGAGTTCTTTAAACAAAAATAAAATTTGCTTCTAGTTCTTCAGCAGTACTCTTTCAGACATAAATAAATAGTGACTGCCTCACGGCACAACTGGGTCCAGGTGAAACTGTAGAGTAAGCAAAATTTGTCTACAGTTGCTGTAATAATTTTCCACTTCTGCGAAAAACATCCCAGGCATTAAATTTACCTTAGTTGAACATTAACTCATTTTGCATGTGCTAAACAATTTAATCCTCTCCATAACACTGTGAATTAAAATGAACTAAATTTTAATTCACAGGAGCTAAGTAAGTGAAAACAAATTACACAGCCTGTAAATGATAGAACGAGTGCTTAAACACAAGTCTGAATAACTCCAAAAGAAGCGCTCTTAACTCTTTATCACACTGCCTGCCAGAAAACTGGGTTTTTCACAATTTCTTGAACATGGAAATTTGGACTGAAGGCTCACCTCATGACATCCAATTCTTTAACTAGGTCAGTGCTGCTGGGTCTACTTCTTGATTTTTCCCTTAAGCCCAGTGACAGCCAACATTAAGTCCTTCATTGCTGTAGTCACTCATTTTTAAGCACTTGGTAGAAGTGGGTTATTATTTTAGTACCAAAGGGCACAGCTTCTGTGCTAAAGTAGTTTGGAGTCCAGTGGGACAATAGATAGGTGATACAGTTCTGGAAAATTATGAATGTTACGGTAAAGGTATGCAGGGAGGCCTGTGAAAAAAGAATCTAATGATTTCAACAAGCTTCTGCAAATTTCCGGGGAAAAACATTTACATGGTGATCTCTGGCTCATTTCTTTGTTCAGCTCCTAGCAAGTGTTGGTTTCTTCAGTGACACAAATGTGGAACTCAGCTCTTTTCTTTATATTACTACACACAAAACTAAACTTTAAAAAAACCACTAGCCTAATCCTGAATGTCAAACTAGGTAACTGGGTAAAGAGAGGAGAAAGAGAAGAGAGTTAACTCAAAACGAAATGAACATTAGTCAAACATTACATATCTTTGTCCTTGAGGGTTCTTCAACTAATCTATGTTGTCCTAACTATATCCCACTCTTTTCTCTCTCCTTTCTTCTATTCTCCCCCCACCCCCAGTTTCCTGTTCGTTCTGTCAATTAGAAATCTAACGATATTTGTGTGTGTGTCTGTCTCTATATAAGGCACTCATCTTTTATCCCAAGTGAATATCAATTGTATTTTCCTAAACAAAAGTTCTCCTCCATAATAGAAACTTGGATAAGTGCTGTAGCTCCTGAAGATATATAGGTAGGTAAAGTCTCTCAAAGGAGAGTATGAAAAACAGGGCCAAGAGTAAATTTATAGGAGTTATCTGTGTAAGGCTTATCTAAGAGGAGTCATACATGTAAGAAAAGGATAAAAATAAGCTTTAAAATACTGAGGAGTAATTTCTAGTACAGTGGGTTTCACAGACCGCAGGATAGAAAAAACTTTCAGGAAGGACGAATGAGCAAACCGTGTTAGGGATACCAGGGAGATGAAGGACAAAACAGGCCATGCCTCTGGCAATGTGGCAGTTACTGCTGACTTCTGCAAGAAGAGTTTCAGTATTGTATGTAATGCTGGCCAACTTTTATGTAAAGATTCAACCTAAAGGTAAGTACTGTTCACATCGCAGTTTTCCTTAAAAGCTCAGCTAAAATAAAAGAGCTTGGATAAACAATTTAACATAAAAATATCTTAGTTTGATTAGTGTATTACCATTTTAAAGATCTCCAGATGGATCTATAGTTTTCACAACTTATACACCAGACAAGTGCACACACAATATTCTCTTCATCTGAAATAATCTCATTCCTGTATATAACTACAATTGTTATTTTTTGGTATAAAAACATCCTATGTATAACTGAAGCAGGAAAAAATGTAGTAAAAATTCTAATCATAAATACAAATGAAAACAGGGAGCATTTATATATGTAAAATGACAAGTTAGTAATATTATTCACAACATAAACATAACGTTCTTGTTCATTACCATACCTATTTATTCTTAAGCATGATTATAGATGATAAAGTGGTGTAAGTATCAGAGGCTCTGATACAACTAGTTTTATCATACATACATGCCTTTGAGGGTCAGGGGGAATGAGTACAACCAGAGGAGTCACTGTGGCCCTTCCCAAAGTGTCTAAGACCTCTCTGGTTCTCCCAAGGAGGATTTACTCCTTTCTGATCCTAGTCGTGTAGGCGTCCTATCCTATTCTCCAGTCTCTCATAAGACTAGAGGGAAAAGTATCCTTCAGGGGTTCTCTTGATCACATCCCCCAGATTTGACCTATATACTGGTATAAGCGGCTGCTTGGACCAAGAATGGAAGAGGACTGAAATAGGGTTAGGGCAGGAGCCTAGGTAAGGCACATTTATGCTGCCAGTTTCTAGAATACCCATACCTTTTTTAAAAACTTAACTTTTATTAGAACACCTAACATGACTGTATTTATTACTAGAATATTTTGAAATTAGGTTATTCATGATTATTCATTTGAATAATTCTTATATTTTACACAATATTACCCATTTCAAATGAGAAAACTGTGGCAAATGATGTATTGACATTCTCCCAACATCGTATGTTGAAATTCTAACCCTCAACATTAGGAGGTAGAGACTTTGGGAGGTATTTAGGTCATGAGAGTGGAACCCTCATGATGAAGTCAGTGCCTTTACAAGAAGAGACAAGTGAGAGGTAATCTCTTTCTCCACCATGTGAGGACATGAGAAGACGGCCATCTATAAACTAGGAAGGGGGTCTTCACCAAGAATCCAACCACCCTGTCAGTCTGATCTTAGGCTTCCAGCCTCCAGAACTGCAAGAAATAAATAATCATTGTTTAAGCTACCCAGTCTATGTTATTCTACCACAGCAGCCCTAGGACATTCAGTATTATGAAAAAGACACTATTGCTCAATGCTTTGTTTCTTATTTTTGTGTTTGACCAAATGCTCACCAAACACCTGCTAACTTGACTTGACCAAACTTCAGTCAGGCTTCTGTCCTCTTACCAGACCCCTGAACTTTGTCCCACACTTGAGCTTAAGCACTGCAATGAAAACCAAGGTCCTGCTAATGGCACCTTCTGAGAATCAGCTGACCACAAAGAAAACATTTTTTGTTCAGTTCTTTGATAATGCTACCTGCTCACCCCACTCCTCTACACCTAGTCCTTTTCTAGCCTGATTTTGCTTCTCCTTATAAAAGAAAGAATCCCCTTCTTTCTTTACTAATAGACACAGATTCTATGGTCAGAGCATTCTCCCTCTACCATAGTCTTTCTGAATAAAATCTTTCCTTTTTTAAGTCTGGGCTTATTTTTATTACGATATGTTAAAATATTTTCTACATTGGGTTGACCCTGGATAAAGTTAGGAGAAATATTTTTGAGGGCATAAAAGATGCTTGTGTTGAAGAGAGCTTTCATTACTACACTGAAATTTTTAATTAAAAAAGATAAGGGAATTCCCTGGCGGTCCAGTGGTTAGGACTCCGTGCTTTAAGTGCTGAGGGTGTGGGTTCCATCCCTGGTCAGGGAACTAAGATCCTGATAGCCGCATGGCCTTGGCCCAAAAAAAGCAAAAAAGAACAAAGGATGAGTAACTTCAGAATTTCAGAGTGTAAGCTAACTTTTTAATGTTGACAAAAAGCAACGAAATAAATTCATTTTAACTATTATTGAGTATCTGCAATGACACAGAAAATGTATTGTATGTTTCCAAATACTTTATTGCCTTTATGTTTCCCATGAATTCTATGCAAGTTTAACTCATTTTCTGAAAGAGGAAAATGAAGCTCATGGATACAGGGATGATATATTTTGACCAAGGTCACACAAATAGCAGTAATATGGACAGTTGCCATTTGAATGCAAGTCTCATGATGCCAAACCAAATGTTGTTTACATACAACAGCTGTAGCACAAAACATGTACACTATTTGATTATAAAAGAAAAGAAAAACCTTCTCTGGATAATATTGAAAGCTGAACACTTTCAAAGTCGTCTTGGGATCCAGAGGCTTAGAGAATTTTGTTATTAAACAACCGAACAAAAAACAGTAAGGACACAGGGAAGTCTTTTCCCATATATGAAGGATGAGGTTATTTATGGATATTTTGCAAATTTTCCATTTGCTGGTGGTATTCAAGAGAACTGAGAATCTTATTTTAAGAGTATGGGGTATTTTGGATGTTTGCCATGTAATTATTCTTTCTTATTTGTGATAAATTGGGCTTTATATACTGTCACTATTTGACAAAGCATATGAAATATTTCAAAATGATTTGAAAATCAGTGCATGTTTTATTTATTATTCAAAATTATTTTGGGTAGAAATAAAGGACTGAAGAAATTTTTGTCTATTATAATTTTCTCCTGATATTCTTAAGATTTTCTTTTTCTTTGCTTGATAAAAGAAGCAATATTTGAGTCTAGCAAATGAAGAGACTCATCATTTATCTTGACAAGACTCTAAATAGATATTCTTACATTTCAAGGTCATGGATGCTATATCCCATTAAGACAATTTCTCCAGTCTGTGTGGGACTGGAAGTTAATAAACCCATCAGAATATAGATCTTGGACTCTGAATCTGGTGCAGTTGAAAGTCCACTTCAAAAAGAAAGTCCTAGCTACAAAAATTGAATTGTGGTAAATTCTGATTTATACAATTCACTTTCTTTTCTTTTTTCTTTTCTTCTTTTCTTTCAGGCACATTCTATCTAGAACTTTTTTTTACTCATGATGCAAGTCTTCTATGGAGGAAACATGACTTGGAAAGTTTCAAAGTGTCAAGGCCCAAGTATTTCCTGCACATTGCAATAAAGTGATTCTCTGATATCTTTAAGTAGGATAACTATTCACTCTTAGAAATTATACCTCTCCTAAGGAGACCCCATTCTTTTCATATTTCCACCTATTTACCACTTCACTCTGTCTTAATCATGCGTTTTTTATTCTATTTCAACCCTAGTGTTTGCTCTGAGTCTTGTTAGAAAGGATCCTTCCAACTCCTTGACGATTCCTTACATCAAGGAACAACCAAAACCTATTCATTCATTCAAGAAATATTTATTAAACATCTACTATGTAAAATGAATCGTTCTACTTATTAGGGACTCAGGAGTATGGGGGAGAAAAGACACAGTGCCTGTTCTCTTGAAGCTTACACTATGTTGGGGGGAAAGACAAGAAATTAATAAACATTCAAGGTACTATTAGGTTGTAATAAACACTATGTTGAAAAATAAGCAGGAAACAGAAATAGAGAGTTTGGGTGGCAGTGAGGGAATAGAAAATATTTTAGGCAGGGTAATTAGGGAAAGCTTCAATGTCAAGATATCTGCACACAGACCTGGGGTGAAAGCAATGGAAGGCGAGTATCCCAAACAGAGGGAACAGAGAGTGTGAGATTTCTGAGGTAGAAATATCCCTGCACTAATCAATGAATAATTAGCCAGCTTGGTAAACGTTAGAGCAGATTGAGCAATGGAAGGAATAATGAGGGCTGAAGTTGGTAAAATAGCCTGGGTTAGAACTTTTGGTTTGAACTACACTGATGTTAAGAATATGATCAAGGAGAAAAATGAACAGGTGTCAGAAAGTTCATGGTACTTCCTAAATCTAAGCCAGAGGGTTCCTGTGGGTAAATGTGAAATCAAGGATGTTCCAAGCAATTAATTAGGCATGGATTTTGCCTTCACTTTGTTTAGGATTTCAAAGACTTCAACATGTAAAATACATAACAAATACAAAAGCAGGCCATCTTCGACTAAGTACAAAAGGAACATCTGAAAGTGTTGCCATCAAAATCTTCTTGCTAATAAAGAAGCAGAAAAAAAATGGCAAAAAAAAATGAGTAGGCAAAGCCCGATTCTTAACAAGTATTAGAAAGAAAAGTTTAATGAAAATATTTCACAAAACAGAATTGAGTCAGAATATCTGCACTCTTTACAATCACAACACCAATGAATACATACAGCTGACCCTAAATATGTATTTCATTATTTTATTTTAGTTTAAACTACTATGTATGTTACTATATTTAAAGTAATAAAATATTATTTTGATATAATCTGGAAAACTACAGGAAGTCATATCTTGGCATATAAGTGACATTTCTAAGAACCTTTAATTTTCTGCTGTTTCTTGTGGTAAATGTGTCTTAATTAAATAAGCTGCTGATAATTTTTGGGTGGGGACCCAAGGCATCAGGAGATGGGTAGAGTGATCTCTCACAGTAACTACTAGGGGTAACACTATAAATACAGAAATATTATGAATAAGTTGAAGAACCAGTGGAAATTTAAGAATATTGAACCCAAGAAGCAATTAATGTAATTTCACATACTAAATGTGTCACTCTCATAAGTAATGAGGAACCTAAATTTCAAATCTGAACTAACAATTTGTTTAACTCAAAAACTACACAGCCTCAACCAGGACCACCTTTATCACTCTACCTTAAGCCATGAAATTCCTAGATCTGGATGTAGCTCTAACAATGCACGGTTCCATTGGTAGCCAGAATATGATGATGTTCACTTTGGGGCTATGGATATAAAACTGGGGTCTTCATACAGAGTGAAGTCAGTCAGAAAGAGAAAAACAAATATCGTATATTAACACATATATGTGGAATCTAGAAAAATGGTACAGATGAACCGGTTTGCAAGGCAGATACAGAGACATAGGTGTAGAGAACAAACGTATGGACACCAAGGGGGGAAGGGAGGGGTGGGATGATTTCGGAGATTGGGACTGACATATATACACTAATATGTATAAAATAGATAACTAATGAGAATCTACTGTATAGCACAGAGAACTCCACTTCGCTGTACAATAGAAACTAACAACACTGTAGAACAACTATACCCCAATTTAAAAAAAAACTGGGTTTTTCCAACTTTCCAGTCATGATATTTCCTAGCATCAAGCATGGTTTGGTAGGATAGGAAATTAACACATAAGATAGCCTGATACATGTATTTATCAAGCTCTTGCGATCATAAGAAACAGTCAAATTTTCTGAGGAAGTAAAGAAGTTATTAA
Source organism: Balaenoptera borealis (assembly GCF_965194805.1). Lineage (NCBI taxonomy): Eukaryota > Metazoa > Chordata > Mammalia > Artiodactyla > Balaenopteridae > Balaenoptera > Balaenoptera borealis. The sequence continues at coordinate 48,440,576 of NC_138863.1, read as the reverse complement.
AAACAAGTAGCTGAGAACCCAGGCCACAGGAAGAGCAGAAACTAAACTTATTCAAGATGTTGGCCACTTCTTAATTTTTCTCTTTCATGGCCCTCCATTTCACATTATCATTTCCCCTGTCACCTAACTGACTTCTGATTCTGCTTCCCTTTTTCTCAACATGCATGGAATTTACAATGACTTTGACTATGATATTTACTCCCTCTCTTATCAATACTCCACTTAAATTCCTCTGGCATAGCAGGAAATTCTCATTCACTCAGTTTCAGTAGCATGACCAGCTATATAATTTAAAAGACCCAGTGAAAAGTGAAAATGAGGGGCTCCATCTTCAAAAATTATTAAGAATCTCAAGAGGCAGAATATAAACCAGGGAAGGAGTCTTTCTAAATGAGGACTATAAAGGTCACATACTTATGAAACTGGCCCTACCCAGGAATACAATTAAATTACTCAAGTTCTTTTTATTCCAACCAAATCATAGCTTTTGGCCAGTTAATGGATGAGCTGCTTCTGCATCTAATCTAGTGCAGGTACCAATATTAGTTATATCTGTTAGAAAGAGTATGGTCACATGGTGTATTGTTTAGAGTAAAGCTAGATGCCTTAACAAATACAGCCAAATGTAAAACACAGTAGAAGTTTCTTCTTATTTATATGATGATTCAAGAACCTGCATTCCTTCTATAGTATTGCTCCATTATCCCTTATGGCCTCATTGCCACTGTATTTAGCCAGGAGAAAGATAAAAGTTAACAAAGAAGCACCACATCCTCTCTTAGCAGTATCAGCCCAGAATGGCAAACAGGATTTCTACGCACATCTGATTGGCTGGAATGAGTCACACTGCCATACCTAACTACAGGGAAACCAGAGGACATAGTCTAGTACTGTTGCCAGGCAGAAAAGGAAATGCATTTCTGATAAACAGGTACTATTCTGTGGCACACACGGCATACAAGATAGCTGCCTGGGCCAGCCTTATTACCATGCTATGAATTTTACCCAAGGATTCCTTCCCAGATCCTCCAGTCTAAGTCAGCTTCCTTTATTATGTCCTCATATAAACTCGCGATTTTCTTTCAGTGTGTCCCTCTCCAATAATATATCCATTAACAGTAATCTAATTAATATCTGCCTCCTCCACTAAATTCATGAGCAAGCATACCATGTGTGTCTTAACCTAGTCATTTTATTCACTACCCAGTACTCACAGAATAGCTGACCAAGTCTGAGTGTACATTTGAATCTTGGACTTGGTGGAATCTAACTTCTGATGACATTCTTTCAATAATTCATATAGTTTAAAAACCCCCTTCACTTTTCCTGTTTTTGTGAGCCAGCATTAGGACCCAGAGTCCCATACAGGTCTTGGCCAGCAATGAATTACTCAGGTTTGCCTTAGACCCGTATGAGAGAGAAATCTTACAATTTTACCACAAAACCAAAATTATCAGTCAGTACTATTGCTGCCACGTAAGAATCAGAAGTGACTGAAAATATAAAAAATTAAAATCCCAAATCCACTGAAACAGTGAGGGTATAATAGAGAGGTTCTTGGTTGCAGAGATCAAGCAAAAAGTCTAGCAGTCCTTTAAAATCTTTATAGCACCTAAATAACATAAGAAAATTAAGAATTCCTGATAAACCCTGGGCCAAAGATGGCAAATTATCTTCCAGTATAAAGTCTTTCCCTCAACTCTTTAGGAATAGAACTCCCTAAACTTTCACCAAGCCCATGTCATCCACCTACAGATTATATTTCCCGGCCCCCCTCACAGATTCATTTGGTTATGTAACTAAGTTCTTAGCAATGAAATAGGAGCAAAAGCAATGTATACAATGAGTCTTGCCCATAAAGTGATTAGATGGGTAATCCCTTTTCTACTGATTTTTTATTTATGCCTTCACAAAGCTGCAATATAAGACTGTGCTAGTGAGATAGATTCTAATCCTCACTGACTATGCAGATGATGGAGTAGATATGTAAACTCACAGATGGTAGACCAATCAAGTTGAAGTAACCTGGGTATTTGGGTGACCATGTGAAGCAGAACAGCCTAACAGTATGTCTGCATGTAGTTTCTCAATATTCCTCAACTGCTAAGCAAGAATTAACCAAGTTTTGTAATAGCTTGTTAGGGACTTATAGAGTTTTGGTATAGGAGTTTAGCCTGTACTTTTACCAATGCAGAGGTGTTATGCTTGATGAAGTACAAACACAAGGCCAGAATACCAGCTTGAACCAGAAACACTTCCAAGATTTCTTTCTTTTAAGCTGGTTAGGTAAGAAATTCCAAAACAGGTACACAAAGTATCAAGATAAAGACATATTTTTGAAAACAAGGAGACTATAACAATCATATCTGATATTTGCCCCAATTAGTCAAAATATTTATATCTCAACCCATACAAAGTATTCATACTATTCTTAATATCCATACTCATGGAAATTAATAAGTCTCAGTTAAGTTTTAGGACCATAGCAACCCCAACATGTCAGAGAGTTCTGGTCATGGAAGAGATAAAGAAGCAACAACAATAATTTTTATGCTTTTTGCAGATAAATTTCGCCTCACATGGAGACATCAGGAAGCAATAGAAAAGCTAAGCAAAAAGCACTTGATACAATCATTTAAACCAAAGAATTCTGAGGTGATATCATATTTGTCATAAATCAGGAGGAGACCTATGCATGTTTGTATGTTACTTCAAGTGGCAAATGTTCTGTAATGCATCATTAACCCAATCCTCTTTACTTCTTCCTATAGGTGAGAAAACAAAGGATAGATAACCTTTGGTCCCTGACTTTAGTCTTCCTAAATTTCTCCCCAGCACGTGAGATGAAATGAGTAGCATAGTCCAAGGAACACCTAGGTGTGATGACTTTGATATGAATTGATTTTCTTTTCAACCAAAGATCGTGTTATACTTTCTTCTCCCCTTCCTTGAGGTCTTGCCACTGTAAATCACAGACATGCCCCTCTTCCGAACCCTCTTTGCTCAGAAACATGTTCTTTCTTCAACCAAACCACTTACCCTAACTTCCAACTATGATGGAATACTGTGTAAGCAGGACAATGCTCAGATCAAGAACAGCAATAATATATTTTTTAATATTTATTATTTAATATTTTTAGTTTAAAGGAATCAGAGAACTCCAAAGGCCTCCAGGGCTTGAACGGCCAAGATCTTGAGAAGAAGGGGATTTTTTTTCAGGGTAAACCCAATTTTCTGTGTACAACTTTTCTCTTCAGGAATTTCTGACAGCAGACGTCACTAAAATATATAAAAGTCCCTTGGGTAGGAGAATAGGCTGGGTGAGGGTCAATGTTAAGGTAACCAGGACATAAGAGATCAAGAGCTTGAAAAGGAAAGAGGTTTGATCTCTGAGAGAATGGAGGTGAACAGAAGTAAGCATGGCACATAACAGGTTTCCCCTTGAGGCTTTTGTCGAATTCTTATTAAGCAGAGCAAGAGGCTAACAAGTCAAGAAAAAGCCACTGAAACGCAGAACAGTTTTTGGCACTCTCAAGATACTGAGGAGAAAGACTGTAATTTAGGATCCACCAAGAAGGAAGGGCACTGGTAAACTTTCCAAGTTTGCAGTTGTTATGCTTGGAGACTCACACCATAGGAATTACAATTAACAAGACAAAGACTGAGCTTTCTAAAAGTGCAATGCCATCTAGTATAAGCTTAGTCTAAGTTTGTTTGTGATTAACTTCCCCATTCTAGCTCTCTGAAGAAGGATAGGGTAAATGCTGTCTAACAGAAAATCAAATAAGTCATAGCTTCTAAGATTTGACATAGGCAAATGTGAGTTTGTTGTAGGTCTTTTTCCTATGGATGTTTACATGGCATCTCAAATAGGAAAAGGCCCATTTTCTAAGTGTCTGCCACTCATTAAATGCATCTGATATGGTTCTGATAAAATTTGGAGCATGGTGGTTTACCATTATACCTGAAATCTCAGGCATATTTTTGATATATTGCAGTAATCATACTTTAGGTGTTAATAAGAATTGAATCCTGAAGAAAAAGAGTGCTGTGTGAGAGTAGTTATATCCCTGGATGTATGTTCCCAAACCCTGGCAAACAGATACCTACTATTTCCTGACTCTGTCATGAGTTAAATGTTTTCTTCAGAGCTTCTGAACCAGACACATTCTGGACTTAAAAATGTTGAATACAATAGTGATCAGGGGAGAAGTGCTGAATTGAAAAAAAGGTGACTACAAGATAAAGACCCATCATCCTTGCCCATCATCTCCCTTTTCTGTCTTAATCCAAAAACTGGAGCTATACTTCTGTACTCCCAGTAGAAGTGTGCAGGATTTCTCTCTGCAGAAACTGACTGGCCTAAAAGAAAGGATCTATACTTACTGGCAGTGGGATTCATCAGAATATCTTTATCCCCCACTTGATCACTCTGCAGTAAAAGCCACCAATTGATTAGGCCAGCCCATGCCCTTTTGTCCCTCATTCTAAAATATAAATGGATAGTCATGGACCAGACATTTTGACAAGGCCTTCAACTTGGGAAGAAAACAAACAAACAAAAAAACCCAAAAATTCCCTTAAATCAATCAAATAGGGGAAAAAAAGGGAAGAAGATGAAGGTCAGGTGAAAAAGACTAAGCATAAAAGCCAAGAAAATTTAAACAACCTTTAATTAATAACCTCAGAATTAAAAGAAGATGTGGGATCTTTGAAATATAAAAGGACATGATAAAATATAACATTTCTGAAGCTATTAGAAAAAACATTATGATGGCATAAAGAAAATAACAGAAGTAAAAAGAGATAAAGTTAGAAAAATCTTTCAGAAACTAGAACCAAAATATAAAAAGAGAAAGAAAAGCAAAATTAAAACAAGAAAACTAGACCTAAAAAATTCAGTAAAAATGCATGTGAATAAAATGATTATCAAACCTGCAGTGAATATGTATTGCCTATAAAATTAAAGAAAACAATGTCATTAATATGAAAAAAATAAATTTTAAAATTTTAAATAAATTAAAAATAAAAGTTCATTGAAAAAACTGCACTTCCCAAAACGAATCATTTTGAAATAGACTTAAATTTCCGAGTTTCTGAATTTTATTTCAATATTAAATATTTAAAATTATTTTTGATGCAAACAATACGTTGTATGTCTGGGAATGTTTACTGGTAGCTTCTGAAAAATATATATATATATTCCTGTATAGATATAAATATCTTTAGAACAATGTTCCTGGCCTTTCTTTGGATTAGGGACAGTCTGAGGAAGTAATGAAAACTATGGAAGAGTGGATCCTCAGAAAAACACATAAGTACCCAAACGTGCATTAATTCCAGGCCTTATTTTCCCCCTTCAACCTTGCCACACGCCCTCCCAACCCCATCGTCACGTCCTCTTACCAGGATTAACTGGGTATTCATACCAGGTTAAACCCTCTGAAAGGATGTTGGGTAGCGTCTCACTCTCTCTCTCTCTCTCTCTCTCTCTTTTTTTGAACTAAGTTTCCTATTGAAATCTTCAATTTCATTCTTTTTCTGATCTTTTATTTGTCCTTGCTTTTTTGCTCCTTTAGTTATGCATACATTTTCTCCCTCCTTCTGTGCCCCTTGCATTGTAGCAGTAACTTTCACTGCAATTGTCCTTGCATCAAAAAAAGCAAGGGTTTTTATAAAAAGCCTTCATCAAATCATTTTCAAGCTACATATGTTATTAGGAAAAAAGGCCATGCTGAGTTTCCCCCTCCCTAATTAGATGGCGAAATTTTTAGTTCTTAGCATTATCTGTTTGAACTGAGACCACAAACAAGCAAACAACAAAAAAACCCTCTCCCATATAAAAATATATTGAAATAATTCTGACTTTCATGAACTTAATGCAAAAACTATTTTTTAAGTAACATTAAATGCTTGTTTTTAACTGCAGTGTGTTTTTTAACTGTTCATAGCTTTCCAGATACTTTGTGATGATCTTAACAACATGCATTTTCCTTTCATTCTTCTTTCCCAATAGCCTCAAATTATAGGTGACAAATAAATTTGCCCTATTATACTACCAAGAAACCCGGTTGCAAAACATATATAAGAATTGTTTTGTTTTATTTTTTCCTAAGAGATACTAACTTTTTACTAAATTTCTGTGGCAGGCACTTTTAAACACTGGAAGATAAATAAGCCGCTAACCTTAACCTTACAAACTGTAGTATAGGAAAAAGGTAGATAAGACATATATACAAAAAAATTACCCTTCTATCTTCTCACTATCATCAGTTTCAAATAATAATCTTTCTAGACGCAAGATTATAATTGAAATGTTTTTTCTTGATACTACAGTATGCCTCAAAGAATCAGCATAAAAATGTGGTGGCAAAATTATTTTAATATATCAACTTCATACTTTCACCTGTTAATGACCAGGCATTGCCAGAAAATTTATCTCCTATTGCAGGGTTTGGCATATTTAAGCAGTGTGTTTATACAGGGAAAATCCTAGATACCAGTGATCATTAAAAAAATAGGGGATTAAGAGGTACAAACTACTATGTATAAAACAAATAAGCTTCAAGGATATATTGTACAGCATGGACATATAGCCAATATTTTATAATAACTTTAAATAGAGTATAATCTATAAAAATATTGAATTTCTATGTTGTATACCTGAAACTAATATAATATAAATTAATTATACATCAATAAAAAATAGCCATAAAAATTATTTGAGAATAATTTTTTAATTAAATTTTTAAATTTTTATTAGAATAACAACACCTGCACCTAGTTTTCAAGGCTTATAATGGAAAATAGCATTCTCCTAAGTCACTACTGCCATCTCCCCAGAATAGACTCTCAATATTTTTATTATTCCAATTATTAGATTCACATTTCTAAATAATAATACTTTACTGGTATATCTTGCTCTTTATCTTTCAAATGTATCTGTTGGCTCTCGATTAAGAAAATTATTTAGCTTATGTGAAATATCTCCTCTTCTCCACACATCTAAATGTCTAAATAAGTTTCATTGCCTTCCTTCCACCCAATACAGTTACACCAAAATATTTGAGTAAATAAGTATTTAATTTTTACAATTGTATGGCAATATAAGTATTGCCTATAGATAAATGACAGGGTCAGTTGGGATTACCATATACTTTTGTGTTTTCTCTGGAATTAATAATTTTTTCAATTTTTAAAAAAATTTCTTGTTTCCTTCACTTATCATTAATTACTCTTCAAATTCTCCAACAGATTTCTTAAATGCTTATCAGTGTATTCAAATAATATAGGCCAAAATGTGTAATTTCCCTTATAGAGATCTTATATAGAATCTTTGAAAAATCTACTTGAAACAATATTAGTTGTCAACTACCACTGGTTTCCTTGCCCCACTCCTCTCTGTTGGAATTCTCATTTCCTCTATCAACTGTCTTTCCTTTTCTGAGATTTTAATAGAATATATATTCTATTAGTCATAACTGGTTTAGTTAAGCTGTAATAAAAAAATATCAGTGGCTTTACACAACACAAGCTTACTTATCCCTCATGTCATTTCTACTACGGGTCACCAAGGTAGAAATGACTTAGTCAATTGGGCTGCTTTATTCTTGTGGCCCTGATATCTCCAAATGAGGTCTTCTTTGTCACAGTGGAGAGAGAGAGGAAAGTAGGAAATATAAATTTTTTTCAATTCAATACATCTTTTTTTTTTTTTTAAGATCTTCATTGGAGTATAATTGCTTTACAATGGTGTGTTAGTTTCTGCTGTATAACAAAGTGAATCAGCTATACGTATACATATATCCCCATATCCCCTCCCTCTTGCATCTCCCTCCCACCCTCCCTACGCTACCCCTAGGTGGTCACAAAGCACCGAGCTGATCTCCCTGTGCTATGCAACTGCTTCCCACTAGCTATCTATTTTACATTTGGTAGTGTATATATGTCAATGTTACTCTCTCACTTTGTCCCAGCTTACCCTTCCACCTCCCCGTGTCCTCAAGTCCATTCTCTACATCTACGTCTGCATCTTTATTTCTGTCCTGCTTCTAGGTTCTTCAGAACCTTTTTTTTTTTTTTTAGATTCCATACATATATGTGTTAGCATACAGTATTTGTTTTTCTCTTTGTGACTTACTTCACTCTGTATGACAGTCTCTAGGTCCATCCACCTCACTACAAATAACTCAATTTCGTTTCTTTTTATGGCTGTGTAATATTCCATTGTATATATGTGCCACATCTTCTTTATCCATTCATCTATCGATGGACACTTAGGTTGCTTCCATGTCCTGGCTATTGTAAACAGAGCTGTAATGAACATTGTGGTACATGACTCTTTTTGAATTATGGTTTTCTCAGGGTATATGCCCAGTAGTGGGACTGCTGGGTCATATGGTACTTCTATTTTTAGATGTTTAAGGAACCTCCATACTGTTCTCCATAGTGGCTGTATCAATTTACATTCCCACCAACAGTGCAAGAGGGTTCCCTTTTCTCCACACCCTCTCCAGCATTTATTGTTTGTAGATTTTTTGATGATGGCCATTCTGACTGGTTTGAGGTGATACTATTGAGCTCCCACAGGGTGCATGAATTTAGGATCTATAATTTACATAAGTAGATAAGTGTTACTTTAGTCTCTTAAAAATAAAAGTTAAAAAATTATAATTTCTCTATATATTTCAAGTGAATTATTTAATGTGAGTGAGGCTCAGCTTGATATTATCATAAGTATTAATAAAAGAAAAATGGGAAAGCATAAACATTTTCCCTTCTACCTAAAAAGGGTTTTGGTGCTGAAGCTATCGTTGGTCTAGCAATTGTTGATCAAAAAGGCTAGAGAATCTAAAAGTAAAAAATGTCCCTGGAAGCACTGTTTTCTGAGGGCTCATTCCCCTGAGGGCAGCAAAACACTGAAAAAAAATTAATTGGCTCAAAAATTATATTGAGAGATCAAGAAGAGGAGTTAGTAGTCACAGCTTGGGAAAAACAACTGAGAATAGATGACACTAAATGTAGCTAGATTAATAATTCTGAAGTTTCCCAGGAGTTGTAATAGCACTCTGAGAAAAGTCCAGAGAAAGAGAAAAGTGGAAGTCCACAGAAAGAGAAAAGTCTAGAAATTCACCATCTGCTTTTCAATTTATAATCCAAAAGGTGGCAAATGTCATTCCCACCACTAGCTCATTGGGTAACTGCAAGGAGGTAGGAAGTATAGTCATCTGGGTGCCCTTTAAAAAGAAGGGAGTCTAATATTGTTAAGTACTTTAAAATATTTACAACAGAAAGAAAATACTTTGAAGCTTTGCGTGTCTGAAAACATTTTTATTACATCACCATTTTTGATTGGTAGTTTATGTCAGTATTGAATACTATAGAATTAAACAGAATTTTAAATACATTTTCCCATTATTTTAATTCTTCCAATGAATAATAGTTGCTTCCAATAGTTAAATCAGTCCACATGATCCTCGGTCCTTTGAATTTTATAATTTTGCAAGAATGTGTCTTATGTTAGACATTAAAAGTTGGCATAAAATATCAATCTGCAGAATAATTTCTGTCCTTTATGAAGATTTTAAATTTTTTGATTACTATTCCAACCTTTGAATTCTTTCTGGAAATCTTATTATTTAGATATTGAACCAGAGAATTGAGAACCTAGGTTAATTAATAAAAATATTTCAAATTTTTTGAAGCCTGAACTATACCCCTGCCCTCACACTTTGTACTTGTGTCTGAATCTAAACTTCTTCAGCATCAGTCATCTCAGAGTTGGTCAACAACCCTATCTACCTTCCTCCACATACCAAGGCATAAGCATCACTCCTGTCCAAGTCTAACATCTTAAGTCAACACTTTTGTTTCCATCTTCTGATTCTTCTAGAAGCTTGTTCCTCAATCAATGACTTTTACTTTCCACACCAACCTCCTTAAGCACTTGCATATTTTGTTTTCACTGAAGTGAAATTCACATGCTATAAGATTAGTTAGTTGAAAGTCAACAATTCAGTAGTATTTAGTACATTTACAATATTGTGCGATCATCACATCTATCTAGTTCCAAGACATTTGCATCACCTCAAAAGAAAACTCCCTATGCATTAAACATTTATTCCCCATTCTTTGCTCTCCCCATCTACATCCCAGCCCCTGGAACCAACCTGCACTATGTCTCAATGTATTTATTTATTCTGGGTATTTCATATAAATGGAATTATACAATAAATGATCTTTTGTGTCTGGCTTCTTTCACTTAGAATAATGCTTTTGAGGTTTATCTATGCTGTAGCATGTGTCAGTCCTTCCTTTTTATGGCTGAAAAACATGCTATTGTACATATATGTCACATTTTCTTTATCTATCCATCAGTTGATGGACACTTTGGTTGTTTCTACCTTTTGGCTATTGTGTAGAGTACAGCTATGACATTCATGTACAAGTTTTTGATGAGTACTTGTTTTCATTTTGGGGGCTATATACCTAGGAATAGAATCCTGGGTCATACAGTAATTCTATGTATAATTTTTTGAGGAATGGCCAAACTGTTTTCTAAAATGGCTGAAACAATTTACATTCTCACAAGCAAGGTATAAAGGTTCCTATTTATCCACATCCTCACCAATATTTGTTATTCTGTTTTATTATTAAAACAGAAAAACAGGAACTGACGAGACAAACAACTGAATTAAATTCCAGAGAGTGATAAGCCTTCCAAAAGAAAGACATCACCCACAAACTTTTTCAGCTCTGGGAAAGCACAGCAGGGAAAGGTGGCTGCCATACAAGGCAGAAAAAAAGAAATTGGGTAAAATCTTAACAAATTCATAAAGGAGTAGCATGAGATAGCATGTCAGTTTGGACTAGCTGATAACTCCAGCTGTAAACAGAGTTCACAATCACTTATAGGCTTTTTTCCATGGCCTCTTCTGAGTACTCATGAAAATAATTCAGAGCAGAGCAGATGCCCGGAGACAGATCCATGGTTTCATGGAGACGGAGAAAATTCTCTTCCCCACTTGGACCCTTTTGTGCCCCAGATTCTTTGTCAGTACAAAGTAGAGGTCTGCTACCATTGAGGAAGGTGAAGGAAACTGTCTCCCACCCAAGATCCACCACAGATACAGGACAGAGCTTGGCTTTCATGGAGAGAAGGGAAGGAATACTGAGAAAGACCTACCCCCAAGAATCAGGCACATATGCCTAATTCTTAGGCACTACAGAGAAAATGAAGCATCAGCTAACAAACATCACCAGTCTACCACTGGGAGAGGGACAAGAGCATGGAGCCAGGCCCCATTTGTGGCACAGACTTATGCGAACTACTGGAAGATGAAGAACCGAAGCACTGAGGAAAATGCTCTGGCACCATAGATGCTTCTCTAAGCATAGGATAAGAGCAGCCCACTGCTGAGGAATCTGAAGTCTGTAGTGAACTGAACGTAACAGTAGCAAACACGAAACTCAAACTCACTTCAAGTACTACTATATAGAATCAATCGCCCATGCTAGTGGCCTGACAGAAGAGGCATGCCCATTTCTGGATACAAACATTAGTTATCTCAGTCTTCTTTCACATACAAGGTATAATGCATAATGCATGAATATTACAAAGACACAGTAACAAGGAAAAGCAAACCATTTTCAAGAGATAAAGTAAACTATACAGCCATACTGAAAGATGATCCTACTACTGGTACTATCACACAGGAACTTTAAAATAACCATGATTTTTAAGTTAAACAAACCAGCAGAAAATAAGGGAAACACACATTAATGTATAGGGAATTTGAAAACTCTAAAAATAATTAAACAAAAATGCTAGGAGGGAAATCATGATGTAAGAGCTGAAGAATTCCTTTAATGGACTCATCAGCAGAATGATCATAGCTGGGGAAGAATCAATTAACTTGAAGATAGATCAACAGAAATTATCAAAACTGAAATAAGCAGACAGAAAAAAATAAAGAAGAAAAATCAGAACAGAGTATTTAAAAACCATAGAACAATATCAAAGGCATGACATGTATGTAGTTCAAATCTTTGAAGAAGAAAGAGAAAGAGGTAAATAAAAAACTTGAGATAATGGCAGAGATTTTGCAAAATTAATGAATGGCATCTAACACAGATCCTAAAAGCTCCTATTGTTATACTATTTCTTGGAATTTAAAATCTAAAGTCCAATGTAGTCAATCAGATATATAATTGGAATAGAATTTGAAACACAATATAATTTTACAAGAATTTAAGTGATAAATGAGATGGACGAAAACTTTAATTTCCATCTTATAGAATAATATCAGTGTATTAAATGGCTTTAAATAACCATCATGACTACGATAACCTCTACCATACAGTGGTTGCTAAAAAAATATCAGTTTTCTTGTCATTGTCTCGTCTCTCTTGATATCTTTCAGTTAGCCATTTTTTAAAAAATGCATTAAAGAAGACTGACAGATGTATCCACAATTCTACTTTCTTTCTGTTTGTGAAATTAAATGTAGAGAATTTATAGTTCTTTCTACATTAAGAAGCAGATAATCTATTACATGTCGCTGTGCACTATCATATAAACACATATTTTTTATTTTTCAATAGATATTGAATTTTATTCAAGTGAGGAATTTGCCTAAACACTTTTAATTTCTGGGGCGATATATCTGTACTTCTATTCTGAAGGCAATGATAATGAAAATGTATAAATCGCATATGTTAACTTATGTGACAGGATGTAAAAAAGAGTATTGTTCCAAAAATGTTTCAAAACATTTTTTCCTTAGAGTAGTTTTGCAATCATCAGAATACAAAGAATGCATTATTGCCGTAAACAAGGATAATATCATACAAATTGACAGCATTACTTATTTAAATAATTATGAGGCAGTCATCATCATTATCATCATCATCATCTAACATTTCTATTATGCTCATTATGCATCACACACTGTTCAAGCCTTTCAGATTTATTTTATCAATCCTCACAATATCCTTACAATGGTTATTTTCTTTATACAGATACAGAACTTGAAGCACAGAAAACTTAAAAAAAATTGTGTAATATCACACAAGATACAAGTGTTAGAACTGGCATTTAACTCAGGGAGTCTGAAGCGTTATGCTCATAATCACTCAACTGGTTCATATTTTTTAACTTAAGTCAGTTCAGGCTGCTCTAATAGAATACCATAGACTGGGTGGCTTAATTTATTTCTCACAGTTTTGGTGGCTGGGAAGTCCAAGATTAAGGCATCAGCAGATCCAGTGTCTAGTGAGAGCTTACTTCCTGGTTTGCAGATGGACATTTTCTCATAGTATCCTCACATGGAGGACAGCACAGGAGAGAGGAAGCAAGCTTTCTGTGTCTTTTTGTAAGGGCATTAATCTCATTCATGAGGGCTCTACCTTCATGACCTAATCACCTCCCAAAGGCCCCATCTCCTAATACCATCGCACCATCACTAGGATTTCAACACATGAAAAAATTCTCCAAAGATTTTCTGTTATCTACAGGCAAAAGTACTTCCATACTGTTCCCTAGACCAAAAGAAAAAGCCACATGGCTCTCTAAAAGAGAATCAGACAGATTTCAAAAACATATTTGTGAGCTGGGTTAAGTCCTTGACACCGAAATCTAATTACAGGGACTGATAATCATTTTATCTCTGGAAATTGCCTAAATTATAGCTGGATGATGAGTCCTTACAAGAATCTTAAATGCTATCTCACAATCATTATTATGTCATAAGATTTAACAATTGATCCTACAACAAAAGGAACAGGAGGCAACCACTCTAAACTAGCTACAATTAACATTTTCCAGACAATGTACTGATCAACAGAATCTTGGCAATGGATCACAAGACTGATATACTGTGGCCTGTCTTGGACAAAATAGAGAAGAATGAGAAAGAGGAAACAAATACAAAGAAAATAAAATGGCCCTGAAAGCAGTTATCAAATAGGCTATGGTATTCTCTACTGAACAAAAGTCAAGAAAAATTAAACAAGATCATTTTATGACTATGGTGGAACACAAACTTCTGTAATTATGCCTGAATATAATACAAAGAGAAGGATTCTATGTTGCCACAAAAATAATCAAACAGTCCCCTCTGTCACCTAAAACAAATGACTGCTAATCCTTTACCAGGCAGCTCTCGCTCCATGACCTTACTCCCACCTCCTACATGTAAATTATTAAGAAATAAAGTCATTGAATTGCTATTACTTTCTGGCAGTACTGAATCTTTGAACACTCCCCCAAATCACCTAAAAAAATCCATTCTAATTCTTTCATACCAAGATGCTCCATGGTTCCCTTTGTTATGCATTCTCCTTGCTACAGAAAATTAATACACTCCGCTGTGTTTGAATATAGTCAATGTGTTCCTGGTGCTCTTTGCACCAGGACTCCAACAATACTTCAATCTTTTCTCTCCTTTACTATCCAAACTTAATCACTCATTGGGTCTTTGAAAATTTCCTTCTTAAGAACTTTTAGATATTTCAAAATTTTACATCTCCATTGTAACTACCTAGTTTAGTCCATGTCTATTCTCTTTTCTGAATTATCAGTCCCTAACAGATCTCCCTAAACTCAGGGTTAGACCCATCCACAATGCAGTGAGAGTTTCCATTCAAAATCCACCTTAAAACATATAAATTGGATTTCCACAGCCCTTTGGATCTGACTTACAAAGATGTTTACTGTGCAGTAATCACCTCCACAACCTTCTCACCAGCCATTCTTTTGCTCCGATCTTGCTGATTATTTACAATTAGTTGTTTTCTTCATGATGTTGTTTACCTCTGGTCTATCTCTAATCTGCCCTCTCTTCACATATCCTTGCTAAATATATTTTAGAACTCAGTGTATATGTCACTGTCTTCAGGAAGATATTCCATAGTATATTTGCATTCCTCAAAGCACTTTCTACATCTTACAGTTGTCTTCCTCACCTCCCTTCTCTTTCAACCCTCAAAGTTCCATGAGGGCGAGAACATGCCATTCTTTATCACCTCAATGTCTACATCTGAAAGAGGTTTCTAAATCTTTTGGAAATTTTATCGTATATTTTATTAAGTGTCATATAATGTAAAAAGATGGATTAATTAACAAATTTTTGTGTGAGAATAACTGGTGTCTGGTACGTCACATGCATGTGCTGTGAATTTTCACAAATTAAATAAATACTATAGGATTCAGTTAACTCATCAAATAAGATGAAAATTCCATCTCAGAGGTATTGCTCTGAATTTTAAATTTTGTATATTGATTGATATATTGAGTATAATATATACAATTTCCAGTATATGTAAATACATGTACACAAATATACAGATGTTAGCTAATTTAATCCTTCATTTTTTTCTTTATAGGTATTCACAGGTACTTTTTTCTTTTAGATAAATTTTGTATTTTAGACTAATAAATTCTAAATTCCTCTTTTAAACCCCAAGATCTTCTTTAAACTTCAATGAAACTATTCAGTTCTTAAACATTTTCTGCTAAAGATTCGTTTACTTTCATAAAAATTACTGAAAACCATAAAGAGCTTTAATTTGTATGGGCTACATCTACTAATATTTAGTATATTGAAAATGGAAAAGTTCTAAACTATTAAGTCATTTAAAAAATAAAATCATACACCAACCGCATGTTCATTTAAATAACATTTTTGTGAAAAAACTACATTGTGAAAAATAAAAAATAGGGAAAGGGCACTGTTTTACGTTTTTGAAAACCTCTTTAATATCTAAATTAGTAAAAGACAACTGGATTGTTTATCTGCTCTGCATTCAATCTTTTGCAAATATGTTGTTTCATTTGAAATAAATGAAGAAAATCCAGCATCAGATTATGTAGTAGGATACAAGAGGAGTATTTCAAAAGTCTTTCCGATTATGCAGATATTATTCTTTGATACTACTCCAAAACTCAATAAATGGTGATTTCATGAAATGTATTCCCAATGCAGAATCCAAAACCTTATTGATGTTACATTAAAATCCACTGGTCTGTAAAATAGATAGCTAGTAGGAACCCGCTGTATAGCACAAGGAGCTCAGCTTAGTGCTCTGTGACAACCCAGATGGGTGGGATGGGGGGGTGGGAGGGAGGTCCAAGAGGGAGGGGATATATGTATACATATAGCTGATTCAGTTCGTTGTACAGCAGAAACTAACACAACACTGTAAATCAATTATACTCCAATAGAAAAAACA
This sequence comes from Balaenoptera borealis, assembly GCF_965194805.1. Taxonomy (NCBI): domain Eukaryota; kingdom Metazoa; phylum Chordata; class Mammalia; order Artiodactyla; family Balaenopteridae; genus Balaenoptera; species Balaenoptera borealis. The sequence goes on along the minus strand of NC_138863.1, from coordinate 48,424,346 downwards.
AATCCATTGGTTTGTTTTGTAATTTGAATGGATCTTTTACCCAAGCATAATTTTGTAGCATCAAGCATTAGTCATTTGGAAAATATTAGTTCACTGAATAATAAAGATCTTCCAATTGTTAATATATTTCATTACACAATATTTTTAATTACATTCATTTATATCACTACTATTCTCATCATACAAGTATACTGAAGTATTGGGAGGCTGTCAAAGTCATGGTGATGAACAGAAGTTTTCCAAAGTTCTAATTTTAACCAAATCTTACATTTTATCACTGGCAAAATATCTTCACTGTTTTCCTTGAAGTTACATCCATTTTTGAGATCTAAATAGCCATAGTTTGCCTAGTGAAAAATGCTGTTCCATGAATAAACAACTAGGTCAGCTCACAACTCAAACAATCAAATTATTTTCCTGGAGACAACCACCATATTTTTACATGAAATATCATGCTTCTTTCATATTTTCCATTTTGTCATACAGCCTATTGAAAATAATTTCACTCAAGTGTTAAGATTTAATAAAATCTTTTTCTGCTTTATCAAGAATATTCCTAAGTAAAACTGATATCTTAAAAAATTGTTATAGTGTGGTGGTGACAAATACAATAATTACTAACAACTGGAATGTACAGCGTTTTCACCTAGCTACATTTACAGGCCGGCTAGTTGTTGAATTTACAAGCAAATTGGAGCCAGTTTGTAGCCTGAGATAAAAGTTGGCAGAATGAGTCAAGTAGAAAACCCATGGAAGGAGGTACATTGAGAATCAAATAAAATACTTGAAAAAGTATTAACACAAAGAGAAGTAGAGAGAAAAATATCCAAAAAATTGTCCAAAAATTACAGATCGCAAAGTGATTTTGGAAAAGTTTGTAAACAGAGTCTGAAAAGATTCCCTAAAATATTAGCTAGTGGTAATCCAGATATCAAGCAGAGAAGGTAGTTGCATTGCTTCCAGGCTGCTGGTGCAAAGCAGTAGAATGGAAACAAGGGATTTAGAATGTTAAGGATGCTGGCAAGAACTTGTGTACAGTGTTGCACAGTGGAATTTAGGCTACATAGGGAATTAGTTAAGACAATAAGAAGACTGGCTTCTAGAGGCAGAAGAGTAGGTTAGGTAAGAGTTCTTAAAAAGGATCCAGTTTGAAGGTTTATTAACTTTTATAAAGTCATTAAGTAACCACATTAATGGGAGTGGATGAATGAAGTAACGTGTAGACATAGTCTAATCACAGTAGTAGTGACTATTAAGCATGAACTACTGACTCATTCACAAATAGGCACACAATTAGAATACTAGAAGAAGCAATCCACCCAAAATGAGAGAAAATTATTGTGGCTGAGCCACTAGATAGGTCACTTAATTGAATGTTACACTTTTGCAGAGAAGCCGCCTTACTTAAATTTAAAAGAAAAGCTATCAGTTTGGTTCCAAAGGTATTTATCAAAAGAAAGAAAAGTGTGGGTATGGGGGATAGGACGTAAATAGATGGTATCAATAAGATCAGTAAAGAGAAAGGAAGAACCAAATACAAATACAAAATGAAAAGGAGATTTTATAGAGGAATATAAAGAGTGTAAAAATCATAGTGGCAGTCAAGGCATCTTCAGTGTCCTCAAATGGTAAAATCAAGGTGTGTGCTGATGCTGGTTCTGTACCTAAGGACTGCAGTATATGAGGTCAGTGAGCGAGACACCCATGAGAGATTTCTGAGAAATTACCATTCTCTTAGGGGAGCCAGGTTTGGTATGAGAATAAGGATGAAGCTTGTTTTGTGAAGTAATCCTGAAGGGGAGGTGTGGGGGTTAATTTATGTAGGACACAAGGAAGGAGATGTCAGTAATAAAATAAAGGGGCATGTAAAGAAATACAAAGTCATATGTAAAATTATGTGATAATATTGACTGGAATTGACCTAAGTGGTTTACATTTTGGAGAATGGTTGATGCTGAAGAATGAGCATAATCATGGGTTTACCTAGATCCAAGATTTTTGAACAGATGTATGCACACCCCAGGAAATGTCAGAGGTCAGGTGAGATTCATGAGTATTCCAACTCTAATAATGGTGAGGGAGTTTTGAAGACCCTAGAAGTAGATAGAATTGTAGCATGAGGTTTCAAAAGACATCTGATCTTAAAGAGATCATTTTTCTAAGGGTTTGTCAGATGAAATACACTCTTTCCAAAGAAACTCACTGCCCAGAGAATTAGTCCCTTAAGACTTAAGTGGTGACAAACTCATGATAAAGAATCACTCAATTGTACTCTTAGTTCTGAGATTCCATCTCTTGGTCTCATTTATAAGTCTGTTCCATGTAACTCTATCTAAGTTGGGAATGTCACTACAAAGATATCCCTAAAATGAGGTAAAGACATTAGCAGATACATATCTCAGCTAGTGATTACTTAGCATGAACTACTGACTCATTTACAAATGGGCACAAAAATAGAATACTAGATGAAGGAATCTAAGAAGCTAAGAGAAAAATCTTGTGTAGGGATTAAAAAAATAATATACTATTTTTAATCACTTTAATACAATAGAAAATTCCATGGAGTTAAAGAAGTGAAATTAAATCTTTGGCCAAATTGAGAAAGTGACTCACACTAGTAGTTTTTTTATTATTATTACTCTGTTAATCAAAAACAAAATATTAACTAGATATTTACATGCAAATCTCACAAACTCAATATCAGTATTGAACAGTTTTAACATTAGTGCCTTCAATGCTACATATATATTTTTCCCTTACTTATAAAACTTTTATTGTATCATATAAACATTTGCAGATAAGTTGATCTGTTTGCAAAATAACTATGTATGTTCAAACATGTGCATAGTATATTCAAGGTCTTAGAGTATTTTTCTCTGTGCTAAGAAGTTTTTATCTGTGAACTTTGTCATTGCCTATTAATAAATTAATAGATTATAATGAAGACTGAAATTTATTTCTGTTAAAAAACACCCATGGAGTTTATATATTCATCGACTACCACATGACATCATTTCTATGGAGCATTCAATAACGTTATATTTGATGAAAAGCTTTTATAATTTGAAGGGGGGTGGAATTAATGTCTTGGTACAATGCCTCTTTGTATTTGAAGCCCAGATAGTCACTGCTCAAGGAGTGGAAAACTAAGTCCTTATCGCTAGCAAAATGGTTTCTATAATCACAATATATTTATTACATAATCTAACAGAATAATTCAGCACTTGATTTATGTCCATAAAGCAGAATACTATAAAAAGTAAGGATATAAATACATTTTTAAAAGCCAACGTTTTATTATTTTACATTCCATTTACTCCACTGTTCTTATGCCAGTTCCATAACATGACATTTGACCCCTGGGGGGATGACACTTGGTATGAATTTAGTGTGTTGTCTGAACAGTCAGATAATTTTAACATTTTCAGAATATATTGATTTTACTGCTTCCATAAAAGATCAAAATTATATTTCCCACAGGGATTCTTAACTGCTATACTAAGATGTATAAAAATATATTTTTTTAAAAAGAGACAGCAAAAATGAAGTTTGATTTCATTTTGATTATGACAGATGTCATACAGACAAAAGGAAATTCTAAATTAGTCTTTGGATATTTTCATTATAATTTCATCTGTCACAATATTTGAAGTGCACATAGTACAGATACGTAAAGAGAGAATGAAATATTCACTGCAAGTATCTACACAGCTTATCTTTCTCAATATCTTTCTACTTCCTGCTGGCTTGACTGAGCTTCCTAATCAGCAAAATAAAACAGTAAAATGGGTATACATACAATTACATTTTAGAATCAACTATCAATCAACATGAACTTTTATTTATGAATCAATATGAACTTATTAAATGCAATGTGAATATTTCATTGTCTGGGTTTTTAATCAAAGGAGTTCTCCATGATTTGGTGCAAATCCAGAAAGGGCATCCATTTGACTTTCACATTTTTCTGAAATCTTATTCTATAAAACTTAACACTCCCCCAAAAAAGTACGCTTTAAATTTGGTTTATTGTGAATTTTCATCTTTTTCATCAGGAGTGTCTCTAATAAAGTAAAAGAAATGTTGAGGAATTATTGAGATAGTCTATTCAACCACTTAAAATTCTCAGCATGGTTGTAAGTACTCTAGTCACCTTTGAAAACAGGGATTCCCAGGTGTTTTAGGCCTTAAGAAAATATCTGAGATAAATCTCAAAAACACCTGATTTTGAGCCCCACTGCCTCCATTACTGTTGCTGCTTTTTTTCTGGTTTTTGTGGAAGGAACTGTTCAGATACCACATCAATATTGCAGCCATAAGTAAGACAGATGGCACAAAAACTGGTTTAAACTAAAAATGCAATAATGATTCAGTTTATATGTAATGTATGTTAGTTACTCTTCAAATTCGATAATGAAAAGTACTTGGTGGGATAAATTAGGAGTTTGGGATTAACAGATACACACTACTATATATAAAATAGATAAACAACAAGGACCTACTCTACAGCACAGGGAATTATATTCAATATCTTGTAATAACCTATAATGGAAAAGAATCTGAAAAAGAATATAAACATGTATTATACAGATATATAACTGAATAATTTTGCTGTACACCTGAAACTAACACAACATTATAAATTGAAGTATTAGATGATGGTTTTATATCTGTATCTATCTATACATATACACATATAAAATATACATATGTGTATTCTACATATACATATATAAAGTTTATTAAATTGTAGAAATGTGAATGCTAACAAGTAGTTACAATAGGACCAAATTTTATTAGTATTTACATCTATCTCTCCATCCCCAAAAAAGATAGAAAAACAAATATATTCTGCTTTTAATAACATTTGATGTCTACTCAACTATTCCCTATTCCTTAGTAGAGTTTTTCAGCTCTGCTTACATGATTTATGTTTTTTAAGTGTGAACAGATAGGACGTATTTTACTATAACTTCTTAACATTAGTTTATATTTAAATGCACTTTTAAATTACCTGATTAAGGAAAATTGTTCGCCAGAAACAATATTTTCATTGCATCCTTTCTAACAACTCAAAATGATAGAAAGTTAAAGTGTGTTTTCCTTCCTTTTTATTTTGGTTTATTTTCTCTTAAAAAATCACAAGGGTTTTATTCACATATTTGCATTTTATTTTCTGATATAAAACTCAGATATGAACCTGGAATGTTTATGTAACTCTGTTTTCCATCTGAACCATTAAAATCTACTCTGAACCTGGCATGTGTTTATAAACCTCTTTTCTCTGGTATGATGTTTTAAAAATTAATAAATTAGGGACTTCCCTGGTGGTGCAGTGGTTAAGAATCTGCCTGCCAATGCAGGGGACATGGGTTCAATCCCTGGTCTGGGAAGATCCCACATGCTGTGGAGAAACTAAGCCCGTGTGCCACAACTACTGAGCCTGCGCTCTAGAGCCCATGCACCACAGCTACTGAAGCCCGCGCACCCTAGAGCCAGCGCACCACAACTACTGAGCCTGCGTGCTGCAACTACTGAAGCCCTCGCTCTTAGAGCTCGTGCTCTGCAACAAGAGAACCCACCTCAATGAGAAACCCATGCACCGCAGTGAAGAGTAGCCCCTGCTCGCCGCCAACTAGAGAAAGCTCGCATGCAGCAATGAAGACCCAACACAACCAAAAATAAATAAAATTAATTTTAAAAAATTAATAAATTAGATGTAAACATGGAAATATACATTAGGGTTAGGAAGCAGAAGGAACTGAAACAAAGGGGAGTTTTAAAATCAGAGTGGAAAATTTTAAACAAGATGCTAAAATGGATATGAGCTGGCAAAATTACAATGTTTGATCAGAGGGGTAAAATGGTAATAATTCTAGGGAAAGACTATATTAGTAAGTTATTACCAGCTCTCTGCAATGAATAAATTAAAAGACTGAATACACAAAGCTCAGAAGGCACAAGGTAAAATGTAACCTTGCAAAAATAGTTCCTGAAACTATAATTGGGGCATGGCTAATACTGCCAGATTAGTAATATTGTTGTTGCAGAGATATCTGGCCTCCTGGCTTTGAAATACTGTCTATATGCTTCATTCCAGACCTCTTGTCCAAATTCTGATTTTGTATTGCCAACTGACTACTCTACATCCTCATGCGAATGTCTGTTAGACAGATCAAGCACAGTATTTCCAAACATAAACTCTTCCCTCCATGTCTGCCATCAAAGTTAATGGCAATTCCATTTTTTCCAACAGCTCTGGCCAGAAACCTTAATGTCATTCTTAACTCCTTTATTTCTCTCTTACACCTTATATCCAATAATCAGGAAATCCACTGACTTTACCTGAACATATATGCAAACTCCTTCCCATTCTTTCCACCTTCACAACTATCATCTCACTCAGCCACCACCACTTCTCACTTAAAATACAAAAAGAGCATCCTAAAGTTCTTCCTGGTGCTACACTCTCCCCTACCACAGTCTGTTTTTAACAGAAAATCATTTTAAAATATGCCACTTCAGTCCCCATTTCACTTAAATAAAAGCCAAAATATTTGTGATGTCATATGATATCACCCACTCCTCAGTTCCACCATATATCACCTCTTCACATTCTCCATTCCATCCACATTGCCTCTGAGTATACCAGGTATACTGCTACATTTGCAGCTTTACTTTAGCTCTGTCCTCTGTCTGCAACACTCCAGCCTCAGATATCTGCATAGAAGTCCCTTACTCTTTTCAAGGAGTTTCTCAACAGTCAGCTTCTCAGTAAGTTCTATTCTTACCACCAAATTTAATGCTGTAATCTGCAATATCTCATTCCACAAACTTGTGAGCCTTCTTCCTGCTCTACTGTTTATTTTCTTCCACAACACTTATCACCTTACAACATGCTAGATTATTTATTATCTTTATTGCATGTTATCTGCCTCTCATCCCTGAACTATAAGCATCAGACAGGCAAAAATTTTTGTTTGATTTGGTCACTGATATATCCCAAATGACTAAAAGAGTATCTGGTACTAAGTGTGTACTCAATAAATATTTGTTTTCAAAGTTTAGAAATATATAGTTTATAATGATAACAATACACATTTAGACAACAAGGATAAACTCAGTATACTAACGGCATCTCTATGGATCTGTGTACTATAAAACCTAAGACAGTAAATAAATGTTTCATTATCTGTTGTACGATAAATACACTAGACTATCCAACAAATAGACTAAGTCTACAGTTCAGTAATGTTAACAAAAATTATCAGACAAGAAAAATTATCAAATAAAATAGTGTAGGTAACAGAATTACTACAAAATTTTTTGATTTCCAGGAGTATTTCACACAATTTTCCAAAGTTGAGGTTCAAAATTGTGTTCAGTAGACTAACTGCAACAATATCACCTCAAATGCTTGTTTACAATGTAAGTTTCTTTGGCTCTACCTCAAATTTATAGCATCAGAATTTGAGGGAGTGGGGTGTATATCACCTGGGAATGTGAATTTTTCCCATTTTTTCCAGGTAATATTTTGGAAGCTAGTGTTTAATACAATTTTTTTATTTAATTGAGAATAATGACACAAAATCTAAATGCATCTGTCTTCCCTACTTACATTTTAATTAACTTCTCAATACATGATACAATTTATTTGAGATTCACTCATCAGATATACAGAAGTTGTTTCTAACTTCCCTTGTAATATGCTGCACCAATTATATCCTCTTGGCTCTTCTCCCATATCCTCTGATATTTTACCTTCAGAATACAAATGTGATAAAATCCCACCAATTCTAAACCTCCATGGTCTCTGAACTTTTACAAAGGACTAAACTGTTAAATCACACTTTCATGTATCAGATATCTTACCCGGTATCAAGCTTTACTATAATTTCAAGGATAGAGGAAATTAAGAGCCACAGGTGGAGCAGGAAGTAGTCGAGGATTCTTAACACATCTTCCCAGGTCCTGCTTCTCTTTGCCAGATGAGGTTTCTAAGTGATGAAGGTGGTTTACTTTATTTACACGGAAGGAACTAACTCAGTTATGAAAATCTACATTTAATATTTAGATAGTTATGTAGCTTATCTGATGTCTTCCTGGGAAAGAACCTCCCATAAATCTAAAATTTCATGTTTGTTTAACACAGCAATCAGTCCATGGGCATCATGCTAAAAAACATTCCCTAACTTTAATTTTCCCAATAAGAAAAATAATTTATTTTCCAAGTAAATGTTTACGAGAATGTTTATAAGAATATTAGACTGAGTCACCTGCCCTCTACACCCTCTCCTCATCATAGGAGAAAAATTTTTTCCAGGCCAGTTGCTTTCTTCTTTCCTTTTAGTTTTATTCCCTTAATTTTCTTATATTATTTATTATAATATGTTGACCTCTTTCTTTCTGTTGATTTAATTCTTATATTTTAAGAAATAAATGTAACTAACTATTATATTCATTTTTGTATAATTAAATAAGGATTTACCACTATATTTTACACTATTCTGTCAAAGAAAACAAAGAGATTTTTTTCTTGGAATTTATACCAAGAAATGACAAAATCCAAGGAAAAACATTTGCTTTTTACCTAAGGGACACTACTGAGCTTCTAACAGTTTGCGTTTCCATTCTTGCTAAGCTTTCCACATCTAATAAAGTATTCTGTGCAATATCCCCAAGGTTGGCTTTACGTTCCCTTCTAACTTTTTCTAGATTTTCCCATATCCTAATATAATTAATTTTTGTTATTTATTTTTCTCACCCTTTCTAGGTCACCAAGAACTAAGAATCGTGCTTGCCCAAGAGCTGGCAAGAAAACAGTGACCAAAATACAGTCAAAAAGAAATGAATTCCATCAGCAACTGAACATGGAAAAGGACTTGGAGTTTCAGAGGATATCACAGTCCTGGCCCATACCTTGATTTCAGCCTGGCAAGGCCCTAAGCAGAGGAACCAGCCAAATTACACTTAGATTCCTAACCCTAAATTTGTGCTCTTAAATCAAGTTTGTGGAATTTGCTACACTGAAATAAAAACTAATGTAGGATTTGGTATCTGTGGGGTGGTGCTCTAACAAATACTTTAAAAATGTGGCAGTGGCTTTGGATCTGGCAAAGATGAAGGCTGGAATAATTTTGAGGAGCGTGGTAGAGAAGGCTTTTTAAATTGCTTCTAACAGACTGTTAAAAACACTGCTGGTAAGACTTCTGAAAGAAGTGCAGAATATGCTTTTGCAAACTGGAGAAGGGGAGATCCTTGTTACATAATGGCAGTAAGCTTAGTGAAATTGTATCCTGCAATTATGTGCAAAGCAGAACTTGAAAGTGACAAATTTTATATATAGTTTCAGAACTTTTTAAGCAAAAAGTTGAGGGTGCTTGTCTGGTTTCCTCTTGCTGCATATAATAAAATGTGAGAGAAGAAAGGTAAATTGAGAAAATAATAGTATGACAAAAAAAAAAAAGAGCCAGGACTGGATGATTTTGAAAATGTGCAGTGCCTCCAAGTGGCAAAATATTCCAAAAGTCAGAAATGGCTACTGAAAGTGTGGCATACAGAAATGACTAAGTATGTGACTATATAACATTTTGTTAAAACACCAGAAACATGAAAGGTCAGATATTCAGTATACAATGGGCTCTTTCCAGGAATGAAGGATGTGTCTTACAGACCTCAACCAAACCAGAGGATCTCTAAAGCTTAAGGGTGCTGACCCTTAGCCATCTCGACAGGAAGCCATAGTAGAGAAGGAATTAACTCTAAAAGATCTGTGGATCTGACTTTTACCAAATGGGGTAAATACACGATAAATCCATGGAAGACCCCCAAAATTCTTGAGAAAATTGTTTCAGTAGAGACACTCCCAACTTGGACTAAAAGAGACAGAGAAAGTACAAAGTGAAGGGAGGCTGTCAGACCATCAAAATTCTACTGGCAGGAAGCAAGTTGATAAAACAACTCAGCTGCAAAGATACAGTAACTTTTTTGATAAAATAGGATGACTCAGAAATGGGAAGCTAGAACCAAGATGACAGAGCTGAGAGCAAAGGAAAATTATTCCTAGGCCTTAATACCTAATGAAGAGAATTCCAACATTTGCCTGGCTGGATTTCAGAACTATTTTGGACCAGTGACATTTTTGTGCTTCTATTTCCCCTCTTTTTTGATCAATGCCTGTTGTATTATTCTAAACTTGTCCTACCATTGTACACTGGGAATCTTGGGGGCAGATAACACATCTCTTTAGTTTCACAGTCCTACATAAGGCTAGGGATTATGTCCCAGGAGTTGATCATAATAGATTACACTCAGGAGCCTCATCATAACCTTAGATGATTTAAATGAGATTTTGGACTTTGAGTCGATGCTATAATGGGACTAAATTCTTGGGTCCTTGGGAGGGAGTCAATGTATGCTACATGTGGGAGGAATGTGAATTTTTTATGGCCAGAAGTAAGACTGTGGTAGGAGAATTCTAGGATGGCCCCCGTGATTCCCCCAAGAGCTTATTAACTATGTTATACAAAAATTCATAGCTCTTATTATTTGTTTTCTTTACCTAGCAAGTTCTGAGAATGGTGTGTTAAAATCTCCAGTGATACATTATATTTCTCCCTGCAGTTTTGTCAATAAATATTTAAGGCTATGTTGTTAGGTGCAAATATTTTGAAAACCACAGTAATACTTTTAAAATTTATGAATCATTTTATCAATATTCTTCACATTCCTTAGGATATTTAGCCTTAAATACTTTTAGACATTTATTAAAATTGCTACTCTGAAGGGTAAGCTGGGACGAAGTGAGAGAGTGGCATTGACATATATACACTACCAAATGTAAAACAGATAGCTAGTGGGAAGCAGCCACATAGCACAGGGAGATCAGCTCCGTGCTTTGTGACCACCTAGAGGGGTGGGATAGGGAGGGTGGGAGGAAGAAGCAAGAGGGAAGGGATACGGAGATATATGTATACATATAGCTGATTCACTTTGTTATACAGCAGAAACTAACACAACATTGTAAAGCAATTATACTCCAATAAAGATGTTTAAAAAAAAAAAATCGCTACTCTGGCTATCCTCTGGTTCAATTTTTTTTTTTTTTTTTTTTTTTGCCACGCCATGCGGCATGTGGAATCACAGTTCCCCGACCAGGGATCGAACCCGTGCCCCCTGCCTTGGAAGCATGGAGTCTTAACCACTGGACTGCCAGGGTAGTCCTGGTTCAATTTTTATGGTCTTTATTTACCATCCTTGAAATTTTCTACATAATCATGCCTTTTCATTTTCTATATATCTGTTATATAATATATATTATTAGATGTTTAAAATTGAATCTGATAATTTGCATTTTCTAATTAACATTATATTAAGTTTTAATTTTATTATCTATTTTCTCTTTACCATTACAATGCTCACTAGGGAATCTTTTCAGTATCAACCAAATGTTCAAACTGACAAGACTAAAAAGGTCACATCTTGCATCAGAGTTACTTAAAAGTATATAGGGTAAGAGAAAACCGCTTGTCATCAGGAAAGTATCAAGTTTCCTCTATGTTAAGAATTGTGTTTGCAGCATTTATATAGCTATCCAGGAGATATTCTCTGAGCTCTCAAGTAAGTTCAGGTGTAAGGAGACCAGAATCCCACCAGTGGTAATGAATTCATTTAGCTTGGAAATTTCAAGTCACACATGAGCTGGTATCTCTTGTAACAAGTCCAGAAGAATAGCTCTTAGAAAGGTATGAGCTCCATCATCAGGAAAACATAAAGTTCAGGTTACCTCTTGATATTTATAGTTCCTCCAAGTTCAGTTTCAATTTACTAACCAGTAGTTAATTTTACCATAAGTAATACTGCCTAGTTGATATTCCAATTTTAGCAGGTTTACAGGCGGAAAAGCTAGAAAGTTAAGAGTCAAATTCTTATGAAGAATAGAAAAATGTTTACTTAATACCTAACCAAAATTACATTTTTCTTTTAGTTTTCAATTATATATATCAAAAGGTTTATATAATATTTTACTGGTTTGAAAACTTCCATTATTATTTGTTTATTCTGATTACTCCTAACATAACCCATTTTAAGTTATTTTTACTTATTCATTTCTTAAGCTTAGCAACGTTTACATTTCATCTGAAAACTACAGACATATCTTCTGTTACTTTACTTTGCCCATTTTCTAGCATTATTTTACTTTAAGGTTTTAGTTAGGAATGCTTTCGATATTTTCTTTCTTAATGTCATTGCTTATCACGCTATCAGTAAACTTGATTTGGAATTATTCATCCATCCTTCCCATAATTCTAGTGTTCTGCGTGATTTGTTTCTTCTTTTACCAGAATACTTTCTCCAAGAATTCGTTCAAAGGAGCCTTCATGTGATAAACATTCTGAGGTTGTATATGCCAAGGGATACTTTTATTTCTCCTGTTCATTTAATTAGCATTTAATTATAAACATGATTAATCATACATTTTCTTGAACCTAAGTGTGGTAGTCAGAATTATAATGTTATCTCCAAGATTCCTGCTTCCAGGAGTACATAGTCTATATAATTCCTGAGTTCAGCAGGACCTGTGAACATTATGTGTGTCATTTCTGTGCATAGACTATGTTGTGTGGCAAAAGTGAAGATGTGATTAGGTCCCTAACCAATTGACTTCAGGCTAATCAAATGTGAATTATCTTGAGTGGTCTTGAACTAATCAAGTGAGTGCTTTCAAAGAGAACCTACTGGTTAGAGATTTTCTTCTTGACCTAGAAGAAATTAACTACCATCTTATGAGAGGGGGCCAAACAGCAAAGACTTGAGAGTGGCATCAAAAGAGCTGCAAGCAATCTCCGACCAACAGCTAGCAAGAAAATGGAGACCTCAGTCTGGCAATTGCATAGGAGTGAATTCTGTCAACAATCTGAATGAGCTTCAAATAGAAATCTGAGCTCCAGATGAGAACATAGTCTGGATAACAGCTTGAACTTTGTGAGATCCTGAACAGAAGACCCAACAACTTACCCTTGCCCAGACTCCTGACCCCTGGAAACTGCGTGATCATAAGTTTGTGTGATTTTTTAAGGTAGTAGATATTAGAGATTGATGGTGCCCCCACAAAAGATGTGCTGAAGTCCCAACGCCTGGACTCTGATACTTGTGAATGTGACCTTATTTGGAAATAGGATCTTTGCAGATGTAATCAAGTTAAGATAAGGTCATTATGGCTGGTGTCCTTATAAGAGAGAAATGTGTACACAGAGAGAGGAGAAGAACACAAAGAAAACCATGTTTCCTGGAGACAGAGATTGAAGTACTATACCTGCAAGCTAAGGAACACCAAGGATTGCCAGTTAAGCACCAGAAGCTAAGAAGAAGCAAGGAAAGATTCTCCTCTACAAGTTTCAGAAGGCTTGGCCCTGCCAACACCTTGAGTTCATACTTCTAGCCTTCAGGGCTATGAGACAACACATTTACATGTTTTAAGCTACCCAGTTTGTGGTACTTTGTTACAACAGTTCTCGAAAATTATTACAGTAAATTTGTCGTAATTTGTTACATCACAATAAGAAACAAATATACCAGGTTTTGTGGAGCTGTCTGATGTCAATTTAATTCTTCTTTCATTATTTTTCTGATATTTTAGAATATCTCCTTTTTTGATATTTTTAATTTCAAAATATTTCCCTATTTTAACTTACTTATGTTTGATAACTACAATTATTTTTCAACCTAAAGTACTACAACTGTCTTTAATTCTTGACAATTCTTGCACATTATTTATGCAAAATATCCTGTATTACATTCATTTTTCCACTCTTTCTGAAACACGTATACTTTTATGTCCTAAATATTATATATTTCATATTATGTATTTTTATTTTAAGTATGTGTATGTATGTATACACTTTATATCATGGCAATAATATTAATAGTAAAGCACCCATGTACCTCACATCCAGTTTACGACTTAGAACATTAACAATAGTTTTAGAATCTCCTGTGTGCCTCTCCATACCATTTCTTTGATAGAATATCCAATGCTGCTTATTTGAGAGGAGAACAACTCTTTGCTAAGTGTGTCATCCTGTCAGAAACTGAAAGTCCCATATTTAATTTCATAGCTTAATTTAAGCAGTCTACTTCCTCATCCAAAATTAAAATCCCTAATTAACTCTTGGCTACTTCAGATTCTAATTACCAAGGCTTCCTTCTAGGGTTGGGATGTTTCGCTGGTTGGAAGTTTTTTTAAATGCAGGTAGCTTCTCTCTCTCTTTTTTTTCCCCTAATCTGCTTAAAGTCTCCTTTTGTGGTAGTCTGAGATTATCTCAAGTGGTTCAATTTCCCTTGTTGGCTCAAATGATAAACTCAACATTCTATTTTAATAAAGCATTTTCATTTTGATTGCCAACAGTTGCAAATTTTTGGCAAGGGCTGAATCCAAGCAATTCAAGCAATAGATGGGTTTTATTTACCATGCATGGGAGGTTTAAAAATTATGTTTGAATACCTTAAGTGGACATAAAACTGTTGGAGGAGGTCATTAATAAGATGTGACTGCCCATTGGACCTGGACCTGGGCAATCAGAGGCTCCTCACCCCCATTCCTGTCCTTGGAATGTATGTTCCAGTTGCTTTTCCTGAGCTAGAAGCTGCCCAAGGACACAGCCTTGAGACAGTAATATGGTGTTGAGACCAACCTGACTGTGTATGTGACTGAACCCAGTTAAGGCCTCTATATAAACTTTTAAGATTTGGCAAGCAAGTGCAGAAATCAACACATCTTGCGGCCACCCAAGACAAGCCTGATAAGTAAGTTTCCTTGCTTACTAAACCGGCCACTGGGAAGAGATCAAGATGGCAGAGTAGGACATGGCACTCACCTCCCCCCATGAACACATCAAAAATACCCCTACACGTGGAGCAATTCTCACTGAAAACAACTGGAGACTGGCATAAAGACTCTAAGACAACCAAAGCTGTGGGAAAGGTCCACACAGAGTCAGGTAGGAAGGGAAGAGAAGCAATCATGTTGGGACCTGCACCACTAGCAGGGAGCACAGAAGAGGAAAGGGATTAAATGGGCTCAGATCTCCTCCCTGGGGAGTGAGCTGTTCAAACCACACATTGGGCAACCCAGCCCTGGGGTCCAACACTGGATAGACAAGTCCCCTTAGGTGGTTGGAAAACCAGTGGGACTAACAGCAGGGCTGTAAGAAACTTATATTCTACTCATGACGAGTGTGCACATGCTTGCTTACTCCCAAAACAAGGTGGAGGAAGAATACTGACACTGCTCAGAACTGTGGTCAGTTTCCCATGACCACACTAGTGTATGCCCCAACTCACACTGGGTGTCCATTCCAGCTCCTCGTGCTACACAGCACAGCTCCACACTAGAGTGAAAGCTGCCGTGTGAGGAGAGTGCACAGTTGTGGACAATAGAGCCAGCTCAGAACTGGTGCAGCATCCTCACAGGTTGAGGGCAACCATTACTGGTGTTCATGGGGGCAGCATATCAGGATCAGTCTGGAACACTGGTGCACTGAGATCACCCCAGCATGAGCCCCGACCCACACAAGGGAGCTGATCTGGCCCCTCTTGCTCCACAGTGCAGCTCCCCACTAAGGCAAAGGTGCCATTGCTGAGAAGTGTGTACTTTTGTGGGGGATGGAGCTGGCTCAGACACAACATAGCATCTCAGCAGGGTGAGGGTAGCCATTACTGGAATTCATGGAGGCAGCAGATGGGGAGCAGTCTGGGCCTCTAGTACCCAGACTGCATCAGCGCATGCCTTGGCCTGCACCAGCACCCACTCCAGCCCATCTTGCTACTATCTGCTGCCCTTTGAGGAGAAGGTGCCAATGCTGAGAAGGATGACAGTGCACACTTAGAGAGAATGGAACCAGCTCAGACCCGACTCTCTGGGCTCCAGAAACTTAGGACCCAAACCTGCCCCTGATAGGGTGGTGTTGGCCAATGAGCAGAAGAAGAGCCCTGGCTCATACCTGGCTCTGACTCCAGCCACTCCATCTCTAGCCCCAACTACCACCAAGGTGATAGCTACCAGCACACCCTAGGGGAAGACATGCTTACTTCAGATCCTGCTTTGCCACCAAAGCTCTGGGCCCATGCACATTCTATAGAAATGCTCTCACACAAGGACACCCCTTCAAGACCAGGATATGTAACTATTTCACCTAATTTCATAGAGACAGAGAAAGTTAAGCAAAATAAGACAGAGTAATTTGTTTCAAATGAAAGAACAAGAAAAAAGCCCTGAAAAAATAACTAATGGACAGAGATAAGTAATTTAATAGATAAAGAGATTCAAAGCACTAGTAATAAGAATGCTAACTGAACTAGGGAAAAGAGTAGATGAACACAGTGAGAATTTTAACAAGGAACTAGAAAATATGAAAAAGAACCAGTCAGAACTGAAGAATACAATAACTGAAATGAAAAACACACTAAAAAAAATTAAAAGTAGACCAGCTGATAAAGAAGAACACATGAGTGATCTGAAAGATAGATAATGGAAATCACCCAATTAGAACAGCAAAAAAGGAAAACAAATTTTTAAAAAAGAGAACAGTTTAAGGGACCTCTAGGACAACATCATGTGTACTAACATTAGCATTATAGGGGTCCCAGAAAGAAAAGAGGGAGAGAAGGGGGTTAAAAATGTATTTGATGAAATTATGGCTGAAAACTTCCTGAACCTGAAAAAAGCGGTAAGAATGTATAGGAAAGGAAAAATTCCACTAATACAGGCAAATATAGAGTAAAAGCTGAGGATCAACCACTTAAATAAGCTAGCATGAAGATTAAAAGACAAACAATTGAAAAATCAACTATAACTATAATAAACAGTGAAGGAATAAATATGAAGATGTAAAATATGACATCAAAACACAAAATATGGGGACGGGACTAAAAACTACAGAACTCATGGAATGTCTTTAAACTTAAACGACTACCAGTTTAAAACAAGTAGATATAGTTATAGGTTAAAATATATGAAACCCATGGTAACCACAAATCAAAAATGTACAATAGATACACAAAAACTAGAGAGAAAGGAACACAAGCATTAATTAGAGAAAACCCATCAAACCACAAAGAAAGAAATTAGAAGACAAATCAGAGAAGAACTATTAAAAAAAAAAAAAAACAGAAAACAAGTAACAAAATGGCAATAAGTACATACCTATCAATAACTATTTTAAATGTCAATGGACTAAATGCACCTATCAAGAGATAGAGAGTGGCTGTTTGGATAAAAAACAAGACCCATCCATACACTGCTTACAAGAAACTCACTTCAGACCAAAAGGCACACATCAACTAAAGGTGAGAGGATTGAAAAAGATATTTCATGTAAATGGACATGATAACAAAGCTGGGATAGCAATACTTTTGTTAGACAAAATAGACTTTAGAACAAAGTCTATAACAAAAGATAAATAAGGGCATTATATAGTGAAAAAGGGATCCATACAAGAAGGGAATATATTCACCTAATATAGGGGCACCTAAATATATAAAGTAAATATTAACAGACATAAAAGGAAAAATTGACAATAATACAACAATAGTAGAGAACTTTAACAGAATTTAACACAATATTGTCTATTGAGGTAACACACTTACCTCAGTAGACAATAACCCGGTCAGAAAGTCAATAAACAACCGCAGTATTGAATGACACTTTAGACCATTTGAACTTAATAGATAGACAGGGTGTTCCATCCAAAAACAGCATAATACATATTTTTTCAAGTACACATGGAATATTCTCCAGAATAGATCACATTCTAAGCCACAAAACAAGTATCAACAAATTTAATAGGATAGAAATTACATCAAGCATTTTTTTCTGACCACAGCAGTATGAAACTAGAAATCAGTTATGGAAAGAAAAATGGGAAAAACACAAATATGTGGAGACTAAACAATATGCTGCTAAAAAACCAATGGGTCAATGAAAAAATCAAAGAGGAAATCAGAAAACACTTTGAGACAAATGAAAATAAAAACACAGCTTGCCAATATCTATGAAATATGTGAAAAGTACCTCTAAGAAATGCAAATCAAAATTACAATGAGGTATCACCTCACACTGGTCAGAATGGCCTTCATCAAAAAATGTACAAACAGTAAATGCTGGAGAGGGTGTAGAGAAAAGGGAACCCTCTTGCACTGTTGGTGGGAATGTAAATTGATACAGCCACTATGGAGAACAGTATGGAGGTTCCTTTAAAAATAGAGTTACCATATGATCCAGCAATTCCACTCCTGGGCATATATCCAGAAAAGATGAAAACACTAATTTGAAAAGATACATGTACCCTAATGTTCACAGCAGAACTATTTCCAACAGCCAAGACATAGAAGCAACTTAAATGTCCATCGACAGATGAATGGATAAAGACAATGTGATATATATATATATATGTGTGTCTACACATACACACACAATAGAATATTACTCAATCTTAAAAAAAAGAGTGAAATAACTCCATTTGCAGAAACATGGATGGACTTAGAGATTATCATATTAAGTGAGGTAAGTCAGACAGAGAAAGACAAATTATATCACATATGTGGATTCTAAAAAAATGATACAAATTAACTTATTTACAAAATAAAAATAGACTCACAGATAGAAAACAAACTTATGGTTATCAAAGGGGAAAGTGGGGGAGGGATAAATTAGTAGTTTGGGATTAACAGATACACACTATTATATATAAAAATAGATAAACAGCAAGGGCCTACTATACAGCACAGGGAAATATATTCAATATCCTGTAATAACCTATAATGGTAAAGAATATGAAAAGACATATATATATATATATATATATATATATATATATATATATATATATATATATATGTCACTTTGCCAAATACCTGAAACTATCACAACACTGTAAATTAATTATACTTCAATAAAAAATAGTACATTAATTAATGTTTAAAATAAAAATAAAATAACAATACTTCAAAAAGAATAAAATACCTAGGAATAAACTTAACTAAGGAGGTGAAAGACCTATGATCTCAAACTATAAAAAAACACTGATGAAGAAAATTGAAGATGATACCAAAAAATGGAAAGGTATCCAATATTCATAGATTGGAAGAATTAATATCGTTAAAATGTCTATATTAGCCAAAGCAATCTACAGATTTAATACAATCCCTATTAAAATACCCATAACATTTTCACAGAACTAGAACAAATAATCCTAAAATTTATATGGAAACACAAAATACCCTGAATTGCCAAGCAATCTTGAGAAAAAAGAACAAAGCTGGAGGTATCACTCTCTGTGACTTCAGACTATACTACAAAGTTACAGTAATCAAAACAGTATGGTGCTGTCACAAAAATAGACACATGGATCAATGAAACAGAATAAAGAGCCCAAAAATAAACCCACAATTATGGTCAATTAATCTATGACAAAAGAGATAAGAATATACAATAGAGAAAAGACATTCTCTTCAATAACTAGTGCTAGGAAAATGGAACAGCTACACATAAAAGAATGAAAGTAGAACATTTTCTCATACCATATACAAAAATAAACTCAAAATGGATTAAAGACCTAAGTGTAAGCACAGAAACCATAAAACTCCTAGAAGAAAACATAGGCAGAACACACTTTGACATAAATCATAGCAATACATTTTTCTGGAAATGTCCCCTAAGGCAAAAGAAACAAAAGCATAATAAACAAATGGGACCCAATTAAACTTAAAAGTTTTTACACAGCAAAGGAAACCATCAACAAATCAGAAAGACTACCTACTGAATGGGAGAAAATATTTGTAAATGATATGACCAATAAGGGGTTAATACCCAAAATATATAAATATCTCATACACTCAACATCAAAAAAAGAAAAACACTCCAATTAAAAAATGTACAGAAGAATAGATTAGACATTTTTCCAAGAAGACATGCAGATGGTCAACAGGCATATGAAATGATGTGCAACACCGCTCGCTAATCATCATAAAAATGCAAATTAAAACCACAATGAGATATCACCTTACATCAAAAGACCACATCAAGCTATCAACAAAAAGACCACAAATAACAAAATGTTGGTGAGGATGCAGAGATACAGGGACCCTAGTACACTGTTGCTGGGAATGTAAATTGATACAGCCTCTATGGAAAACAGTATGGAGGTTTCTCAAAAAAACTAAAAATAGAAATACCATATGATCCAGCAATTCCCCTTCTGGGTATATATCTGAAGAAAAGGAAACCATTAATTTAAAAAGATACATGCACCCCAATGTTCATAACAGTATTAATTACAATAGCCAAGATATGGAAGCAATCTAAATGTCCATCAACAGATGAATGAATTAGAGAATGTGGTATATATATATATACACACAATAGAATATTGTTCAGCCACAAAAAAGAATGAAATTTTGCCTCTTGCAACAACTTACATATAACTGGAGGGTATTATGCTAGTGAAATGAGTCAGACAGAGAAAGACAAATACTCTATGTTATCACTTATATGTGGAATGTAAAAAATAAAACAAATGCATAAATAAAACAAAAAAGAAACATACTCACAGATACAGAGAACAAGCTAGTGGATACCAGTGCTGAGAGAGAAGGAGTGAGGGATAAGATAGAGGTAGAGGATTAAGAGGTACAAACTATGCTGTATAAAATAAATAACCTACAAGGATATATTGTAAAGCACAGAGAATTTGGTCATATTTTACAATAACTTTAAATGGAGTATAACCTATAAAAAAATTGAATCACTATGCTGTACACCTGAAACTAATTTAAAATTGTAAATCAACTATACTTCAATTTAAAAAAATTAGAAAAAAACCTGCCACCTACCAATCTGGAGTACTCTGCCTCTTTCATTGGTCTCTCCTTGCCTTCTGTATATGCAGGCTGGTTTCAGATTACACTCAGGAAGCTCCGGAGGATGTTCAATCCAACAGAAACACAATCCTCTACAAATTTTGCCCCCTTAATATCCACTGTAATCGCTTGCATTATCTGTTTTGTCCACAAATATAATAGAATTTATACTTTATGTATTAGATAGCAAATCTTAGAGTGTCAGTTTAGAATCCACAAAGGAAGTGGGAACAATAGAATTGTCCCAAGTCTCATAGTGCATTTTAAAACTTAATTATTTATATCATTCTCATTCTTATTAAGAATTAGGTGGACTACGGATTAATGAGTGAACAAAGCCTATATTATTCCTTTAAAATTCAGTTTCAATGTAAACTTAAACTTTTCCTCTTCCACTCCTTTATATCTTGCATCCAGTATAGATTTAGATATCCCTAATATTATTTCCAATTTCCCTGTTTTATGTGTATATATTTTGATTCATGGAAACAGTATTGTGACACACACACACATATATGTCTTATATATAACTACACATTTCATATATATATATAATTCTTTTTTTATATAAACTTAAAAATATTTATCTATGTTCCTCTGTCCATCTAATTTACTGTTTCTATTTGGGGCATAGAACTCATGTTGTACTTACATGTCATTTAACTATCCTCTAATCCAGTAATAGACACAGACATTTTCTCTATCTTGTTGACAGCACAGGTAACACTTTAATAGACATTGTAGTGCATGTCCCATTATTGAACTGTAAAAGAAGTTTGGTGGGAGAGGAGAGTAGAGAGTGGAATATATATCTAGGATCACAATTGCTAGGATACAGCGTATCAGTAAAATTAATTAGACTGAGATGTGCCAGACTGTTCACCTGAATGGCTGCCCCATTCTACATTCTCAAAGGTGAAGAATTATTTTACATATTTCTACATCCAAGAACACTTCGTTAATTTCTATATAAATGTCCTTGTCTCCTGCACTTCACTCTTCTGAATGAAACGTCTGTGTGTCGGTAGAAAATAAGTGGACAAAAGGTAAAGTTATAATTACTCTAATGGTGCATACAGGTTCTGTGTGTATATAGTTGCTCATAAGCAACTTACAAGCAGATTATGTAGCTCTCAAATGACTGAAGAAATTTCTCCGAGATGAGGCTGCCCTTATTTATGTGCATGCTGCAGGCAGTTTTCCCTGCAATAGAAGTCGTTCAATTAAGAAAGTGAACAGAAAATTTGTCCCTGATTTTAGCTGAAGCAATCAATGACACAGTCTTGACCGTGGAAGCTATTCAGGTCAGCTTTGATTGCTTAGACAGTATAGATAGAGATTATAGTATTGCTCAGATGGCCTCTTCATGGGCCAAGTTAAACCCTGTACAATGACTAATACATCTTGCTCTAACTAGATTAATGCCTTAGGCTAAATGGAAAGGCCAATACAGAAACTTAAAAAGATAATCACCTTTCTCTCTGAGTTAGACCCTAATAGTGTATAGCATTTGTTCAATAAGTTGATACTGGTACTCTGCAGGGCAAGGTTGAAGTCAACATTGCAGGTTGACTCATCTTGCTGGTTCTAGTCTTGTTGATAGTGGCCTTAATTATATACTGCATGAAACAAATTTGGTCCCAATCCCTGTCAATCAGATTAATCAGAGTAATTCACATTCACATGAAAGATTCATCAGAGGTTAAGACAGTGTAGAAATGAGAGGTGGATATTGCTGAAGGACATTTCTCCAGGGGTCTCTTGCATTTCTGCAGAGACACTGACAACTTCAAAGTACCCTTTCAAGGATGTCCGTATAGCAAAGAATTTTGGAAGATGGAGATATTATCTCCCACTGGAATAAAGGACAGACTTGTCTCCTGTTCAGTATAATAGAGATAATGTCTTTCCCCAGGGCAAAGTTTGGGCAGGCTTGCTTGCAGAACCTGATAATGAACTTGGGTTTCCTAAGCTAAGGGTTACTCAGTTGTAACACAAACCCACTGTGTATTCAGCATCCACTTTTGTCCTCTTCCACTTCACTTGGGAGACTGGGGCCAAAGTAAACTAATACAAACATAAAATTCATATTGCCTTCTGTGCTGTGAGTAATAAATCCTTCACCTCTGACAAAGGAGTCTCAAGCTATATTCCATGAAGCCAAGTTGTTAACTTACAAGTAGGGTAGAACGTCAGCCCCATCATAGTACATGACAGTATTATATGTTTAACAGATGTCCATAAAGAAATACTGCTCTTACCTCTACTCTTTCTCCCCATACTACAAGATCTAATTCATTTTTTAGAAGTATAACTTGCATTGCCAAACACAAGCATGCATTGTGCCTCATAATATCTAATGTAATATAAAGTATGCAACTCCTTGTATCAATATGGCTTTATTCTACTGAAAAGATATAATCACATGGAACATTATAAAATTTTTAACAAAGGAAAGTAAATGTTGGTATTTGTATGTTTTACAAACAGTTATATCTTGTATAATTATTCAATTTGGTTTATTTCAAATTGAATTTTGTTAATTTAACTAAATTTGTGAATTTTGTTAATTTAACCAAATATTTTAGGAATAAGTTGTAAATGCTATTGAAGGAATCTTGTAGGAATATTAGAAAAAAGTACAACGTGAACTCAGAATCTAAAAGTTTTACATTCTACAGCACTGTCTCTAGAAATCCAACACACTCAGCATCATTTCAAAGACATTTTTTTCTAATCAATACACAGTGATACCTGAGAAAGAAGCATCCCTTTTCTAAGCTCATTTACATATATTTATTCAATGAATATTAAATTAACACAACATGGCTAATTTAGAGCTGTGCAAACAAATGTCCTGTTCAAAGAACGATGATGGCCCACTTCTAAAAAAAGAAAAATAAATCTTACTTTTCTTTTATTCCTTATGCTGCTCCTTATGTCATTTTATGAACTGTCTGAAATTATGTTGAATAATATAGTTGTCATATTACTTTGGTTAGTAGATACTGTAATAGATGGAACACATGCAAACTAGTCTTCTTAAATAAAACACAAACAATTTTTGTATTTTGAATTAAAAACTATAAAACTATTTTATAGACATAGTCACATCATGAAGTTAAATACGTAAGCATCCAAACATCAGAATATGCATTTGGAATAATTTTCAATTGTCCCAAAATATGATGACGTCAAGGAAATCAGGATGGCCCTTTTCTATTACTCTAAGTTGATGATTAGCAAGCAATTATGTATAAGCATGAAAACGCTACATATATTTATTCTGTTAACTTTCCGCATCCATTTTTCTTTTCAATACGTTTTATTTTGTCAAACATAAAGTTTAAACCAACCAAAATACACACACAAAAATAATTTTATGCTATAAATGGAGAAAATCATTTAAGAGCACTGATATACCTTCATATCTGACGAAGAAATGCAGTAATTGCTGATTTCTTCTAAGGCAATACCTATTGAGCCTCTGAGATAATTTAATCAATCAACATAATATTTGAGAATATATACTCATGTTTACTAGATACCACGATTGGTAAATGATAAACTTCTGTAATCCTTTCCAAAAAAGAAAATATACATATATAAAATTGTATTTTATAAATGATTCACCACTTTTTAGACAAACATATTAATGAGGAAAAAATAAGAGAGATCAACTCTGAAAGACAGTACACCATACATAGCTTCAGGCTTCAAATAAATTTATTTCATATCAAATAAACTGTACAAAATATTCTAGTCTTTACATTCATGGGCAGCTTGTATTACTATCAAAAATGGCTGTAAATAAACAATGTAATAATTTTGAACTTAGATTTGAAAATAGTTCATTGTAAACAAATGCCATGCAAGAATTAAGGAATTGTCTTTATCATTTGTTTTGTTTTACTATGTTCACCTCACGTTTTAAAAAGAAGAGGGAAAATCAGCATGAGAAAAAAAGTAGTTTAAAAGTGATCCCACACTAAACTCTATGAAAAGTTATTCATTCTGGATAAAAAAGAAAAACAACTGTGTCTCATGACAAACATCAAATTGTTTTAAGAATGATGGATGAATACAAAGGTATTTCTAGTGTACAAAAAACAAATGAAAACAAAGATAAAGGGAACGTTTCCTGACTCTAAAAAAATCGACTATACATTCAGTTATAATTTGAGTTTTCTTGTTGTTTGTGCTCATGTATAATGTAATGATAATCTTGTGAGAAGTAATTTCAAATATTGAATAAGACTATTAATTAATACAAGTGTTACATTTAGACAACCATGACTTCTTTTTTATATTCTGTACAATACTTGTCAGGCCTATAGTAGATACATAACCCTAATTCCTGCTTTCATCCAATCTTAGGACTGGTTGCTCTATTTTCAGTAAAATAATTTTGGATATGTTAACCATTAGACTATATTTTTGTACATTTACTTGTTCTTGCTCCAAGGGCCCACCATTATTCAACACTTTAACAAAATTGTTTTAATTATATGCACACACACACACACATACACGGCACATACAACAAGCCAGATGCTGAAAATGTGGTCAGACAGGATTCCTCAGGTCACCTGAATAATCTAGATCATATGCGCCCTCATATGAAAACACTATATTTTAAATAGATAATATGTGATGTATTTTCAAAACATAAAACTATATTTTATTAAGAAGAAATAGATATAAAGAGAAAAAAAGTGAAAATAAATCAAATAAAGTTTCCCAAATACAAAATAACATAGAAGTTGCTTTAACTGCAGATGGATATATAATGGAGACAAGTCGGAAAAAATAAATGGAGAAGAATAAGGATACACTGTAAAATTCCTATGCAACAACCAGCTCTATGAAGAATACATGTTTGGATTATAGTGAAAATTGAGCAGTTGAAACCTTTGGGAGAAAACAATGTGAGTTGTATACTACCTATACCTTGATAAGAAATGAGGTATCCAGCCCAGATCCACTGAATTGAGAGGCAATAAAATATAAAATATTCAATATACACCTGAGATAAAAATAAAGAGAAACAACCAAGTGCCAAAAAAGAATAAATAAATTCAAAAAATAGATGTAAGAAGATGCTATAGTTTTGAATCAGCTATAGATCTTGGAGAGGGTAGATTTTTTTTATACCCATGTAGCTCCCCTTTCTGGCTACATGAAGCAGGAATTGGAATTGCCATGACAGATTTCAAAATATGTTTTAAAGCCATTGTTTTAGAATAAATTTTCTTCCACATAAACAAAAAGTTGAGTGGGGTTATATCTTTATGAATAAGTAATGCTGATGAGAAAGGGGGAAAATGTTTCTACAGGTATACAATTGGTTCATTCTAATGGGATAACTGACTAATCTGAGTCTATGGGAATCTACATAACCAACTAGATTGCCAGCTGATTCTTGGTCACACTAGTGTTTAAGTAGCACTGACTTGGGGATATGGTCCAATAAAAATAAAAGTATTCTATTCCAGATAGGTTAGCTCAAAGTGACTTTAAAGTAAAGAGAGTTTACTCCATCTGACTGACCATCAACTCTCAGTTATTTTATATTTAATGCTGAACTAAGATGATATAGAGTATACACTGTCTAAGTAGAGACAGGAAAAACATTTTTCTTTCATAAGAATACCTAATAGAGAAATTATTCCAATAAGTCTATCATATTTCAAAAGCTTTTTACTTATATTTTAATGGCCCAAGTAGCTAAATCAGTGTCCTATTTAAAAGCATGGTAGTTTCCAGAAATTTAATACTGAAATAAAATAAACTTCATAATCCATGGCAGATTTTTTTGTTATTTCTGTAGACAATGGAAAAATTGCTTTAAATATTCTCATGGATTCTTTCCTTTCTCCTGGGGACTCTTTAATGAACCAAAGACATCACTATTTGGGAAACCAGTTTGATCATCAATTGCTTAAATGATATATCAATTCAAAATGATTTTGTGGATTCTGAATGGGAGAGATTTGACAGCTTGTTATTTTACAATAAATACTCATTAAATGTCATCTACACCAAGTAACTGAAAAATACACTCTCTGTGCCTCGTTCAATTTACCTTCCAGCATGGAATAGTTATAATTGGTTGAAATCAAGATGTGGGGCTGAAAATTTACTAATTTATCCTCCCCCAAACTGAGAGAAAATGAATATTGAAACTTGGATTATTTTGAAGTATGTGAGTTTGTTTATCTTCTGCAGGGAATTTGAATTTTGGTCATAAATGCTTAGAGCACATCTGGCACGTAGGATAAGGAAAATAAGTTCATTAGACAAATTGCAAAGGGTCACAATGGAGCGTGTGCCCATGCATGAATATGGGGACTGTACCCTGGGGTAGTACTGAGGCATGTTTGGCCGGCTGCTTTAATTTGTCCTATGTGATTTGTTAAGCAAACAAAAGAATATGAGAAGCTTGCTTGCTTGAGTGTGCCAAGGCTGCAATCAGGCACTTCATCCATCCTTTCCAGTCCACCACCCCTGTGAAAGCTGCAGATGCAGAAAAGCTGGCTGCTGCACCAAGGTAAATATGGCACAGTAGCCAGAAAGAATTATGAACTACAAAAATGTGAACTGCAGATGCTGTACCAGAAGAATACACAAAGATGAAAAAAGCAAAAACAAAAGAAAATTTAAAAGGCATAAAATATTCATTGAAGGCAAAAACTAAAACTCACTTTCTTAGATATCTAGATAAAGTTTGTGTATTTAAATACACTATAAGGTATTATGCAAACATTGTCATGAATTGTATGATAATAATATAGAAACTCTAACATGATGGAAACTAAATTTGTAGAGGAGAAAAACAGTCACCTGTGAGGGAAAATTGTGTGTCAACTCATACCATAAATTTGAGGCAGGCCTGAAATTACAACTTGAGCCTCATAATTCCTAGTCTAATCCTCTTTCCATTGAGGCATGCTGCCTGTCTCTCATCATCATCATGCTCTCTATATCACCAATATCACTCACCTTATGTTGCTGTTCAACATGCTATTTCATTATTTATCAAATATTACTGCCTATTAAATTCAAGTTATTACTTGATGTTTTGATAATATATGAAATGAACATGTACTTCTGTTAAATTTCTCATTTTATTGAACAAATTATAATAGTAGTTTAAAATATTTTAATTAATGTAATATATATTATAATTTTTCCTGTGACAATATTGCTATTATTTAACCTTTTTGTTTTCAAGGTTTTTTTTTAGTTCCTTAAAAACTGGACATACTGTACTCTTAACCCTTTTAAGGAATATTAATTACATTTTTTAAAATGTCTCTTCCATTCTTTACATTATCGTATGTTTTGGAATCTCTGGTTCAGTTTTTATATCCTGATATTTCTCTTTCTGCTCCTGGCTTTCACCCTTGATTAGTATTTCATATTTATGAATAAAGAAAGATGTTGCTTAGTATTGGTATTGGCGTTTTATTCCTTTGCAGGGGTGAAAGTTTGCAAACAACATGCAAATAGTATAAGGTTTGCAAAATGGGCAGGTTCTAAGTAGAAGCAGCCTTCCATTTAAATTATTTATTAGGGAGATGCTTAAGACTCTCCAACTCACTATAATCACAAGGAAGCTGCTCTGGGGTTGGCATATTTAATACTTATTTCAAAACTAAGTGGCACTGAGCTCCTCTACTTTTTTTTCCCCTTGTTTATTTTGGGGATTGAAAAATGTCTTAACTTCTCTCTGTTCTCCAATTCCCACACTAGTTCCCTTCTGTGGAATGGTTAATAAGAAAGTATTTCTTGGGTCCAGCTAAGGGCATATGCTACAGCTTGTTGCTCCTTGTACACAGAATGTATGCATTTTCAAAGACAGTTCTTTAATTCATTACAGTGATTTCTTCTCCAAAAGCCTATCACTGCATTCAGATTTTCTACTGCATTCCCTTCTGTGCAAAATTAGAGTTACACATTCTACTCCTCAGATGTCTCAGTCAATAAATCATCTGCTCTCTCCCCTCAGGAATTTGTCAGTGTTTCTCTTCAGTTGATGGTACTATTTCTTATTTTGATACCGACATACTTTTGTGATCACTATTTTGTATATAACAATTCTCACTTCAATTAGAGTTTATGAAAAAGAAAGGGTAAATTATGTACTCTGCCATCTTGAATTAGATACGCATTTGCTTTTTATCTTTGTTTTTCATTGTTGTTTTGACCATACATTGTTAAAATTCATATAAATCTTTGTCTATAATTTCCTTTTTCAGTTTCTGTCTTTGTAGTTTTCATTAGGAAGATTTTTCCCTCTCTAACAATACACAACATTTTCTTACTTAATTTTAATTATCTCAAGGTTTTATCAATTTTTTCTCTTTCTGTATGATGATTAGAAACACAATGGACAAAAAAAACCCCCAACATTATGGACATCAACATACAATTTACCTACCTCTACTTGGAGGAAGAATTAGGGTGTTCTGCACGGGATTGTGTAATGAATAAGGGATAGAACTAAGATTGTGGGGACTTGGGTTTTTAAGTAGATTATACTATAATGAAATGCATTAGAGCATTTATGGAACATCACAACCCTATAGTTTTCCCAACTGGCGTGAGTTATAATCAGTGTAAATAAACTAAATATTAAGACATCTATACGTTTACATCCTCTATCTTGCCATTGTTTTCTGGAAGAAAACTTCAGAGCTAGGAAATGATGGTGACATTCCCTGGCTTCAGGTGTGATCTGGAGTGGGCTATTACTATTAAAGCATCTGTAATAAGAAAGCTAACTGAATTAATGAAAAGAGTAGATGGACACAGTGAGAATTTTAACAAGGAATTAGGAAATAGAAAAAAGAGCCCATCAGAACTGAAGAGTAAAATAACTAAAATGAAAAACACAATAGAAAATCTATTTTGAAGATCTTCTATAATGTTAGGATCTATGTAGAAAAAGCACATTTTTTGTTTTCTGGATGCTATATTAGTCCTATAAGTTCACTTTCCTTTCCTCCAAGTAATTTTACCTAGTGGAATAGATAAATTTGAGAACTTGTCTTATTAATGAAAGTAAATATGCAAAAATCAGCTTTCTTTTTTTCCCTGAAGATTGATATTAAGTGAATCTCTACAAGAAATCTAGTTCGACCACAACAAAATTTACCCAGAATGAAGTTCTATAGGGAAGGTAATTACAAAGAAAGAGAATTCCAGAGGTCAAATGCTTTTTGACAAAGAATCAAAAGCAATTTAATTAAGAAAGTATAGTCTTTTTAACAAATGGACTGGAACACCTGGACATCCATATGCAAAAAACAAACAAGAAATCTAAACAGAAACCTTTCACCTTTCACAAAATCAACTCAAAATAATCATAGACATAAATGTAAAATAAAAAGCTGTAAAACTCCTAGAAGATAACATAAGAGAAAATCTTGCTAACATTGGGTTGGGTGATGACTTCTTACGTACCACACCAAGCATGAGCCAGCAAAGAAAAAATTTGTAAGTTGAAATTTAATAAAATTAAACACTTTTCCACTGTGAAAGACACTGGAAGAAATATTTGCAAAACACATATATGATAAAGGACTGGTAACCCAAATATGCAAAAAACTCAATAATATGCAAAATTCAAAAAAACACCTCAACAATAAGAACACAAACAACCCAATTAAAAAATGGACAAAAGATCTAAACAGACATCTCACCCAAGAATATATATATAGGTGGTAAGCACACTAATAGATGTTCAACATCATGTATCATTAGGGAATTGCAAATTAAAGCAATAAGATACCACTACACACATATTAGAATGGCTAAAATCCAAAACAGTGCCAACATCAAATCTTGGTGAGTATATGGAGAAACAGGAACTTTTGTTCATTGCTGTTGGAAATGCAAAATTTTACAGCCACTTTGGAAGATGCTTTGGCAGTTTCTTACAAAACCAAACATACATTTAACCATATGATCCAACAGCTGAGTTGCTTAGTATTTACTTTGCCCAAATGAATTGAAAATTTATGTCCTCACAAAAGTCTGCACACAAATGTTTATAGCAGCTCTATTCATCATTGTCAACCAGGATAAACTTCAATAAGGTGAATGGATAAACAAACTGTAGTATATTCAGAAAATAGAATATCATTCAGCATAAAAAGAAAAGAGCTATCAGACCATGAAAATACATGAGAAGATCTTAAACAGATATGGCTAAGTGAAACAAGCCAAACTGAAAAGGCTACACGTTTCCAACTATATGACATTCCAGAAAAGGTAAAACTATATATTCTGTAAAAAATATCAGTGGTTTCCTGGGGTTTAGTGG
Source organism: Balaenoptera borealis (assembly GCF_965194805.1). Taxonomy (NCBI): domain Eukaryota; kingdom Metazoa; phylum Chordata; class Mammalia; order Artiodactyla; family Balaenopteridae; genus Balaenoptera; species Balaenoptera borealis. The sequence continues at coordinate 48,393,100 of NC_138863.1, read as the reverse complement.
GGAGGAGATAGAGAAAAGGAGGGATAAATAGGTGGATCACAAGGGATTTTTAGAGCATTGAATCTATTCTGGATGAGACTGCAATGGTGACTTCATGTCATTACACGTTTGTCAAAACCGGTAGAAAGTGTAACACAGAGTGAGCCTTAATGTGAATTATGTACTTTAGTTAATAATAATGTATCTATATTGGCTCATCTATTTTAACAAATGTACCACAGTAATGCAATATGTTATAAAAGAGGGATAATAGGGCAAGTGAGAACGTATGTGGGAACTCACTGTACTTTCCACTCAATTTTTTTGCTCTGCATACCTAAATTTGCTCTGAAAAAAAAATAAAGTATATATTTTTTTAAATGGGCAAAGGAATTGAACAGACATTTCTCCAAAGGAAATAAATCAAAGGCCAATAAGCACATGAAAAAATGCTCATCATTACTAGTCATTAAGGACCCTTTAAAACCACAATGAGATACCACTTCACACTCAATAGGATAGCTACTATGAAAAAACAAAAACAAAAAACAAGTATTAATAAAGATATACAGAAATTGAAGCCTTCTTACAGTGCTTGGGGGAACATGAAACGGTCTGTGGAAAACACTTTGGCAATTCCTCACAAAGTCAAACACAGAATTACCATATGACCCAAAAATTCTACTCCTAAGTATGTAACAAAGAGAGCAGAAAATATTTTCACACAATAACTTATACATCAATTTTCATAGCAGCATTATTCTTAATAGACAATAAGTGGAAAGAACTAAAATGTTCATTAACTGATGAGTGATAAACAAATGAGGCATGCCCATACAATAGAATATTATGTAGCCATAAAAAGAATGAAGTACAGATACATACTACCATCTGGAGGAACCTTGAAAATGTTACACTAAGTGAAAGAAGACAAACATGAAATGTCTAATGTTGTATGATGTCAATTATAAATATCTTAAATAGGAAAATCTATAGACAGAGCAAGATGATTAGTGGTTGAGTAGATTTGAGGAGGGTGAGAGAATAGGGATATGATACCTAAAATATATGGGCTTCTTTTTCAGGTGATGAAACAGTGTTATAATGGACTCTGTGGATGATTGCTCATATCTGTGACTATACTATAAACATTGAATTGTTCACTTTGAACGGGTAAATTGTATGCTATGTAAATTAATATCTCAATAAAGTTGTTTAAATAATAATGTTGGGGAAATTACTACATGCAAAGAAGCAGCATAAGTAGATTCATAAATAGGAAAAAAATCAGTCAATAAAAACAGAATCAAAATGAGAGAGGAGGTGGAATTAGAAGACAAACATTAAAACTGCTATTATAAATATGCTTAAAGAGGGACTTCCCTGGTGGTCCAGTGGGTAAGACTCTGCGCTCCCAATGCAGGATGCCCGGGTTCAATCCCTGGTCGGGGAACTAGATCCCACATGCATGCCGCAACTAAGAGTTCAGATGCTGCAACTAAGAGTTTGCATGCCACAACTAAAGATCCCACATGCTGCAACTAAACATGCCGCAACAAAGATCCCATGTGCCACAACTAAGACCCAGCGCAGCCAAAATAAATAAATAAATATTTAAGAATAAATAAATAAATATGCTTTAAGAAATAAAAATATAGATATAAAGAATTAAAAGAAAATATGAAAATAGAAACAAATGCTATTAGAAAAGAACCAAATGTTAACTCTATAGCAGAAAAATATAATTTATGAAATATAATTTATGAAACTTTCACTTGGTAGTAGAAAACAAACAATTTTGTTATATGTAGGACAATATCATGCAGTCTATCATATGAATAATAAAGGTTAAAAAATGTCTAAAAGACTTCTTGTGAGAAAAAAAAGAATACCTAGAGAAAATGGAATGACATATTTGTAATATAAAAAGTAAAAGATTTTTAAATAAAATTTTCAACCTAGAATTCCATACTGAGGAAAAACATCCTCCAAAAGCGAAGGCAAAATAATTTTTTACATGGAAAAAAGTTGAAAGAATTCATGGCCACCAAATGTGAACTACAAGAACTATCAAAGTATGTGCTTCAGGAAGAAAGAAAATGACGTTGCATTGAAACTTGAATCTACTCAAAGTAAATACCAAAGTATTGTGGATAAGTATAATAAAAGATGTTTTTCAGTTTATGATTTCATTAAAAGGTAATTGACACTTAAAGGAAAAATAACAATCATCATGGGTTTCATAACCTATAGGAAAAAACATGACAACAGCAAAAAAAAAAAGGAAATGAAAATATACCCTTATAAGAATTTACATTATAAGTGAAGTGATTTAACAGTATTTGTAGGTAGACTGTGTAGGATAAAGATACAAATTGCATTCTCTAGAGCATGGCTAAAAATAAATCAAAGAGATACAGATAGGAATACACAGAGGAGATAGCATAGAACACTGAAAATATTCAAAAAGGAGAAAAAACAAATAATAGAGGGGGCAAATGGAAAATCAAAGCAAGATAGTGGGTCCAGATATGCTATGTCCCAAGCCAGTTTCTTCCTTGAGCCTTAATGTTGCTTCTTTCAAGATATGTTCAGTTATCTCAGTTTCAAGTAGGGCTGATCATTTTTTTCGTTAATATTAGTCAACATCTCCACCCCACCCTACTTCTCAAAAACTTAGGATTCAGCTCTTTTAGCTGTAAAGGAATAATTTCCTTCTCAATGAAATGGATCTTTATGTTAACATTGAATTATCTCACTCTATGTACAGCTCATCTCATCCAGTTCTTAGATATTTTTAAAAATTTTTTTAGGTTTACATTCCCCTCTAATAAGTATTTACACCATAATTCCCAAGATGCAAGAGGTAAATTTGAAAGTTATTTCTGAGTTATTATTTTAAAACTACTTTCCATTTAGACATATGTGGTATTCTTCTTTTTGTGTTGATTCTTAGAATCATATTCCTGTTTTTCGTAGTCTCTGGAATCCAGACTTTCTACTCCCCTTCTTTTTTTGAGGACTTATTTCTGGATATTTGCTCATCCTTTCAGTATCTATTTAGGAATTGGATTTAGCTACACAAAAGAAAGACCTGCCCATAGAAGCTTTAACAAATAGGGGTTTATTTTTCTCATGCAGTTAGAAGTCTGGTATAGGCAGTCCAGAGCTTATTTAGCTGCCAAAAAAGAGTTTCTTCTATCTTTCAGTATTTGAGCCTCTGTGACTTTTCCCCTCATGGTACAATAACACTGTTCTGCCTTCAGTCTGTTAGTATGCTATCTATATTCCAAGGAGAAAGAAAAGGGCAGGAGGAAGCAAAACCTTTCCCAGAAATCCGCTTCTACTGACTTGACATCTTTTTGTCCAGAACTGTAATACTTGGCCACACTAGCTGCAGGAGAGTCTGAGGAAGTGAGGATATTTAAATGGACACATTGCCTTTCTCAACAAAATTATGAGTAGTAAAGAGCAGAGACGCTGGAAATCAGGATGCAAATAGCATAGACTACCTTAGGTCAGAAGGTTTCTTCCATAACTTCTTTCTGGATTCCTCAGTACAATAATTACAGTAAAATCTATTTTTTTATCTACATCAATATTTTATTCTTTCCAAAGCAAACAAAGCAACCAATTTCACGTATACATTGTTCTCTCGTTAAAATATTTGAAAGGGCACCAAGCGTGCCTCTCTTCCATCTGAGGACATGCACATACTCAGTAGTCCTATAGCACTTTCTTTCTTCAAGAAACCTCAAGGTGATATGAAATCAGAACCCAGATAATTCAATTTCCCAGATCCTTTTTCCTCTAGCCAAATACATTTTGTCCATTCCAGAGCCCTCCCTCACAGATCTGAACTATAAAACCCTTTATCTATATAAAGAATGTATTAAGGGAATTCCCTGGTGGTCCAGTGGTTAGGCCTCCACGCTCTCACTGCCGAGGGCCCGGGGTTCAGTCCCTGGTCAGGAAACTAAGATCCCACAAGCTGCATGGTTCGGCCAAAAAAAAAAAAAAAAAAGTATTAAATCTGCCAGTATGCTATATCATGAGGATTTATAAAACTATTTTTACCTTATACATAGATATTTCTAATATTCTAAAGTTACGCTAAGAAAAATTCATGATATATTTTAATAAATTATTCAAAATGTATAATATTTGCTTATGATTTTATTATTTATAATTCTCCAGTATCTTATCACCAACTTTTCTGGGGGGGAGCAGGGGGGACTGACATAGCAAACTGCATCAAACTAAAATAAACTTTTGAATCAAATATTTATAGATTTTCTTGTCTGTAATTTTTTAATCAATTGGCTATTTGACTGCAGCTCTTCAACTAGTTTTCCCATAAATAATTTCATATTTTTTGATATGTTTCAAAGTAAATGCAAACATTATTACATTTACCCCGGAATACTGCAGTATGGACAGAGTCCAAAATTTGTTCAAGTTTTGTTCAAGTTTTTAGGTTTTTTTAATGTAATATTCAAATACAATAAAATGCACAGATCTTAAGTGTACATTGGCTGAGTTTTGATGAACGAATAGTCCTATGAAAGCGAAATCCTTATCCAAGATAAAGAACATTATCATCACCTCAGAAATTTCCTTTCTTTCCCTTCCCATTCAATTCTCACCCACACTCCAAACGTTAAGTATTGCTATGATCTTCCCCATAAGCATTAGTTTCATGCATCCTACAAAACCATATAAATTGAATCATTCAATATGCATTCTTTAGAGAAAGCATATTTCACTCAACAAAGGATTTTTACAATGTACCCGTGCTACAGTATATATCACTAGTTTGTTCCTTTTATTTCTGATTAATTTTATTTTATTTATTCATTTATTTTAATTTAAGCAATTTATTTGAGCAAAAATTCATTCAAGTCGGGCAGCATCCAATATAGCAGATAGAAAGCTCCAAAGAGTTGTACAAAATGAAAGTTTTACAGGCAGAGGGGAATGGGAACAAGGAAGTTATACTAAGCAAAAAAAGTAGGTTGGTTATTACAAAGTTACTTTCCTTTCCTTTCCTTGAGATGGCAAGAGTAACTCAGACAGATTACCTAACTAGTGCTGATCAGGTGATTCCAGATTGACTGGTTTAAGATTCCATTTCCCAGAGAGCTGAAGCTGTAATTAAGTTTAGGTCTTGGCTGGCTACGTGTGGCTTAGCATAAGTGTCTCCATTTTGGGTCTGTTGTCTTGTTTTTAACACATTCTATTAATTTTCCTTAGAGACTCGATGATCACCCCTTACAACTGGTTACCATGAAGAATTAGGTTGATGAATATAGTAGCTGTCTTGGGTGGTTTTCCTTTGCTGCTGGAGACCTGTTTTCCTAACAGTCCGTTCCTTTTAATGTAAGGACCAATAGGGTGCTTTTTGGAAGCGGGTCTTGGTGTTGGTGGAACACAGAGGGAGCTAGGCTGTGGATCCCCACAACTACCAAAATAAAGGCTCTTCTCATCTCCAGGGAGAACACCTGCATTTATTCCTGGGTAAAGTCGCCTTCAACACTTTTGTTACACGGGTATTTTTTTTCAGCATCTGAGATAAAGTCCAGAGTTTCCTCAAGCTTTGCTCTTTTATCTTGGGCTTGACAACCCACACTGGTTTGCTACCTAGACAAACAACTTTCTTTTGAGAGTGGTTCTCAAGTTTTATTCAAGAACTTAAAGCTTTTCTCTACAGAACCCGGGAATGCGGAGAGGGAGCATCCACATGGCCACCTGTCATGAATAAATGTTGTTAGTAGTTAACCTGCCTGGGGGCCCGAGGTCCACACCTGCTCCTTATATTGGTTGCGTCTCTGCTGCAGTTTGTTCAGAGCTCTTTCAGGAAGAACTACGCTTTCCTCTGCTCTCTTTGGTGAGTGTTTCCCCTGGTTTTTATTTTTTCCATCAGTCTGTTTTTCAGCATCTTGGACTGTAGTTTTTCCATTTCATATTTTCCAACCTTGTTTTGGTTTTTCTGTTTCCCTTTATGTTTCTTTTTTGCTCTTTCATCAGGACCTTAAGAGATACGGAAGGTAAGCAGACAGACTGGTTGTCTTTCTTTGGTTCACAATATTTATATTGTAGCTTCTTTAGGAAAAAACCAAACTAAAACAAGAGAAAAATCTTGTTAGTCATGCTGACACAGTTTTGCAAAGTGCTGATAAAGTGTTTTAGACTTTAGAGAAATATTTAGCTACTGGAAACTTGTGAAATACTAGTTTGCTCCTTTCCATTTCTGAGTAGTATTCCACTGTAGGAATGTACCACATTTGTTCAGCAATTCTCCTGTTGAAGGACACCTGGGATGTTTCCATGTTTTTGCCTATTATGAAATAGAGCTGCTATTAACATTCATCTACACTTATTTTTTTGTGAAAATAAGTTATTTCTTTTTAATAAATACCCAGAAGGGGACTGCTGGGTCAAAGGGTAGTTTATTTTTACTAAAAAAGAAGGGGAAAAAAAGCTTCCAGATTGTCTTTCAGAGCTGTTTTACCATTTTACATTCAACCAACTATATATTGGTTGGTTATTCCAATCAATAACCAGAGAGGTCTGGATATTTCACATTGTTGCTGACATTTGATGTTCGCAGTCATTTTAACAGACATTCTCATGGATGTGTGTAGTGTCTCATTGCAGTTTTAATTTGCATTTCCTTAATGGCTAATCACGTTAACTGTGGTGCTTTGAGTCTACCTCATGTATGCATGGTTTCAGAGTCAGTCAGAGATTTTATCAGAATTTGTACATAGAATTTGGAGCTCCTCACCTCTATTTTCAGATCTAATATTTCAATTGAATTTTCTTTCATATTTGCTATTCCTCTACTGATATTTCCTGTATTTTCACTCATTACAAGCATATTCTCCTTTACTTCAATGAACATAGTCAAGAAAGTTGTTTTAAAATCTTGGTTTGAAAATTGCAGCATCTGAGTTAATTAGCAATTGCCATTTGTTGAGAGCTTTTTCTTGATACTAGGTCACATTTTCCTGTGATTAACTTGATTTTTGTCCTGAACATTGTGAATACTATGTTTGGTACATTCTAGATTCTCTTATACTTCTCCAAGAATACAAATGTTTTGTTTTAGTTTGTTAGACTTAAATTGCTGACTCATGCCTGCATTGAGTGGCAGTATAGATTTCCACTTGATTCCTTAATCTTCGGTTGCAATCTGCTTTCAATTTGACCCTCATGTGCCTTGTTCAGGGACCATTCAGTGAAAACGGACTAAGTTAATGAAGGAATCAGGTTTCTCCTGTCTTTTCCCTTACTAGGGACTCCTTCCTCACTTTATAGCAGCTGTGGTTTCCTGGAGTTCCTTCACAAAGTTCCTCTAGCTTCAAAGATTTCACATATTTCTATTAGGCTTTTGGAACCCAGTGCTGCCACTTTTGCAACTATGGTGGGAATCACTCCACGTTGATCAATTCTCCCAATTTTTGCCTCCTCTCAAAAGAAAAAAAAAAAAAAAAATGCCTACTCTTTTAAAGCTATAGAGCCCCCAGGGAGTGTTCTGTTTTGTTTTCCTCCCAAATTATTAATAACTTATTTGTGAAAAGACCAATGTGTTAAATGCTTAGTCCTCTGTGGCCGACAACAAATTCTGGCAGCAATTATGTATAAAGACTTTGCTATGTCAGACTAAAACCCTGTCATTTAAAGTGTCACAAATATCAGCTAGTTACTAAAGGGGCTAGCCTTCCTAAAAGTATTTTTGTGGACCTTTTATCTTTCATTTGAACTATATTACTGAACCAGTATCAAATGAATTCATGGTATTTGTGTATCTGCTATAGGCAACCATTCTATTAGTCCAACTATTTCAGTAGTCCTTTTCATTTCTACAATTCTTATAAATGTTTAGACGAGTAAGGCATTTTAATAGAGGATATGTAGGTAGAGAAACTGGAAAAATGAATATTGTGTCTACTATGTAGTAAATAGTTTGCTAGAGAAGTGAATCCTATATATCTAATCCTGCCTAAGCTTATCCCAGCTACTGTATTTCTCCACGTGGCTCTGATAGCAAAAACCTCAGATTTTAAGTGCTCAAATATAACTTAAGCAGTATAAGTAAAAAACAGAATCCAGTTACTACGTAGTTGTCAAATTTTAAAGTTTTCATGGTAAATTAGTATTTTTTAATCAAAGTAAGTTGGAAGTTTAAGATATAATTATGGAGACAGAATGGGAGATGAAATAAGTGCATAAAATAAGTACAATATATAAAATTCCACATGCAAAAAATAGACTTAATGATTTTCTTCATTTCTACATAATATGGCATCAAGAATAAATATGCCTTAAATTTTGACACAGGTTAATATTTTATGAACCTTTCTCTAACCTGCTGATTAAAATCAATTTCAAGAGTCAATTTCTCTTTCTTTTCATTTTCGTATCAAATGGGTTTTATAACTTATGAATTAATAATGGCCCATCTACTTCAGATTTTAGAAATACTGTATATTATTTCTACTTAAATAATAAATGAATCTTAGGCTCCTTGTGATTATTTTATAGGTATATCATTTTTGTTATATATTTTGCAATAGGTTGAATTTAAAACTGCAATTCTTTTGAGTTACTTTATTACTATACTGATACATTGAAAATCACACTAAACTTAATACAGATTGATAAAGTCCTTCTGTTTAATGAAATCCAAACATTCTTTATGGTTCAGTCTACTTTCACAAAGTCTTTCACATATCCTTACTTCTTTGATACCACGCAACTTCAAGTGGTATTAATCATGTGCTATCCTGTGACCTCAACCGTAGCATTAGTTTTATTTTTCACACCATATGTCCTATTGCCCTAAATAAACAATCTCAGGGAGATTACATTGTACTTTAAATTGTTCCTATAAAGAAACTCAAAAGATATGTATACATAATCTGTTCACTGCATACAAAAAACATAAAATATACCTGTTTGAAAACATGAAATATCTATTTTTGTCTTAATAGAATAAGATTTAATAGAAATGTTACATTTCTAAAGATATGAACGGTGAAAGCATTCCAGAATGTCTACAGCTGAATTTAACTACATATATATATATATTTCTTTTTTATTATGTCATCCTAGGATTTTATTATGTATACATTTTAGGTTGTTGGCTGTTTTTGATTTGATTTTTTTGATAAATTTGCCATGTTACATTTTACATATTTAAAGTGCACAGGGTATTACTTTGTTAGCTTCTTGTTCTCTTGACCCTTTATCATTCATTACATAATTACCTTGCTTATTACCATTTTTGGCTTGATCTATTTTGTCTGATATAAGTATGGCTATACCTGCTTTCTTTCAGTTAACATTTACTTGCAGTATCATCTTCCACCCCTTCACTTTGAACCTGTCTGTCTTTGGAGTTGAGATGAATCTCCTAAGGCAGCATATAGTTTGCTCTTCTTTGCTTTTCAATCCATCAAGCTACTCTGTGCCTTTCGATTGGTGAGTTTAACTCATTTATATTTAGAGTGATTATTGATATATAAGGACTCATTACTGTCATTTTATGTTTTGTTTTCTCGTTGTTTTGTATCTCTATTGTTTGTTTTTACTTTGTGTTTCTGTTTGCCTTTTTGGGTTGGTAGTTTTCTATGATGATATGCTCAGTTTCCCCTTTTGTGCTTTTGTTCTAGACTTTGGTTTTGTGGTTACCATGAGATTTGAATAAACTCTCATAGATGAAATAGTCCTTTTTCTACTGATAGCAGCTTATCTTCATTTGCTTATACAGGCTCCATCATTTTTCCCACTCCCTTTTATATTTTTGGTGTCACAAATTATCCTTTTTTATGCTGTGAGTTTGTTACTAAACTGCAGTAGCTATAGTTATTTTTAATGCTTTTTCCCTTTAAACCTCTATGCTATAATTAACATCCTATTCTAAAATAGTTACAATTTTCTGATTCTGTCTTTATCACCTTACTCAAAGTTTTGTGTATTTTTGTCTTACTGTTTTAAGCAGAAAAGCTCCCTTCAACATTTCTTGTAAGGCAAGTTTAGTAGTGGTAAAATCCCTCAGTTTTTATCTGAGAAAGCTTTTATTTCCCTTTCCTACCTGAAGGATAACTTTGCTGAATAAAGTATTCTTTGCTGGAAGTCTTTATCTTTCAATACTTTCAATATGTCACTCCACTCTCTCCCAGTCTGTAGAATTTCTGATGAGAAATTTGCTTATGGTCTAATGGGGGTTCATCTGTAGGTATTTCCCTGACTGCCTTTAATAGTCTTTTATCATTGACTTTTGGCAGATTCATTGTAATGTGTCTTGGAGGGGGTCTTTTCTCATTGAGATAGTGATCTGTTATCTTCATGGACTATATGTCTACTTATTTCCCTTGGTTTGGGAAGTTCTCAGCTATTATTTCCTTGAATAACCTCTCTGCCCTCTTCTTCTGGTATACCTGTTACTCTTAAGTTAGCTCTCCTAATGGAGTCTGATAGTTCTCATAAGGTTTCTTTACCTTTTTGAAGTCTTAGTTCTCTCTCCTATTCAACCAGAATCATTTCTAGATTCCTATCTTCCAGATTGCTTATTCTCTCTTCCACCTGATCTGTTTCCATGTGTTCCAATGCATCCTTCATCTCATATGTTGAGTTCTTCGGCTCCAGAATTTTTGTTCTTTACAATTTCAATATTTTTGGCAAATTACATCTGTTCACTAATTTTATTCCTGAGTTAACTGAACTACCTTTCTGAATTAACTTTCTGAGTTTTCCTGTAGCTCACTGATTTTCTTCATAACAGCTATTTTGAATTCTCTATCAGTCAGATGCCAATCTTCCATGACTTTGAGTTTGGCTGCTGGAAAATTGCCATTCTCTTTTCTGTGATACCATATTACTGTGATTTTTCATGGTATTTGATGAGATGTGCCTCTGCTGGCACATTTGAACTAAGGACACCTTTCCTTTTTTTTTTTTTTTTAATTTATTTATGTTTACTTATCTATTTTTGGCTGTGTTGGGTCTTCATTGCTGCATGTGGGCTTTCTCTAGTTGTGGCAAGCGGAAGGCTACTCTTCATTGTGATGTGCAGGCTTCTCATTGTGGTGGCTTCTCTTGTTCTGGAGCACGGGCTCTAGGCACGCGGCCTTCAGTAGTTGTGGCACAAGAACTCAGTAGTTGTGGCTCACAGGCTCTAGAGCACAGGCTCAGTGGTTGTGTCACAGGGCTTAATTGCTCTGTGGCATAGGGGATCTTCCCAGACCAGGGCCCAAACTCGTGTCCCCTACATTGGCAGGTGGATTCTTAACCACTGCGTCACCAGGGAAGTCCCTAGGGACACCTTTCTTATTTAGGTAAAGCTTCTTGTTTTTTTTTAAACATCTTTATTGAAGTATAATTGCTTTACAATGGTGTGTTACTTTCTGCTTTATAACAAAGTGAATCAGTTATACATATACATATGTTCCCATATCTCTTCCCTCTTGCATCTCCCTCCCTCCCACCCTCCCCATCCCACCCCTCTAGGTGGTCACAAAGCACAGAGCTGATCTCCCTGTGCTATGCGGCTGCTTCCCACTAGCTATCTATTTTACATTTGGTAGTGTATATATGTCCATGACACTCTCTCACCCTGTCACATCTCACCCCTCCCCCTCCCCATATCCTCAAGTCCATTCTCTAGTAGGTCTGTGTCTTTATTCCCGTCTTGCCACTAGGTTCTTCATGTCCTTTTTTTTTTTTTCCTTAGATTCCATATATATGTGTTAGCATACTGTATTTGTTTTTCTCTTTCTGACTTACTTCACTCTGTATGACAGACTCTAACTCCATCCACCTCATTACAAATACCTCCATTTCATTTCTTTTTATGTCTGAGTGATATTCCATTGTATATATGTGCCACATCTTCTTTATCCATTTATCCGATGATGGACACTTAGGTTGCTTCCATGTCCTGGCTATTGTAAATAGAGCTGCAATGAACATTTTGGTACATGACTCTTTTTGAACTATGGTTTTCTCTGGGTATATGCCCAGTAGTGGGATTTCTGGGTAGTATGGTAGTTCTATTTTTAGTTTTTTAAGGAACCTCTATACTGTTCTCCATAGTGGCTGTATTAATTTACATTCCCACCAACAGTGCAACAGGGTTCCCTTTCCTCCACACCCTCTCCAGCATTTATTGTTTCTAGATTTTTTGATGATGGCCATTCTGACCGGGGTGAGATGATATCTCATTGTAGTTTTGATTTGCATTTCTCTAATGATTAATGATGTTGAGCATTCTTTCATGTGTCTGTTGGCAATCTGTATATCTTCTTTGGAGAAATGTCTATTTAGGTCTTCTGCCCATTTTTGGATTGGGTTGTTCGTTTTTTTGTTATTGAGCTGCATGAGCTGCTTGTAAATCTTGGAGATTAATCCTTTGTCAGTTGCTTCATTTGCAAATATTTTCTCCCATTCTGAGGGTTGTCTTTTGGTCTTGTTTATGGTTTCCTTTGCTGTGCAAAAGCTTTTAAGTTTCATTAGGTCCCATTTGTTTATTTGTGTTTTTATTTCCATTTCTCTAGGAGCTGGGTCAAAAAGAATCTTGCTGTGATGTATGTCATAGAGTGTTCTGCCTATGTTTTCCTCTAAGAGTTTGATAGTGTCTGGCCTTACACTTAGGTCTTTAATCCATTTTGAGTTTATTTTTGTGCATGGTGTCAGGGAGTGTTCTAATTTCATACTTTTACATGTATCTGTCCAATTTTCCCAGCACCACTTATTGAAGAGGCTGTCTTTTCTCCACTGTATATGCTTGCCTCCTTTATCAAAGATAAGGTGACCATATGTGCGTGGGTTTATCTCTGGGCTTTCTATCCTGTTCCATTGATCTATATTTCTGTTTTTGTGCCAGTACCAAACTGTCTTGATTACTGTAGCTTTGTAATATAATCTGAAGTCAGGGAGCCTGATTCCCCCAGCTCCATTTTTCGTTCTCAAGATTGCTTTGGCTATTCGGGGTCTTTTGTGTTTCCATACAAATTGTGAAATTTTTTGTTCTAGTTCTGTGAAAAATGCCAGTGGTGGTTTGATAGGGATTGCATTGAATCTGTAGATTGCTTTGGGTAGTAGAGTCATTTTCACAGTGTTGATACTTCCATTCCAAGAACATGGTATATCTCTCCATTTGTTTGTATCATCTTTAATTTCTTTCATCAGTGTCTTATAATTTTCTGCATACAGGTCTTTTGTCTCCTTAGGTAGGTTTATTTCTAGTTATTTTATTATTTTTGTTGCAGTGGTAAATGGGAGTGTTTTCTTAATTTCACTTTCAGATTTTTCATCATTAGTGTATAGAAATGTAAGAGATTTCTGTACATTACTTTTGTATCCTGCTACTTTACCAAATTCATTGATTAGCTCTAGGAGTTTTCTGGTAGCATCTTTAGGATTCTCTATGTATAGTATCATGTCATCTGCAAACAGTGACAGCTTTACTTCTTCTTTTCCGATTTGGATTCCTTTTATTTCTTTTTCTTCTCTGATTGCTATGGCTAACACTTCCAAAACTATGTTGAATAATAGTGGTGAGAGTGGGCAACCTTGTCTTGTTCCTGATCTTAGTGGAAATGGTTTCCGTTTTTCACCATTGAGGACAATGTTGGCTGTGGGTTTGTCATATATGGCCTTCATTATGTTGAGGAAAGTTCTCTTTATGCCTACTTTCTGCAGGGCTTTTATCATAAATGGGTGTTGAATTTTGTCGAAAGCTTTCTCTGCATCTATTGAGATGATCATATGGTTTTTCTCCTTCAATTTGTTAATATGGTGTATCACGTTGATTGATTTGCGTATATTGAAGAATCCTTGCATTCCTGGGATAAACCCCACTTGATCATGGTGTATGATCCTCTTAATGTGCTATTGGATTCTGTTTGCTAGTATTTTGTTGAGGATTTTTGCATCTATGTTCATTAGTGATATTGGCCTGTAGTTTTCTTTCTTTGTGACATCTTTGTCTGGTTTTGGTATCAGAGTGATGGTGGCCTCGTAGAATGAGTTTGGGAGTGTTCCTCCCTCTGCAATATTTTGGAAGAGTTTGAGAAGGATAGGTGCTAGCTCTTCTCTAAATGTTTGATAGAATTCACCTGTGAAGCCATCTGGTCCTGGGGTTTTGTTGTTGGAAGGTTTTTAATCACAGCCTCAATTTCAGGGCTTGTGATTGGTCTGTTCATATTTTCTATTTGTTCCTGGTTCAGTCTCGGTAGGTTGTGCATTTCTAAGAATCTGTCCATTTCTTCCAGGTTGTCCATTTTATTGGCATAGAGTTGCTTGTAGTAATCTCTCATGATCTTTTGTATTTCTGCAGTGTCAGTGGTTACTTCTCCTTTTTCATTTCTAATTCTATTGATTTGAGTCTTCTCCCTTTTTCTCTTGATGAGTCTGGCTAATGGTTTATCAATTTTGTTTATCTTCTCGAAGAACCAGCTTTTAGTTTCATTGATTTTTGCTATTGTTTCCTTCATTTCTTTTTCATTTATTTCTGATCTGATCTTTATGATTTCTTTCCTTCTGCTAGCTTTGGGGATGTTTTGTTCTTCTTTCTCTAATTGCTTCAGGTGCAAGGTTAGGTTGTTTATTCGAGATGTTTCCTGTTTCTTGAGGTAGGCTTGTATTGCTATAAACTTCCCTCTTAGCACTGCTTTTGCTGCGTCCCATAGGTTTTGGGTCGTTGTGTCTCCATTGTCATTTGTTTCTAGGTATTTTTTGATTTCCCCTTTGATTTCTTCAGTGATCACTTCGTTATTAAGTAGTGTATTGTGTAGCCTCCATGTGTTTGTATTTTTTACAGATCTTTTCCTGTAATTGATATCTAGTCTCATAGCGTTGTGGTCAGAAAAGATACTTGATACGATTTCAATTTTCTTAAATTTACCAAGGCTTGAGTTGTGACCCAAGATATGATCTATCCTGGAGAATGTTCCATGAGCACTTGAGAAAAATGTGTATTCTGTTGTTTTTGGGTGGAATCTCCTATAAATATCAATTAAGTCCATTTTGTTTAATGTATCATTTAAAGCTTGTGTTTCCTTATTTATTTTCATTTTGGATGATCTGTCCATTGGTGAAAGTGGGATGTTAAAGTCCCCTACGATGATTGTGTTGCTGTCGATTTCCCCTTTTATGGCTGTTAGTATTTGCCTTATGTATTGAGGTGCTCCTATGTTGGGTGCATAAATATTTACAATTGTTATACCTTCCTCTTGGATCGATCCCTTGATCATTATAGAGTGTCCTTCTTTGTCTCTTGTAATAGTCTTTATTTTAAAGTCTATTTTGTCTGATATGAGAATTGCTACTCCAGCTTTCTTTTGATTTCCATTTGCATGGAATATCTTTTTCCATCCCCTCACTTTCAGTCTGTATGTGTCTCTAGGTCTGAAATGGGTCTCTTGTACACAGCATATATATGGGTCTTGTTTTTGTATCCATTCAGCCAGTCTGTGTCTTTTGGTGGGAGCATTTAAGCCATTTACATTTAAGGTAATTATTGATATGTATGTTCCTATTCCCATTTTCTTAAATGTTTTGGGTTTGTTATTGTAGGTGTTTTCCTTCTCTTGTGTTTCTTGCCTAGAGAAGTTCCTTTAGCATTTGTTGTAAAGCTGGTTTGGTGGTGCTGAACTCTCTCAGCTTTTGCTTGTCTATAAAGGTTTTAATTTCTCCATCACATCTGAATGAGATCCTTGCTGGGTAGAGTAATCTTGGTTGTAGGTTTTTCTCCTTCATCACTTTAAGTATATCCTGCCACTCCCTTCTGGCTTGCAGAGTTTCTGCTGAAAGATCAGCTGTTAACCTTATGGGGATTCCCTTATGTGTTATTTGTTGTTTTTCCCTTGCTGCTTTTAATATGTTTTCTTTATATTTAATTTTTGACAGTTTGATTAATATGTGTCTTGGTGTGTTTCTCCTTGGATTTTTCCTGTATGGGACTCTCTGTGCTTCCAGGACTTGATTAACTATTTCCTTTCCCATATTAGGGAAGTTTTCAACTATAATCTCTTCAAATATTTTCTCAGTCCCTTTCTTTTTCTCTTCTTCTTCTGGGACCCCTATAATTCGAATGTTGGTGCATTTAATGTTGTCCCAGAGGTCTCTGAGACTGTCCTCAGTTCTTTTCATTCTTTTTTCTTTATCCTGCTCTGCAGTAGTTATTTACACCATTTTATCTTCCAGGTCACTTATCCGTTCTTCTGCCTCAGTTATTCTGCTATTGATCCCATCTACAGTATTTTTAATTTCATTTATTGTGTTTTTCATCGTTGCTTGGTTCCTCTTTAGTTCTTCTACGTCCTTGTTAAATGTTTCTTGCATTTTGTCTATTCTATTTCCAAGATTTTGGATCATCCTTACTATCATTATTCTGAATTCTTTTTCAGGTAGACTACCTATTTCCTCTTCATTTGTTAGGTCTGGTGTGTTTTGACCCTGCTCCTTCATCTGCTGTGTGTTTTTCTGTCATCTCATTTTGCTTATCTTACTGTGTTTGGGGTCTCCTTTTCACAGGCTGCAGGTTCGTAGTTCCCGTTGTTTTTGGTATCTGTCCCCAGTGGCTAAGGTTGGTTCAGTGGGTTGTGTAGGCTTCCTGGTGGAGGGAACTAGTGCCTGTGTTCTTGTGGATGAGGTTGGATCTTGTCTTTCTGGTGGGCATGTCCACGTCTGGTGGTGTATTTTGGGGTGTCTGTGGCCTTATTATGATTTTAGGCAGCCTCTCTGCTAATGGATGGGGCTGTGTTCCTGTCTTGCTAGTTGTTTGGCATAGGGTGTCCAGCACTGTAGCTTGCTGGTCATTGAGTGAAGCTGGGTCTTGATATTGAGATGGAGATCTCTGAGAGATTTTTGCCGTTTGGTATTACCTGGAGCTGGGAGGTCTCTTGTGGACCAGTGTCCTGAAGTTGGCTCTCCCACCTCAGAGGCACGGCCCTGATGCCTGGCTGGAGCACCAAGAGCCTTTCATCCACACGGCTCAGAGTAAAAGGGAGAAAAAATTGAAAGAAAAAAAGAAAGAGAATATAATATAGTGAAGTAAAATAAAGCTATTATAAAGCAAAGCTATACAGACAAATTCTCACCCAGAAGCATATACATACACACTCACAAAAAAAGGAAAAGGGGAAAAATTAATATATCCTGCTCCCAAAGTCCACCTCCTGAATTTGGGATGATTCGTTGTCTATTCAGGTATTCAACAGATGCAGGCACATCAAGTTGTTTGTGGAGTTTTAATCTGCTGCTTCTGAGGCTGCTGGGAGAGATTTCCCTTTCTCTTATTTGTTTGCACAGCTCCCGGGGTTCAGCTTTGGATTTGGACCCGCCTCTGCGTGTAGGTCACCTGAGGGCGTCTGTTCCCCGCCCAGACAGAACGGGGTTAAAGGAGCAGCTGCTTCGGGGGCTCTGGCTCAGTCAGGCCTGGGGGAGGGAGGGGTACGGATGCGGGGCGAGCCTGCGGCGGCAGAGGCCTGCATCACGTTGCACCAGCCTGAGGCGCGCCGTGCGTTCTCCTGGGAAAGTTGTCCCCGGATCACGGGACCCTGGCAGTGGCGGGCTGCACCGGCTCCCGGGAGGGGCGGTGTGGAGAGTGACCTGTGCTCGCACACAGGCTTTTTGGTGGCAGCAGCAGCAGCCTTAGCGTCTCACGCCCGTCTCTGGGGCCCGCGCTGATCGCCGTGGCTCGTGCCCGTCTGTGGAGTTCGTTTAGGCGGCGCTCTGAATCCCCTCTCCTCGCGCACCAGGAAACAAAGAGGGAAGAAAAAGTCTCTTGCCTCTTCAGCAGCTGCAGACTTTTTCCCGGACTCCCTCCCGGCTAGCTGTGGTGCACTCGCCCCCTTCAGGCTGTGTTCACGCCGCCAGCCCCAGTCCTCTCCCTGTGATCCGAACGAAGCCCTAGCCTCAGCTCCCAGCCCCGCCCGCCCCGGCGGGTGAGCAGACAAGCCTCTTGGGCTGGTGAGTGCTGCTCGGCGCCGATCCTCCGTGCGGGAATCTCTCCGCTTTGCCCTCTGCACCCCTGTGGCTGTGTTCTCCTCCGTGGCTCCGAAGCTTCCCCCCTCTGCTACCCGCAGTCTCTGCCCGCAAAGGGGCTTCCTAGTGCATGGAAACCTTTCCTCCTTCACGGCTTCCTCCCACTGGTGCAGGTCCCGTCCCTATTCTTTTGTCTCTGTTATTTCTTTTTTCTTTTGCCCTACCCAAGTACGTGGGGAGTTTCTTGCCTTTTGGGAGGTCTGACGTTTTCTGCCAGCGTTCAGTGGGTGTTCTGTAGGAGCAGT
Organism: Balaenoptera borealis; assembly: GCF_965194805.1. NCBI lineage: Eukaryota > Metazoa > Chordata > Mammalia > Artiodactyla > Balaenopteridae > Balaenoptera > Balaenoptera borealis. Next base: position 48,374,822 of record NC_138863.1, on the reverse strand, counting down.
TCCACGTGTAGATGTATTTCTAATGTATCTGTGGGAAGGAAGGTGATCTCCGCGTCTTACTCTTCCGCCATCTTCTCTACCTCCAGGTAAAGCTTCTTTACCTTGGGAATTAGAGGCCTTTCTTTTGTTTTCTAGCAAGTGGCACTATAGCACATGTTTTCTTTTGCTTGTTTTTAAAGGAGTTGCCTCCAGCTATATTTGTGAGTGCACACTTTCCACCCTCTACTCTTTCTGCCAGAGGGGTTGTGGGTGCCATTGTCCTTGCTTGTACCACAGAGGTCACCAGTTCTGTTGCTGCTAACAAAATTGCCAGGGCCACAGGCACCACCACCATTGCTGGGGTCACCAGGGTTGCAGGCACCACAACCACTGCTGGGGGAGCTAGGGTTGCAGGTGTTGCCACTGCTGCCAGGGATGCCAGGGTCATGGGTATCACTGCTATTCCTGGAACTGCTGGGATTGTGGGAACCACCACCACTGCTCCTCCAGTTCCACCACTGCTCCTCCAGTTCCACCACTACTCCTCCAGTTCCACCACCTCCATGAGGTCCAATCCACCCACCTTCAGATGTACAGATCAATAGACATATAACATTTTATAAGTTTAAGGTATATGTATTGATTTGATAAATTTATATATTGCAATATGATTACCATCAAAGCATTAACTAACACATCTATAATATTATGTAAGTATCACTTCTTTTTTGTGGTGAGATCATTTAATATCTAGTCTCTTAGCATCTATGAAGTATATAATGCAGTATTGTTCGCTATAATTACTATGCTATGCATTAAATCTCTAGAACTTATTCACCTTCTAATTGCAATTATGTATCCTTTAACAACATCTTCTGATTTCCCCGCCCTCTCCAGCCCCCAGTAATCAACATTCTACTCTCTGTTTCTACAAGTTTGGCTTTTTTAGATTCCATATATGAGTGATATCATACAGACTTTGTCCTTCTCTGACTTATCTCATTTAGCAGTATGTTTTGTTAACGTTGAATTGGTAGTAAGCTGAGGTAACAGTTTAGAAGTCAAGGTCAGATTAGACATGACATAGGGCAAAGAGACAAAAATATGTCATTTCTGGAGAAAAGACTCAAAGAAGGTAAGAACCATATCTAGATCCAGAGACAGATGTTAGTCCTATTCCATAGTATTGCAGCAAGCTCCATATCCAATAGATATTTCCCTGGGAGAGAAGTTAGTAGGATAAAGTGCAAGGTCATTTTAAGGTTTTTGTCTTTTGAATATCTTACAGACTTAATTTTATTTTCTATTTCAGCATTTGCCAGATGGGTTAATGATAATTAATGGTAATGGTAATTCAGCAAGAGTTGCATGAATTTATATATATTATAAGTGTATTACTAGTCTTGAAATATTAAGTGAATATTTTGGTTAATATATAGTATGTTTAAATAACTGAATCTATATACTTATTATTCATAATGTGTTCCTTCAATCAGCTGAGTCTGAAAATTCAAATACTAGCATGGTAAATGGTTGAAATATTTTGGTATTTAAAGGGTTCCATGCTCAAAATGTCTGGAAAACAATTATTTTAAGTGAATTTATTTCTTATGTTATTTAGTTACCTATATAAAATTAACACTGTAAAGGAATTTTAGAGATCTCATTGATGGACATTTTGTAAAATTTACCTCTTTAAATAACAAAACAAAACATGATGATTTAGACATATTGGCTCTATCTGCTGCCAACCTGAGTACTGTAAAGATATTTGTTCTCTAAAAGTGTCTGATGACATTTTAAGAAAAATGGCTTATCCTTTTGATATTGAGTAATCTTTCTTCTGAAAACCCTTTTCTATCATAAAACAAGGACCCCATTTAGAGTCAGTTCCCTACATCAGGTTCTACAAGAGAATGATGATGATCAATATAAATGGAGAGATCTAAATATGGTTTTTCATGAGTATATTCAGTCACCAATTGTTCACAACAGCATTATATATTTTCCAGACTAAGGCATCACTGTTGTTCAGAGAACACAAAAAATAGTTTGTTTTGATCTAACTTCTTAGAAATACAAAGTTTATTTCAAAAAAATCCTTATGAAAATAACTACTAGTTTCATTTACTAGCTGGTTAAATTATAGTATGCATAACAGAGAGGTATGTGTGTATTACACAAGATCTGTCCTCATATTTATCCCATTTAGAACTGTGCCATGTGTACAGACATAACATAGAGAGCTGTACTCTGAAACTCACAGAAGAACCTTGTTGATTCTTTATAACATGTAAAAACAGCATATTAAATTCTGAATTATAAGTGTACTGTTAAATATATACTGCTTGTGTTTAAAGTCTTCATAGTTGCTAACTAAAACTTGAATATTATAAAACAGAAGTGTCTTTATCCTATAAAACCTCTCACAGGTTTTGTTTTAATGAAAATATTATTGAAGTTATTCTTCACTGATACGCCCATCTTCTCTTCATCCCACATTTCCATTCTCAGTAATTTAAGCCACATATTTGCTTTTGATTCCTTTCTTTCCTTCATCTACTCTCATACTAAACAACTAAATCATGAAATATTCCTTGTTCTACTTTCTTAATATTTCTGGAATCTATACCTTTTCTCCTTTAAGCCAATAGTTAGTTAAGCCCATGATCTCTAGCTTAGTTTACTTCAACAGCCTATGAGCTGGGCTACCTGCCTCTTGTAAATGAACTCTTCTGATTCACTCTCTGTATTGCATTCATTCACTCATTCATTTATCTAGTATTTAATATATACTGTGGGACCAGACACTGTTTTGTGTGTATGGCTAATCTCTCTAAAACTCAGTTAATCATATTATTATCTTCTTTAAAACTCTTCAGTGAGCTCATCTTTTTCTATGAAATCCAATTACTTAAATTATTTATCTCCTCATTAATTTACTATTTCTCATTACTGGTCCATTGCAAACGTTTAGACGCCTTCTCTGGCTAAGATCTCCCTTTTACCTAATGCTTTGTCAAGACTCTTATGTCCTCCCATAGTATTCATGAAGAGCACTCATCATACTGTATTGTAAGTACTTGACTAAAATGTCTCATCTCTTGAAAATAAGCTCCTTGAAAATAGAAAATGTGCATTAGTATTAATTACATGTAAAGTGTTTAGTAAAAGTATGGGGACAATAGAATCTCAGTAAAGAATAACTGAACAGTCCTGATCACCTGAGTATTACAGTATATGCTAAACTTAATTTTCCATCATTTATGTCAAACTTCTGAATCTCAAATACAATATTAAAAATACAGATCCAAAGACATATTGGACAAAACCTAGTCACTTTTTTCTGGAGTATCTGAAACATTCAGGCAGAACTGTAAACCAAGAGGTATACAAACCTCATAAGAAAGACAAAGGGAAAGTCTTGTGAGTGACAGATTGCTCACACTTTGGATGTGACCTAGGAAGTCATATGTATTCTGGCAGCATATTATGAAAATTCATTCTTCAATATTCTTATAATTTTTATACAACATCCCATATTGTATACTAATAAGCAAACATCGTATCATTTAATTTTTCTGTACCATATTTATGACCATCTCTTCATTATACCACTGTGAACTCACACAGATTTGTGTCCAGTAAGATTGACACAAAGATCCCAGGTCTAAATTCATATGAGTATTCTAGAATTCAATTGATTGTTGATTCTAGAATATCAAGGTAACAGCTGGACTCATTCATACAAACTTTGAGGTGAGTAATGGAAAATAAAACGTTTTAGTGAAATGTGTCCTCTCTCTCCTGTTTTAAGGTGTTTTGGGTGACTGTGTGATGGCTTTATGATGTGTCAACTTGGCTGAACAATATTCCCCAGAATTCTCTTCCTAGTATATTTCTAATTAGAGTAGGCTACAGGGAATATTTTCTTGACATAGTTAAAAGAAAGGTGACAGTAGTAATTTTTTACCATATGCACACCTTCTCCTGGTTATTCAATCAAACATTATTCTATGTGCCACTGTAAAGGGATTTTATAAATATTAAAGTCCCTAATCAGTTGATTTTAAGTGAATCAAAAGAGAGCATCCTGCACACACCAAACAATCTGTTGGTATTTATTTATTTAGTATAATTGACCTACAACACTGTTAGTTCCAGGTGAACAACATAGTGATTTGATATTTCTATACATTACAAAATGATCACCATGGTAAGTTTACTATCTGTCACCATACAAAGAGATTAGTATTGACTATATTCCCCTAGCCATACCTTTCATCCCTGTGACTCATTTATTTTGTAACTGGAAGTTTGTACCTCTTAATTTTTCTCAAATATTTCCCTCATCCTACCATCCTCCTCACCTCTGGCAACCACCTGTTTGTTCTCTGTATCTACAACTCTGTTTTATTATGTTGGTTCTTTTTTTTTTTTTTTTTTTTGAATTCCACATAAGTGATTTCATACCATATTCGTGTTTCTCTGACTTATTTCACTTAGCATTATGCCCTCTCCATCTATCCATATTGTTGCAAAAGGCAAGATCTCATTTTTTTATGGCTAACTGTATAAATATACCACATCTTCCTTATCCATTTATCTATCAAAGGTAGCATCCATATTTTGGCTATCGTAAATAATGCTGTGATGAACACTGGGGTGTGTTTATCTTTTCAAATTAGTGTGTTTGTTTTCTTCAGAAAAATAGAAGTGGAATTTCTGGATCAATTTTTAAGTTTTTGAGGAACCTTTCTGGATCAATTTTTAAGTTTTTGAGGAACCTCTCTATTGTTTTCCATAGTGGCTGCACCAATTTTGCATTCCTACCAACAGTGCACAAAGATTCCCTTTTCTCCACATCCTCACCAACACTTATTTATCTTTTTTATAATATCTATTCTGACAGATGTGAGGTAATATTTCATTGAGGCTTTGATTTGCATTTCCCTGATAATTACTAAGGTTGAGCATCTTTTCATGTGTCTGTTGGCCACCTGTATCTCTTCTTTGGAAAAAATGTCTATTCAGGTTCTCTGCCCATTTTTTATACAGGTTGTTTTTTAATGCTGAGTTGTGTGAAGTTTTGTGTATATTTTCGATATTAATCTCCTATCAGATATATCATTTGAAAATATTTTCTCCCATTCAGTAAATCAGAAGGTGTGATACTTCCAGCTTTGTTCTTCTTTCTTAAGATTATTTTGGCTTTTTGAGGTTTTTTGTGTTTCCATACAAATTTTAGAATTATTTGTTCTAGTCTTGTGAAAAATGCCATTGGTATTTTGATAGAGATTGCATTGAATCTATAGATTGCCTTGGGTAATATGGTCATTTTTAACAATATTCTTCTAATCGATGAGCATGGTGTGGCTTCACATGTTTTTGTTGTCTGTATTTTATGAAGTCTTATAGTTTTCTGAACACAAGTCTTTTGCCACCTTGGATAGTTTTATTCCTAGGTATTTTATTTTGATGCAATTGTAAATGAAATTGCTTAATTTCTCTTTCTGATATTTTGTTGGTAGTGTATAGAAATGTGACAGATTTCTGTATTTTGTATCCTGTAAATTTACTGAATGCTTCTACTAGTTCTAATAGTTTTGAGCAGAGGCATATTTGGAATTTCAATTTGGCGTCCTGTCATCTGCAAACAGTGGCAGTTTTACTTCTTCCTTTCTAATTTGAATTCCTTTTATTTTTCTTGTCTTATTGATGTGGCCAGGAATTCCAATACTGTGTTGAATAAAAGTGGTGAGAGTGGGCATCCTTGTCTTGTTCTTGATCTTAGAGGAAATTCTTTCAGCTTTTCATCATTGAGTCTGATGTTAGCTGTTGGCTTGTCATATATGGCCTTTATTATGTTGAGATATGTTCCCTCTATACCTGTGTTGAGAGTTTTTATGAAATGGATGTTAATTTTGTCAAACGCTTTATCTGCATCTACTAGGATGATCATGTGATTTTTCTTCAATTTGTTAATGTGTTTTATCACATTGATTTTTTGGATATTGAACCATCCTTGCATCCCTGGGATAAATCTCACTTGATTAGGTTTTATGGTCCTTTTAATGTATTGTTCAGTTAGGTTTGCTGATCTCTTGAGGATTTCTGCATCTTTATTCATAAGTGATTATTGGTCTGTAACTTTCGTTGCGGCGTCTTTTTCTGGTTTTGGTATCAGGGTGATGCTAAACTCATAGACTAAGTTCAGAAGCATTCTTTCCTCTTCCTTTTTTTGGAGTAGTTTGAGAAGGATAGGTGTTAAATCTTTTTTAAATGTTTGGTAGAGTTCACTTGTTAAGCCTTCTTGTCCTGGGTTTTTGTCTGTTTACAGTTTTTGGATTACTGATTCAATTTCATTACTAGTAATTTGTTCATATTTTCTATTTCTTTGTGATTCTGTCTTGGGAGATTGTATATTTCTAGTAATTTGTCCATATCTTCTAGTTTGTCCATTTTATTGGTGTATAAATCAACTAATTTGTTTGTAATAATCTCTTATGATCCTTTGTATTTCTCCAGTACATACTGCAACTTCTTTTTTCTCTCTGATTTTATTTGGGCCTCTTTTTCTGATGAGTCTGGCTAAAGGTTTATCAATTTTATTTATTTTTTCTAAGAACCAGCTTTTAGTCTCATTCATTTCTTCTTTTGTTAAATCGCTATTTCATTTATTTCTGCCCTGACTTTAACATTTCTTTCCTTCTAACTTTGCATTTTATTATTTTTCTAGTTCCTTTAGGTATAAAGTTAGGTTGTTTATTTGACATTTTACTTGTTTCCTGAGGTAGGCTTTTATTGCTATAAACTTCCCTCCTAGACAGTTTATCCTGTGTCCCATATATTTTGAATCATTGTGTTTTCACTGTTATTTGTCTCCAGGTATCTTTAAAATTTCCTTTTGATTTCTTCAGTGACCCACTGGTTGTTTAGTAGCACATTGTTTAGCCTCCATGTGTTTATGTGTCTTATAGTTGATTTCTAGGCCCACAGTGTGTCAGAAAAGATGCTTGAGATGACTGCAATCTTCTTAAATTTATTGAGGCTAATTTTGTGGCCTACCACATGATCTATCCTGAAGAACGCTCCAAGTGCACTTGAAAAGAATGTGTATTCTGTTTTTGAATGGAATGCTCTCTATGTATCTATTAAGTCAATCTGATCTCATGTGTTGTTTAAGGCCAGGGTTTCCTAACAGATTTTCTCTCTGGATGATCTATCCATTGATGTAAGTGGGATGTTAAAATCCCTGACTATTGCTATATGACTATCAACATCTCCTTTTGTTTATTAATATTTGCTTTATGTATCTAGGTGCTCCTATATTGGGTGCATACATGTTTACAATTATATCTTCTTGTTAGATCAATCCTTTTACCTTTATATCATGTACTTCTTTGTCTCTTGTACCATCTTTGTCTTAAAGTCTATTTTGTCTGATACACGTATTGTTACCCCACCTTTGTTTCCATTTTCTTGAAATACCTTTTTCCATCTGCCAATTTTCAGTCTGTGTGTGTCTTTAGATCTGAAGTGAGTCTCTTGGAGACTCACATGTACATGGATATTGTTTTTTATCAATTCAGGCACTGTATGCTTCTGATTGAAGTATTTATTCCATTTACATTTAAAGTAACAATAGGCATGTAATTATTGCCATTTTGTTTGTTGTTTTCTGGTTGTTTTGTAGATCATTTTTTTTTTCCTTTTTATTTTACTCTCTTCCCTTGTAATTTGATATAATTCGACTATCTTTAGTGTTATGTTTGGATTACTTTCTCTTTTTTTCTGTATGTATTATAGTTTCTTGATTTCTGGTTACCATGAGATTCATATATATAACTTCTTAAATATATTTGATTATTTAAAGTTGATGCTCTCTAAATTCAAACACATTCTAACCACCCTATATTTTACTCTCCTCTTAAGTTTAATGCTTTTGATATCATATTTTACATCTTTTTGTGTATCCCTTAACTACATATTGTACATATAGATGATTCTACTACTTTTGTCTTCTAATCTTAATACTAGCTTTATAAGTGGTTGACCTACTACCTTTACTGTATGTTTGCCTTTACCAATAAGATTTTTCCTTTCATAATTTTCATATTTCTAGTCATGGTCTTTTCTGCTTAGAAAGATCCCTTTAACATTTCTTTTAAAGCCAGTTTAGTGGTGCTGAACTCTTAATTTTCCTTTTTTGTAAAACTCTACCTGTCCTGAATGACAGACTTGCCAGGTGGATTATTCTTGGTTGTGGGTCTTTTCCTTTCTTCACTTTGATATATTATGCCACTCCCTTTTTGCCTGCAGAGTTTCCACTGAAAAGTCAGCTTACAGTCTTATGGAAGTTCCCTTGTATGTAACTAGTGCTTTTCCCTTGCTGCTTTTAAGAGTCTCTCTTTGTCTTGATTTTTGCCATCTTAATTACAAGGTGTGGACCTCTTTGGGTTGATATTCTTTGGGACTCTCTGTGAGTCCTGGACATGGATGTCTGTCTCCTTTCCCAGATAAGGGAAGTTTTCAGCTATTACCTCTTTAAGTAGGTTTTCTGCCCCCTTTTCTGTCTCTTTTCTTTCTGGGACCCCCACAATGTGTATGTTACTACACTTGATGTTGCTCCAGAGGTCTCCTAAACTGCCCTCATTTATTAAAATTCTTTTTTCTGTTCAGCTTGGGTGATTTCCATGACTCTATCTTCTAGTTTGTTGATCTGTGCCTCTGTATCACCTAATGTACTGTTGATTCCTTCTAGTGTATTTTTATTTATTATTTCATTATTAAGTTATGTTTGGTTCTTCTTCATATTTTCTAACTCTTTTTTAAACTTTTCACTGTGTTCATCCATTCTTCTCCTGAATTCATTGAGCATGATTATGATGAGCTTTTATTGGGTAGATTACTTATCTCCACTTTGCTTAGTTCTTCTGTGGTTTTATCTTGTTCCTTCATTTGGGACATATTCCTCTGTTGCCTCTTTTTTTACTAATTCTGTTTTATTTCTATGTATTAGGAATGTCAGTAACATTTCTGATATTGGAGAAGTGGCCTTATGTGGGAGACATCCTATGGAACCCAGCAACACAGTCATCTCTGGTCACCAGAGCCCTGTGCTCTAGGGGTGTTCCCTATATGGATTGTGTGTGGCCTCTTCTTTTGTGGCAGGGATGATTACTGTGGGTGTGCTGGTAGGTGGGCTAAGGTCCCAGCGTTAATAGTCTAGAAAGAGGACTCCAAAATGGTGCTTACCAGTACCAGTGTCCTCACATTGGAAGAAGCTCCTACAAATGGTTGCCACCAGTGTCTATGTCCCCAAAGGGTCCCACTGGCCCCTTGCCTCTCCAAGAGGCTTCTCCAAGATCTCCAAGTAGGTCTGAACCAGGCTCCTTTCAAATTACTGCCTCTGCACTAGGTCTCAGAGTGTGTGAGACTTTGCATATGCCCTTTAAGTACAGAGTCTCTGTTTCCTACAGTCCTCTGGCCCTCACGAAAGTAAATCCTGCTAGCCTTCAAAGCCAAACATTCTGGAAGCTAATATTTCCAATGCAGACCTGCTGGGCTGGGGAGCCCAATGTTGAGCCAGAACCCCTCAGTCTTTGCGGAAAGCCTCTGCGATTATAATTATCCTTCTGTTGGTGGGTCGCCTACCTGGGGGTATGGGCCTTGACTGTATTGTGTCTCCACCCCTCCTACCTGCCTTGTTGTGTTTCCTTCTTTTTATCTTTAGTTGTAAAAGATCTTTCCTGCTAGTCTTCAGGTCATTCTCATTGATACTTTGTAAATCGTTTTAAATTTCATGTGTCCATGGAAGGAGGTAAGATCAGTGTCTTCCTACTCCACCATCTTGGCCACTGCCTTCTGTTGGAAGAACATTAAAAGGGGGCTTAGCACTTCCCTGATCAAAGACTACAAACAGCAGCTGGATCTGCAATTTCTCTCCTTTTCAGTGGATCTTCCTTTCTGGTTGCCCATCTGTGCACAGTAAGCTTCAGCTCATCTCATGGCATTTCATCCTGCTCATGATCTACCCTTCCTGGCTGCCTGCCCTGTAGACTTTAGGGCTTGTTTAGCCAGCCCCCACAACTGCATACAGTAATTCCTCACAATAAACAAACAAATATATATATTCACTTTCCTACTGACTCTGTTTCTCTGGATGAGTCCTGACAAGTACACACTAGCTTAAAAATATGACAACTCAACTGTCCATATCTATAATTACTTGTTAGCTTTAATATATTTTTAGAAACATGCCAGGTATGCTTTTTGCCTCTTAGCAAGAATTTAAAGAGTAAACTATTATATCAGGTGTCTGGCTTATAAGAAGTACTGCAACTGTAGATCTCAAAGTCTAATCTTGGATTTTTTTAAGAAATAGTAAGTAGCTATATGATTTATTTAGCTTCCGTAATATAATGGCCAGAAGTTTCCAGGCCAAAATCTAAGAGCTTCAGTGATTTATATGAAAGAAGAGTAAGAAACAGAACTAAAAAGTGCTTTAACTCACTAGGATGACTTGCCCTGAAGAAGTGATCTGATATAGGAACTACCATATAAGAGGAATTATCCTGAAACTTTACAGAATTTGTTTATTTGTTCTAACAGTTTTTTAGTGGAATCTTTAGGGTTTTCCATGTAATAGTATGTCATCTCCAAAGAGAAACGATATTATTTCATCCTTTCTGATTTTGATGTCTTCTTTTTCTTCCCTAATTGCTCTGGCTAGGATTTCCAGCACTATGTTGAATAAAGATGGGCACACTTGTCTTGTACCTATCTTAGAGGAAAAGCTTTCAAACTTTCCCATTGAGTATGATGTTAGCTGTGGGTTTGTCATATGCAGCTTTTACTATGTTGAGGTATGTTCTTCCCAATATGTTCAGAACTTTTATCATGAAAAGGTGTTGAATTTTGTCAAATACTACTTCCGTATCTATTTAGAGAATCATATGATTTTTATACTTCATTCTATTAAGGTGGTGTATGGAGTTTATTGATTTATATAGGTTGAGCCATCCCTGCATTCCATGGATAAATCCCACTTGATCATGTTGTATGCTCATTTACATATGCCATTGAATTTGGTTTGCTAGTATTTTGTTTGGAATTTTTCCATCTATATTCACCAGGGATATTGGTCTTCTTTTCTTGTAGTCTTTATCTGACTTAGGTGTCAGAGAAATTTTGTCTTTAGGAACAGAGAACACTTTGGGAGAACACTTTGAGAACACTTCTCACCTCTTCAGTTTTGGGGTGGAGTTTGAGAAGAATTGGCATTAATTCTTTAAATGTTTGATAGGATTCACCAGTGAAGCTACCTGGTCCTGGGCTTCTCTTTGTTGGGAGGGTTTGATTACTGCTCAATCTCCTAAGTCATTATTGGTATGTTCAGATTTTGTATTTTTCATGATTCAGTCTTAGCAAATTTATCCATTTCTTCTAGGTTATACAATTTATTGTCATATAGTTGTTCATAGTAACCACTTATGATATTTTGTATTTCTGTGGTGTAAATTGTAATTTTTTCTCTTTCATTTATAATTTTGTATATTTGAGTTCTTTTTTTCTTGGTTATATTTATTTCTGCTCTAATCTTTTATTTCCTTTCTATTGCTAACTTTGGAATTAGTTTCTTTTTCAAATTCCTTGAGGTATAAAATTTGATCATTTATTTGAGATCTTTTTCTTAACATAAGCATGTATCACTGTAAACTAACCTTTTAGAACTGATTTTGGTGCATCCCATAAGCAATTTTATTGTTTTCATTTTCATGTGTCTCAAGTTACTTTCTGATTTCCCTTTTGAGTCCTTCATTTACCCACTAGTTTTTCAAGGTTGTGTTTTAATTTTCATGTATTTGTACGTTTTTCCATTTTCCTGTTATTGACTTCTTGTTTCATATTATGATCAGAAAAAAACAACTGATAGGATTACAGTCTTCTTAAATTTATTAATATTTGCTTTGTGGCCTAAAATACGATCTAGAGAATGTTCTGTGTGCATTGATAAGTATGTGTATTATGGTGCTGTTGGATAGAATGTTCTATATATGTCTGTTAGGTCTATTTGGTGTAAAGTGTTATTCAGGGCCACTGTTTACTCATTAATTTTCTGTCTGGATGATCTATCCAATATTGAAAGCAAGGTATTGAAATCCCCTACTATTATTATATTACTGTCTATTTCTCTCTTTAGTTCTGTTAATATTTGCTTTTTATATTTAGATGCTCATTGCATTCACTTCCAGAATTTGTTTGCTTTATGGTTTCTACTTCTTTATAAAACTTCTCATTTTATTAGTGCATTTTTTCCTGATTTTATTTAGTTGTCCATCTGTGTCCTCTTGCATTTCATTAAGTTTCCTTAAGACGTCTGACAAAGAATTCAAAACAGTTAATTTGTAGATCTCCATTTCTTTAGGGTAAGTTACTAAAGCTTAAAAGTTTCCTTTGGCAGTATATTTGCCTGTTTCTTCATGATCAATGCACTCTTGCATTGGTGAGCAACTCCCCCCAGGCCCTTAGTAAATAGTGCTGGTGACAGGACCATGGCTAATGGGGCTGTAGCCTACTCCTTAGGGGTACAGAGCTGTTTCTGGGTCTTTAATCGAGACCACAGTTGGCAAGTCAGCCTCTTGGGTGCAGGCATGCCTTCTCAAAATGGATTTCCTAAGTTTTGGACTCCACTGAAGTTTCACAACCTCCTACCTAGATCTCAAAGTTCCTACAAAGGCACTTTTGCCCATTTATGGTTGCCAAGTTATTGTTGCTGAGGTGAGATATCAATGAGAAGCTCTTTTTCCTCCATCTTGCTCACTTCATCTATTTTTTTTTTTTTTTTTTTTAAGAGAGAAGATTGCAGGAAACCCGGAGAGGGCCTGTGACTTTTATTCTGTGAGATGAGAAATCATTGGCAGGTTTTGAACGGAGAAAAGACAGTATCGGATTCATGTTTTGTTTTGTTTTTTTGTTTTGTTTTTTTTATAGCTACTTTATTTATTTATTTTTGGCTGTGTTGGGTCTTCGGTTCGTGCGAGGGCTTTCTCTAGTTGCGGCAAGTGGGGGCCACTCTTCATCGCGGTGCGGGGACTGCTCTTCATCGCGGTGCGCGGGCCTTTCACTATCGCGGCCCCTCCCGTTGCGGGGCACAGGCTCCAGACGCGCAGACTCAGTAGTTGTGGCTCACGGGCTCAGCTGCTCCGTGGCATGTGGGATCTTCCCAGACCAGGGCTCGAACCCGTGTCCCCTGCATTAGCAGGCAGATTCTCAACCACTGCGCCACCAGGGAAGCCCCACTTCATCTATTTTTCTTTCCTGTCATTTTGTCTTCTATCTTTTCTCTTCAAAAAAGAGAAAAGAAAACTGTTTCAATTTCTTTCCATTTTCTTTCCTTTTATCAAGGTGACCAAGATAGAAGAGGCAAACATGACTGAGGCAGAAGTAACTGGCAGGATTGGGGAATGGTTAAACAAAGGGGTCATGAAAAAATCTAAGTAAATTTATTAAGGATAATGGATACCAGCAGGGAATTAAAACATGAGAAAGATGAAGACAAGAATGAAGCCTGTGGCATTTGATTGGACTTAGATAAATTGGTGTGAGCTGTGTGTTAACAAAGGGATATGAATAAACAAAGAAACAGATATAGGTCTCCTTGTGCGTGCGTGTGTATCTTAGCTCTGTCTAATGAAAATACCTGGAAGCTATGAGCACATTTAATGTCTAGGTTTTTTAAATAAAAGTTTCAAAAGTAGTAATAACAAACAGGAACTAATATTGGGAATGAATAAAGTAGGGAAAGATCATTTTTACAGTATAATCACAACTAAGAAGTTCTACATAAATAGAATGAATTGTAGAATCAGAAACAAATAAAAATTTGGTAAACATAACAGTCCTATTTTTTCAGGCAACTATCCTCAGTGGATACTAACACTCAGGGATGAAAATGTGTTGAGAAATATACTATATAGTCGTAAACTATCTCCCACAATTCCAATCAAAATTATGGCACATTTTTGTTTTTGTAGAAATTTACAAACTTATTCTAAAATTTATATATAAATGGAAAGGGTACACAAATCTAAGATTGGTTTGAAGATGAAAAAGAAAGCTGGATGTTGTACAATGACAGGCAAATCTGTAGTAATTAAGAGAATGTGGTATAGGTGCAAGGATAGACAAATAGCTCAATGGAGCAAAGAGAGAAACATACTGACTCCTATTGTCACCTGGTTTACGTCAAAGTGTCACTGCATTGAAATGAGGAAAGGTGTTCTTTTTTGAATAAATGGTACTGGATCAGTTGGAATCTGTGTGAAAAATACATCTTTTCCTCCACAACACACAAATAGCAATTCAGATAGATTATAAAACTAAATTTGAAAGTTAAAACAATAAAGCTTTTAGAAATTAACATGGGCAATTATCTTCAAGACCCTAGGATAGACAACAATTTATGAGTAAGTATATAAGAAACAAAATATTAAAGAAAAGATAGATTAATTGGATGTCAAAAATTAAGAGATTCTGGGACTTCCCCAGTGGCTCAGTGGTTAAGAATCCACCTGCCAATGCAGGGGACACAGGTTTGAGCCCTGGTCCGGGAAGATCCCAAATGCCAAGGAGCAATTAAGCCTGTGTGCCACAAATACTGAGCTTGCACTCTAGAGCCCGGGAGACACAACTACTGAGCCCAGATGCCGCAACTACTGAAGCCCGCATGCCTAGAGCCAGAGCTCGGCATCAAGAGAAGCCACCGCAGTGAGAAGCCCGCGCACCACAATGAAGAGTAGCCCCCACTCACTGCAACTAGAGAACGCCCTCACACAGCAACGAAGACCCAACGCAGCCAAAAAATAAATAAATACAATTATTAAAAAAAGATTCTGACCATCAAAAGACATTAAGAATGTGAAAGGCCACAAAATGACAGATATTTGCAATATGTGAAAACAACAAAGGATGTATGCAAGTCCATAAAAACTGCTACAAATCAATAATAAAAAAGCAGACATGCCAGCAAAGTCAAAAACTTTGAACACTTCACAAAAGAGGATAAACAAATGACAGACAGCATGACAGACAGCATATGAGAAAATATGCATCATTAGTCACCCGAGAAATGAAAATTAGATACCACTGCACATCTACCAGAGGGCTAAAACAAAATAACAACAACAACTGATTATACCAATTATTAGTGATGATGTGGAGAGCTAGAACTTTTCTGTCCTACTGGTGGGAGTGCAAATTAGAAATCCACTTTGGAAAATAGTTTGCAGTATTTACTAAAGCTGAAAATATTCATGCTACCACTCATCAATTCTATTCCAGAAATACATATACATGTGCATCAAAGAGCATGTACAAAAATTTTTGTAGCATCATTATTTGTAATATCTCCAAACTAGAAACGATCAAAATGCCCATCAATAATGAAATGTAAAAGTACAGTTTGCTATATCCATATAGTGGATACCATTCAATGAACTGCTCCTACAGGCAACAACAGGAATGAATCTCACAGACATAATATTGAATAAAATAAACCAAGCACAAATGATACATGTCATTAGATTCTATTTATGTAATATATAAAACATTCAAATTTCATCTATAGTGATATATATCAGAATATTTTGCTTGGAGACATCACTGATAGACTTCTGGTGTGCTGATAATGTTCTAGATCTTGATCTAGGTGACAGTTATATAGGTGAGTTCACTTAGTAAAACTCATAGAGATATATGCTTAATATTTTTGCATTTTACTGGATATAGAGTATGCTTCAATAGAAAAAATTAAATAGACAAGAAATCAAGCCCCAATTCATGCAGTTTGGTCAGCTTCATTGCAGTTTGTGGCTCCAAGAAGACTGACAGAACTAAGCCAGTAGAAATCTTCTATTTCTTTTAATAAGTTAAAGAAGCTGTTATAATACTTTTGAAAACAAATATCAAAAGGATAAAACACAGATTGACAGCAGTGTGCGATGCTCAACATTTATCTAAGAAAACAGTTTTAAAATTTTATGTCTCAGAATTTTAAGATTAGCATATTCATACTCAAAGAGAGGCTGTAACCTGGACTGAGTTTTTATACACAAGATAGAAATCCAGGGGGAAAAGTTGGAAAGGAATCACAGAGTGTCATATTAAAGTTCTGATCACTCACTGTTTGACTGTTTACATTTCATTTTATGATAATACACATAAAAGATCAATTGTTCTAGAAACAGGAAGATAAATGTTTATTTTATCAAATATAAAGAAAACATTATAACTGTGCTAGATTATCTCTTCTATACCTGTCTCTAACATAATCTTGGTAAGGATAAAAACTAATTTTTCTGGAATCTTCTTACCCTAAGCTCTAGGTCAGAATTTGCCAGTGAAAGTAATTTGTGTGAGATACGGAAGGGAGAAGTGAAGCAAAAGCCATTGTTTTCAGAGATCAGTCATAGTGCCTTAATCAGAGTGAAGCTGCAGATGACTTTACAAGCTCACACTGTCCCGTTGTGGCAGACTTTGCAGAATTCTTCATGAGCTCTCTCTACATGCTCCCACCTTTTGGCTAGACACATTACATAACTGGATTTCTATTTGAACACCTGCTTTTCCTCCTGCTCTAGTGCTTTAGGCTCTAGTTGTTATTGTTTCACTGATCATCCAGCTGTAGCATTTCAGATGTTCATACTAGCCCTTCCTGCTTTTGTATAAGCTCTAATTCATTTTATTAAACCCCTCACTCATATAAAAGTTGAATGGCTCAGTTTTGTTGACTGAGAAGCCACTTTGATATTTTACATATTGAAGTTTTCCAACTTTACTGCCACATTCACATTTTTTTAATTAAAGAACAGGATAACTTACTGACATGTTATTTAAGTACTTCAAAACAATTTAAAGAGATGTAATTTATAATAATAAACAAAATGTATGAATGTTAGCAGTGAAAGCATATTTTCTATATTCTACATGCAAAACTTAGACTTTATTAACTTTTAATTAATGTAACAATCTTCTTATTTATAAAGGTAGGCTGCTTCCTTTATCACTCTAAAAGTCTTTGGAAACTTTACCAGGTAGTTAACAAAGTTGAGTTACTGAAACAAGAAAGATTTTTTTTTAAATTCTTGCACTTCGTGAAGGTTAAAGGAAGGGTTACTTGTAATAATTTTGGTTTTAAAATATATTTTATGAAGCATAATGGTTATAGAGACTAAGATTTTGCAATGTTAGCATTTTGCAATGGTAGAAAGATGATAATTAGCAAAGGTCAAAAAGTGTTCTTATTTATGATTAGCTGCAAATAAAGTAGGAATTTAAATGTGTTATCTGAATACCTTTGGACAATCAGATATTCATTGATAAAGAGTTTCCTCCTTAGTGATAAAATAGTCTCCAAATAGATGTGATGAAAATACTATCTTTGAAGTAATTTTTGATGAAATCTGATAAAACTCACTTACAGAAAACTGCATTATTTGAGTAAAAAATAAATGAGGAAAGTGAAAGTTGCCTAAGACACAGAATATGCATTTGAATCTTATGATCACAGGCAGGCATTATATATTCAAGTTCTCACAATAATTTTTGTTTCCATAAAGGGAAGAGGAAAAAATTATATAAAGAAGAAGTGGAAAATAACATCTATTGAGGGCTGTCTACAAACCATTGCACAGCTTCTTTACATACGCTATTTCACCTTTTAATAACATAATTATTTAAGATAGATATTATTATCATTGCCATTTTATGAATTAAGGAATTGTGATTCATAGCTCGTTCAGTTAAGAGTTGGTAAAGGTGAACTTAGGACTACCTTGTACAAAAGCCTGTTGGAATTTTTTTTAATTAGTGTGACAAAGGTAAATTTTATTCCTGTGAGTACACTAATATATAGTGTGTTCTGGAGTGAAGGAGGAATCACTTTCTAATTCTGTAACCTTGAACAAGTTATTAACCCTGAGATAACACAAAGGATTCCATTTCCAAATCAGACTTACATGATTTGAAGATCTTTTCCAATATAAACCTCTCCTAATAATTTCAAAATAATTTTATTAGTACTTTCTGTTTAAAGATATCAAAGAAATCTAGAAGCATTAATAGGGCAGTTAAGATCTTTAATAAAGTTAAACAAGAAAGGGAGCGAGAAAGTCACCAAAGGAATCTTAGTAAATACAGCATAAAATAATTTGACAGAGTAGAACATATATTTATGTTAAGAAGTGAAAATGGGTTTATTAAATTTTTTAAAAATTTCAAATTGTCCCACAAAACAAAACCCAACTGTTTTCTGTATGTCACAGATATATCTAAAAGTGTTTCAGAAGAATTTACAATAAAGAAATAGGCAACTGCATATGTCTGTCATGCCACCACTAATAAAACAGAAATAAGCTCCTATATCAGACAAGGTAAAATTCAGACAGAAAAGTCAAATAAAAAAGAATTGAGATTTTTTTTTTTCCTACCAATGTCCTCTGAGGTCTTTTTTATTCCCACCTTCATTACTTCTGAAACCATACTAAAGATAAAAGTTTTTTTCAGACTGTTCACTAATTAGGTGAAAATTAACCAAACAAACAAAAAGCCCTGCAACTGATAAGCTGCTTCCTGGGAAATAACCCTGTGATTCCCTGCAACATTAATATAAATGACCAACTGGCAGAAGACGATAGGACGTAGTAATATTTTTAACTTAAAAAAGTTAAGAAATTAATAAATGCCTCTAATTGTGGTTATACATTTAAATGAATATCTATTTTTTTAACAAAGTTGAAAAGAACAACCACATTTCTATGGTGATTGCACCTAGTATAAAACAAATATGCTTATTGAAAAAAAATTAATCTTAACTTGATTCCAGTTTCAGTCTGAGTAGAACAGATCCAAAGTTATATTCTTGAACAGCATAAAGCATTATATTCTCTTAAGCGCCACAATTTGAAAAATTGACAGAAGCCTTGAGTTACAACCTTAAATTTCCCATTAATCTATTGGTAATTTTGGAAGATTTCATTTTACTAATTTCCTGCGTTTTTATTTGTAAAATAAAAGTATTCATTTAAATGTCCGATACCATTTTCTGTTCTAATATTCTGAAGGATTTTCATGTTTTAGAATCTTTTTATTGAAGTATAAATGCTCATAATCTATTATTTTGTGGCTGTCCTTCCTTAAATTCATAATACACACATTACATATATATAAGGAAAATATGTCAATTATAAACCTATAACTAAAAAAAATTTGCATAAGGTAATATTTATGCTAAATCTGAAAAACTATTTTTTGGTCTTTTCTCTTTTGTTTATCTTTAAAAATATTGCCTTGATCCACCGAGTTAATTTCATAGGTAGCTAACAGTTTTTGATCCTCCATTTAACAAAATAACTATACCTTTACCCAGATCAGTAAGCCCCTGAACTTTGTTTAATCTGCAGATACTGATAGGTTTTATAAGTATCACTGTATGAAAGCCGAACAATTGCAATCAAAATATTCTGATGCAATCAAAGTATGCAAGAAAGTTATTACTATGATTTAATGATGTACCTATTCTTTAAATAAATAATTAAATGAGAGAAAAAGAGGAATGACAAGCTATAACAGTTTTTTTTTTACTACCCTATAGCTCATTTTTTTAAATATATATTGGAGTACAGTTGATTTACAGTGTTGTTTCAGGTGTACAGCACAGTGATTCAGCTATACACATATCTATTCTTTTCCAAATTCTTTTCCCATTTAGGTTATTACAGAATATCGAGTACAGTTCCCTGTGCTATACAGTAGGTCCTTGTTATCTGTTTTAAATACAGTAGTATGTATATATCAATCCCAAACTCCCAATTTATCCTTCACCACCCCTCCGACCCCCGCACCTTTCTCCTTTGGTAACCATAAGTTTATTTTCTAAGTCTGTGAGTCTGTTTCTGTTTTGTAAATAAGTTCATTTGTATCATTTTTTTTAGATTCTGCATGTAAGCGATATCATATGATATTTGTCTTTCTCTGTCTGACTTACTTCACTTACTATGATAATCTCCAGGTCCATAGCTCATGTTCTTAACACCATGTAGGAAAACAATAATTTAGGGATTAAAAATGTGGGATGCTATCTAAAGAAGATAGTGTCAATTAGAAAGATCATTGCTCAGAAATGGATGCAATAAAATAAAATGAAAACAAAAGCATAAATATCCTGACTGGTAATGTCCTTTTAAGCAATAACCAAGAAAAAAAAATTTCCCTTTTCTTAAATTTACTCATTTACTGAAATGGTGTTTATTGATTACCTCCTACTGTCTTTTCTATTTAATAATAATTACTGAGCACTGATCTAGTTATTGAAGAGTACATTGAACAAGACAGACAAATCTTCCCTAAAGAATTTTCATTTTATAGTGATGAGACAGACCCATGTCTTCATATGATCGTCCCTCTGTGCCTGTCTATATCCTAACCTCCCATTCTGATAAGGATATCAGTCATATTAGATTAGGGCCTATTCTGATGATCTCATTTTAACTTAATCACCTATTTAAAGGCCCTCCCTCCAAATATGGCGACATTCTCAGGTACTAAGGGTTAGGATTTCTACATAGGAATTTTAGGGGAACACAATTCAGCCCATGACAGAGCCCAGGGTTTCTATGGTGGATGATTAGGTGGCACCTGCTCCCTAGCACATATCAAAATCCCAGACGCCCAGATAGAAAGCATGTGTCCAGCATAAACACTATCTTTACAAACAGTCTAGGCACAGTGAACCCATGTAATCAGTTTGTGAGTGGTTCAACTGCCAAGTTCCCAGATGCTAGTCATGAGAGAATCTTGCAAGCAGGCTTCTCTAAAAAGATAGCAGGCTCAGGTCTAGTGTATTAACCCTTTTGTACACAGGCTGACAAGTTCAAGCTTATTTTTAACTTGTGATATATTTTGGGCTGAATATACACATATGTTTATTATGATTACTAAATGTTGCTTTGATTTTTAAAGGAGACAAAAAATATATTTTGCCGGTTAGTCTATAATAAGTAATTTGGCCACTACTTTCCTTTTATTCATTCCCTAAGCTTATATAACTTTAAATACATTAACAGAAAATTATCCAGTGATTTTGCTTAAAGTTAGCAGAGTAAAGGTTTCAAAATACAAGACAAAAAAAAAAAAAGAGCATGAAAATTGAGGGAAAAGAATCTATATTGTCTCTGAAACAAAAAAAAATTATAAAAACTAGTTATAGCCGTTACTTGAAACCACAACCTATGAGAAATATCTACTCAGGACAGAAAAAAGACAATAACATCAGGCACGTACCTTACCAAATCTCTGTGGTAGGATGAATTAGTATAACTGCTTTGGGGGAAACATGACAATATCTGTAAGAAAAAAAAACAACATACCCTTTAATCTAGGAATCTATTTAAAAGGATGCTTATTACAGAATTTTTATAACAGAAAAAAATCTAAAAATTCATAAATATAAGACTAGTTGAATAAATTATGGTAATTACAGCATTACACACTCTACATGTGTAGTTAAAAACTAAATTAAATCACAGTTGTTCATATGGAATGATCTTCAAGACATATTGCTCAGTAAAAATGAACACTAAATGCTTCATAAGATATGTTTGCATGTACATAACAATACACAGACTATATCAATAGTTTGCTTCTGGGTTGAGAGTCTTGGGATCTGAGAATAAGGGCGAATTAATTTTAGTGTTCAGATTTTTAGCCACATATGTTATTACTTTACCAATATAAAATTCTTCATCTTCTGCCTTCTGAGGGACATCAAATGATTAAATCAATCAAGAGGATGAAAGTTGAGAAGGGCTATCATAGAAATCAATGCATCTTGGAATTTAAGATAACATAAAGGATTAGCTTGAATATTCAGATTCAAGGTACTCATACCCAGTGTCAAGCTTTACTAATAATTTCAAGGATATATGTAATCATAAGGCACAGGTAACATTTAAAAAAAGGTCCAAGACCTCTAGCACCGTTCTCCAAGTCCTACTACACCACATCAGATGCACTCTGGCCCAAGTTAACAGATGAGGTTTTTGTGAGGAATGCATTACTTCACTTTGATAGAAGGAGCCAGTTAGATTATGAGACATGTGTATTTTACAGTGGGTTACACAGATTATATAACATTCTCCAACCAACCATTATGCATAAATCTTTATATTCCAGTTTGTTTACCATAAGCAATTCTAGACAATTTAGGAACGTCCTGCTAAAAGCATTCCATAGAAAAAGATTTTTGCTAGCAAAAACCTTTATTGCTATTGTGTGGGTAGGGCCATCATTAGTATGTAGCAACAAAAATATACTTAGGACTCACTAAATGCTTGCTAGGTACTATGCCAAGTACTGTACATGTAAAATTGAATAAGCAAATACCTGCTTTCAAGGAGTTTCCATTCTATTAAAGGGAGAGTGACAGGTAAATAGACATTTTTGATGTATTGGGAAAAGTGCTAAAACGGAGGGAAGCACAGAGGAAGAGAATTTGACAAAAGCTTAGAAATGTCAGAAAGGCTTCCTAGAGGAGAGAATACTTAAGCAGTCTTAAAGGCTGATTGCAATTAGCCAAGCAATGAAGTGCAAAGGGCTGTCAGGCAAAGGAAACAGCACAGCAAAGACATAGTCAGTCTGGAATCAGCAGGCTCAGAAGGGGAAGTATCTAGAATTTCTCAGCTTCTCGTTTGGGGAGATACTGATATTGTCACTGAGATGGGAAATGCAGGAAGTATAGGGCCTTTGTTTTGTTCTATGGTGGAAGGTGTGGGTTGAGATTTGAATATATTGAATTTGAGATGATTGTGAGACATTCGTTCAAATTTAGGAGTCCTAAGCATCTGCATGGCATTAAAACAAATAGAGCAGATGTAAAAGTAGAGTGTACTGATTTAAGAAACTGCCTCTGGGGCCACTATTTAATAGTGATTGTCATTCTTCTTTAATCTTTGAAAAAATGGGGTATTTCTTGACAAGGCTGTTATAAAGGTTAATGTAGAGAGTGTTTAGCACAGAATCTGGAGATAGCAAATTCTCAATAAATGGTAGGTATTATTACTAATGGCCCCAAAATAAGAGGATAAGAGTGTGCCAAGGAATCTAAGAGACTAAGTCCAAATTCCTGACATCAGATACAGTCTCTGCCCTCAAAGTACCCACAGTCTAGTTAGCTCCTTGAAGAAAGGGACCATATTTTTTTCTCATCACTGTATCCTTTAGTACCCAGCTCAGATGACTGGCCCAAAGGTGTCAGGCACTTTATAAATTTTGGCTGGATGGTTGAGAGGAGGAGAAAGAGGCATATAGGAGAAGGGCAAGAGAGGTGGAGAGGAGGGATTGGGAGAGAGAGACAGAGCTAGAAATGAAAGAGGAAGACTAGAGGGGGGGTCGGAGTACAGTACGTCCTGTGGGACCTGGAGTGGGGTGGGGAGAGGTTATGGGAGCCTGGGGATGCGGTATGGTCACAGTCTACAAGGGGGGGCGGGGCATGTAGAAAGCCAGGCCTCTGGCCCTAAATTGGGCTGCACAGTCACTCTTTTTTGTTTTTTGCATGGAACCAAACCTTCCCGGAGGCCAGGAGAAATTAGCCAGCCAACAGGCCAGCAAAGCTTTATACATTTTGATTCTGAGTTGGTTTGACTGAGGGCTGTAGGGTTCAGAGAGGAAAGATATTTCGACCTTGGCGCGCTGGGACCAGGCCCCTAGTACCGATTTCCCCAGCTCTGAGGCGCCCGGGCCTCCGGCGCAAGGGGCCGGCCCTCGCGGAGGGCACTGCTGTTGCGGCGCCCGCACGTTCGGAGCCTGTAACGCCGCGAGGGTGGGCCTCCGGAACGCGGGGTACCGGCCATTCCGGCCCGGTGGGGACCGAGGAACAACGACGGGAAAGGGGTGCGAGGGGAAGCAAGAGGGGAGGGCGGTGGCGGCGCAGAGGGGCCCAGGCCGGCTATGGAGTTGTACCTCAGCGCCTGCTCCAAGGCTGCCAACGTCGCGGCTACCAAGACGGCCACCAGCGGCCTGGCCGCGGACAGCCAGCAGTGCGGAGACGTGAGTGTCAGCGAAGACTAGTCATCCTTGCCCTCTACCAGGCCTCCGGCCGGGAGGGCGTGGGGGGGGGCGGTGCCGCGGACGGTCACGTGCGGTCCGTAACCGTCCAGCTTCTGGCGCCCTCATGCGGCGCGGCACGTGGCGGGGCTCGGGCAGCACTGGCCGCAACTGGCCGTGGCGCCAGCGGGAGGGAGCTGGTAACCCGGAAGCGGAGGTCTTCCCGGCTGTGTGGCGGGGCTGGACCCTTCAGTTCCTTAGGTTGGAGTAACAGTAGGTTGGCCTAAACTAACATACCTAAAGGAAAGACAAAACTCCCCAATTGTACCTGACAGGGCGCGCACAAAACCCACTTTCCGGGGGTCGGAGCAGCTCAACTACTGGATCTGCCTCTTGGGGTGAAGCTGCCTGTGATCCCAGGAAGCAACCCTGTATACTATACCACGAAACTAAGTGAAAAGGTAAAGTGATGTTTAATTGTCTTACGTTGGTTTCTTTGTCCTTTTCGACTGCTGTTAAATTCAGGCGCTAGCTACATCACGTGAAGTGCATTGAGGGAATTTGCACTAATGTTCCGTACCTATCCTATCCTAAGGTGTTGTTCAGGATGCGTACCAAGCAAGTTCATCTAGTATGATTTGGACAGAATCATGGGCTAGAAAGTTTAGATTCTTAGTTCTGTCTTATTATGATTCCATAAATTATAAATTAACTTTATAATAACACTTCATTTATACCTATTTATTGAAATTTAATTCACTTAGAGATATGTTTGGTCGAAAGGTGGACGGTTATCTGTACTGGCTGGCATTTAATTATATGTTATGATTTTAACCAATAATAACTTGGACAGAACTCTCATTACAGAACACCTCTCTTTGTTTTGAGCTGAATTCTGCTTCACACACGAAGTGCGAAAAAGAGTAGAGTTGAAATGAATTAAAGTGTTTAGTCCTTTAACCTCACTTCAGGAAAACAAGGCTCTGTCTCCCTGAGGAGAGGCTCTGTCTCCCTGATTTGCCCCAGCCTCCCCATCCAGTCTTTTCTCCAGTGCAGAGCCTCTGCTTTTTCTAGTTGGGGTCTTTTATACCTACTCACACAGACCATGTTAATACTTCTGTGACTTTGTTCACCTTGCCTCCCAAACCTGGCATACCCTTTGCTCTTCTCCTCAACTCCCAAATCTTACTGGGTTATAGTGTATACTGCCCTCAAACTCTTTCATGTTTTTAGTCCTCAGTGCGACCCCCTCTCTCAAACCTCCCCATTCCTTGATTCAGTACTTAACACTGAAGGAGGTTCAATACATTCTTTTTGAGCAGTTGCTTTGATCAGTATTGCAAAAAATTCTACAGGGAAGAATTCTGAGTTACCCCCTTACTCATCTAGTATTTATGATGTCATCAGAAATGAGTAGGGGCCCTTCATATTTGATACTTGCCTAATAAACATGATTTCTTAAAGTAAATTTTGTTTTTGGAAAATACATAATTTCCCTTTTTAAAAAGAAATCTTTTCTACTAGAATACAGCAAGTTAACTAAAAATATGCCAACCTCACACAATTTGACTAAGTCATATACACACAAACCAGCTTTCCTAAAGCATGCTTGAAACCTATATCACTCCTTTTTATTATGTAAACTTAACCCTGTCTTCTGTCTGCTTCCTCAAATATTGTTTGCTGTATTACCATTTTCTCTGTCAAATAATAATTCACTTGTCAACTACTTTTTAAAAAGATGTTCTCTGTTCTTTATTGCATTCATTTTCCCCCAAACTCTTCATTTAATCATAATTAGGCCCAATTTCCCTGAAGACTGACTTTGTACTGAAAGAAAAAGAAGGATATCAATCTCCTCAATGAAGTAGTGCTTTATATTTACACTTTTAGTTGTTTCTTTCCAATTATTTTAATCGACAACAGATGGGTTACCCTGACACTAATAAATGGGTTTGTATTGGGTTGCCCAAAAAGTTCATTCAGGTTTTTCGGTAAGATGTTACTGAAAAACCCGAACGAACTTTTTGGGCAGCCCAATATGAAAGGTGTTCTTTGTTTATAGGTCACTAGTCCAGGGCTGGTTTTGAGAAACATAGGCCATCAAAGCTAAAATTCAACATCTAAAAGAAGTTGACAGCTAAACATCAACATCTAAAAGAAACAATCCACTCCTTGACTCATGATTTTTGACTGTTTCCCTTACAGGAAAGATATGAACTTCTTATCTGGTCTCACTGAATTTAAGACATTGCCCTATAGGATTCCCTTTTTTTTTTTTTTTTTCTTGCCTTCTCAGGGAAGCTTTGGTAATTAGGAATTCTACGTTACAACTTAGACCGCTTGGAAGAGATTAAAGTCTGGTATTAAGCAAGTGGTCAGAAACTTACCAGGAAGCTTTTAAATGGGTAAGGAACACTAGCGTCCTATCAGGTTCCCCAGTCTCCCCTTTTGTCGACGTAAGAAGAATCCTCATACTTACCTTGAGGGAGCTCTTTTTAGGGTCCCAACCCAGGCTCCTTAGTGTTCAGAATCTGACTGAGGTGGCTACTGCCAGACAGAACACAGACTGAGCACAAATAGGTACCTCCAGACAGTTCTGGATTGATGCACAATGTGTGGGGCCATATAAATTGAATTAGATGCCTGCAGACAGGGCATGTGCTCTCAGATTTGCCACATCTCCCACACATTCCAACTGCCTTTCACTTGAGCCAATTCCTGCTTTGACATCACTTTAGACTAAAATTTCTGTTGTTCTGGCCAAGAAAACCTAGAGGAAAGCACAAAGATAGGATGCAAAGACAACATTTGGACGACTTCCACACCTGCTTCCATCCTCTACTTTTTCCCTTTCAGAGATTCTCCCATTACCCATTATCACCATCCTGCTATTGAAAAATTTTTGGAAAATGGACTAAGTACTCACATCCCCCCCAAAATTTTAAACCCCCCTCACTTTGTAATGTTTTAACTTACAGATGAGATTAAATAATTCATCTGCTTCCTCTAAAGTAACAGATATAGCAATATGACTATTAGCTGATGTTTTCCTTCTTTTATATGTTAATGACTACTTCATAAGGTTGTATTTGGTCTTTACACATATGGAGAAACCTCAATCCCTACCAATATCCTTCATAATTGGTTCTTCAATATGTTGAACTGTATAATATAGACCTTGAATTTTTTCCAGACTGTAGTGCTCAGAAATCATTGAGTTTCTTGTGTTAGATAAGAACTCAAAATACAGTAACTCTGTAATTCATCATCTTTAACATCTGAGTTTTACTTCTATTTTTTGTCAGAGTTGTTTCAATGCATCTTTGTGAAAGATTTTCTATTTTCCTTCATTTTCAGATTATTGAGATATAATCATGATAATTGATATTATCCCTTTATCCTTCTAATGCAGTGCCTTGATCTGGAAGAGGGAGGAGGAAAAGGGAGAATCTTAGTATTAGCTTTATACATTAAAAACAAATTTTATCCTATTCCCTTTCTTTTCCTTTCCTCCTCCATTTTCTACCTTTGGGTCAGGAGCTGATGGAGATGGGGGGGGTGGATTAATTGAGTGAGGGTGGATTTTTAGAATAATTCAGGTCAGTGAAGAAAAGAGGTAGGGATGAGCAATTAACATTACCCATTCCAAATTCTTCTATTGCTGGTTTTTCCCCACTTCACATTCTTCTTGCATGCTTTATTTTCAGTGAACAATCTGGTGTTTTAATAGGTTGATATTAAAAGTAAAATTCATTAATTGTATGTTTATAATATGTTTAAATCTATGTTTGCAGCTTTTCCGACCTTCTTATGGTTTTAACCTGACTGATCCTTATTGTCGACTTTTGGAAAACCAATATAAAAGTCTCCATGATCCACATTTAAGAGCCTACCATAAGCGTAAAGACATCTTGAGGAGATTAAAGAAAGGTGGCTACATCACCAGCAATAATAGAGTGAGTTGAAGATAATTTCTTTTTAATCATTGAAAACCTCCAAGACTTGGTATAAGCTTGCTTCTGTACCTCACTGGGTGACCTGTATCACCTTTAACTTGGTCATAAGAGATACTTAATGGAAAAGTCCATAAATTATTCAGTATTTGGATCAAAGGAAATCGGACAACAGTTGTTTTCTAAGTGAAACTACTTTCTCATTTACCTTTTTTCTTTGTAATATCAAAAGATGATTACCAAATAATTTGAGGATATACAAATAATTTTCCCAACTGTATCATAGTCCTCTTTCTCTGTCTCTAATGGCATGTATGCTTGTCAAGGATTATGTCCCGTATACTTCTTAAAAACTTTAGACAAAATAAGAACCTAGCAAAATCAGCCTGATAGAGTCCTGATAGACTCTATTCTTATTGGGGTTGAACATTATTATTACATTGGTATTTTAATAGCTCCAATTGTGTGTAGTCAATTCCTTATCATGGCATAAGTCATATTAATAAAGTAATGTTATTTGGATAACAGTTTCCTATTGATTAACAATTTTTAGAGAGCTATTACTTACAAAATTGTTAGTAATTTATTACTTGATATCAAAATGTCATTTTTGCTCTGGAAAGTAATTGCTTTGATTTTAAAATATTTGTATTTATATATTTTTGTTGTTATTATTGTTTTGTTTTTTTTTTTTTAGATTGTATGTACCTTGAGGGAATTGAATAAGTACAGGCAATATCTTACCAGTTTAAAATTGGACTTTGAAAGAAACTATATAAGAGAACAAGTAAGTTAAATACTTAAATTTGGTTTTTTTACATAGAGTTTGGAAGAAAGGTTTGTATACAAAGTATTTTCTTATAATATTTTACCTTGAATTTTGATAACTTAATTTTTCCAAGTAAAAATTTAGAGCAGTAGTAAATAATATTTTGAGGTTGATATTTTGTGCCAAGAGAAGGAAAGGGACCAAGTCATCTATTAATATGCCAGTAGTAGCTGACAAAATTTAGTAATTAAATTACTACTCAGATGTGTCCCTTCTACGTGAGCTGGGACCAATGGGAAGAGTCCATTGTAGTAGCGAGATTCTTAAGCTGTAAACCAAAACAGCTTAAGTAACAGGAGAGGAACAGTATGAATAGTTATCACATCCTAAAGGTGACTCAAAGAACATGTGCACTGTATGTTTGTACCCACACACATGTGGCTGTGTCCATACAGTAAAAAATGTCCTTAAAGGTGAAGTGGAATGATTGGTATAGAGTGAGTGGGTAAAGTTAGTGACTTCCTTTCACATTTTCACTCAAAGTTTGTGTGAGAGTGTGTGCACGTGTGTGCCTGTGTGAGTGAATTCAGGCGTTAGAGTCAAGAGAGTTGGGTAAAAATGAGACAGGTGCTCATATATGTACTTTTACAAGTTTATGTTCTAAGGTCAAGAGAGTTGTATAGAAATGAGGATGACTCCCCAGTACTTTTAAGTGTTCTATATTTCCTCCCATTTCCTCCTCTATGCCTACAGTTTCTCCTCCGCTTCTTCCATTTTTCTAAATTTCTTCAGATTGGGTAGAAAAATAAGCTGAAATATTTATCGTTTATTTTCAGAGAGAGAAATCTTTACTTTGGTTCAGTTGTCCATGTCTGCTGTGGATTCAAAATAGATTTAAATGCAGTTAGGGACTTCCCTGGCAGTCCAGTGGTTAAGACTTCACCTTCCAATGCAGGGGGTGTGGGTTCAATCCCTGGTCCGGGAGCTAGGACCCCACATGCCTCAGGGCCAAAAAACTAAAAACATAAAACAAAAGCAATATTGTAACGAATTCAGTAAAGACTTTAAAAATGGTCCACATCAAAGAAATCTTTAAAAAAAAAAAAAAAAGATTTAAATACAGTTAAACAGAATTAGTTATTTACAAAGTATGGGAATTTTACTAAACGCTAAATATGAAAAAGGCATATCAAAAGACAGTTTTCTGGGAAATGTTTTAAAAAATTTATGTATACATATATACACACATATACATACGTATACATATATATGATACACACTTTTTCTTAATAGAAAATGCTTGCAAAACAAGTAAATAAACTACAGGAAGACAATCAAATACCTGGACGTTCTGATGTTGCACAGTTCCAAAATTGGTTGTTACAGGAGGGCACCCCATCTATTAAGGACCGGGAACGATTAATAAGGCACAGGTGAGATTGAAGTTAATGCATATTTTATGTATATAATGTGGACCCAAATAAGTTGCAAAATACTGCAAATAATTGATGGTAGGAAATTTTTTAAAGTACTGGATGCTATTTAACTCCACTCTTTCAGTGTGGAGAGGAAGGGAGATCAAGAGGTACAGGAATTGGAAACTTGGGTGCCAAGGCTAAAGATGAACTTCTACTAGAGAAGATAGAGTTTCTGGGAGTCCAAGAGGTAATCCAAGCTGATAACTGAAGAATTAATCAAATCCAAAATCCTTCCTATAGTAGGAGATGGTGGGAAAGTATCTTTAGCACATGCCTCTAATAATAGTTTTTTATGGGTCTTCTTTAAGCGCTGACAGCATTAAGTTTGAGGAAATTAATGCAAAGTCAAAAAAGGAGGTTTGGTATAACTTTATCTAATACTAATATAAACGTGCATTATCTCAAAAAAAACCCAAAAAAACTGCAAGCTCTTTAGATATTATCTACTTACATTCAATCATTACCTTTCCATGGTCAAGACCATTTCTTAGTATAGTTCTTTCCTCCTCCTCTATTAAGGTGAGAAATTAAGCTGCATTACCTGATTTTATGTTCCATGGTAGTTCCATAATACAGATTGACATACCAGAGACCCAGACTATAGATGCAAGATTTGTTCAAGGCCTTATAAATTACAAGGGGCTCAACACACATCTTTTCTAAGGAAATTCAAATCTGATTTTTTCCAGATTTGAAGTCAGTGTTTCAGTTATTTCAGTCTTCTTCGCAAACTCATATTCCTAAGCCTATTGTGAATATGTACTGTACAAAATGTTTTTAATCAGTCTGCTCCACATTTTATCATTGTCTTGGCCATAACAACAGATTCTTATATATATAGTAGGGAGATCTGTATAATGAATAAAATATGGTGAGTTCATGGGTCAGGCTGGCTTAAAGTCCATGAACAGAGCTGATAGAAAAACAGTTAAATTCCTGTTGCTCAAGAAATATAAAGCAAGAAAGGAAGTAGTTTTGGACTATCAAAGCAGATGATGCCATAATAAGGAAAACTCCCAATTCACCTTCACTTACATTTTCATTTTTACTTAGATATTTGGATATGATAAGTAGAGAATTAGAACATCTTGAGCACACAGCAGAAGAGCAACGCCTAATCCAGATGGACAGAGAAGAAAGACAACAGCGGGAACACACAAGAAGAAAACTTAGTCTTCGTAGAAAAATTGAAGAGGTGAGAGACAACAAATTTAAAATATTGAGAGAAAAATTGTGTACAGTTATTTCATTTGTAAATAATTTGAGCTGTCCATCATACTTCTTGAAGTCATTTCAAGTCTAAGCATTTTACCCACGTTGATCTTTCTTCACAGCTATGATATGCATGTTGTTACATAAAATGAGAATGACACCACAAACTACATATATGAGCTAATATCTGCTCTTAAAGTGATGATGGTGAAAGTTACTAGATACTGTTTAACTCTCCTATAGCCCTCAGTGTGGAAAGGCAAAAATTTTTAATTTAGCTTTAGTTAAAAATAACCATCCCTGCATTCCTAATAGGAGTGCAGTGAAGAAAGCGCTTTCTAAAGCCAACGTATGACTTCAGTTACGCTTGACCTGATTTCTGTTAGGCTCTTGACTTGTTCTAACTTGCTTGTTGGTTTATTGTGAATACATACTGAATACAGTAACATCGTGCTCTTTAGGAATGGAAGACAAAAGAGATGTTACTTCTAACAAGGATCGGAGAAGATGTTAAAAGAGAAGCTAGGATAGAGGAACAACGGCGTAAAAGCAGAGAAGAGAGTGACAGGAAGGTAGGATGAGCTTTAAGCTCTAATTGGGGCTGTTTGAGGACAAGCTTTTGATAGTTTTGATTTTTGAATGTAGTTCACTTTGTGAGATGATAGAATAGTTACCCCAAATGATTTGTATTATACAGAACTGAAAGTTATAAAAATTTTTGCTATATTTTGGTCATATTGCAACCATAATATAAAAAGTACTTCTCTAATTTTTGATATAACTACTTTTGACTTTATCTCACACTATTAAACTACACTTGTAATTCCTATAGAAAAAAAATGACATAACTGATTGTTTTTCTTAGAATCAGAATTTCTTGGAGAAAGTTCTCAATTTTTCCCCACCAGTTAATTTTTTTAGAGTAACTGTTTTGAACCTTAAATAATATGTAATATTTTATGATTTAGAGTATAAATCAGTATAAAGAGAAAGAAAATTCATTTGCAATCCCAGCACCACCCTATTTATTGGTATACATACACACACAACTACATACACATACATTGCATAATATTTCCATGAATATTTATATATTGCAATAAATAAATTCATGTTATTGTTCCTTATAGGCTGTTTTGTAGACTGCTTTTTCATTTAACGAAATAACATTGACAACTCTTCATGTCAATAAATATTAACCTAAAATAATCTAATCTAAATGATTATTTTAGGTAGTATGTTGTTGACAAACCTATATGTAAGTGTAAGATTTACATAATTTGGTTATACTGCTATCTACTGCTATATAATTTTTTAAATATTGGAAATTGAAATATGTTGGTAATCTTTTATTCTACCCTTCATACATGTACCTTTAAGTATTGTCAGGGACTCATTACCCATATGGCAAGCTCAGCTTATTCTAATTTACTATAATTATTATTTTCTAGTATTTAATTTTTCACCACTTTTTTACTGGAGTATAGTTGATTTACAACATTGTTAGTTTTCAGGTGTACAGCAAAGTGATTCAGTTATACATGTACATATATTCATTCTTTTTTAGATTCTTTTCTCATATAGGTTATCACAGAACATTGAGTAGAGTACCCTGTGCTATACAGTAGGTCCTTGTTGGTTATCTATCTTACATATAGTAGTGTGTGTGTATTCATCCCAAGCTTCTGATTTATCCCTTCCCCCACCACGTTTCCCCTTTGGTTACGCATAAGTTTGTTTTTGATATCTGTAGGTCTGTTTCTGTTTTGTAAATAAGTTCATTTGTTTCTTTTTTTTTTTTAATTAGATTCCACATATGAGTTATATCACATGATATTTGTCTTTCTCTTTCTGACTTCACTTAGTATGATAATCTCTAGGTCCATCCATGTTGCTGCAAATGGCATTATTTCATTTTTTTATGGCAGAGTAATATTCTATTGTATATATGTACCACATCTTCTTTATCCATTCCTCTGTCGGTGGATGTTTAGGTTGCTTCCGTGTTTTGTCTACTGTAAATAGTGCTGCAGCGCACACTGGGGTGTATGTATTCTTTTAGATTATAGTTTTCTCTGGATATGTGGCCAGGAGGGGGATTGCTGGATCATATTGGATTGCTGGATCAAAAATAGAGTCATAGTTCTATTTTTAGTTTTTTAAGGAACCTCCATACTGTTCTCCATAGTGGTTGTACCAGTTTACATTCCCACCAACAATGTAGGAGGGTTCCCTTTTCTCCATACCCTCTCCAGAATTTATTGTTTGTAGATTTTTTGATGGCCATTCTGAACAGTGTGAGGTGATATCTCATTGTAGTTTTGATTTGCATTTCTCTAATAATTAGTGATGTTGAGCTTCTTTTCATGTGCTTTTTGGCCATATGTATGTCTTCTTTGGAGAAATGTCTATTTAGATCTTCTGCCCATTTTTTGATTGGGTTGTTTCTTTGTTTTGACATAGAGCTGCATGAACTGTTTGTATATTTTGGAGATTAATCCCTTGTCGGTCACTTCATTTGCAAATATTTTCTCCCATTATGAGACTTGTCTATTCATTTTATTTATGGTTTCCTTTGCTGTGCAGCTTTTAAGTTTAATTAGGTCCCATTTGTTTAGTTTTGTTTTTATTTTCATTATTCTAGGAGGTGGATCAAAAAGATATTGCTGCAATTTATGTCAAAGAGTGTTCTGCCTATGATTTCCTCTAAGAGTTTTATAATGTCCGACCTTACATTTAGGTCTTTGATCCATTTTGAGTTTATTTTTGTGTATCGTGTTAGAGAGTGTTCTCATTTCACTCTTTGACGTGTAGCAACAGCATGCCCTAGGTTTCCTCTTAATTTTTGCCTGATCACATTTGCTTTTCAAGGAGTCTTGGCCAATTTTAGTGACATCTAGTGCAGTGGATCAAATTATGGCACTGGGAGTGTCCATTAAACATGACCACTGATGGTAAGCATGGTAACACCACAGGCTACCTGAGGCATCTTAATGGCAGAGCTATTTGAATTATTGATATTTCCAATGCAGCTATTCTAAATTGTCTTTTTTGAATCATGTTTTAATATGAGAGGTTTTCAATTCATTTGTATGCGTTTAATATATTTATATTTTTTGCTTTCAGATTTGATATTATCTGTATTTTTACTCCAATTTATGTGCTTAAGTTACAGGGCTGTCAAAAACTTAAGAGATCTGTCTTAGCTTCTTTGTCAAAAATCAGTTGTATTCGTCTAAATTTACTCCTTTTCTGCTCTTTGCCCTATTTGTCTATTATACTGCCTTGATTATTATACCTTTAATAATTGTTTAAATCAGTAATGTTAGCCTTCCAAGTTTGTTTTTCTATTTTGAAGTTGTTTTGGTTAATCTAAGCCCTTTACATTTCTGTGTAAATTTTAAAATCATCTTGTCAATTTCTGCCAAGAAATTTTACTGAGATTTTGATTGGAGTTGTATTGACTCTGTAGGTCAGTTTGGGCAGAATTGATCTTTTGATAATACTGGGTCTTCCAACTCTTGAACCAAATACCTCTCTCCATTTATTTAGGTTTTCTTAATTTTTCTTCTCGTGTACTCATGTAATTTGAAGTGTACAGCTCTTACACATCTTTTGCTAGATTCATCCCTATGTATTTCATGATTTATGCTATTGTAATTTGTATTTTTAATTTCAAATTCCAATTGAGGTTAGGATGTAGAAAAACAATTTTTAATATTCATTTCGTATCTTGTATTGATAAAAACACTTATTAGTTCTAGTTGTTATATTCTAGGTACCAGTCGATATTCTACATGAATGATCATGTTGCTACAAATAAAAGTAGTTTAACTTCTCATTGAACACAGATGCCTTTTTATTTCCTTTTCTTGCCTGACTGCACTGACTAGAACCTCCAGTATTATGTAGAATAGAAACAATTTTAATGGACATTATTATCAAATTTTTTTTTGTCCTATCTTGCCTCTCTACAGACATAATAGGCTGCTTGACATTGTACCAGACTTCACTGATATGCTTTTCATTTTGTAATTTTTAAATTGAAATATAGTCAGTGTACAATATTATGTTAGTTTCAGGTGTATTACATAATGATTTGACATTTGCATACATTATAAAATGATCACCACAATAAGTCTAGTAATCCTCTGTCCTTATACAAAGTTATTATGATATTATTGACCATATTCCCTATGCTATATATTTTGTCCTTGTGATTCATTTATTATATAACTTGAGGTTTGCACCTCTTAATTCCCTACATCTATTTCACCCACTTCCCACCCCCTCCCTTCTGGAAACCACCTGTTTCTTCTCTGTATCTGAATCTGTTTTATTTTGTTGTTGTTGTTCGTTTTATTTTTTAGATGCTACACGTGATATGCAGTATTTGTCTTACTCTGACTTATTTCACTTAGCTATAATATCCTCTAGTTCATCCATGTTGTCACAAATGGCAAGATTTCATATTTTTAATGGCTGAGTAATATTCCATTGTGTGTGTGACCACATCTTCTTTATCCATTCGGCTATGGATGGACACTTAGGTTGCTTCCATATCTTGGCTACTGTTAATAATGCTGCAGTGAACACTGGGGTGCATGTATCTTTTGTATTAGTGTTTGTATTTCCTTTGGTTAAATACCCAGAAGTGAAATTCCTGGGTCATATGGTAGCTCTATTTTTAATTTTTTGAGGAGTTTCCATACTGTTTTCTGTAGTGGCTGCTACCATCTAATAATTTAAAATCCTACCAACAGTGCCTTGAGGGTTGCCTTTTCTCCACATCCTCACCATTTGTTATTAGTTGTCTTTTTAATGATAGCCATTCTGGCAGGGGTGAGGTGGTAACTTATTGTGATTTTGATTTGCATTTCCCTGAAGATTAGTCGTGTTGAGCAAGTCCTCTGACCATTTTTAAGTTGGCTTGTTTTTTTGTTTGTTTTTTTTGTTTTGGATGAGTTGTAAGATTCTGTTGTGTATTTTGGATATTAACCCTTTATCCGGTGTATCGTTTGCAAATATCTTCTCCCATTCAGTAAGCTGCCTTTTGTTTTGCCAATAGTCTACGTGTCCGAAAACGTTTTAGTTTGTGGGAATCCCATTTGTTTATCTTTGCTTTTGTTTTCCTTGCCTGAGGAGATAGATCAAATTAATAATAATAATGCTAACATCAATGTCAAAGAGCATACTGCCCGTTTTCCCCTAGGAGTTTATTGGTTTGGGGTCTTACATTTAAGTCTTTAATCCAATTTTGAATTTGTTTTTGTATATGGTATGAGAAAGTAAATAAGTTTGATCCTTTCCCTGTAGCTGTCCAGTTTTCCCAGCACCACTTATTGAAGAAGCTGTCTTTTCCCTGTTGTATATTCGTGCCTCCTTTATTGTAGATTAATTGACCATATAAGTGTGGGTTTATTTCTGGGCTCTCTTCTGTTCCAGTGATATATGTGTCTGCTTTGGTGCCAGCTCCATACTGCTTTGAACTGTAGCTCTGTAGTATACTTTGAAATCAGGAACCACGATTTTGGTTATCTTTCTCAAGATTGTTTTGGTTCTTCAGGGTCTTTTGTGTTTCATACCAATTTTAGAATTATTTGTTTTAGTTCTAAAAAATGCCATTGGTTAGGGTTAGGGATTACATTGAATCTATATATTGCCTTGGGTAATATGGTCATTTTAACAATATTAATTCTTCCAATTCATGAGCACAGTATATCTTCCCATTTGTCTTCAGTTTATTTCATTAATGTCTTATAGTTTTCAAGTATAAGTCTCTTACCTCCTTTGTTAGAGTTATTCCTAGGTATTGTATTCTTTTTGATGCAACTGTAAATGTGATTCTTAATTTCTCTTTCTGATAGCTCATTGTTAGTGTGTAGAAGCAGGACAGATTTCTGTATATTAATTTTGTATCCTGCAACTTTACTGAATTCATTTACTAGTTCTAATAACTTTGGGGGGCATCTCTAGGATTTTCTATATATAGTATCATGCCATCTGCAAACAGACAGTTTTACATCTTCCTTTCCAATTTGGATGCATTTTATTACTTTTCTTGTCTGATTGCCATGGCTAGGACTTCCAATACTATATTCAAGAAAAGTGGTGAGATGGGGCATCCTTGTCTTATTCCTGATCTTAGAGGAAATGCTTTCAGTTTTTCACCATTGAGTATGTAGGTTTGTCACAAAGGGTCTTTATTATGTTGAGGTATGCTTCCTCTGTACCCGCTTTGTGGAGAGTTTTTTTTTATCATAAATGGATGTTGAATTTTGTCAAAACTTTTTTCTGCATCTATGGAGAAAATCATATGATTTTTCTTCGGACTGTTAATGTGGTGTATCACATAGATTGATTTGCAGATATTGAACCATTCTTATATCCCTGGGATAAATCCCACTTGATTGTGGTGTGTGATCCTTATAATGTATTGTCAAGTTCTGACTTCTAATATTTTGTTGAGGATTTTTACATCTTAGGTTCACCAGTGATAATGACCTGTAATTTCCCTTTTTTGTGGTGTCTTTGTCTTGTTTCAGTATCAGGGTGATGCTGGTCTCCTAGAATGAGTTTAGAAGACCCTTCCTTCCTCTTTGATATTTTGGAATAGTTTGAGAAGAATAGGTGTTAACTCTTCTTTAAATATTGGTAGAATTCACCAGTGAAGCCCTCAGTTCCTGCTGGTTAAACTTCATTACTGGTAATTGGTTTGTTCATATTTTCCTCCCAATTCAGTCTTGGGAGATTGTACATTTCTGGGAATGTATATTTCTTCTAGGTTGTATATTTTATTGGCATATAATTGTTCATAATAATCTCTTATCCTTTGTATTTCTGTGGTGTTGGTTGTAACTTCTTCTTTTTCATTTCTGATTTATTTATTTGGGCTCTCTCTTTCTTGATGAGTCTGGCTAAAGGTTTATCAATTCTGTTTATCTTTTCAAAGAACCAGCTCTTAGTTTCATTGATTTTTTCCACCTTTTTTTTTTTAGTCTTTATTCCATTTATTCTGCTCTGATCATTATGACTTCTTTCCTTCTACTAACTCTGAGTTTTGTTTGTTCTTTTTCTAATTCTGTTAGGTGTGGGTTAGGTTCTTTATTTGAGAATTTTTTCGTTTCCTGAGGTAAGCTTATATTGCTATAAACTTCCTTCTTAGAACTGCTTTTGCTGTGTCCCATAGATTTTGGATCATTGTGTTTCTATTTTCTTTTGTTTCCAGGTATGTTTAGTTTGATTTCTTCAGTGACCCGTTGGTTGGTTAGTAGCATGTTGTCTAGCCTCTACATATTTGTGTTTTTTACAGGCTTTTTTCTTGTGGTGATTTCTTTGTGGTCAGAAAAGATGCTTGATATGATTTCAGTCTTCTTAAACTTATTTAGACTTGTTTTGTGGCCTAACATGTGATTGATCTATGCTGGAGAATGTCCCATGTGTACTTGAAAAGAATGTGTATTCTGCTGCTTTTCAATGGAATGTTATATGTATATATAAAATCCATTGGGTCTAATGTGTTATTTAAGGCTAGTGTTTCCTTATTGATTTTCTGTCTGGATGATCTATCTATTGATGTAAGTGGAGTGTTATTGTCCCCTATTATTATTGTGTTACTGTCAATTTCTCCCTTTATGTTTGTTAGCATTTACTTTGTGTATTTAGGTGCTCCTGTGTTGGCTACATAGATATTTACAATTGTTATATCTTCCTGGATCAATCCTTTTATCATTATGTAATATCCTTCCTTGTTTCTTGTCACAGTCTTTGTTTTAAAGTCTATTTTGTCTGATAAAAGTACTGCTACCCCACATTTTGTATGGAGTACTTTTTTCATCCTCTTAACTTTCAGTTTGTGTGTCTTTAGATCTGAAGTGAGTCACTTGTAAGCAGCATATATATGGGTCTTGTTTTTGTATTCATTCAACCATTCTGTCATTTGATTGGAACATTTAGTCCATTTACATTTAAAGCAGTTATTGATATGTATGTACTTAATGCCATTTTGTTCATTGATTTGTGGTTGTTTTGTAGTTCTTTTACATTCCTTTAATCTTTTTCTCTCTTCCATTGTGACTTGATGAGTATCTTTAATATTATGCTTGGATTTGTTTCTCTTTTTTGTGTGTTTTATTATACATTTTTGGTTTGTGGTTACTGGGAGGTTCATGTGTAAAAACCCATATATATATATGATTATTTTAGTTGATTATCTCTTAGATTCAAATGCATTCTAGCAACCCTACATTTTTACTCTCCCCTCCACTTTTAATGTTTTGATATATTATATTTTACATCTTTTTGTTTTATGTATCCCTTAACTACTTATAGTGGATATAGATGATTTTACCACTTTTGTCTTTTAACTTTCCTACTAACTTTATAAGTGGTTGATCCACTGCCTTTATTGTATGCTTGCCTTTACCAATGAGATTTTTCCTTTTGTTTTTCATATTTCTAGTTGTGCTATTTTCTGCTTAGAGAAGTCCCTTTCACATTTCTTGTAAAGCCAGTTTAGTGGTGCTGAACTCTTAGCTTTTGCTTATCTACAAAACTTATGAGCTGTCCTTCAAATGTGAATGATAGCCTTGCCAGGTATTCTTGGTTATAGTTTTCCCTTTCACACTTTGAATATATTGTGCCACTCTTTTCTGGTCTGCAAAATTTCTGCTGAAAAGTTAGCTCAGAGTCTTATGTGAGTCACCTTGTACATAACTAGTTGCTTTTCTCCTGCTGCTTTTACGATTCCTTCTTTAATTTTTGCCAATTTAATTATAATGTGTCTTGGTGTGGACCTCTTTGGGTTGATCTTGATTGCGTTTCTTTGTGCTTCCTGGACCTGAATGTCTGTTTTCTCTCTCAGGTTAGACAAGTTTTCATCTATTTCTTCAAATAAGTTCTCGGTCCCTTTCCCTCTCTCTTCTCCTTCTGGGACCCCTGTAATGCAAATGATAGTGTGGTTGATGTCCAGAGATGTCTTAAACTCTCCTTATTTTGTTTAACTCTTTTTTTTCTCTTTTCTGTTCAGCTTGGGTGATTCCAACTACTCTGTCTTCCGGTTCACCAATCTGTTCCTCTGTATCAGCTAATCTGTTGATTCCTTCTAGTGTATTTTTTTTTTTAATTTTTATTTATTTATTTATTTATTTATGGCTGTGTTGGGTCTTCATCCATGCGCGAGGGCCCTCTCTAGTTGCGGCAAGTGGGGGCCACTCTTCATTGTGGTGCACGGGCCTCTCACCATCGCAGCCTCTCTTGTTGCGGAGCACAGGCTCCAGACGCGCAGGCTCAGCAATTGTGGCTCACGGGCCCAGTTGCTCCACGGCACGTGGGATCCTCCCAGACCAGGGCTCAAACCTGTGTCCCCTGCACCGGCAGGCAGATGCTCAACCACTGCGCCACCAGGGAAGCCCCCCTTCTAGTGTATTTTTAATTTTAGTTATTGTATTATTCAGTTCTGTTTGATTCTTCTTTATGTTTTCTAACTCTTGTTGAACTTCTCACTGGTTCATCCATCTTCTTCTGTGTTCCTTGAGCATGTTTATGACCATTACCTTGAACTCAATTTTATCAGGTAGATTGTTTATCTCCACTTTATTTAGTTCTTTTTCTGAAGTTTTGTTTTTGTTTGGAACATATTGCTCTCTCTCCTCATTTTGCCTAATTCTTTGTGTTTATTTCTGTGTATTAGGTAGATTGGTTACATTTCCCAATCTTGAAGAAGTGTCCTTATGTAGGTACCATCCTGTGACCCCCAGCAGCACACTCCCCTCTGGTCATGAGAGCTCTATGCTCTAGGGGTGTCCCCTATGGGGGCTGCATGGGCCCTTCTGTTGCTTCTGCAGTTGCAGGGCTGACTACTTCGTTGTGCTGGTAGGCAGGGCTGGCCCCTGGTCTGGTTGGCTGCCAGGCCATGCCTCATGTGATGGCTGCCTGCCCACTGGTGGACATAGCTGGGTCCTGGTGCAGCTGGTTACAAGGCCCAGGGGGTCCCATGTCTCGTGCCAGCCAACTGGTGGGCAAGACATGTCCTGGTAAGGCTGGCTATGGGGCCTGTGGTGGCTGGGTAAGGAACTAGTCACCTGTTGGGAGATGGTGGGTCACAGTGAGGCTGGTTGTATGGCCCAGGTGGATCCCAGGACTGGTGCCAGCTCCCTGGTGAGAAGATCATCCCCCAGTGCTAATAAGCTAGAGGGAGGACTCCAAAATGGCACTTACCAGCACTGGTGTCTTCATAGTAGAACAAGCCTCCCAAAATGGCTACCACCAGCATCTCCATCTCCAGAGGGAATGCCAGCTGCCTCCTATCTCTCCAGGAATCTCTCCAAGATGAACAAGTTGGTCTGACCCAGGCTTCTTTCAACTTACTGCCTCTGTGCTGGGACTTATAACATGTGAGATTTACATGTGCCCTTTAAGAACAGAGTCACTGTTTCCTACAGCCCTCTGGTTCTCCCATACACAAGCTCTGCTGACCTTCAAAGCCAGATGTTCTTGTGGTTCGTCTTCTTGGTGCAGGACCCCCTGGCTGGGGAGCCTGATGTTGAGCTTGGACCTCTTTCTCCTTGGGAAGAACCTCTGCAATTGTGATTATCCTCTTGTGGGTCACCTACCCCAAGGTGTGGCTCTTGACTATACCTCACCTCTTCCTCTCCTACCCATCTCATTGTGGTTACTTCTTTATATCTTTAGTTGTGGAAAATCTTTTCTGCTAGTCTTCATGTCATTCTCACAGTTGCTCTGCAGATAGTTTTAATTTTGGTGTGCCCATGGAAGGAGGTGAGCTCAGGGTCTTCCTACTCTGCCATCTTGGCCACAGCCTCTCATTTTGTAATTTTTTTTTTCTCTCAGTGTTTCGTTTTAGATGGTTTCTTTTTCTGAACACGTATTAATTAATCTCTTTCCCTGCAATATCTACTCTGCCATTAATGCATCCATTGCATTACTCATCTCACACATTAAAAAAAAAAATTGATTTGGGCCCTTTTTATATCTTCCGTGTCTCTTGTTTACCTTGTAAATATATGGAATGTAGTTATGTTTGTTTTTTTTTTAATTCAAGTATAGTTAATTTACAAGTCGTGTTAGGTTCAAGTGTGCAACAGTGATTCAGTTGTACATATATAGGTATATATAGATAGATGCTTTTTCTGATTCTTTTCCATTATAGGTTATTACAAGATACTGCATATAGTTCCCTGTGCTATACAGCAGGCCTTTGTTGTTTACCTATTTTATATATAGTAGTGTGTGTATGTTAATCCCAAACTCCTAATTTATCTCTCCACCCACTCCCTGCTATCCCCTTTGGTAACCATAAGTTTGTTTTCTATGTCTGTTGAGTCTATTGTTGCTTTGTAAATAAGTTCATTTGTATCATTTTCTTAGATTCCACATATAAGTGATATATGATATTTGTCTTTCTCTGACTTACTTCACTTATGTGATGATCTCTAGGTCCATCCATGTTGCTGCATATGGCATTATGTAATTCTTTTTTATGGCTGAATAATATTCCATTATATATATATATATATATATATATATATATATATACCACATCTTCTTTATCCATTCCTATGTTGATGGACATTTAGGTTACTTCCATGTCCTGACTGTTGTAAACAGTGCTGCAGTGAGCATTGGGGTGCATGTATC
This sequence comes from Balaenoptera borealis, assembly GCF_965194805.1. Classification (NCBI taxonomy): domain Eukaryota; kingdom Metazoa; phylum Chordata; class Mammalia; order Artiodactyla; family Balaenopteridae; genus Balaenoptera; species Balaenoptera borealis. The sequence goes on along the minus strand of NC_138863.1, from coordinate 48,331,668 downwards.
TTTTCAAATTAGAGTTTTCTCCAGATATATGCCCAGAAGTAGGATTGTAGCATCATATGATAACTCTATTTTTAGTTTATCTATTTTAATGTTATCTTTAATTCTAACAGCTGTATCATTTCTGGATCATTTTTGATTGATTACTCACTTTATGGGTCATATTTCTGTGCTTCTTTATATGCTCGGTATTCTTTGATTAGATGCCAGATATCTTGAATTTTATATTGTGTGTGCTGAATATTTTCAGCTTTTTATAAATACTCCTTAGCTTTTTTTCTTGAATGTAGATAGGTAGTTTATTTGGAAATGGTTTGATTTTTATAGGTCTTGCTTTTTAATAGTTGTTAGATGGGGCCAGAGCCATGTTTAATCTGGGACTAGTTATTCCCCACTACTGAGGCAAGACATTTTAGTACTCTACCCAGTGCCCTATGACTTACAAAGTTTTTCTGGGGTGGCTGGTGAGAATAGGCGTCATAGGTAGGTGCCAAGTACTGTTTTCTTAATCCTTTGGGATGATCCTGTCTTTGGTCTTGGATAGTTTCCTCACATACACATAGTGATCCATTCCATTGCTGACTACTTTAGGAAATTCTCTGAGGATTTCTGGGTGTTTTCCTCTGTGCAGCTATCTCTTTTCTGGCACATCCAGTGTCAATATTAGTCCAGAGATTTACAGAGAGAAGTCAAATTTCATGTATAATATTATGTTTACCTATGTTAGGCGTGAGTGACTCTTGGTTAAGGAATCCTCCAGCTGAAGATGATTTGAAATTGCCTAAATTCACCAGGAGAGCAATGCATTGAGATGCTATCTGATCTGAAACTAGACACCCTGAAGGTGTGCAGTGAGATAAATTGCATCTAAGGGTTAAATATATTCTTCATGTTTGACCATGTGTGGAAATTTACCCCTTACTACCCTCCCAAATTTGTACTCAGAATAACCTTACAAGTCACAAGTCTTGCTCATTTCCAACATACTATCACATTTTAAATATTTATTTGTATTTCTAAACAGCAAGTTGATGTTAACCAATATACTTCTTTAATATTTTAGAAACAAGCCCTTCTAGAGAAAAAAATGGCTTATCATTTACAAAAAATGCAAGAAAGTGGCATTAAAAGAGAAGATACGAGGAAAAATACAATTGATTACAGAGAACAAGATGGACCACATTATGAATGTGAGAACATTAAGGGCTGATGTAGCTATGTAGAAAGTGCTTGTCTGTGTATTTATGTAAAAGATCCTTTTACACAACTCTGTTTGCTCACGCTTGCTACCTGCTTTGTGCCAGGGAAGGGTTCTAGGCATTTCCCTATCAATAGTTCAAGTTGAAAAGTAGACATACATGTAAAAATTAAAATAACCTTATCAAGTGGTTCAGCAGATAGGCTTGCCTATATTGCAGTTCTAACCAACTTCCCTGTACTTAATGTATTTTTTGCTACTGAAACCTTAAAAATTTGTAGGATAATTGCTATCACATACCAACATGGTGTTCTACTATTTTGCCAGCCATAAAGAATAGACAGTACCAGAAAAGAACACAGTGAAGAAGGAAAGGAGGAGGTAGAGAAAGATAGAAAGGAACAAAGAAAGGAAAAAAGGGAAGAAATGAAAATTTAAAGGAAGAACATCAAGTCATTACTTTGTTATGCCCAGTATCACCAGCTTCCTGTTATTTTTAACATTTTAAGACTGTAGTAGGATTTATTTAATTAATTAATGATGTTAAAATTTCATGGCCAGAATATAAAAATGTAGACTTGTTTTAATTATCTGTGACTAAATGTATCAGGAAAGAAAATAATAATCTTCCATGAGTTATCATCATAGCATCCCATCAATCCTATCTCTGTCCCATCAATCCTGTTTCTATGTGAGAGCCTCCCTTTGTCACTTAAGTAGATTACTAACTAGTCTCCATTGGCTCTTATTTTTACCTACCTCAGATCCATTTTTTACACTGCTACATAATTACACGTAAAACTCTGTTCTGCTAGTTTTTTCTCCTGGCCTCAAAACTTAAAGATCCCCATTACGTCTTAAATGAAGCTCAGACTTCTTAGACAACCATTTATCACCATCTAGGGTCAAACCCAAACCTAACTTTATTTTACATTACCTCCTTGAAGAAGGCAGATATGATCTAGGGGTGATATGCTTAGGCTCTGGAGCCAAACTGCTGAAGTCGAAGTCCTGCTTTACCATTGTCTAGCCATGTAAATAGCTTGAACAAATTATTTAACCTCTTTGAATCACAGTTTCATCATCTGAGAAGAAAATACTCCTAAATCCCATAAAGAGCCCAAAAGTTCTAGCCCATAGTAAGCATTCAGTTAATTTCATTGTCTAATCAAACGAGACTGCTGACCGTTCCTAAAACACAAGTGAACTTGTATACTTCTGGGCCTCTCTTTATCCAAGTTTCTAGCCTGGATTGACATGCTCACTGTCCATCTCTTTAACTCCTGCAGTTCTTTAAACTCCATTGTAAGGGACACTACAAAAAGTCTTTCTTGATAACTGTAATTGGAAGATACCTGTCCTTCGAATCACTTATAGTACCTTGTATTATTCTTAATACATGTATTCCATACTTCCCACTGTCTTACTTACCTATTATATTGTAACTCCCACCTTTCTGTTTCACAGAGCACCTAGTATCGTATGTATATATGTATATCTTTGTGTGTGTTTGTATACATGCATGCTTACTGAATGGACTAATTCAGTCTCTTCAGCTCATTGAGATAATGATAGCAATTTCATCCTTCAAAAAAGAAATCACTTTAGAAACTATATACATCCCTGCATCAACAACCGTTAACTTTCTCATTTAATAGGAAAAGAGTTTCAAGAAGACATTTTTAAACACTTATTGCCTCAAATCCCTTTTTCTGAAGAAGTGGGATATAAATTAATTTATTTTATCAAGGTGACAAATGAAATTGAATTATTCCTCTATAATAATGTTGTCATCTTCCACCAAGTAGACAGCTTCCAGAGGGACAGAGAGAGTAAGAGAGGACAGGAATATTGGGTGAACCTGCTCCAATGAGAAGACAGATCACTCTCACATTTGACAGCCTTAATGAAAACCCATTGAGCACACATGCTGTGAGGATCCTTTGCCCTACTAAATGGTTAGAAACAGGAACTATAATTTCCTTTATCGCAAAGGAGGAATATGTATTTGGTTGCTTATGCTAGGCTGTGAGGTACATTCAAGATTTGCAATTGTCACTGTGGGCTGGTGAGTCTCCAGCCAGTAGCTATATTGGTATCCATCCCTGCAAAGACAAAATGGCGTGTTACAGTTGAGCCAGGTATAGCTTTTCTCTCTGTCAGAGGAAAATTCTGTCCTTCTATCTTTTAACTTGATGGGATAATATTTGAAGAGTAATCATTTTTCGCACTCCTCCATCTTCTCCAATACCTCCCCACAATCCTAAATAGAAATTAGCATGTAGGCTCACTTCCTATTGGGCATGAAAAGAGAGCCTTTCTTGGGTAATTCTGTCATCATCATGATTGAAAATAAATGTTTTGTTGCATTTCTTTAAGCTTATTCTCCAAAGAAGAAAAAGAAGAGTAATGATGACATAAAGATAGTTTATCCTGTTCGTGACCAGAAAGCAAATAAAGGAGCATATGGTAATTTAATATTGTGATAAGAAATATTAAATACTATTTTTGGGAAAGACTGAATTTGGATGGCCTTTTTTGCTTAAATTCAGATAATTCCTCTGTTGTTTGTTGTCAAATGACAGATTTAGAGTGATGCTTACAAGCAATGATATAACCTCTATTGCTTTCAGAATTTCATCTCAAGTTACAGATTTAGTGTTCTGAACTTATCATCATTTTAGACAAATTAAATGGTCTATTGCTGCTAAATGAAAAATACATGAACGTAACAAATTGCAAGATAATTTTTATATTGCTCAAAATGATTTTTAAAAACTCTGAAACGCAAGAGGGAGGGGATATGGGGATATATGTATACGTATAGCTGACTCACTTTGTTATACAGCAGCAACTAACACAACAATGTAAAGCGATTATATGCTAATAAAGATGTTAAAAAAAAGAAAAAAACTCTGAAGTGAGTCAGAAATTAAGTTTATGTACATTCACTCAACCCACTATGGACCCCAGTGAAATATCACTTTCTTTATTTATATCATTCTATGTTACTTCATGTTGTCCATTAGAGCTCATTGGATTAGACCAGGAACCCAAACAATGGCATAAATATCCTCCAAATAATATACTATCAAATGTATAAGACTGTTAAAAATTGAGCAATATGAATTCTTCTCCCATATTAAATTTCCAGGGAAAAATTAAAGTATAAAAATTAAATCCCTTTGTCTTTATCAGTTAAATTCTAAAGAAAAAGTTTAAAATCTTTCCTTCCATGAGTGTGTAATTTGATTAGTCTCATAAAGTCTCTGGGATAAGACAGGGTTGCCTTAGCTGAGGCTGTCTTCCACTCAGGACTACTGAGGTTTACTTAATTCAGCTCTAAGCTTTAAAGACCAAAGAAAGATTTTTAAAGTCCAAAGATTTTTTGGTCCCATTTTTAAAGTCCAAAGATTTTTTTTATAAAATATCAAAGAGTTACTTACAACACATACAATTATGACAACACCAGCCACATATCTACTAAATGTAGACAATAAAACTAAATTCTCAGTCTCTAAAGCAGTTATCTCATGCAGAATGATCTTCTAAAAGTCTAGTGTTGAATGCAGGCCAGACTGGTCTTACTAATGTCAAAAAAATCTCAGTGTTATTGGAGGAAAGGATGATAGATGGAAAATATGATTTTCAGCCTCACTAAGGTACCAGTCTATCTGTGACAGTTGTCCAGGTATCAAAACTATAAATTTAATTAAGCATAGTTGGGAGACAAAGATGAATTCTAAAACTATATTAATACATATCTGGGGGGGAGAGGATCTATTTCTACCCTCTAAGAGATTGGCAAGTGAATCATTCTTGTTTTTTGTGAATTTTAGAAATGTACAGTAGTGATATCACAATTCATTATATATTAAAAGTACCCCTCTTTCCCATTCACCATAATCAAACCTCCTTAGTTTCCGTCTCATCACTGAACTGAGTATGAACTCCATACAGTGTCACAACCTTTACACTCTTATGGGCAGTTTGCCCCCACGTTTCGTAATTGGCAACTATCCAAACAGAGTTCAGAGGCCAGAATTCTCTATAGTTCCTGCTTCTGATCTTGTCTCTGTATTTTTTCATTCTCATAAAAAGATCCTGGGGTAATTTATTTTGGTTTTTAAATTACCCTAAAGCAAAATGGAATTTTTTATATAATTGCATGAATTTTAACACACGTATGAATTTGTATGACCTCTACCACAATCACGTGAGAACATTTACAACATCCCAAAAATGTCCATTTGCAGTCACACCATCTTCCCTCCCACTAATAAGCCCAGGCAACCACTGATATGTTCTCCATCACTATAGTTCTTTTTCCTTTGGAAAATGCCTTGTAAATGGAATCATATGGTATTTGACCTTTGATAATTGCTCCTTTCACTCAGCATACCTTTGAAATTCTTTCAAATTATTTCATTTGTCAATAGTTGACTCCTTTTTATTGCTGAGTAGTAGTCCATTGTGTGTATGTACCAGGTTTATTTATGCATACATCAGTTGAAGGAAATTTGCTTGTTTCCAGATTTTGGTGATTATGAATAGAAAGATGAGAAGTATACATTAAGCTTTTTGTGTGAACAAGGAATTGTTGTATATGTTTAAATTTATAAAGAATTGCCCAACTGTTTTCCAGAGTGGCTATAGCATTTTGCATTCCCTATTTGCTATGCATCCTTGTAACTGTTGGTATTATCAGTAGTTTTTATTTTAGTCATTCTAATAGATGTAATGGTATCTCATTGTGGTTTTCATTTGTATTTGCCTGATGGCTAATGATGATGAATATCTTTTCATATGCTGTTTGCCTTTTGTAAATCCTGCCTGGTGAAGTATCTGTTGAAGCTTTTTGCTCTGTTGAGTTTTGGGAGTTATTTGTATATTCTGAATATAAGTATTTTTCAGGTGTGTGACTTGCAAATATTTTCTCTCAGTCTGTAACTTGCCTTTTAATTTTCTTTTTTCTGTTTCTGATTGATCAGTGTGTCTCCCCCTTTGCCCACATTGCACTGTCTTTGATTACTGTAGCTTGTTATTAAAATGTAGTATAATTCCAGCAACTTTATTTTTCTTCAAAATTTTTATGGATATTTTAATTCATTTACCTGAGTATAAATTTTATACTCAGCTTTACTGCAAAAATTATGCCAGGATTTTTGAATAAAGTATATTAAATCAATCTGTAGATCGATTTAAGGGGGAAAGAAATCTTCACAGGGTCCTTCCAATCAAGGATGTTTAGGTCGTCCTTGATTTCTTTCATAAGTGTTTTGTAGTTTTCAGCATAGAAATCTTGTATATGTTGTGTTATATGTATACATAAGTGCTTCATTTTCGGTACTGTTGTATATGGTATTTTTAAAGTTTGATTTCCAATTGTCCATGGCTGTTGTTTTTACTATGTCTCTTTATACAGATTTTTTAGTGGTTGTTCTAAGTAACAGTGTACTTACTTAGCTTATCACAGTCAACCCTAACTAGATATTCTACCTCTTTATGTAGAATTTGGAAACCTTACCACTATATATGTCTCCTTACTCCTCTCCCCTTTGTTATAATTATCTTATGTATTACATCTACATATACCAAACAGCCACTCAGAGTAATCATCATTTAAATGACTAAATAGGCGAAGAACAGCCTATCATATTTACTCAAATAATTAACATTTTGGTCGCCTGTTAATTCCTGATGTTTCTGGTCCCACGTTTCTTTCTGGTATCATTTTCCTTCAGTCTGTAGAACTTCCCTTAGCATCTCTTTTAGAACAAATTATCTGGCACTGAATTATCTTAGTTTTCCTTCACCTGAGAGTATTTTTATTTTACCTTCATTCCTGAATGATACTATTTACCCTTGATATCGAATTATAAATTGTCAGGCTTTTTTTTTTCCCCAAAACTTTAAAACTGTTGTTCTCCATGGTTCTGATGGATATAGATACCATTATTAAGATATTTTAATATAATTGATATGATATTGTATACAGTGTTTTGTGACTTGCTTTTTATACTCAGCATTATATTTCAAAAGTTTTACCTATGTATTGTCTGACATTTTACTTCCTTTCAGTACTAATCCTATCCCATTGTGTGAATATCCCATTGTGTAAATATACCACAATTTAATATGTTTTTCTTTTGGTGGAGGTATCTGTCATTTGAACAATATTTCACCAAACATTCTATACATATATATCGCCTGGTATTCATGGACAGGTGATTCTCTAGGGGTTATATGCCTCGATATGGGATTTCTGGGTCATGTTCCCTCTTCTGAGAAATTGTTTTTTCAAATCTCTTTTCCATTTTCTTATTGGGTTATTTTTCTTTCTCTTACAGATTTGAAAGATTTTTTTGGTTACACACTCTATTATATACATATATATGGTATAGCAATATCTTCTTCCAATTTGTAATTTGTTTCTATTCTCTTTTTATCTTTTGATGTACAGAAGTTCTTAGTTCAGTATAATAAAATTTTACATTTTTCCTTATAGTTTGTATATTTTGTTACTTTTTATTTGAGGTTCATTTCTATGAGTTCTCTTTGATATGGCAAAGACATTAATCTTTTGTCTTATTTGTGGCACATATTTCCATAATTTTGTTAATGACTTTTTTTAGCCTTATTAAACATTTCAAACATAAGCAAAAACCAACAGAATCCTTATGTGCCTATCTTTCAACTTCAACAACTCGTGGACAGTTTTGTCTTGTCTATGCTCTCAACTTCTCCCTGCTGCCATATTGTTTAAAAGCACATCCCACACATATTATTTCATCCATCAACATATCAATATGTACCTAAAAAATAAGGATTATTTTTTTAATGCGTAAGCACAATACCATGATCACATTGCACAAATAATATTTCCTTAATGTAATCAAATATCTAATCACAATTCAGCTTTCCAGTAATCTCATAAATGTCACAAAAATATTTTGACATTACTTTGAATCTACATTGACACATACTGCAATAGTTTGTATGTCTTTTGAGTCTTTTAATCTATAGGTTCTCCTTCCATATATTCCTCTCCTTCCCTCCCTCCTCTTCTTTAAAATTAGTTTATTTGTTGAAGAAATTGAGTTGCTTGTCTTGTTTAGCTCCTCAGTGACTGAATTTTTGCTGATTGCATCTATATGGTGTATGTTATTTCTTCTGTATTTCCTGTAAAGTATTAGTTAAATCTGTGCACTTTCAGGTTCAGTTTCTTTAGCAAGACTGATGCATACATGATGGTGTATCTTTCCATCAGGAGACTCATAATATTGCATTGTCTTTCTCTTTGTGATATTAGCAGCCATTTATGTTCAAGGCCTTGATCCACAAATTAATTATGGGTTACAAAATTGGGATATTTTTCCTTCTTCATAAACTAGCTAGAAAATTTCTAATAAAAAGAAACTTTCCCCCAACTACTGTTTGGTTACACTGTGATACAGGATACTTGAGAAAAGCAGGCTGATGCTTAATATTTTACCATCATTTATTAGTTTTCAAAATAATGAATTGTTTCAGTAGCATCTTCTAACAGTGAGCAATTAGTTTTGTTTCATTATGAATTCACAGATTTATATAAATTTTATGCGCTTAAAAATTGCTATTACTGTGCTTACTAATGTTGAAATTGTGACAGCTCGGGCCAGTGAGAGCCCCTTCAAGATAACTCTCGAGTCCTTTTTGACACAACCCTAGTGATTTTTGTTAGCTTCCTTGCTATCTGAGAAGACTGGACTATCCAAGCTTATCTTGTACACATTCAGTTGTTTCAACACCAATGAGTTTCATTGGTATCTTTGAGAAGATGAAGTAATCATATATAGTTGGACCTATTTCTGGACATGCTCTTTTCTTTTATTGGTCTATTTGTCCTTATGTGAGTATATTCAATAGCATTCTCTTAATTACCGTAGCTTTATAATAAGTCTTGAAATTTGGCAGTTTGAGTTCTCCAACATTTGTTGTTCTTCTAAGTTGACTTGGTTGTTCTAGGGCCTTTGCATTTCCATAGAAATTTTATTTTTTTTTATTGAAGTATAGTAGATTTACAATATTGCATTAGTTTCAGGTGTACAGCATAACGATTCAGGGTTTTTTTGGGCAGATTATATTCCATTATAGGTTATTACAAGATATTGAGTGTAATTCCCTGTGCTATACAGTAAATCCTTGTTGCTTATCTATTTTATGAATATAGTTTGTATCCATTAATCCCATACTAATTTGTCCCTTCCTTATTCCCTCTCCCCTTTGGTAATCATTAAGTTTGTTTTCTAAGTCTGTGAGTCCGTTTCTGTTTTGTATAGATTCATTTGTATTATTTTTTAGATTCCACATATAAGTGATATCATATAGTATTTGTCTTTCTGTGTCTGACTTAACACACTAAGCATAATATACTCTAGGCCCATCCATGTTACTGCAAACAGCAATATTTCATTATTTTTTATGGTCGCATAATATTCTGTGTGTGTGTGTATACACATACATGATACACCACATCTTCTTAAGCCAATCATTTGTTGATGGGCACTTGGTTATTTCCATGTCTTGACTATTGTAAATAGCAGTGCTGTGAACATTGGCATGTATGTATCTTTTCAGCTCTCCAATTTCTACAACATAGTCAGCTGGGATTTTATTTGGGTTCACCTTTCATTTCTTTTTCTTGCTGGCCAGGACCTCCAGAACAGTGCTGAACAAAATGGTGATCGTGTACATCCTGATCTTGTTCTAAAATATAAGGCTAAGTGATCAATATAAATTAGAATATAGTTCTGGAGATTTGAGGATAGCTTTTATCAAAGGAAGGGCATACCCTCATACTCCTCATTCACTAAGAAGTTTCATCATGAATGGGTGTTGAATTTTATCATGTTTTTCCTTTCATCTTTGAGATAATCGTCTACATTTCCTCCTCTTTTCTCTTACTGTGGTACGTTACTTTGGCTTATTTTTGAATGATAAACTAACCCTGCATTCTTGGAATAAGCCTCACTTATTCATTATGTATTATCTTTTATTGTATATTGTTAGATTCAATTTATTTATAGATTTTGCATCGGAGGATATTGACTGAGTTTTTCTTTTCTTGTAATGTCTTGTAATGATTTTTATATCTGAGTGATTCTGGTCTCAAAGTATGAGTTGGGAGAGGAGTTTACTCCTCTTCAGTTTTCTGGATGAACTTGTGTAGAATTAGTGTAAATTCTTCCTTTGGTATTTTGTGTAATTCAGAAGTAAAGTCTTTTGAGCCTGGAGTTTTCTTTGTAGAAATGTTTTTAACTATATATTCCATTTCTTTAATAGATATGAGGTTCTTCATATTTTCTATTTATTCATGAGTGAGATCTGATTGTTTTTGAGGAAAATCTGTCCCTTTCATATAAGTTTAATTTATTGCTATACATTTTCATAATCTATTATTTTTAGTATTATCTATAGACTGTTATGCTGTTATCTCTAATTTCCCTGATGATGGAAATTTGTGTTTTCTCTTTTTCCTGATCAATCTGGCTTTATCAGTTTTATTGAACTTCTCAAGGAGTCAACTGTCAGTTTATTTTCCCTCTTGTTTTTCTATTTCTTTTTCACTTTGATCTTTACTTATTTCCTTTCTTCTGCTTACTAAGTGTTGACAAGGACGTGGGAGAATTAAAACTCTGACACACTGCTGAATGGTATGAAATGGTACAACCACTTGGGAAAACAGTTTGGCATTTCTTAAAAGTTAGACATATACCTACCGTATGACCCAGCCATTCTACTACTAGGTATTTACCCAATAGAAATGAAAAAGTATGCCCACACAAACACTTGTGCAGGTAAGTTCATAAATATTTGTAAGTTGCCAAAACTGGAAACAACCCAAACAACAGGTGAATAGATAAAGAATGGTAGCATATCCATACAATGGAATACTTCTCAGAAATTTTTTAAAAAAGGAATGAATTATTAAAACATACTATACTGAGTGAAAGAAGCCAGGCAAAAAATACTACATATCACATACTATATGATCCCATTCATATAAAATTCTAGAAAATTCAGATTAATCTTGTGTAAGAGGTACAGAGCAGTGTTGTCTCAGGATGGGAAGAAAGAGATAAATGGATTGCAAAGGTAGATGAGAAAACTTTCAGGGGTATTAGAAATTTTATTTTGGTTGCAGTGATGGCTTCACAGTTATAGATGTATTTTTAAATTGAGGCAACCGTTCAATTTAAATAATAAGTTATAATTAAATTATAATTAAACCACTATAATTAAACCAAACAATTATAATTAAACCATTAAATTATACTTCAGTGAGTTCTTTTTAAAAATACACTGTTTCTTTCATTTACTTTTAGGACCCTTTGTAAACACCATTCATCGGTCTCTAAGTAGTTCAAAGAATGTTGCCAAAAAATCAGTACCTTCTGTTGTTTGTCAGCCAGATGTACAAGATAATGATATTGAACAAAAGGTATGAAATTATGTCTCAAGCTTCTGTATGTGATTATTAATTTATCTAGTTAACTTTTACTTCTGTGAACCATCTCCCTCTCTAGCGTGTTACGGATTGGTTAGGGGTATTAGGATCTATTCATGAGAACTGATCCCTTTCCCTAGATGTGTTGAGTTACCTTTGTGCTAAACTCACTCTCATTAGCAGAAACTAATCCAAACAAACATTTAGCAATTGCAATATCTAATATTTATTGAGCATCTACTGTTGGCCAAAGCCCTGTGACTTTTTCCTGAAGGAAGGGAAGATGAATAAATTGGTCACATAGGATACAAAGAAGAATAAGACATAATCTTTCCCCTTGAGGACTCATTGTCTAATGGGGCAGACAGATACAAAAATGTTATTACAGTAAATTGAGAGTCTGGGATGATAAATTTTATTTTGATTCTAAGCAATGTGTTTTTAAAGCAGTAGATTGGATTAGAATAGGTTGGATTGTATTTCCCTGAAACAGACTGAATGACTAAACGTTTTAGAACCAACCACTAAATAGATTACCATGTCTTTAAACAAAATATGGAGTACTAGAAGAGGGTAAAGTTTGTACGTGGCTGCATATTAAACTCAATTTTGAACTAGTGAAATTTGAGATCCCTGTGGAAGGTGTCCTAGGAGGTTGGTAATAAGTATTGTCCCTGAGACAATTTTCATGAGAGAGTTAGAAGATAAAAGGGAAGAAAATCTGTATTAATTTGGTTGATTGGTAGAAGGTAAAATCTCTTTCAGAAGTGAAGTTACTAATGAATGTTCTTATCTTTAATGTTGTACCATATAGAAAGATGGAGAGACAAATAAAAAATCAAGTATTTTTGATAATAGAGGTAAGAAAATAAAAAACATTCATAATTGTTCTGTTGTTTGTTAAGTACCTAATTATGGTTTCACCATATGGTTTCTCAAGTTACTTGTTATACCTGATTATAAAAACCATGGTTATTTTGGAAAATAAAGCATGGTATAAAACTGTTTTTGAATTTTGATGTTATAATTAGCCTATATGTTTGAATGATTGCTTGATAAGTATGACTTGAAATTTGCGAAGTGTGGAAAAGTTAGAGTCTCTGCTGTAGCTGTTTATAGTGATAGGTAGAGTAAGATACTGACATACTATGGTTCAGTAGCTTATAATACAGAGAAATATCCCCAGGAAGGTCCTCATACTGCACTGGCATCTATTCCCCACAGACAATACATCCTATTTCCCATCTCCCCTTGAGTGGAATATACAATAGCTAAGTTTTTCTGCACCTTGTTAGATTTTTGGAAGTCACTAAAAACACTCTCATGCAAAACCTATATACACACATAGAAAATACTAGACACCTCCATCCAGTGGCCAATGACCACCTCAAATTCAATACAAAAATCAAATTTTTCAACTTCTTGATCCTTCTGTTTTTACCCAGGCACAAAACTTGACTTATCTTTGACTCTTCCTCTTTCTTGAATTTTGTATCCCAAAGTTGCCACTCTCTGTCTAATCTACCTCCTTCATTCCTCTTTCCCTCTCTTTTGCATTCCCACAACTGCTGCCTTTCTTTCCTCCATCTTTGACTATTTCAGTAACCTTCCTCCAACCTCTTCTTCCTCTTTTTAATCCACCCTACATTTTGGTGTAAAGCAATCTTTCTACAACACAGTTTTGGTTATTCCCCTATTCAAGCTGTGAATGGTTTTCCGTCACAGACTGAGTGAAATGCAAACAGTTAAATCTGCCAGTGGTTTGTGGTTAGTTATAGGGATTAAGCTGGCATAATATTAAATAAATTAGGATCAGAGGTTAAGAATCTCAGACTTGTTCCTGAGGGCAGTGGTGAACACTGGAAATTTGTGGGGACTAAACATCAAAAAAGGTCATGTTATTCTTAGAGATACTTCCTTAACTCAGGTAAATCCCTGATTGGTGTATTCCAGTGATTGTGGCAGCTCAGCAGGGAGAACATTGGATCAGTTCTATTCGTTAACATTCACCCTTGTTCCAGCAATATTATCTTTTCATATGTAAAAGTATCTCGTCTTTCTCCAGGAGAGATACATGTCTCAGCTCAAGATTCAAAGATTTCAGCTCAGAATTCAGCTACAAGAAATTTTCCCAGATCTTCACAGTCTTATGTGGGTCCTTCAAAGGATGAGGTATATATTTCTTTTGCCGCAAATGCAAACAATAAATGAAGTACAATCATATGATCATCATTGGTATAAAAAATTCACTCATGAAATGACAATACAGAACAACTTCAGTCCCTGAAATTAATCATACCATAATAAAATTTTAATAGCTCTAGGATAGTCTTCCCAAATATAAGCTACAACATGTTGTTTACAGTACATACGTGCAGCCTTCAGAGGAGGTATCAAATTAGGCTTCTCTGATTGGGCTTTGACTAGTACTGATGGATTGTTCAGAGACAGACATACCGTCTCTCCCCATTTCCTTTTGACCAGTGAACAGTTACTTGCTGTTGAAAAGTTACCAGCAAAAATTCAGGTGCGGCTTCTGAATATAACATAGATATATAGATATTTTTCTCTGTGCATTGCCAGCTTGCTATTATAGGAGTCAAAAGCACATCTTCCATTCCATTAGTAACACAGTGTTAACTGTATCAACTGTGCTAAAAAGTTAACATGGTTTGAAAGAGATTTCAGTAAACTGGAAATTTATTAAATTCTTTCCAAATGAATTCTATTTGATTAGGGTAGAAAGTGGCATCTTCTGTGTCCTCTAATGCATAATGATTGACAGACTACATTATACGTAGCTCATAAATGTAGTATGTTTACTATAATATGCTTCTCTGTAGCACAGTTTTATTATAAACAAGTATTTTACGTTTCAGTGTTCTACTATGTTAATATCCACATTAAGCATGAAAAAGAAATTTCTTAACAACTCTGACATTTAAAGTCCTCATATTGCCCAACAGATGTCAAAGACTATGTCATGTACTAAAAACCAAACCAAAACAACAAAAAAATGAAAAACTTCTTTAAAAACTGTCTATAAATTTTATTATTGACCTTTTTTGAGTAATATGTGTATTCTTAAATTTGCCATCCATATTTCTCTAAAATGAATATTAAATGTCCACAAATATCTAATTTATTATGATAAATACTATGAGAATTTTATTATGATAAGTATCATCCTGTTTCCAACATGTTGTACAAAGCCTACCACTGTCAGAAAATGTATTTCTGGTGGCCTGTGTTCAGCTCTCAGATCTGGGAATAAAAAAGTCTATTGCAGGAATTCCCTGGCAGTCCAGTGGTTAGGGCTTGGCACTTTCACTGCTGGGGGCCTGAGTTCGATCCCTGGTTTAGGAGCTAAGATCCCACAAAGCACATGGTGCAGCCAAAAGAAAAAAAAGTCTATTGCACTGGATTTTCTGCTCTGAGAGCCAAATCCTCATATATTCAGAGAATCTGCTCTCTGCCTTCCAGCTCTGCTTAGTCTTTTATTCTTTTTTTAGCCTTGTTGAAAATTACACCTATTCATTTGTCCCACTGAGTTAACTTCCTTACTGATCAGTGCACTCCAAAGATAATTTAACAATAAATAATATTGTACAGAAAAGAGTTAACATAGCAGGCTTGGGACTGCTGTCTTTGTAGAGGCCTGCTTGCAAGATTGGCCTATGGCTAGTGTTTGGGAACTTGGCTTTTCTAACATTCCCTAACTGATATGGAAATTTCCCTAACTGAATGGGTGGGTGCCTGTACGTAGATTCTGCAAACAATGTGATTTTTGCTGAACATCTTATTTCCTTTTGGGGGGCTAGAATTTCAGATATGCACTAGGCAGAGGATGTCTTCATGACCAGCCTTCAATAAAAACCTTCAGTGCTGAGTTTCTAATGGATTTCTCAGGCTGAAACATTGCACACATGTTGCTGCATTTTTTATTGCTGGAGAAAAGAGCATGTTCAAATGTGTCCTTTTACAGGAGGGAGAGAACATAAGGAAGCCTATGCATGGATTTTTACGGACTCCTCCTATGTCTTTCCCCCTTATTTATCCTATAGTGTATCCTTTTACTGTAATAAATATTAGATGTGAGTACAACTGTATTCTGAGTCCCATGAGTCTTAGCAAATTACCTTATGTGTGCATAGTCTTGTGGCCCTCCTATAATATAACTGTGAACTTTTGAATTGTGTAAATAATTGATGTACTATAACCATCAAAAATGTGTGCATTTCTAAAAATTGACATTTAAGAGTTCTCAGAATCTTAAATCTCTGTATTTTAAATATATAAATAATAGTTGATGTTCAGATCCTGGAAAAAAAAAAATCCTTTGAGAATGTCTGTTTTGTTGTTTGGATTATGTAGAAGGAGATAAATGCTGATTGGAATGAAAGATCAAAGAGACCAAGCTACTTCTGTGAATCAGGTAAACATCAGCAACAGCTATTGAGTAAATTGTGCAGTCTATTAATTCATTCTTTCAACTAACATTTATTGAGCTCCTGATTCATGCCAGGTATGGTGCTAAAGACTGAACAAAGAAAACCCATGGTTCTTACCCAGGGCTGTTACAGTGTAGTAAGGAGATAATCATGCCAATAACCAGAACCCAATACGATAAGTACAATAAAGAAAGTAGGTGTGTGTACAAATCAGAAGAAATATAGAGAAGGCAGTGCCTAGGTCTGCCTGGGGTCCTCAGAGAAGCCTTTACAGAATAGGTCATACTTAAGACATGAAGGATGAGAAGGAATTTTCTATTTCAATTTTGAGAAAATTGATACTTTTTAATGTTAATTGTTCTCTTTCTTTGAGCATTGAATGCCTTTCTATTTGTTTAGAAGTTGTCTTGAATACTGTTTTATTATATACATATATATATGACACATAAATATGTGATTCAGGATAAATATTGGTTTTGTACTTAAGTTTATTCCTATGTAATTTTATCACTTTTGCCACTTTTATAAATATGTTCCCACATTCATGTATAAATAGATTCCTAATGCTAGAGAAACACTGTAAAGTTTTTCATCTTGTATCCAATTACCTTACCAAAATCTCCTGTTAATTTTAATATTTTTGCTAATATCTCATTTTTTATTAATAAACAATTACATGAGAGAATTTTTTAAATTCCCAAATGTTTGTACTCATTTTAATAATCTGTCTAAATATAGTTACTGGAACTTCCAATATTAAGTGGCATGGTAGTTAACAATATGACTGTTAAATTCTGGGTTTTACTTGAAATAGTTTTGGTGTTTTGCCACTTAGGATATTTGCTGTTGGTTTTGGTAAATAATACTTTATTATCTTTAAATAGTGTTTTTTCCTATCTTATGGCTGAAGATGAAATTATGAATTTTATTTATGAAATAAAACTATTAATTTTTGAAAAATCTTTTCTAGTACCTATTGATATAATCATGATATGTTCTTTGATTTATAAGGATTATGTTGATAGATTCTATCATATACTATTTTCCCATTTCAGAAATAAATCAGACTCGTCATATTATATTTTTGTATATTCTCTAAACTGAAGTAAAACATATAATCAGAAAAGACTACAAAATAATATACAGCTCAATGAATTATCACAAAGCAAAACACCCATGAAACCACAATGTAGATTGAGAAATAGAACATTGGAAATCCAGCAGAAGGCCTCATTATACTCACTCCCAATCAATATTCTCCTCCACAGATACTGTCATTATCTTGATTTCTGATATTATAGTTTATATATCCATTTGTGTATATTTGTGCAGTTTCTTATTATCAAGCCAATACTCCACTGTCCTAATTACAAAAGTCTTGTAGTAAATCTTGATATCCAGTAGAGCAGCTAGAGTATTGACTAGTTGACTATTCTTAGCCCTTTGCCTTTCCATATAAATTTTAAAAAGAGCTTGTTGAGTTCCAAAAAAAAAAATCTTACTGGGATTTTTTATTGGAATGGCATTAATCTGGAGATCAGTTTCAGGAGAATTACATCTTTAAAGTATTATATCTTCCAGTCCAGGAACATACGTAACTTTCCTTTAATTTCTCTCACTAATGTTTATACTTTTGTGTCTTAAATATTTTTCATTAGATTTATTCCTAGGAACTTGATTTTTTATGATATTTTAAAGAATATCTTTTAAATTTGTATTTTATAATTATGGATGCTCTGATGAAATAAAACTAAGTTTTCTATATTGGTCAGAAACCTGGGTAACCTCAATTATTATTACTAATAATTTATCTACAGATTATTTTAGACTTTCTACATATATAATAATGTTTTCTACAAATGTCAGCTTTATTTCTTCCTTTCCAATCCTATAGCTATTTTTCTTGACTTCTTAAACTGTCTAGTATCATTAGTGTGTGTTGAATAAGACATTCTTTTTGTTCCCAATCTGAGAGAGAATACTTAACATTTTGTAATTAAGCAGAATGCCTGCTGATTATTTTTTATAGGTCTCAACATATTAAGGACGTTGTCTTAAATCCTTACCCCGCTAAGATCTTTCATTATGAATGGATGTTGAGTTTTGATCAATTGGATTTTGTTTTTGTTTCACAATTACTGAGATGATTATATGACTTTTCTCCTTTATTCTGTTAATGAATTATGTTCATTTTTTAAAATGTTGCTACAGACTTTTCTTCAAATAATAATCATTTGATCGTTATGTAGTATTCTTTTTCTATGCACCTTGATTCAATCTGCTTGTTTTGTTTTACATTTTTTCCTTATATAGTCATAACAGCAATTGGCCTATAATTTTCACTTCTCATAATATCTTTTTTAACATAAAGGTTGTACTATCTTTATAAGTGTTCCATCCTTTATTTTCTTCTGGAAGACCTAGGTAGAATATTGGGGTAATTTTTTCCTTAAACATTTTATAGAATTTACTGGTGACAGTATCTGGGCCAGGAGTTACTTTGTTAGGTAGTTCTTTTTTTTTTAATTTTTATTAATTTTTATTTATTATTTTTGGCTGTGTTGGGTCTTCGTTTCTGTGCGAGGGCTTTCTCTAGTTGCGGTGAGCGGGGGCCACTCTTCATCGCGGTGCGCGGGCCTCTCACTGTCGTGGACTCTCTTGTTGCGGAGCACAGGCTCCAGACGCGCAGGCTCAGTAGTTGTGGCTCACGGGCCCAGTTGCTCCGCAGCATGTGGGATCCTCCCAGACCAGGGCTCGAACCCGTGTCCCCTGCATTGGCAGGCAGATTCTCAACCACTGCACCACCAGGGAAGCCCCTGTTAGATAGTTCTTAATTACAATTAAACATTTTTAAATATAGGATCATTTAGTTGTTAGTCTAGTAATTTATCTTTTTCTAGAAATTTATCAATTTGCCTAAGTTTCCAAATGTATTAGCATAAAATTATTCATAATATCTTGTGTACGTATCCTAATACTAATATTTTAATTTTTTAATTAAAATTAAAAGCATTCAGAAAATACAAATTTGTGTTCAGTAAATCATCACAAAGCACACAAATCTATGTAACCCCTGATATGAACAATAATATTATCTGCACTGCAAAAACACTCATTCTTTTCCCTCCAAATCAAAACATCCTGCCTCCTTTTCATTCTCTTGATTTCTACCACAATAGATTAGTACTGCCTGTTTTTGAACTTTATATATAAATGAAATCAAGGTATGCTTTGTTTCTGGCTGCCTCTCTCAATATTATGTTTCTGAGTTTCATACTATTTTTGTGTGTCATTGTAATTCATTTTAATTGTTATATAGTATTCCACTTTATGAACATACAATTTATTCTGTTTATGGATATATGGATTTTCCAGATATGAACTGTTATGAGTAATATTTATGAACTTTCTAGCACATTTGTGTGTGAGTGTGTTCTATGGATATATATCTAAGAATAAAACTGCTTGGCCATTGGATATGTATATACACTAGTAGATAATGCTCAAGAGTTTCCTGAAGGGGTCTCACCAATTTAAAGTTTTACCAGCAGTTAATGAGAGTTCTTGTGATTTCATATCCAGCCATCTCAACACTTTGGTATTATAGTCTTTAATTTTAGCCATTCCAGTAGATTGTTATGTTATTGAGGTTTTAATTAACATTTCTCTTATTAGTAATGAATTTTCATATCTTTATTGGCTACTTGGATATCTCCTTTTGTGAAGGTTCTACTTAAGCCCCTTACCTATTTTTCTATGAGTTTGTGCCTCTGCTTCTTACTAATTTGTTAGCAGGTTTTTTTAATATTCTGCATAATGAATCCTTTGTTGTATATAATGGTGTAATATATTCTCACACTATATGCCTTTTCTCTCTTTTATTAAGGCTTTTGAAGAACACGTTATTATCATTCAAATTACCATTTATTTTTGATGAGTTATTTCTGTGTCCTGTGTAAGAAATCTTTTCCTAGCCAATGTTATTTCTTTGATTTTTTTTGTGAGAAAACTTAAGATCTATTCCGTTAGCAGATTTCAATTATGCAGTACAGTATTATCAACTACAGACACTATGTTATACATTAGATCCTCAGACTTTGTTCATCTTATATATAAAAGGTTTACCCTTTTACCAGCTTCTCCCTATTTGCTTCTTATTCCAGCCCCTGGCAACCACCATTCTACTCTCTGTTCCTATGAGTTCAACATTTTTTTTAAGATTCCACATAAAACTGTAATCTTGCAGCATTTGTGTCTCTGTGTGACTTATTTCAGCTAGCATAATATGCCCTCCAGCTTCATCCATGTTTTCCCAGATGGTGAGTGTGTGTGTGTGTGTGTGTGTGTGTGTGTGTGTGTGTGTGTGTGTGTGTGTTTAGATAATATATTTTCTTTATGCATTCATTCATCAACAGACGCTGACATTGTTTCCATACCTTGGTTATTGTGAATAATGCTGCAATGACCATGGTAGTACAGATATCTCTTTAAGATAATGATTTCATTTTTTGTGTGTATAGACCTGGAAGTGGAGTTGCTGGATCATATGGTAGTTCTATCTTTAATTTCCTGAGGAACCTCCATACTGTTTTCCAGAATGGCTGTACTATTTTACATTTTCACCAACAGTGTATATGTGTACCCTTTAACCCACATCCTCACCAGAATTTATCTCTTGTCTTTTTTATATCACCTCACACCTATTAGGATGTATATCTTATTGTAGTTTTGATTTGCATTTTCTTGATGATTATTGATGTTGAGCACCTTTTCACATACCTGTTGGCCATTTGTAGGTTTAAATTGGAAAATGTCAGTTCAGTCTCTCTGCCCATTTTTTAATTGGGTATTATGGATTTTTTGCTATTGAATTGTATCCTTATGTATTTTGGATGTTAACCACATATCAGATACGATGTTTGCAACTATTCTATCCCATTCCATGGATTGTCTGTTCATTTTGTTTATGGTTTTCTTTGCTGTGCAAAAGCTTTTTAGTTGAAGTGATCCCATTTATTTTTGCTTTCATTTTCTTTGTTTTGCTGTCAAATCCAAAAAATCATTGCCAAGACCAATGTCAGGGGGCTTAGTTTTCTTCTAAGAGTTTTATAATTTCAGATCTTACGTTCAAGTTTTTAATCTATTCTGAGTTGTATTTCGTGTACTGTATAAGGTAGGGCTCCAGTTTCATTCTTTTGCATGCAGTTGTCCAGTTTTCCCAACACTATTTTTTAAAAACACTATGCTTTCTGCATTGCATATTCCTGACTCCTTTGTTATAAGTTAATTGAATGTATATATATACATATACATATATGCATGGGTTTACTTCTGAGCTCTCTACTCTCCCCCATCTACCTCTGTGCCAGTACTATGCTGTTTTGATTACTGTAGCTCTGTAATTTAGTTTAAAATCAAGAAGTGTGATGCCTCTAGCTTTGTTCTTCTTTCTCAAGATTGCTTTGGCTATTCAGGATCTATTATGGTTTGATATACATTCTAGGACTGTTCTATTTCTGTGAAAGATACCATTGGAATTTTGATATAGACTGCATTAAATCAGTAGATCACATTTGGACACTTTAACAATATTAATTCTTCCCATCCATGTTAAGGCATATCTGTCCGTTTATTTGTATCTTCAGTTTCTTCCATCAATGTCCTGTAGTTTTCAGTGTACAGGTCTTTCACCTCCTTTGTTAAATTTATTCCTAAATATATTATTCTGTTTGATGCTATCTAAATGGAATTATTTTGTTAATTTCTTTTTCTGATAGTTTGTTATTAGTGTACAGACACATAACTGATTTTTATATACTGATTTTTGTATGCTATGTCTTTACTGAATTCGATTATTAGCTCCTACAGTTTTTTTGGTGCATTCTTTAGGGTTTTCTCTTTATAATATCATGTCATCTGTAAATAGAGATAATATTACTGCTTTGTTTCTGATTTAGTTATATTTTATTTCTTTTTCTTGCCTAATTGCTCTGGCTAGGACTTCCAGTACTGTGTGAATAAAAGTGGCAAGAGTTGGCATCCTTGTCTTGTTCCTGACCTAGAGCAAAAGTTTTCAGCTTTTCACCACTGAATATGATATTAGCTGGGGACTTGTGTGGTCTTTATTATGTTGAGGAACATTCATTCTATGCCCAATTTATTGAGAATTTCTATCATGAAATGGTGCTAAATTTTGTCAAATATTTTTTATGCATCTAGAGATGATCATATGATTTTTAGCCTTCATTTTGTTAATGTGGTGTATTACAGTTAACCACTTGCATATGTTGAACCATTCTTGCATCACAGGGATAAATCCCACTCGATCCTGGCATATGATTCTTTTAATGTACTACTGAATTGGTTTGCTAATATTTTGTTTTGAATTTTAACATCTGTGTTCATCAGGGATATTGGCCTATAGCTTTTTTTTTTTTTTTTTTTTGGAAGAGTTTGATAAGGATTTGTATTAATTCATCTTTAAATGTTTGGTCAATTCACCAGTGAAACCATCTGGTCCTGGACTTTTCTTTGCTGGAAGGTTTTAATTTTTTTCATTGAACTATAGTTGATTTACAGTGTTGTGCCACTCTCTTCTGTACAGCAGAGTGACTCAGTTATACACATATATACATTCTTTTTTTATATTATTTTCCATTACGGTTTATCATAGGATATTGAACATAGTTCCCTGTGTGGAAGGTTTTTGATTACTGATTCAATCTCCTTATTAGTAATTGGTCTGTCAGATATTCTACTTCTTTATAATTCCATCTTGGTAGGTTGGATGTTTCTAAGAATTTATCCATTTCTTCTAGGTTATCTAATTTGTTGGGATATAATTATTCATGGTAGTTTATTATTATCCTTTGACTTTATGTGGTATCAACTGTAATGTCTCCTTTCTTCATTTCTAGTTTTGAGTCTTTCCCCCTTTTTTTTCCTGTTAAGTCAAGCTAAAGGTTTGTCTATTTTGTTAATCTTTTTTAAAAAGTACTTATTTTTATTAATCTTTCCTATTTTCTTTTTAGTCTCTATTTTATTTATTTCCACTCTGATCTTTGTTATTACCTTCCATCTGTTATCTTTGGGCTTAGTTTGTCCTTCTTCAATTAGTTCCTTGAGCTGTTAAAGCTAAGGTGTTTATTTCAGATATTTTTCTTCTCAGAAAATCAGTAATGCAACAGAGGTCCTACGTTGACACAGTAGACAAGTTTGACTTAATTGACATCTACAGGATACTACATCCAAAAAAAAAAAAAAAAAGACTACACATTCTTCTCAAGCATGCGTGGAAAGCTCTAGAACAGACCATATACTAAGGTAACCAAACAAGCTCCAACAAATTTGAGAGGTTAGATATTATTTCAAGCATCTTTTCTGACCACAAGAGTATGAAACCAGAAATCAACCCTAGAAAGAAAAATGGGAAAAGAATGAACACTAATGGAGACTAAACAACATGATACTTAAAAACCAATAGGTCAATGATGAAATCAAAGAAGACATCAGAAAATAACTCAAGATAAACAAAAAAGAACTCACAACCATACAAAATCTATGGGATACAGCAGAAGCACTTCTATATACAAAACTACAACAGTCACACAGAGATAGAAAACAAATATATGGTTTCCAAAGGGGAGAAGGGAGGGAAGGAGAGACAAATGAGAGGAGTATGGGATTAACAGATACAAACTACTATACATAAAATACATAAGCAACAAGGATTTACTGTTTAGCATGAAGAATTAAATTCAGTATTTTGTAATCTATAATGGAATATAATCTGAAAATATATATATAACTGAATTACTATACACCTGAAGCAAAGGAAATATTGTAAATCAATTGTAATTTAATTAAAAAAATAAGTAAGCAAAAAGTAAGTTTAATAAAAAAGTCAAAGTCAAACATCCATTTTTCCATAGAGATAAGGACAGAGCATTCCCAGCCAAGCTATTAACTCTGTCTTCCAAAACTGTGGAATTTTGTTTTGTTTTTTATTCTATTCTAATAATACCCTCTATGCTAAACATTTTCCTGTGAGTGTAGCTCACAACTGTAGATTTTGATGTAAATTGTTCTGTTTTTTATTGGTTTACACATAGATTTTACTTCCCCTCTTAAATTCTCTTTCAAAACAGGTATCTGTGCATATTTTTAAATTTCTAATAAATAATTTTGGTAACATTCTTATTTTTAATTTCTTTGAATTAGTATCAGAAAATATAGCCTTTAAACCTCTCTTCGTTGAAGTTAAGTTTTCTTCGTGGCCAAATATGTATCGATATTTTTTAATGTTCCACAGATATACCAAAAAAATGTCTATTCTTTATTTGAGAGACCTAAGGTTTTAATTCATGCATTGGCCAGCCATGAAGTTTCTATTGCAACTATTCAACTCTGCCACTGTAGCTGGAAATCAGCCATAGGCAATATGCAGTGAATGGGCATAGCTTGAGTCTTTCATCAGTTTTGCTTTTGACAATGTCACATGTAGTTCTCAGCCCTATGATTGCTGGGTTCCTCTTAAGTGAGTTTTTAATTTTCTCTACTTGGTCATGCGTTTTTTTATGACCTTAGCTGTTAGGCCTATGTATTAGCAGGAAATCAGCAAGTAGAGGAAACCACAATTATTTCTGCATAAGAGGAACAGGATGAATAGAATCATAAATAACCCTCTGTTAAGAGAAACTTCCTGTACCTCCCCTCAGGTATAATTTGTAGCCCTTTCTTACCTTCAGGACCTACAGCAAACCAGTCTACCAGTAGAGCTCCCCTTCAGGTCCTCTCAGTGTAAAACCGTTATCTCCCTTGCCTTCCTCCCCACGTGAATAACTGTTTGCCTGAGAACTTTTTTTTCTTTTTTAATTTTTACTAGAGTGTAGTTGATTTAAAATACTGTGTTAGTTTCAGGTGTACAGCAGAGTGAGTCAGTTATACATATACATATATCCACTCTTTTTTAGATTCTTTTCCCATATAGGCCATTATACATTACAGAGTACTGAGTAGAGTTCCCTGTCATATACAGTATGTCCTTATTAGTTATCTATTTTATATATATATATAGTTATCCATATATATATACACATACACTGTGTATATAAATATAGTATGTATATGTCAATCCAATTCTCTCAATTTATCCCTTCCCCCCTTTACCCCATAGTAATCACAAGTTTGTTTTCTACATCTGTGACTTTTTGTTTTGTAAATAAGTTCATTTGTACCTTTTTTTTTTCCTAGATCCCACATATAAGTGATATCATATGATATTTGTCTTTCTCTGTCTGACTTCACTCAGTATGACAATCTCTAGGTCCATACATGTTGCTGCAAATGGCATTATTTTGTTCTTTTTTATGGCTGAGAATATTCCATTGTATATATGTACCACATCTTCTTTATCCATTCCTCCGTTATGGACATTTATGTTGTTTCCAGGTCCTGACTATTGTAAACAGTGCTGCAGTGAACATTGGGGTGCATGTATCTTTTTGAACTATGTTTTTCTCCAGATATATGCCCAGGAGTGGGATTGCTGGATCATATGGTAAATCTATTTTTAGTTTTTTAAGGAACATCCATACTGTTCTCCATAGTGGCTGTACCAGTTTACATTCCCATCAACAGTGCAAGAGGGTTCCCTTTTCTCCACCTCCTCTCCAGCATTTATTGTTTGCAGATTTTTTGATGATGGGCACTCAGACCAGTGTGAGGTGATACCTCATGTAGTTTTGATTTGCATTCCTCTAATAATTAGTGAGGTTGAGCATATTTCCATGTGCTATTTGGCCATTGACATGTTTTCTTTGGAGAAATGTCTATTTAGATCTTACGCCCATTTTTTGATTGGGTTGTTCGTGCTTTTGATACTGAGCTGCAAGAGCTGTCTGTATATTTTGGAAATTAACCCCTTGTTGGTCGCATCATTTGCAGATATTTTCTCCCATTCTGTAGGTTGTCATTTCATTTTGTTTATGGTTTCACAGCACCACTTATTAAAAAGACTGTCTTTTCTCCATTGTATATTCTTGCCTCCTTTGCCATAGGTTAGGTGACCACAGGTGCATGGGTTTATTTCTGGGCTTTCTATCCTGTTCCACTGATCTAGATTTCTTTTTTTGTGCCAGTACCATACTGTTTTGATTACTGTGGCTTTGCAGTATAGCCTGACGTCAGAGAGTGTGATTACTCCAGCTCCATTTTTCTTTCTCAAGATTGCTTTGGCTATTCAGGGTCTTTCGTGTTTCCATACAAATTGTAAAAATATTTGTTCTAATTCTGTCAAAAATGTCATTGGTAATTTGATAGGGATTGCATTGAATCTGTAGATTACTTTGGGTAGTATAGTCATTTTCACAATATTGATTCTTCCAATCCAGGAACATGGTATATCTCTCCATCTGTTTGTGTCATCTTTGATTTCTTTTGTCAGTAGCTTAAACTCAGTACTTATTCTGAGTACAAGCATTTGCCTCCTTAGGTAGGTTTATTCCTAGGTATTTTATTTGTCTTGATGTGATGGTAAATGGGATTGTTTCCTTAATTTATCTTTCTGATCTTTCATTATTAGTGTATAGGAATGCAAGATATTTCTGTGTATTAATTATGTATCGTGCAACTTTACAGAATTCATTGATAAGCTCTAGTACTTTTCTGGTAGCATCTTTAGGGTTTTCTATGTATAATATCATGTTATCTGCAAACAGTGACAGTTTTACTTCTTCTTTTCCAATCTGGATTCCTTTTATTTCATTTTGTTCACTGATTGTGTGGCTAGGACTTCCAAAACTATGTTGAATAGTAGTGGCAAGAGTGGACATCCTTGTCTTGTTCCTGACCCTAGAGGAAATGCTTTCAGTTTTTGCCATTGAGAATGATGTTTGCTGTGGGTTTGTTGTATATGACCTTTATTATGTTGAAGTAGGTTCCCTCTATGCCCACTTTATGGAGAGTTTTTATCATAAATGGGTGTTGAAATTTGTCAGAAGCTTTTTCTTCATCTATTGAGATGATCATATGGTTTTTATTCTTCAATTTGTTAATACAGTGTATCACATTGATTGGTTTGCATATATTGAAGAATCCTTGCATCCCTGAGCTAAATCCCACTTGATCATGGTGTATGAACCTTTTAATGTGTTGTTGGATTTGGTTGGCTAGTATTTTGTTGAGGATTTTTGCATCTATGTTCATAGGTGATATTGGCCTGTAATTTTCTTTTTTTGTGACATCTTTGTCTGGTTTTGGTATCAGGGTGATGGTGGCCTCATACAATGAGCTTGGGAAGTATTCCTTCCCTTCCTCTGCAATTTTCTGAAGAGTTCCAGAAGGTAGGTGTTAACTCTTCTCTAAATGTTTTACAGAATTCCCCTGTGAAGCTATCTGTTCCTGGACTTGTGTTTGCTGCAAGTTTTTAAATCATAGTTTCAATTTCAGTACTTGTGTTTGGTCTGTTCATATATTCTATTTCTTCCTGGTTCAATATTGGAAGGTTGTACCTTTCTAAGAATTTGTCTGTTTCTTCTAGGTTGTCCATTTTATTTGTGTATGGTTGCTTGTAATAGTCTCTTATGATCCTTTGTATTCCTGTGGTGTCAGTTGTAACATCCATTTTTCATTTCTAATTTCATTGATTGGAGCCCTCTCCCTTTATTTCTTGATGAGTATAGCTAAAGGTTTATCAGTTTTGTTGTTCCAAAAGAACTAGCTTTTCGTTTCATTGATCTTTGCTGTTGTTTTCTTTATCTCCATTTCATTTATTTCTGTTCTGATTTTTATGATTTCTTTTCCTTCTACTAACTTTGGGCTTTGTTTGTTCTTGTTTCTCTAGTTGCTTTAGGTGTAAGGTTAGGTTGTTTGAGATTTTTCTTGTTTTCTGAGGTAAGATTGTTTTGCTATAAACTTCCATCTTAGAACTCCTTTTGCTGTATCCCATAGGTTTTGGATTCTCTTTCTTTTGTTGTCATTTGTCTCTAGGTATTATTTGATTTCCTCTTTGATTTCTTCAGTGATCCATTGGTTGTTTAGTAACATATTGTTTAGCCTCCATGTGTTTGTGTTTTTTATAGTTTTTATTCCTGTAATTGATTTCTAAACTCATAGTGTTGTGGTCAGAAAAGATGCTTGATATGATTTCAATTTCCTTAAATTTTCCGAGGCTTGATTTGTGACACAAGGTGTGATCTATCCTGGAGAATGTTCTGTGTGCACTTGAGAAGAAAGCGTATTCTGCTGGTTTTGGATGGAATGTTCTATAAATATCAAGTCTGTCTTCTCTAATGTGTCATTTAAGGCTTCTGTTTCCTTATTAATTTTCTGTCTGCATGATCTGCTATTAGTGTAAGTGGGGTCTTAAAGTCCCCCACTATTGTGTTACTTTTGATTTCCCTTTTTATGGCCATTAGCATTTGCTTTATATATTGGTCCGCCTATGTTGGGTGCATATATATTTACAATTGTTATATCTTCTTCTTGGAATGATCCCTTGATCATTATGTAGTGTCCTTCCTTGTCTCTTATTTTAAAGTCTATTTTGTCTGATATGAGTATTGCTACTGCAGCTTTCTTTGATTTCTATTTGCATGGAATATCTTTTTCCATGCCCTCACTTTCAGTCTGTGTGTGTCCCGGGTCTGAAGTTGGTCTCTTATAGACAGCATATACACAGGTCTTGTTTTGTATCTATTCAGCCATTCTGTGTCTATTGGTTGGAGCATTTAATCCATTTAATCCATTTACATTTTAGGTAATTATTGATATGTATGTTCCTATTGATATGTATGTTACCATTTTCTTAATTGTTTTGAGTTTGTTTTTGTAGGTCTTTTTTCATCCCTTCCTCTTTTGTTCTCTTCTCTTGTGGTTTGATGACCATCTTTAGTGTTGTGTTTGGGTTGCTTTTTCTTTTTTGTGTGTGTATCTATTTTTTGGTTTGCATTTCCCATGAGGTTTTGATGTAGCAGTCTATATATATACAAGGTTGTTTTAAGTTGCTGGTCTCTCAATTTCAAATGTAATTCCCATTTCCTGTATTTGTACTCTCCTCTTCTCATGTTTGCTGGTTTTGATATCATATTTGTGTATGGATGATTTCCTACTTTTACTGTAGGTTTGCTTTCACCAGTGCACTTTCCAATTTGTGGTTTTCTTGTTTCCAGTTGTGGCCTTTTTTTTTTTTTTTTTTAACCTCACCTGCCTAGAGAAGTTCCTTTAGCATTTGTTGTAAAGCTGGTTTGGTGGTGCTGAATTCTCTTAGCCATTGCTTGTCTGTAAAGCTTTTGATTTCTCCATCGAATCTGAATGAGAGCCTTGCTGGGTACAGTATTCTTGGCTGTAGGTTTTTCCCTTTCATCACTTTAAACATATCCTGCCACTCCGTTCTAGCCTGCAGAGTTTCTGCTGAAAAATCAGCTGATAACCATTGGGGATTCCCTTGTATGTTGTTTGTTGATTTTCCCTTGTTGCTTTCAATATTTTTTCTTTGTATTAATTTTTGTTCATTTGATTAATATGTGTCTCAGCATGTTCCTTCTTGGGTTTATCCTGTATGGGACTCTCTGTGCTTCCTGCACTTGGGTGACGATTTCCTTTCCCATGTTAGGGAAGTTTTCTACTCTAATCTCTTCAAATATTTTCTCAGGCCCTTTCTCTTCTTCTGGCACCACTATAATTCAAATGTTGGTGTGTTTAATGTTGTCCCAGAGGTCTCTGAGACTGTCCTCATTTCTTTTAATTCTTTTTTTCTTTATTCTATTCTACAGCAGTGATTTCCACCATTCTATCTTCTAGCTCACTTATCCATTCTTCTTCCTCATTTATTCTCCTATCAATTCCTTCTAGTGTATTTTTCATTTCAGTTATTGTATTGTTCATTTCTGATTGTTTGTTCTTTAGTTTTTCTAGGTCTTTGTTAAACATTTCTTGTATCATCTCGATCTGATCCTCCATTCTTTTTCTGAGATTTTAGATCATCTTTACTATCATTACTCTGAATTCTTTTTCAGGTATATTTCCTATCTCCTCTTCATTTATTTGGTCTTGTAGGTTTTTATCTTGCTCCTTCTGCAACATATTTCTGTCGTCTCATTCTATCTAAGTTACAGTGTTTGTGGTCTCCTTTCCACGGGCTGCAGGATCATAGTTCCTCTTGCTTCTGGTATCTGCCCCTTGGTGGGTGAGGTTGGTCCAGGCTTCCTGGTGGGAGGGACAGATGCCTGCCCTCTGGTGGGTGGACCTGGGTGTTGTCCCTCTGGTGGGCAGGGCCATGTCCGGGGTGTGTTTTGGGGTGTCTGTGAGCTTAGTACAACTTTAGGCAGCCTGTCTGCTGATGGGTAGGGCTGTGTTCCTGTCTTGCTGGTTGTTTGGCCTGAGGCATTCCAGCACTGGAGCCTGCAGTCTGTTGGGTGGGGTTGGTTCTTGGTGCCAAAATGGGGACCTCCAAGAGAGCTCACGCCAGTTAATATTCTCTGGGGCCTCTGCTACCAGTCCTCTTGCCCACACGCTGAGGTACAACCAACCAACCCCCACCTCCCCAGGAGACCCTCCAAGACCCCTAGGTAGATCTAGCCCAGGTTCCTATGGACGTATTGCTTTATGCTGAGTCCCAGTGCACATGAAACCTTGTGTGCACCCTCCAAGAGTGCAGCACGTGCACTCAAGCCCTGCTGGGCTTCAAGGCTAAATGCTCTGGAGGTTCTTCCTCCCGATGCCAGACCCTCAGACTGTCTTGGAGTCTCAGAGGGCTATTGTTATGTGAGAACATCCCTATGTAGCCTGCTTGGGTTTAATTTTTTTTTTTTTTTTTTTTTTGGTGCAAGGGCTGTTTTTAGTACGGATGACTACCACCTCTTTTCTCAGTGTATGCCCTATCTCTTTGACAGAGGGTTTGACTGGTGTTTTGCTGACTATAGCCTGCCCTGGATGTTGACTGGGGCCTCCCCTTTGCTCTGTGGTGGTCACTGCCCTGTCAGGGGCAGGGTCTGCTCCCTAGTTGTCCACATAGAGGCCCCCAGATCTGTTTCTTAGCTGTGTTTCTGGTCTATGATGTGAGGTAGGTGGGACTGGAGCACTCCCATGGGGAGAGAAGCCACTGAGTATTCCACCTCTGGAGCTGTTCACCTGTGAGCGTGCTCTGTTGTGTCCCCTTTCGCCTATTGTGCGGGCTCACAAAGTACACTGTTGTTGGTACTGCTCTCAGTCCCAGCTTAACCGTGGGTATACCAGCAATTGCTACTGACTCCCTGCCTGAGAACTGTTCTTTTGAAAGATCTGTCCTCACCCACTTATCTGGAATGCCAGCTTGCTAATATATGCAGATACCATATATGTGTGGATCTGTTTCTGATTTCTCTATTCTGTTCCAAAAGATCAGTTTGTCATTGCACTAGTATCACACTGTTGATGATTCACAATGTCTTGACATCAGTAAGAAGACATCTCATCCACCAGCTCCCATCTGCTACCACTTTTACCACTTTGTTCTACTTTTCTGGGAGTGCCTTGGCTAAATCTATCTTCCTCCATATAAATTTTAAATTGACCTGCCAGTCAGAAACACACGCAAACACACACAGCTGAAGTGTTGACTGAAACTGCATTGAAACTGTAAATTAATAAGGGGAGAACAGATATCTTTTCAATACTGATTCTCCCTATGAGCGTAAATGGTCTGTCACTCCATTTTATGGAAATTTCATTTCTTTAAGTTTAGTATTTTCGCCAGAAGCATCTTACACATCTTTTTGTTAGATTTGTTCCTAGGTACTAACTATTTCTATTGCTATTAAAAATGATATATTCTCTAACTACTTGTTACTAATGTATAGAAATGTGATTGATTTTTATATGATTATGTGTCCAGCAACCTTTTCAAATTCTCTAATTCTTATTCCTTATTTGTTGATTCTTTTGTTTTTTAATATAAATATATTACCGATAAATAATGACAGATTAGTTACTTTATTTGCAATCTTAATATTTTTAAATTATTTCTTGTACTCTTCCCATTTCTAGGGCCTTCAGAGAAATGGTGAATAAGATGATGAAAGTGGGCTTTTTGTCTTCTTTCTGATTTAAAATGTTTTAAAATTATTCACCATTAAATATGATGCCCACTGTAATATATTGGTAGATGCCAGGTTAAGAAAATGCCCTTCTATTTCTAATTTGCTAAGGTTTATCAGTAAATGTTGACTTTTTAGTGCATCTCTTGTTGAGATGATCACTTTTTATTCTCAGAACAATCATTCATTCCTTGATTAAATCAAATTTATTCATCATGTATTATCTTATACATTTCTAGATTAGATTTTCTAGTAATTTTTGTAGGATTTTAGCATCCAGGTTCTTGAGAGAAGTTCGGCTGTAATTTTCCTTTTTCATAGTTTTCTGGTGTGGTTTTTGTACAAGTTTACAGTAGCTTTATGAGTTATATTACCTCTTTATTATTTTCTGGAAGTTTCTAAAGTTAGAATCGTATATTTCATAAATGCTTGGTAGAAATTACTGGCAAAATAACCTGGTCCTGGCTCTCTATGTGACAAAAACTTTACAGATTCAATGACTTTAGTGATTCAGAACTATTCCTATTTTTCGTTTCTTTTCAGATTTTTTGGGCATGTTAGACTTTTCTTGAAAATGTATTCAGTTCATCTGAATTTTCAAATTTATTGACATAAATTTATCATATATCCTCTCCATACATATTGAAAGGATAGGATTATTGAAAGGTAGTATGGCATAGCGGGAAAGAACACATACTCTGACCCCAGACTAGTTAAGTTGAATCCACACTCCCACACTTAAATTTATGTTTGGCCAAGTTGTTCAACTTCTCTGTTCTTTAGTTTTTCCAACTATAAAATGAGAATAATAATAGTACGTTGTTCATATGATTGCTATGGCAATTCAATAACTTAATATTTGTCAAGTGCTTAGAACTGTGTATGACTCTAAATTGGTGGTATGTACAAAAGAGATTTTGAAATGTACTGCAAAATTTGATGTGCAGTATTTTTATTCTTCTCTAAATCATATCTAAATTCCAATTTTGTGTGTTATTTTGTATGTTATTTTGTATACATGAGTTTAAAAATTTCAAGTATATTGGATTTGTTTTTCTTTTTGTTATTGATTTCTAATTGCTTTGTAGACTGAGAACATGACCTTTATGTTACCAGCCTTTTGAAGTATCTGAAGAATTGCTTTATTGGCTTAGTGTACGTGATTAATTTGTTTAATGTCCTGTTTGAAAACAATGAATATTGTCCACTTTGAAGTACAATATTCTAAATATTTCCATTTAACTGAGATGTTTAGTTGTGTAGTTCAAATAGTCTATATTCTTACTTTTTAAATTCTTTGTTCAAAAAATTATCGGGAATGATAAGATAGTTTTTCAACTCCTCCATGTAGTTGTATCCATTTTGGCTTTTTTATTTCTTGATCGAGGTTATTAGTCATATCTAGGGTTATCTTGGTAACTTATTACCAAGGTAATAACTTAATCTTATTATTATGTAGTGACCTTTATCCTGAGCCATGCTTTCTTTCTTAAATTCAATTTGCCTGATGTTACTATAGTTGTATCAGCTTTCAATCTTAGAGTCGTTAGATGTTTAATTGTAGCTCTTATAAATAATTGACTTTGGATTTTGCTTTATTTTATTCAGTATTAGAATTTCTGATTTTTAACTGAATTTAAACTGCTTACATTTATGTTAATTACAGATCTTTGGAAGATTTTTGCTGCCTTATTTTTGCTTTCAGTCTGTTCTCCTTTTTAATATATATATATATATATATTTAATTTCTCCTTTCTTCCTTTCTTTTAGAATATTAAATGTATTTTTTAATTCAGCTTTCCTTCTACTGTTTTGGAAATTTTTTACTATGTGTATATTTCTGTTGACAATTACCCTTAAATTTTAACATGTACTTAAAGTAAAAGTCAAAGTTAGAATAATTTACTTTTACTCACTATCTCATATCATATTTAACTAATAATTTATCTGGTAAAAAAATTCAAAATTAAATTACTTTTCTATTTTATAGAGATTATGTGTCTATTTTTCTATTAAATTACTATTCTATTTTTCAAGTTTTATTTATATTTTCTCACATGTTTACCATTTTATTGTTGTTCATCATTCCTTTTTGCATTTCATACTTTATAGAATCACCTTCATTTTTCCTAAAATACATCCATTCTTTAGAAATGTCATTAATGAATGTATTTTGGGAGTAAAGTCTCAGATTTTATTTAATAAAACTGTATTTTATCCATGTTATGGGATATAATTATGGCTGGATATACCAGTTCTCAGGGACAGTTCTTAGCACTTTAAAAATATTGTTTTACTTAAATGATCTGCTTTCTGTTCTACTTAATTCCTATGTAAGTGGTCCTTCCTCCCACATCCCCCTCCCCACCTTCTCACCCCCGCCACACACACACCACAGGCTGCTTTAAAGATCTTTCATCTGCTTTACTTTAGTATCACTATGATGAGCAGTTCTGGCCAAGTCTCAGCTGTTTTTCTCTCCTATGTTGCTTCTCCTCATTTTCTTTATTCTTTTCTTCTGAAACTCCAGTTATATACGTGTGTGTGTGTGTGCGTGCGTGGGTGTGTGTGTGTGTCTACTTATACATCGTCTAAAAACCACATTTTCCATTTCTCTCTATTGCATTCTGGTTAATTTCTTTGAGGTTGTCTTCCATTTCACCAATTCTCTCTTCAGTTGTATCTATTTTACTATTCTATAAATTTAATACACTTTTAAATTTGTTTGATTAAACATATATATAATATATATTATACAATTTCTCATTATTATTCAGATTTGATTGGACTTTTTTGATAGGTTCCATTCCTGTGATTTCCAATTACTACTTTATTTAAACATATAAAATGCACATATTTTATATTCTATATTTGATAATTCCAATATCTGAAATATTTGTGGTCTAATTTTAATGGTTTTTTTTTTTCCTGATAACTGGCATGTTGGTTTGTTTCTTCATTTTTGTCTATGTGTGTGTGGCAGGAATGTGTTGTTATATGTTAGCTTGTTTTTGACAGAAATGCATCATTTTTGACAGAATTCCTTACTTTGATAGGATGTATTACTATGTAGAAACTCAAACTGAACACGTTAAATATGTACAGTTTTGCAAATATCAGTTATACTTCAGTAAAGCTGTTAAGTTTTTTTCATGCGCTACTGCTAGGCATCTGGGAGAGCTATAAAAACAGGTTCATTTTAAATTTCTCATTTGGAGTTTTATGGACCATACAGTGAATTTGAACCTCAAAGTCACATAAGAGATAATATGTGGTTATGAATTCTTCAGAGATATTATTCTTTTCTGCTCTTCTTCCTCTATCCACAGCTGATGCCAAGGCATAATTTGTTTGTGCTGCTACCTCTGTGGCATGATTTTTTTTAAGACAGCTCTTTCACCAAGGGTGTAGTTTTGTGGAATAAAGTATATTTTCACAAGCTCTAAGGTTTTATTTCCCATCTGGTTTGAGCCTGATATATGGTTTTAAATCCCCTGGCTATCCATTAAGTTTGCAGTTATGGCCAATGGGCACAGGGCAGGCATCAGCTTCACCATTTGCTTACAATTCCATATGTGTGTTCCCCCCAATTTTTTACTCTCAAAGATTTCTCTTACCTCCTTGAAAGCTTAGCTGTCTTTAAGAGGATGGTTTTAATATTTTATACAGAATTCTAGGAAAATATTTTTAGAATATTTACTCCAGCATATTAATGAAACCACAGAAGAGTTTGTTTTTTATTTTGCTTTTAAAATTATATTATCTTCACACTTAATTTCTCAGGTCTATGAATTCTTAATTTCAGGTACTGCTTCTCCAAATCTGAACACACACAAAAAAAATATCTACACAAACAAAGTCAAAAAGTTTCATAGGATTTAAGTAAGACTTTTTTACACATCACTGGTACCTATTGGTTACTCATTTATTGGGAGAAACAAGAGTTACCACTTAAACTTGACTGAACAGGCTCTAATTACTAACACTACTTTCTGTAAACAGGACATTCTTTTTGTCTAAAATTTTTATTCATTTGTGTATTTGCATAATTAACAAACACCAAATCCAGTGTGGAGGTGTTGTGCATAAAAACTTTCTATGTCATCTGTATCCAGAATCTTTACTAAAATCCAATAATGAAATCTAGCTAGATTACATACAAAGTGAGTGAGATGATGTTTGAGTGGGAAGAGATTAATGGCCAACAAATCAATGAATAAATGTTGAGGAAACATATTAATTATGTAGTATTCTCAAAAAATAAATGTTGGAGATATAGTGGGAAATTTACATCATAATCAGGGAGACAGAAGAGTAAACCTTTAATTACAGTATAGCATAATGAGTTTTATAATAGAAAGGGGTAGAATGCTTTAGGACCACTAGAGAAGAATATTTACTTAGTTTCAAGGAAGGCTTTCTAGAAGAGTTAACACAAGCTGACTGAGACCTAAAAGATAAGAAGTTAAAAGAGGGCATAGGGTGCTCCAGACAAAGGAAATAGCAAAAACAAGGGCCCAGAGGCATGGGAAAGATGATACATTTAGGAAATAAGTTATTTTGTGCCTCTGATCCATAGAATACACATGGAAGACTAGCCAGAGAAGACACTAGAGAGATAGATAAGAACATCAGATTGTATGGTATATTTTATGCCTTGCAAAGAAATTTAGACTTCATTGTCGAGAGTCGCTGGAGGCTTTTACACAAGACTGTGACAATAGAGAATAAAGAACTATTAGAGGATATTATCATTTTACAAGTTGTTGGGGAAGGATGCAAACTAATTATTTTCTTTTTCTGGTAAATAGGACCTCGGGCTCCTGCCACAGTCCAGGGTATTTTCCCTCCTTGTGTTTTCTCAAATACGTAAGTATCTAAGAAAATTAATGTATAATGATAAATGATAAATTAATATTCTAATAAGTATGTGGGTCATATTAAAAAGCAAATAATTACATGGGATCCTCCATTCTTGTACTTCTACTTAGATTTAGTGAAACGTTTGTCTTTTGCAAATTCTCCTCACTAAGCTTAAGTTGTAAAGTAGACAAAGTTAATGTTCTTCCTTATTTCCTTACCCCGCTGTGGTTCTACACTTGCCCTATATTCAGAGTCTTCATGCCACTTTCAAGATATCCAACCATGTCTTCTCCTCTTCAGGTAGCTTTCCAGGATCTGGACTTGTCTCTTTGCCTTTCTCCCCTTTGAAACATTTACCATTCCTTAAACCTTTTGAGATTACTGGCTTCCTAAGGACAGATTAGTTTAGATTAGTTTTACTTTTTAAATTTTTAATTAGTCATTCCTATCCTAAAGTGTATTTGCCATATAATCCAAAATAATAATCTCTAATGATGGAACTTGCAAGTCTCTGGAGAAGAAATTTGGGGAGCCTGAGGGATTTTTATTCCTCAAACTGGTGGCAGCCTATTTCTGTTGGTGTCTATATATGGCTTTCTCAACTTTAGAGCAGAGAGACTATCATTTTAGACCCAACACCGTCGCCTTTTTTAAAAAAATCAATAACTGAGGTCCAGGAAAGACTTTACAAACCCCAAATTCCTATGAAAATGGTTGGATAGAGTTAAGTGGTATATGGTGGTAAATGCTGTTGACATATTCAGACCAAGCTTTCTTGGAGGAAGGATCTTGACTTTAGGACTGGTGAACATCAGTTTAACTGACTTACTGAGAGTTCATAGGATACACAGCACTATAATAGATGCAGAAAGAAGGAAACTGGACTAGTCTGGTTTAAAGAAATAGAACAAGGTGGAAGAATGGTGATCATTTGTACAAAACGGCCATTTTTATTTTAGTCATTTAATAAATGTTTATTAAATATAAATACCTGCCTCTTTATAGAAGTGGTTAGAGGAAGATCATAATAAAGTCTTGAGTGCTGCCTCCTTATTTTTCTCCACCCAACATTATAGAACTACAGAGTCACTTGGATCTTCCATAGCAAATATTTTGGATACTTTTTCATTAAAAAATCTTAGCTCGGTAAGATGAGTAACTCTGTGTATTACCTGGAGATTCTTCACCACGCCCTCCCAAATTGACAGGGAAAAATACTTTTAGTTGCAGCCAACCAGCCTAACATCCTGTCAGAATACAAACAAAACACAGCTAACAATACTTTCTGGTCTGACTCTGCCCATCATACACATTCACATTCTTCTCATTCTGATTTAATTCCAGATTTCGTAAGACTTTACTGTGGAATCATTACATGTATTCTACCATCCACCCTATCTCTCCCTCTCTTTCGTCTATTGATTAGTTCTATTTTTTCTAATGTTAATACAAAAGACAGAAACATTTGTAAAATAGACATGGAAATTCAAGACCAAGAGAATGAAGACAAAGCAAGTATGATAGCAGTGGGTATAAACAGTTTCAATAATTACGTATTACACTTAGATAATGAATATATTTATATTATTGGGATGGAAGACATAGGAAGTAACAGAGTGAAGAAGACAGTAAGTCTGCTTGCTACTTTCATACTGTGGTCAGAAATTTATAGTTTACTTATTGGGCAATACTCTGATGTTTTGGAAGGGGAATGGTATGGTCAAATGAGCATACATGATGGATAACTCCAGCAGAAATATATAAAAAAAATTGATGGCAAGAAACTAGGAACCAGTTCTAGAAGTCCATTAGTGGCCTGCACAAAGGCTTCATTTTGTGTTAGAGTGAGTAGGCCCAAATCCAAATGATTTTAAATGGGAATTTATTTATGTTCAAAGCATAATGCTAGATACTGGGCAGATACCACAAGGAAGAAACCTATGCCACTGTGATTGTGAGCTGTTCTTTTTCAAAGATACCCTCTTGGTGAGAAAGAGGATGGAAATAGGACAAGTTAAAACACCACAAAGCTCACCGTTCTTACCTAGATCAGCTATTTTTCTTGAGTAAACACTCTCTGGAATGCTGAAAGCCTTTGGTTAATTTTCAGAGTTCTGAAAACTGAAACAAATTGACTATGAAAACCATTTACTATAAAATAATGAAAAAAAATTTGCTAGTTTACCTATTGCTTTTAAGAAGGAGTAAATTTTCAGAGCTCTTTACTCTGCCATTTTCACTGATGTCAACCTTTATCTGGTTATCACAGTTGTTTTCTAGTGGTCTTCTTTGAAGTTTTCCCAGTTATTTGATTATTTTTATTCTTAGGTCTTTTCTCTTTGTTTGGATATTTCTGCATGCCTTTGAGGCAGAAAGTCTGTTGGAGTCAGGTACAGGTATCAGTTAATACAATGGACTCCTTGAGTTCCATTTGGTGCCTACAGTATAATGTGAAGAGAATAGAAAAATGAATATGGGAGAGTTAGGTTGCAGAATATCAAAAAAAACAAAAAAACAAAAAAAACAACTGTGCTTAGGTTGACCTAAGAAAACAGATCCTGAAAAAATAAAGGAGGCCAAAATATAAAAACACGTCACTGACATTACCTTTCAGGCTCCAGGTTCCATATTGCAAAAGGTACTAGTCTGAGTATGGACTGTTGCTACAAAGCTCATGTCCGAGCTGAAACCAGGGAGGTTTTCATTTTCTGCCAAGATAGAGGATATAATTCTCTGTCTTGCTGTTTCTCGTAACTGAATTTTAGACTTTGGGAAATTTTTAATTTTATTTATTTATTTTATTTATTTAAAAAATTTTTATTTTATATTGGAGTATAGTGGATTTACAGTGTTAGTTTCAGGTGTACAGCAAAGTGATTCAGTTATACATATACATATATCTATTCTTTTTCAGATTTTTTTCCCATATAGGTTATTATAGAATATTGAGTAGAGTTCCCTGTCCTATACAGTAGGCCCTCTTAATTATCTATTTTATATATAGTAGTGTGTATATGTTAACCCCAAACTCTGAATTTATCCCTCCTGCCCCATTTCCCCTTTGGTAACCAGAAGTTTGTTTTCAAAGTCTGTGAGTCTGTTTCTGTTCTGTAAATAAGTTCATTTCTATCATTTTTTAGACTCCACATATAAGTGATATCATATGATATTTGTCTTTGTCTGACTTACTTCACTTGGTATGATAATCTCTAGGTTGATCCATCTTGTGGCATTATTTCATTCTTTTTTGTGGCCAAGTAATATCCCATTGTATATATGTACCACATCTTCTTTATCCATTCCTCTGTCAATGGACATTTAGGTTGCTTCTATGTCTTGGCTACTATAAATAGTGCTGCAATGAACATTGGGGTGCATGTATCTTTTTGAAGTATGGTTTTCTCTGGATACATGTCCAGAAGTGGGATTGCTAGATAATATGGTAGTTGTATTTTTAGTTTTTTAAGGAACCTCCATTGTTCTCCATAGTGGTTGTACCAGTTTATATTCCCACCAACAGTGTAGGAGGGTTCCCTTTTTTCCACACCCTCTCCAGCACTTATTGTTTGTAGACATTTTTCTTTGGCTGTGCTGCACAGCTTGTGGGATTCTAGTTCCCCAACCAGGGATTGAACCCAGGCGCCCTGCAGTGGAACTGCAAACTCCTAACCACTGGAAAGCCAGGGAATTCCCTGTTTGTAGACTTTTTGATGATGGCCATTCTGACCAGTATAGGTGATACTGGATTGTAGTTTTGATTTGCATTTCTCTAATAATTAGCAAAAATGTTGAGCATCTTTTCATGGGCTTCTTGGCCATCTGTATGTCTTCTTTGGAGAAATGTCTATTTAGGTCTTTTGCCCATTTTTGGATTGGGTTATTTGTTTTTTTAATATTGAGCTGCATGAGCTGTTTATATATTTTGGAGATTAATCCTTTGTCCGTTGATTCATTTGCAAATAATTTCTCCCATTCTGAGGGCTGTCTTTTCGTCTTGTTTATAGTTTCCTTTGCTTTGCAAAAGCTTTTAAGATTCATTAGGTCCCATTTGTTTATTTTTGTTTTTATTTCCATTACTCTAAGAGGTGAGTCAAAAAAGATCTTGCTGTGATCTATCAAAGAGTGTTTTTTCTATGTTTTACTCTAAGAGTTTTATAATGTCCCGTCTTACATTTAGGTCTTTAATCCGTTTTGAGTTTATTTTTGTGAATGTTGTTAGGGAGTTTTCTAATTTTATTCTTTTACATGTAGCTGTCCAGTTTTACCAGCACCACTTATTGAAGAGACTGTCTTTTCCATGTATATCCTTGCCTCCTTTGTCATAGATTAGGTGACCATAGATACATGGGTTTATCTGTGGGCTTTCTATCCGATTCCATTGATCTATATTTCTGTTTTTGTGCCAGTACCATTCTGTCTTGATTACTGTAGCTTTGTAGTATTGTCTGAAGTCAGGGAGTCTGATTCCTTCAGCTCCGTTTTTTTTCCCTCAAGACCGCTTTGGCTATTTGGGATCTTTTGTGTCTCCACACAAATTTTAGTATTTTTTGTTCTAGTTCTGTAAAAAATGCCATTGGTACTTTGACAGGGATTGCATTGAATCTGTAGATTGCTTTTTGTAGTATAGTCATTTTCACAATATT
This sequence comes from Balaenoptera borealis, assembly GCF_965194805.1. Lineage (NCBI taxonomy): Eukaryota > Metazoa > Chordata > Mammalia > Artiodactyla > Balaenopteridae > Balaenoptera > Balaenoptera borealis. The sequence continues at coordinate 48,289,954 of NC_138863.1, read as the reverse complement.
GATTCTTCTAATCCAAGAACATGGTATATCTCTCACCGTCTGTTTGTGTCATCTTTGATTTCTTTCATCAGTGTCTTATAGTTTTCTGAGTACAGGTCTTTTACTTCCTTAGGTAGGTTTATTCCTAGGTATTTTATTATTTTTGTTGCAATGGTGAATGGGATTGTTTCCTTAATTTCTTTTTCTGATCTTTTGTTGTTAGTGTATAGGAATGCAAGAGATTTCTGTGCATTAATATTGTATCCTGAAACTTTACCAAATTCATTGATTAGCTCTAGTAGTTTTCTGGTGGCATCTTTAGGATTATCTATGTATAGTATCATGTCATCTGCAAAGAGTGACAGTTTTACTACTTCTTTTCCAATTTGTATTCCTTTTCTTTTTCTTCTCTGATTGTCATGGCTAGGACTTCCAAAACTATGTTGAATAATAGTGGTGAGAGTGGGCATCCTTGTCTTGTTCCTGACCTTAGAGGGAATGCTGTCAGCTTTTCACCATTGAGAATGATGTTTGCTGTGGGTTTGTCATATATGGCCTTTATTATGTTGAGGTAGGGTCCCTCTATGCCCACTTTATGGAGAGTTTTTATCATAAATGGGTGTTGAATTTTTCAAAAGCTTTTTTGCATCTATGAGATGATCCTATGGTTTTAATCTTCAATTTTCAATATGGCGTATTACATTGTTTTGCATGTATTGAAGAATCCTTGCATCCCTGGGATAAATCCAGCTTGATCATGGTGTATGATCCTTTTAATGTATTGTTGGATTCTGTTTGCTAGTATTTTGTTGAATATTTTTGTATCTATATTCATCAGTGATATTGGTCTGGAATTTTCTTTTTTTGTGATATCTTTGTCTGCTTTTCATATCAGGGTGATGGTGGCCTTGTAGAATGAGTTTGAGAATGTTCTTTCCTCTGCAGTTTTCTGGAAGAGTTTGAGAAGGATTGGTTTTAGCTCTTCTCTAAATGTTTGATAGAATTCGCCTGTGAAGCCATCTGGTCCTGGGCTTTTGTTTGTTGGAAGATTTTTAATCACAGTTTCAATTTCATTACTTGTGATTGGTCTGTTCATATTTTCTATTTCTTCCTGGTTCAGTCTTGGAAGGTTATACCTTTCTAACAGTTTGTCCATTTCTTCCAGGTTGTCCATTTTATTGGCATAGAGTTGCTTGTAGTAGTCTCTTATGATGCTTTGTATTTCTGCAATGTCTGTTGTAACCTGTTCTTTTTCATTTCTAGTTTTATTGAGTCCTCTCCCTCTTTTTCTTGATGAGTCTGGCTAAAGGTTTACCAATTTTGTTTATCTTCTCAAAGGACCAAATTTTAGTTTTATTGATCTTGCTACTGTTTTCTTTTTTTCTATTTCATTTATTTCTGCTCTGATCTTTATGAATTCTTCTACGAACTGTGGGTTTTCTTTGTTCTTTTTTCTCTAGTTCCATTAGATGTAAGGTTAGATTGTTTATTTGAGACTTTTCTTGTTTATTGAGATAGGATTGTATTGCTATAAACTTCCTTCTTAGAACTGCTTTTGCTGCATTCCATAGGTTTTGGATCATTATGTTTTCATTGTCATTTTCTCTAGGTATTTTTTGATTTCCTCTTTGATTTCTTCAGTGATCTCTTGGTTATTTAGTAACGTATTATTTAGCCTCCATGTGTTTGTGTTTTTTTACATTTTTTTCCCCATAAAAGATTTCTAATCTCATAGTGTTGTGGTTGGAAAAGGTGCTTGATATGGTTTCAAGTTTCTTAAATTTACCGAGGCTTGATTTGTGACCCAAAGTATGATTTATCCTGGAGAATGTTCCGTGTGCACTTGAGCAGAAAGTGTAATCTGCTGTTTTTGGACGGAATGTCCTATAAATATCAATTAAATCTATCTGGTCTATTGTTTCATTTAAAGCTTGTACATTCTTATTAATTCTCTGTCTGGATGATCTGTCCATTGGTGTAAGTGAGGTGTCAAAGTCCCTCACTCTTATTGTGTTACTGTCGATTTCCTCTTTTATAGCTTTTAGCATTTGCCTTATGTATTGAGGTGCTCCTATGTTGGGTGCATATATATTTATAATTGTTATATCTTTTTCTTGGACTGATCTCTTGATCATTATGTAGTGTCCTTCCTTGTCTCTTGTAACAGAATTTATTTTAAAGTCTATTTTACCTGATATGAGTATTGCTACTCCAGCTTTCTTTTGATTTACATTTGCATGGAATATCTTTTTCCATCCCCTTATTTTCAGTTTGTGTGTGTCCCTAGGTCTGAAGTGGATCTCTTGTAAACAGCATATATATGGGTCTTGTTTTTGTATCCATTCAGTGAGCCTGTGTCTTTTGGTTGGAGCATTTAATCCATTCACTTTTAAGGTAATTATTGATATGTATGTTCCCATTACCATTTTCTTAATTGTTTTGGGTCTATTTTTTTAGGTCCTTTTCTTCTCTTATGTTTCCCACTTAGAGAAGTTCCTTTAGCATTTGTTGTAGAGCTGGTTTGATGCTTCTGAATTTTCTTAGCTTTTGCTTGTCTGTAAAGCTTTTGATTTCTCTCTCAAATCTGAATGAGATCCTGCTGGGTAGACTAATCTTGGTTTAGGTTCTTCCCTTTCATCACTTTAAATATATCATGCCATGCCCTTCTGGCTTGTAGAGTTTCTGCTGAGAAATCAGCTGTTAACCTTATGGGATTTCCCTTGTATTTTATTTCTCATTTTTCCCTTGTTGAATAATTTTTGTCTTTAATTTTTGTCAGTTTGATCAATATGTGTCTTGATGTGTTTCTCCTTGGGTTTACCCTGCCTGGTACTCTCTGCGCTTCCTGGACTTGGGTAGCTATTTTCTTTCCCATGTTAGGGACATTTTCAACTTTAGTCTCTTCAAATGTTTTCTTGGGTCCTTTCTCTCTCTCTTCTCCTTCTGGGACCCCTATAATGTGAATGTTGTTGCATTTAATGTTGTCCCAGAGGTCTCTTAGGCTGTCTTCATTTCTTTTCATTCTTTTTCCTTTATTCTGTTCTGTGGCAGTGAATTAACACCATTCTGTCTTCCAGGTCACTTATCCATTCTTCTGCCTCAGTTATTCTGCTATTGATTCCTTCTAGTGTATTTTTCATTTCAAGTATTGTATTGTTCATCTCTGTTTGTTCTTTAATTCTTCTAGGTGTTTGTTCTTTCATTCTTCTAGGTCTTCACTAAACATTTCTTGCACCTTCTGGATCTTTGCCTCCATTCTTTTTCTGAGGTCCTGGATCATCTTCACTATCATTATTCTGAATTCATTTTCTGAAAGGTTGCCTATCTCTACTTCATTTAGTTGTTTTTCTGGGGTTTTATCTTGTTCCTTCATCTGGTACTAGCCCTCTGCCTTTTCATCTTGTCTATCTTTCTGTGAAAGTGGTTTTTGTTCCACAGGCTGCAGGATTGTAGTTCTTCTTGCTTCTGCTGTCTGCCCTCTGGTGGATTAGGCTATGAGGCTTGTGCAAGTTTCCTGATGGGAGGGACTGGTGGTGGGTAGAGCTGGCTGTTGCTCAGGTGGGCAGAGCTCAGTAAAACTTTAATCCACTTGTATGCTGATGGGTGGGGCTGGGTTCCCTCTCTGTTTGGCTTGAGGTGACCCAGCACTGGAGCCTACCTGGGTCTTTGGTGGGGCTAATGGCCAACTCTGGGAGGGCTCACACCAAGGAGTACTTCCCAGAACTTCTGCTGCCAGTGTCCTTGTCCCTGCAGTGAGCCACAGCCACCCCCCACCTCTATAGGAGACCCTCCAACACTAGCAGGTAGGTCTGGTTCAGTCTCCTATGGGGTCACTGCTCCTTCCCCTGGGTCCTGATGCACACACTACTTTGTGTGTGCCCTCCAAGAGTGGAGTCTCTGTTTCCCCAAGTCCTGTCAAAGTCCTGCAATCAAATCCCACTAGCCTTCAAAGTCTGATTCTCTGGGAATTCCTCCTCCTGTTGCCGGACCCCCAGGTTGGGAAGCCTGCCATGGGGCTCAGAACCTTCACTCCAGTTGGTGGACTTCTGTGGTATAAGTGTTCTCCAGTTTGTGAGTCACCCACCCAGCGGCTATGGGATTTGATATTATTATGATTGCACCACTCCTACCATCTCATTGCAGCTTCTCCTATGTCTTTGGATGTGGGGTATCTTTTTTGGTGAGTTCTAGTGCCTTCTTGTTGATGATTGTTCAGCAGTTAGTTGTGATTCCGGTGCTCTCTCAAGAGCGAGTTGAGAGCACGTCCTTCCACTCCGCCATCTTGAACCAATCTCCAATAACTGTCAGTATGTTTTGATTTCCTCTTTGATTTCTTCAGTGATCCCTTGGTCCTTTAGTAACATATTTTTTAGCCTACTTGCTTGTGCTTTTTATAATTTTTTTTTTCTTGTAGTCAATTTCTAATCTCATAGAGTTATAGTTGGAAAAGATGCTTGATATGGTTTCAATTTTCTTAAATTTAGCAAGGCTCACTTTGTGGCCCCACATATTGTCTATCCTGGAGAATGTTCCATATGCACTTAAGAAGAATGTGTATTCTGCTGCTTTTGGATGGAATGTCCTATAAATATCAATTAAGTCTATCTGGTTTAGTGTGTCATTTAAAGCCTGTGTTTCCTTATTGATTTTCTCTCTGGATGAACTGTCCATTGGTGAAAGTAGAGTGTGAAAGTCCCCCACTGTTATTGTGTTACTTATGATTTCTTTTTTCTAAAGTTGGCTGTTGCTTTAATTCTGATTTTAAACATCTGAATACTGCCCAGCTAAGAAATTCCACTTCTAAGAATTTGTTATAAGAAAATAATGAGAGATGTGCAGAAATGCATATATAAAGGTGTTCATCAAAACATTTGTGTTAATAAAGATTAGGCAAAAGCATAAATGCCCAATAATAAAGAATTGGTTAAATACTTTGATATAGTCATTTTATGGAAAGTGCTTTGGTAATTAAATATGGCTGTATTTTTATCTCTGTCTATATACCTGTATTTTCTAATTTTTATCTACCACAAATATTTTGTAGTTATATAACTTAATTGGAAAGTTTTAAAATCTGCCCAGCTCAGTGCTTTGTCCAAAATTCTGTTCCTTACTTGTTTTTCTTATGCTTTTTTTCCAATTTGACTTTATAATTGAATAGCCAAAGTTCAGTATATGTAGACTCTAAGTTTTAATTTTTCAACTTTAGCTTTTACATCTTCTGTTTTTATGTAGTTTAGCTTAACTTCAACACCTGACAGTGAGCTGCTATAGAACAGCACACAAGCCAATGGAAAGCTGTCATTTTCATTTTGAACACTGTCTGTCTCCTGCAAGCTCATATCTGAGGCCTGTACATTCTAATTAAGTATCAAGAAGGACAAGCACAACCGTAAACTCAAATATCTAGGAAACATATGAAGACGTAATCAGTTGAAACGTTCCTTTTTTCATCTAGACCTGACTGCAGCTTAACTCAGAGTAGGAATTTTGGCATGGTTTCGCCAGGGTTGCAGCCTGTTGGCCTAAGAGCCAGAATGAATATCTTTAGTATTTATAGCTCAAAAGTTGTCTCTTTGAAAGGAAGACAAAGAGGTGCCTGATTACATCATAGCTATGTGTGCCTGTGTATGCACCTGTGTGCACACAAGTGTGTGTGCATGTGTGTCTGAGAGAGGAGGGATGGGGAAGGGGATGGAATGGAGGAGAGGGAGAGGAGAGAGTGAGAAAGTGAGTGGGATTGTGTAAAGGGTTTCTGTTATCTTTGGCACTAGGTTAATTTGCCCTTTTAAAGTTCTTATAGACTCCAATCGTTCTTCCTAGTAGATGTTCTACTTTTAATTAATTAATTGATTAGTTGTTCAATGTCTGACTCTCTTTCTAGAAGGTAAGAGACATGAGGGCAGGAACCATGTCTCCACCCACTCCCCTCTCTCTTTCCCTAGTTCCTACCACGGTGCTTTTTGCATATGTAGTGAGGATTTAATAAATATTAGTTGAATAAATGCATGCATGGGTCTTAAAAACCATATATAAATATATATATATATATTTTTTTTTACCTTGTCTAACAGCTTCTGTGGCTGCTGTAGCCTCCCCCCTGCCACCCGCCCAGCTGCTTCTTAAAGCCATTTTTATAGCAGGAGAGGACCTTTTCCTTAAACTGAAGGAGGTGCTTGTTGGCTCCTTCTGCAGTGGGAAGGTTGGCCCACCCTCCATCCGTTGTGAGCTTCAAAAGGTGGGACCTACTCTTCAGCCCTGTTTTACGGCAGTTAGGATCGGTGTTTGCACCTCCCTTCCTAGCTGCCCCTAGGCTCTAGATAGTTCTGTGACAAAAACCAAGCATGTGTTTCAGTCTGCAGTAACACAGGGCTGTAGCCTTTTTAGGATGTCTCATTTGGATGCCAGTGTGACTGTGGGAACTCCAGCTCTCTCACAGACAAAGTACACATCCATCTTTAATTTGTGCTACATGCTAGGCTTTGCCTCATGAAAGCTTGGCGAAGGCAGGCATTTTTGTCTGTGTTGTTCACTGCTCTGTCTTCATCCTTAAGGACAGGGCTTGAATGCCCACTCTGGGCACTCAGTAACTGTTTGTGGAATGAGTGAATGAATGATGAAATATCCTCATAGCTGGTGAATGTCATCTTGTGTTTGATGTGCCATTTTGGCTATAGTTCACTCAGTTAAGAACTTGAAATGTGTACTGTTTATGAAGAGGGCAATCTTTTTCCCACCCCCCTAGCCCCATTACATTTCCGATACTCTGCTGCATGATCCTTCTAAACTGGATGCCAATTCTCCCATTTTCCTTTACAGAACAGACCAAACCATTAATGTTGGCAATCATGTGCTATTGAGTATGTTGTTACCAAATTTCCAAATCTTCTGATCAACCCACAGAATTTACAAATATAACAAATTCACTTTTTTTATTGGTAAAATGCTATACTTTCAAATCAATGTTTTCTATAAGAATACTGATTTTTGCTGTGTGATTCAGAAATCAGAGGACAAATGGTGATAATATATGCTAAAATTAAAATTAGTCCGCCTCCTTTTGTATACAAGAACCTTGTCACTTCCCAGTTTGCTTTGTCTCTCAGGAAGCTCAGAGCTAAGAGTTATGCGCACCTATTCTTACCCTCAATTTTCTGACACAGGGATTTCATCTCTATTTCCGTTCATTACTTTGTTCTTTTAAACATAAAAATATATATATGGTATCATGCTTTGTCAAAAGTAACCTCAAATTCTTTTTGGTATTTGAAAAATTATAGTTAATGAGAAGAAAAATATTTAACTATTCACAGGTGCTTTTCAAAGCCTGCCTTCCTTGATGCCATCAATGCCTGCCTCTCACTCACTAGATATCAATGCTTTTCATGAGCTGGATTTCTCCAGCGTCACTGGCACTGGGAAATAAGCATGTTATACTAGAACATTAGCGTGCAGTAGAAAGAGCCCTTGGTTTGGAGTCAGCAGAACTGGGTTCTTGTTACAACTCCACGTACTACTGGAGTGATCTTGGACAACTCACTTAACCTCAGTTTCTCTTCTAAACATTGAGTATAAAGTCACATGTTATACCAGCTACCTTGGGTTCTCATGATGTAAATGAGATAAGACATGTCCATGTGTTTTGTAAATATTACAGTTGTCTACACATCTGTGTCCCCACAAGTCTGTACACTCCTTAAGATCAGGGACTACATCTTGTTCATATTTGTGTCCCCAGGGCTTGGCTTGTTGACCTGAAGACACAGAGGGCACTGAATGTGGGTGATACTAATTTACTCATTGTTTTATTTCAGAAAAGTTCCACTGGAGTCTGTTCATTAATAAGCCTTCATTGGTCAGTGGATCTTAATTGAGTAACTTCTACATGCTTTCTACTACCCCTAGGTTATTTATTTATTTATTTATTTAATCTTTTTTTTTTTTTAATTGGAGCATAATTGCTTGACAGTGTGCTAGTTCCTGCTGTACAATGAAGTGAATCAGCTATATGTATGCATATATCCACTCCCTCTCGGACCTCCCTCCCACCCACCACCCCTCCCACCTATCTAGGTCATCACAGAGCACTGAGCTGAGCTCCCTGTGCTCTACAGCAGGTTCCCACTAGCTATCTATTTTACACATGGTAGTATATTTATGTCAAGCCTAATCTCCCAATTCAGCCCACCCTCCCCTTCCCCCCGTGTCCACACCTGCTTTCTCTATGTCTTCATCTCTATCCCTGCCCTGCAAATAGGTTTCATCTGTACCATTTTTCTCAATTCCACATAATGCATTAACATACAATATTTGTTTTTCTCTTTCTGACTTCACTCTGTATGACACACTCTAGGTCCATCCACATCTCTACAAATGACCCAATTTTGTTCCTTTCTATGTTTGAGTAATATTCCATTGTATATATGTACTACATTTTCTTTATCCATTCATTTGTTAGTAGACATTTAGGTTGTTTCCATGTCCTGGTTATTGTAAATCATGCTGCTATGAACACTGGGGTACATGTCTCATTTTGAATTATGGTTTTCTCAGGGTTTATGCCCAGTAGTGGGATTGCTGGGTCATATGGTAGTTCTATTTTTAGTTTTTTAAGGAACCTCTATACTGTTCTCCATAGTGGCTGTATCAGTTTACATTCCCACCAACAGTGCAAGAGGGTTCTCTTTTCTTCACACCCTCTCCAGCATTTGTTGTTTGTAGATTTTTTGATGATGTCCATTCTGGCCGGTGTGAGGTAATACCTCATTATAGTTTTGATTTGTATTTCTCTAATAATTGTGATGTTGAGCAGCTTTCTATGTGCCTCCAGGCCATCTGTATGTCTTCTTTGGAGAAATGTCTATTTAGATCTTCTGCCCATTTTTGGATTTGGTTGTTTGGGTTTTTTTGATATTGAGCTGTTTGTATATTTTGGAGATTAATCCTTTGTTAGTTGTTTCATTTGCAAATATTTTCTCCCATTCTGAGGGTTGTCTTTTTGTCTTGTTTATGGTTTCCTTTGCTGTGAAAAAGCTTTTAGGATTAATTGGTCCCATTTGTTTATTTTTGTTTTTATTTCCATTACTCTAGGAGGTGGGACAAAAAAAATCTTGCTCTGATTTATGTCAGAGTGTTTTTCCTCTGTTTTCCTCTAAGAGTTTTATAGTGTCCGGCCTTACATTAAGTTCTTTAATCCATTTTCAGTTTATTTTTGTGTATGGTGTTAGGTAGAGTTTGAATTTGATTCTTTTACATGTAGCTGTCCAGTTTTCCCAGCATCACTTATTGAAGATACTGTCTTTCTTCCATTGTATGTTCCTGCCTCCTTTGTCATAGATTAGGTGACCATAGGTGCATGGGTTTATCTCTGGACTTTCTATCCTGTTCCACTGATCTATATTTCTGTTTTTGTGCCTGTACCATACTGTCTTGATTACTGTACTTTGTAGTATAGTCTGAAATTAGGCATCCTGATTCCTCCAGCTCCGCTTTTCCTTCTCAAGGTTGCTTTGCCTATTAGGGGTCTTTTGTGTTTCCATACAAATTGTAAAAGTTTTTGTTCTAGTTCGGTGAAAGATGCCACTGGCAATTTGATAGGTCTTGCATTGACTCTGTAGATTGCCCTCGGTATGATAGTCATTTTCACAATATTGATTCTTCCAATCCAGGAACATGGTATATCTCTCCATCTGTTTGTGTCATCTTTGATTCCTTTCATCAGTGTTTTATAGTTTTCTGAATACAGGTTTTTTGCCTCCTTAGGTAGGTTTATTCCTAGTTATTCTTTTTGTTGCAATGGTAAATGGGATTGTTTCCTTAATTTCTCTTTCTGATGTTTCATTGTTAGTGTACAGGAGGTACAAGAGATTTCTGTGCATTAATTTTGTATCATGCAACTTTACCAAATTCATTGATTAGCTCTAGTAGTAGCATCTTTTCTAGTAGCATCTTTAGGATTCTCTCTATATAGTATGTCACCTGCAAAGAGTGACACTTTTACTTTGTCTTTTCCAATTTGAATTCCTATTATTTCTTTTTCTTCTCTGAGTAGCACAGGTAGGACTTCCAAAACTATGTTGAATAATAGTGGCGAGAGTGGACATCCTTGTATTGTTCCTGATCTTAGAGGAAATGCCTTCAGTTTTTCACCATTGGGAATGATGTTTTCTGTGGGTTTGTCATATATGACCTTTATTATGTTGAGGTAGTTTCCCTCTATGCCCACTTTATGGAGAGTTTTTATCATAAATGGGTGTTGAATTTTGTCAAAACATTTTTCTGCATCTATTGAGATGATCATATGGTTTTTAGTCTTCAATTTGTTAACATGGTGTATCACATTGATTGATTTGCATATATTAAAGAATCCTTGCATCCCTGGGATAAATCCAACTTGATCATGGTGTAGGATCCTTTTAATGTGCTGTTGGATTCTGTTTGCCAGTACTCTGTTGAGGATTTTTGCATTCTATGTTCATCAGTAATATTGGGCTGTAATTTTCTTTTTTTTTTTAAACATCTTTATTGAAGTATAATTGCCTTACAATGGTGTGCCGGTTTCTGCTTTATAACAAAGTGAATCAGTTATACATATACATATGTTCCCATATCTCTTCCCTCTTGCATCTCCCTCCCTCCCACCCTCCCCATCCCACCCCTCTAGGTGGTCACAAAGCATCGAGCTGATCTCCCTGTGCTATGCGGCTGCTTCCCACTAGCTGTCTATTTTACATTTGGTAGTGTATATATGTCCATGACACTCTCTCACCCTGTCACATCTCACCCCTCCCCCTCCCCATATCCTCAAGTCCATTCTCTAGTAGGTCTGTGTCTTTATTCCCGTCTTGCCACTAGGCTCTTCATGGCCTTTTTTTTCCCTTAGATTCCATATATATGTGTTAGCATACTGTATTTGTTTTTCTCTTTCTGACTTACTTCACTTTGTATGACAGACTCTAACTCCATCCACCTCATTACAAATACCTCCATTTCATTTCTTTTTATGGCTGAGTAATATTCCATTGTATATATGTGCCACATCTTCTTTATCCATTCATCTGTCGATGGACATTTAGGTTGCTTCCATGTCCTGGCTATTGTAAATAGAGCTGCAATGAACATTTTGGTACATGACTCTTTTTAACCTATGGTTTTCTCAGGGTATATGCCCAGTAGTGGGATTGCTGGGTCGTACGGTAGTTCTATTTGTAGTTTTTTCAGGAACCTCCATACTGTTCTCCATAGTGGCTGTATTAATTTACATTCCCACCAACAGTGCAAGAGTGTTCCCTTTCCTTCACACCCTCTCCAGCATTTATTGTTTCTAGATTTTTTGATGATGGCCATTCTGACTGGTGTGAGATGATATCTCATTGTAGTTTTCATTTGCATTTCTCTAATGATTAATGATGTTGAGCATTCTTTCATGTGTCTGTTGGCCATCTGTATATCTTCTTTGGAGAAATGTCTATTTAGGTCTTCTGCCCATTTTTGGATTGGGTTGTTCGTTTTTTTGTTATTGAGCTGCATGAGCTGCTTGTAAATCTTGGAGATTAATCCTTTGTCAGTTGCTTTATTTGCAAATATTTTCTCCCATTCTGAGGGTTGTCTTTTGGTCTTGTTTATGGTTTCCTTTGCTGTGCAAAAGCTTTTAAGTTTCATTAGGTCCCATTTGTTTATTTGTGTTCTTATTTCCATTTCTCTAGGAGCTGGGTCAAAAAGAATCTTGCTGTGATGTATGTCATAGAGTGTTCTGCCTATGTTTTCCTCTAAGAGTTTGATAGTGTCTGGCCTTACACTTAGGTCTTTAATCCATTTTGAGTTTATTTTTGTGCATGGTGTCAGGGAGTGTTCTAATTTCATACTTTTACATGTATCTGTCCAATTTTCCCAGCACCACTTATTGAAGAGGCTGTCTTTTCTCCACTGTTTATGCTTGCCTCCGTTATCAAAGATAAGGTGACCATATGTGCGTGGGTTTATCTCTGGGCTTTCTATCCTGTCCCATTGATCTATATTTCTGTTTTTGTGCCAGTACCAAACTGTCTTGATTACTGTAGCTTTGTAATATAGTCTGAAGTCAGGGAGCCTGATTCCCCCAGCTCCATTTTTCGTTCTCAAGATTGCTTTGGCTATTCGGGGTCTTTTGTGTTTCCATACAAATTGTGAAATTTTTTGTTCTAGTTCTGTGAAAAATGCCAGTGGTAGTTTGATAGGGATTGCATTGAATCTGTAGATTGCTTTGGGTAGTAATTTTCACAGTGTTGATTCTCCCAATCCAAGAACATGGTATATCTCTCCATTTTTTTGTATCATCTTTAATTTCTTTCATCAGTGTCTTATAATTTTCTGCATACAGGTCTTTTGTCTCCTTAGGTAGGTTTATTCCTAGATATTTTATTCTTTTTGTTGCAATGGTAAATGGGAGTGTTTTCTTAATTTCACTTTCAGATTTTTCATCATTAGTGTATAGAAATGTAAGAGATTTCTGTACATTAATTTTGTATCCTGCTACTTTACCAAGTTCATTGATTAGCTCTAGGAGTTTTCTGGTAGCATCTTTAGGATTCTCTATGTATAGTATCATGTCATCTGCAAACAGTGACAGCTTTACTTCTTCTTTTCCGATTTGGATTCCTTTTATTTCTTTTTCTTCTCTGATTGCTGTGGCTAACATTTCCAAAACTATGTTGAATAATAGTGGTGAGAGTGGGCAACCTTGTCTTGTTCCTGATCTTAGTGGAAATGGTTTCAGTTTTTCACCATTGAGGACAATGTTGGCTGTGGGTTTGTCATATATGGCCTTTATTATGTTGAGGAAAGTTCCCTTTATGCCTACTTTCTGCAGGGCTTTTATCATAAATGGGTGTTGAATTTTGTCGAAAGCTTTCTCTGCATCTATTGAGATGATCATATGGTTTTTCTCCTTCAATTTGTTAATATGGTGTATCACGTTGATTGATTTGCGTATATTGAAGAATCCTTGCATTCCTGGGATAAACCCCACTTGATCATGGTGTATGATCCTCTTAATGTGCTGTTGGATTCTGTTTGCTAGTATTTTGTTGAGGATTTTTGCATCTATGTTCATCAGTGATATTGGCCTGTAGTTTTCTTTCTTTGTGACATCTTTGTCTGGTTTTGGTATCAGAGTGATGGTGGCCTCGTAGAATGAGTTTGGGAGTGTTCCTCCCTCTGCAGTATTTTGGAAGACTTTGAGAAGGATAGGTGTTAGCTCTTCTCTAAATGTTTGATAGAATTCACCTGTGAAGCCATCTGGTCCTGGGGTTTTGTTGTTGGAAGGTTTTTAATCACAGTTTCAATTTCAGTGCTTGTGATTGGTCTGTTCATATTTTCTATTTGTTCCTGGTTCAGTCTCGGTAGGTTGTGCATTTCTAAGAATCTGTCCATTTCTTCCAGGTTGTCCATTTTATTGGCATAGAGTTGCTTGTAGTAATTTCTCATGATCTTTTGTATTTCTGCAGTGTCAGTGGTTACTTCTCCTTTTTCATTTCTAATTCTATTGATTTGAGTCTTCTCCCTTTTTCTCTTGATGAGTCTGGCTAATGGTTTATCAATTTTGTTTATCTTCTCGAAGAACCAGCTTTTAGTTTCATTGATTTTTGCTATTGTTTCCTTCATTTCTTTTTCATTTATTTCTGATCTGATCTTTATGATTTCTTTCCTTCTGCTAGCTTTGGGGATGTTTTGTTCTTCTTTCTCTAATTGCTTCAGGTGCAAGGTTAGGTTGTTTATTCGAGATGTTTCCTGTTTCTTGAGGTAGGCTTGTATTGCTATAAACTTCCCTCTTAGCACTGCTTTTGCTGCATCCCATAGGTTTTGGGTCGTTGTGTCTCCATTGTCATTTGTTTCTAGGTATTTTTTGATTTCCCCTTTGATTTCTTCAGTGATCACTTCGTTATTAAGTAGTGTATTGTGTAGCCTCCATGTGTTTGTATTTTTTACAGATCTTTTCCTGTAATTGATATCTAATCTCATAGCGTTGTGGTCGGAAAAGATACTTGATACGATTTCAATTTTCTTAAATTTACCAAGGCTTGAGTTGTGACCCAAGATATGATCTATCCTGGAGAATGTTCCATGAGCACTTGAGAAAAATGTGTATTCTGTTGTTTTTGGGTGGATTCTCCTATAAATATCAATTAAGTCCATCTTGTTTGATGTATCATTTAAAGCTTGTGTTTCCTTATTTATTTTCATTTTGGATGATGTGTCCATTGGTGAAAGTGGGGTGTTAAAGTCCCCTACTATGATTGTGTTGCTGTCGATTTCCCCTTTTATGGCTGTTAGTATTTGCCTTTTGTATTGAGGTGCTCCTATGTTGGGTGCATAAATATTTACAATTGTTATACCTTCCTCTTGGATCGATCCCTTGATCATTATAGAGTGTCCTTCTTTGTCTCTTGTAATAGTCTTTATTTTAAAGTCTATTTTGTCTGATATGAGAATTGCTACTCCAGCTTTCTTTTGATTTCCATTTGCATGGAATATCTTTTTCCATCCCCTCACTTTCAGTCTGTATGTGTCTCTAGGTCTGAAATGGGTCTCTTGTAGACAGCATATATATGGGTCTTGTTTTTATATCCATTCAGCCAGTCTGTGTCTTTTGGTGGGAGCATTTAATCCATTTACATTTAAGGTAATTATCAATATGTATGTTCCTATTCCCATTTTCTTAAATGTTTTGGGTTTGTTATTGTAGGTGTTTTCCTTCTCTTGTGTTTCTTGCCTAGAGAAGTTCCTTTAGCATTTGTTGTAAAGCTGGTTTAGTGGTGCTGAACTCTCTCAGCTTTTGCTTGTCTGTAAAGGTTTTAATTTCTCCATCACATCTGAATGAGATCCTTCCTGGGTAGAGTAATCTTGCTTGTAGGTTTTTCTCCTTCATCACTTTAAGTATATCCTGCCACTCCCTTCTGGCTTGCAGAGTTTCTGCTGAAAGATCAGCTGTTAACCTTATGGGGATTCCCTTATGTGTTATTTGTTGTTTTTCCCTTGCTGCTTTTAATATGTTTTCTTTATATTTAATTTTTGACAGTTTGATTAATATGTGTCTTGGTGTGTTTCTCCTTGGGTTTATCCTGTATGGGACTCTCTGTGCTTCCAGGACTTGATTAACTATTTCCTTTCCCATATTAGGGAAGTTTTCAACTATAATCTCTTCAAATATTTTCTCAGTCCCTTTCTTTTTCTCTTCTTCTTCTGGGACCCCTATAATTCGAATGTTGGTGCGTTTAATGTTGTCCCAGAGGTCTCTGAGACTGTCCTCAGTTCTTTTCATTCTTTTTTCTTTATCCAGCTCTGCAGTAGTTATTTCCACCATTTTATCTTCCAGGTCACTTATCCGTTCTTCTGCCTCAGTTATTCTGCTATTGATCCCATCTAGAGTATTTTTAATTTCATTTATTGTGTTTTTCATCGTTGCTTGGTTCCTCTTTAGTTCTTCTACGTCCTTGTTAAATGTTTCTTGCATTTTGTCTATTCTATTTCCAAGATTTTGGATCATCTTTACTATCATTATTCTGAATTCTTTTTCAGGTAGACTACCTATTTCCTCTTCATTTGTTAGGTCTGGTGTGTTTTGACCCTGCTCCTTCATCTGCTGTGTGTTTTTCTGTCATCTCATTTTGCTTATCTTACTGTGTTTGGGGTCTCATTTTCACAGGCTGCAGGTTCGTAGTTCCCGTTGTTTTTGGTATGTGTCCCCAGTGGCTAAGGTTGGTTCAGTAGGTTGTGTAGGCTTCCTGGTGGAGGGAACTAGTGCCTGTGTTCTTGTGGATGAGGCTGGATCTTGTCTTTCTGGTGGGCATGTCCATGTCTGGTGGTGTATTTTGGGGTGTCTGTGGCCTTATTATGATTTTAGGCGCCTCTCTGCTAATGGATGGGGCTGTGTTCCTGTCTTGCTAGTTGTTTGGCAAAGGGTGTCCAGCACTGTAGCTTGCTGGTCATTGAGTGAAGCTGGGTCTTGATATTGAGATGGAGATCTCTGAGAGCTTTTGCCATTTGGTATTACCTGGAGCTGGGAGGTCTCTTGTGGACCAGTGTCCTGAAGTTGGCTCTCCCACCTCAGAGGCACGGCCCTGATGCCTGGCTGGAGCACCAAGAGCCTTTCATCCACACGGCTCAGAGTAAAAGGGAGAAAAAATTGAAAGAAAAAAAGAAAGAGAATATAGTGAAGTAAAATAAAGCTATTTTAAAGCAAAGCTATACAGACAAATTCTCACCCATAAGCATATACATATACACTCACAAAAAAAGGAAAAGGGGAAAAATTAATATATCCTGCTCCCAAAGTCCACCTCCTGAATTTGGGATGATTCGTTGTCTATTCAGGTATTCAACAGATGCAGGCACATCAAGTTGTTTGTGGAGTTTTAATCCGCTGCTTCTGAGGCTGCTGGGAGAGATTTCCCTTTCTCTTCTTTGTTTGCACAGCTCCCGGGGTTCAGCTTTGGATTTGGATCCGCCTCTGCGTGTAGGTCACCTGAGGGCGTCTGTTCCCCGCCCAGACAGGATGGGGTTAAAGGAGCAGCTGCTTCGGGGGCTCTGGCTCACTGAGGCCGGGGGGAGGGAGGGGTACGGAGGAGGCGGGGCGAGCCTGCGACGGCAGAGGCGTCGTGACGTTGCAGCAGCCTGAGGCGCGCCGTGAGTTCTCCCGGGGAAGTTGTCCCCGGATCACGGGACCCTGGCAGTGGCAGGCTGCACCGGCTCCCGGGAGGGGCGGTGTGGAGAGTGACCTGTGCTCGCACACAGGCTTTTTGGTGGCGGCTGCAGCAGCCTTAGAGTCTCACGCCCGTCTCTGGGGTCCGCGCTGACAGCCGCGGCTCGCGCCTGTCTCTGGAGCTCGTTTATACGGCGCTTTGAATCCCCTCTCCTCGCGCACCAGGAAACAAAGAGGGAAGAAAAAGTCTCTTGCCTCTTCGGCAGCTGCAGACTTTTTCCGGACTCCCTCCTGGCTAGCTGTGGTGCGCTAACCCCTCAGGCTGTGTTCACGCTGCCAGCCCCAGTCCTCTCCCTGCGATCCGACCAAAGCCTGAGCCTCAGCTCCCAGCCCCCACCCGCCCTGGCGGGGGAGCAGACAAGCCTCTCGGGCTGGTGAGTGCTGCTCGGCGCCGAGCCTCTGTGCGGGAGTCTCTCCACTTTGCCCTCCGCACCCCTGTGGCTGTGTTCTCCTCCGTGGCTCCGAAGCTTACCCCCTCTGCTACCCGCAGTCTCCGCCCGTGAAGGGGCTTCCTAGTGTGTGGAAACCTTTCCTCCTTCACGGCTTCCTCCCACTGGTGCAGGTCCCGTCCCTATTCTTTTGTCTCTGTTATTTCTTTTTTCTTTTGCCCTACCCAAGTACGTGGGGATTTTCTTGCCTTTTGGGAGGTCTGACGTTTTCTGCCAGCGTTCAGTAGGTGTTCTGTGGGAGCAGTTCCACGTGTAGATGTATTTCTAATGTATCTGTGGGAAGGAAGGTGATCTCCGTGTCTTACTCTTCCGCCATCTTCTCTCTAATTTTTTTTGTGATATCTTTGTCTGGTTTTGGGTGACAGTGGCCTCACAGAATGAGTTTGGGAGTGTTCCTCCCTCTGCAATTTTTTGGAAGAGTTTGAGAAGGATTGGTGTTAGCTCTACTCTAAATGTTTGATAGAATTGGCCTGTGAAGCCATCTGGTCCGGGATTTTGTTTGTTGGAAGATTTTTAATCACAGTTTCAATTTCATTACTTGTGATTGGTCTGTTTATATTTTCTAATTCTTCCTGGTTCAGTCTTGGAAAGTTGTACCTTTCCAAGAATTTGTCCATTTCTTCCAGGTTGTCCATTTTATTGGCATATAGTTGCCTGTAGCAGTCTCTTATGATCCTTTGTATTTCTGCAGTGGAAGTTGTAATTTCTCCTTTTTCATTCCTAATTTTATTGATTTGAGTCCTCCCTTTTTTTCTTGATGAGTCTGGCTATAGGTTTATCGATTTTGTTTATCTTCTCAAAGAACCAACTTCTAGTTTTATTGATGTTTGCTATTGTTATCTTAATTTCTATTTCATTTATTTCTGCTCTGATTTTTATGATTTCTTTCCTTTTACTGACTTTCAGTTGTCTTTGTTCTTCATTCTCTAGTTGCTTTAGGTGTAAGGTTAGATTGCTTATTTGAGATTGTTCTTGTTTCTCAAGGTGAGATTGAATTGCTGTAAACTTCCTTCTTAGAACTGCTTTTGCTGCATCCCATAGGTTTTGGGTTGTTGTGTTTTCATTGTCATTTGTTTCTATGTATTTTTTATTTCCTCTTTGATTTCTTCAGTGATCTCTTGGTTGTTTAGCAGTGTATTATTTAGCCCCATGTGTTTGTGTTTTTTTACAGTGTTTTTCCTGTAGTTGATTTCTAATCTCATAGTATTGTGTTCAGAAAAAACACTTGATACAATTTCAATTTTCTTAAATTTTCCAAAGCTTCATTTGTGACCCAAGATGTGATCTCTCCTGGAGAATGTTCCATGTGCACTTGAGAAGAAAGTGTATTCTGTCCCTTTTGGGTGGAATGTCCTATAAATATCAAGTCTATCCGGTCTGTTGTGTCATTTAAAGCTTGTGTTTCCTTATTTTCTGTCTGGCTGATCTGCCCATTGGTTTCAGTGGGAAACCAAAGTCCCCCACTATTATTGTGTTACTGTCAGTTTCCCCTGTTACAGCTCTTAGCATTTGCCTTGTGTATTGAGGTGCTCCTATGTTGGGTGCATAAATATTTGATTGTTACATCTTCTTCTTGGATTGAACCCTTGATCATTATGTAGTGTCCTTCCTTATCTCTTGTAACAGTCTTTATTTTAAAGTCTATTTTTTCTGATATGAGTATTGCTCCTCCAGCTTTCTTTGATTTCCAATTGCATGGAATGTCTTTTTCCATCCCCTCACTTTCAGTCTGTATGTGTCCCTAGGTCTGAAGTGGGTCTCTTACAGACAGCATAGATATGGGTCTTGTTTTTTTATCCTTTCAGCCAGGCTATGTCTTTTGGTTGGAGCATTTAATCCATTACATTCAAGGTAATTATCAATACGTATGTTCCTATTACCATTTTCTTAATTGCTTTGGGTTTGTTTCTGTAGGTCTTTTTCTTCTCTTGTGTTTCCCGCCTAGAGGAGTTCCTTTAGCATTTGTTGTAAAGCTAGTTTCGTGGTGCTGAATTTTCTTGTCTTTTGCTTCTCTGTCGAATCTGAATGAGATCCTTGTTGCGTAGAGTAATCTTGGTTGTAGGTTTTTCCCTTTCATCACTTTAAGTATTTCCTGCTACTCCCTTCTGGCTGGCAGAGTTTCTGCTGAAAAATCAGCTGATAACTTTATGGGGATACCCTTGTATGTTATTTGTTGCTTTTCCCTTGCTGCTTTTAATGTTTTTTTCTTTGAATTTAATTTTTGTTAGTTTGATTAATATGTGTCTTGGTGTGTATCTCCTTGTGTTTATTCTGTATGGGACTCTCTGTGCTTCCTGGACTTGGGTGCCTATTTCCCGTGTTAGGGAAGTTTTCGACTATAATCTCTTCAAATATTTTCTCAGACCCTTTCTCTTTCTCTTCTTCTTCTTGGAACCCCTATAATTCAAATGTTGGTGCATTTAATGTTGTCCTAGAGGTTTCTGAGACTGTCCTCATTTCTTCTCATTCTTTTTTCTTTATTCTGCTCCTCAGCAGTGATTTCCACCATTCTATCTTCTAGCTCACTTATTTGTTCTTCTGCTTCAGTTATTCTCTTATTGATTCCTTCTAGTGTACTTTTCACTTCAGTTATTATGTTGTTCATCACTGTTTGTTTGTTCTTTAGTTCTTCTACGTCCTTGTTAAACATTTCTTGTATTTTCTCGATCCGTACCTCCATGCTATTTCTGAGATTTTGGATCATCTTTACTGTCATTACTCTGAAATATTTTTCAGGTAGCTTGCCTATTTCCTCTTTATTTATTTGGTCTTGTAGTTTTTTACCTTGCTCCTTCATCAGTAACATATTTTTTTGTCATCTCATTTTTTTTGATGGGTGGGGCTATGTTCTTCTCTTACTGGTTGTTTGGCCTGAGGCATCCAGCACTGGAGTTTGCAGGCAGTTGGGTAGAGCTGGGTCTTGGTGCCAAGATGAGGACCTCCCGGAGAGCTCACAGCAATTAATATTCCTTGGGGTCTGAGGTTCTCTGTTAGTCCAGTGGCTTGGACTCAGTGCTCCCACCACAGGAGCTAAGGTCTGACCCCTGGCCTGGGAAACCAAGATCCTGCAAGCTGCATGGCACAGCCAAAAAAAAAAAAAAAAAAAAAAATTGGCAACAAACAAAAAGGAGAACAACAAAGAATAAAAAATAAAATTAGAATTAAAAAATACATTAGAAAAAATAAAAATATAACTGAAACAACAACAAGGCAAAACCAAACCACAACAGCAACCAAAAATAAAAAAGGGCCAGAAAAGACCTCGGTGGGGGGTCGGGGATTAGGCAAGGGGGACAGGGCATAGGCTCAGGACTGGCATGCCAGAAAAGGCCTTGGGGGATTGGGGGACAGGGCCTAGGCTCAGCGCAGCCAGGGGGCGAAGGTTTAGGCTTGGGACCCCAGGGCCCTGAGCCAATGGGGAAAATGCTGGCCGTGTTCCCTTCTGATCCCCCAAAAGTCTCTCCCCATCCCTGCTGATCCCCTCTCCATGTGTGGGCCCCTCTGAGCATGGGAACTGCCCCCATACCCCAGCCTCTCAGGGGCACGAGTCCTGTCTTACCTCTACTTGCTATTTTCTTAATTTTGGGGGGTTTGTTTATGTAGGTTTTTTTTCTTCCCTTCCTCTTCTCTTCTCTTGTGATTTGATGACTATCTTTAGTGTTGGATTCCTTTTTCTTTTGTGTGTATCTATTGTAGATACAGTTACCATGAGGTTTTGATAAAGAAGTCTATATATATGCAAGGTTGTTTTAAGTTGCTGGTCTCAATTTCAAATGCATTTCCAATATATCATGCATTTATACTCTCTTCTTCTCACAACTGATGGTTTTGATATCATATTTGTGTGTGGATGATTTCCTACCTTTATTGTATGTTTGCCTTTACTGGTGAGCTTTTCCATTTGTACTTTTCTTGTTTTTAGTTGTAGCCTTTTCTTTTCCTCCTAGAGAAGCTCCTTTAGCATTTGTCATAAAGCTGGTTTGGTGGTGCTGAATTCTCTTAACTTTTGCTTGTCTGTAAAGCTTTTGATTCCTCTGTCAAATCTGAATGAAAGCCTTGCTGGTTTGAGTATTCTTGGTTGTACATTTTTCCCTTTCTTCACTTTACATATATCATACCACTCCCTTCTGGCCTGACTTTCTGTGTTTGTAGTCTCCATTCTGCATGCTGCAGGATTGTAGTTCTTGCTTCTGGTGTCTGCCCCCTGGTGGGTGAGGTCGGTTCAGGGGCTCATGCAGGCTTCTTGGCGGGAGGGACTGGTACCTGCCCACTTTGGGTGGAACTGGGTCATGTCCCTCTGGTGGACAGCCTGTGTCAAGGGGCTCAGGAGGACTTTAGCCAGCCTGTCTGTTGGTGGGTGGGGCTGTGTTCCCATCCTGTTGGTTTTCTGGCCTGAGGCATCCCAGCACTTGAACCTGCAGGCTAATGGGTGGGGCCAGGTCTCAGTGCCAAAATGGTGACCTTTGGGAGAGCTCATGCTGAGGAATTTTCCCAGGGGCCTCTGCCACCAGTGTTCTTGCCCCCGAAGTGGGCCACAGCTGACCCCCAAGAGACACTCCAAGAGCCGCAGGTAGGCCTGGCCCAGATTCCTACAGAGTCACTGCTTTGCCCTGGGTCCCTGTGCACATGAAACCTTGTGTGCACCCTCCAAGAGTGGAGTCTCTGTTTCCCCCAGTCCTATAGAGCTCCTGCACTCAAGCCCCACTGGCCTTCAAACCAAATGCTCTGGGGGCTCCTCCTCCTGATGCCAAACCCCCAGGCTGGGGAACCTGATGTGTGACTCAGAACTCTCAGTCCTGTGGGAGAACCTCTGTGATATAATTAGTTTCCAGTTTGTGGGTTGCCAACCTGGTGGGTATGGGATTTGATTATATTATGAAAGCATCCCTTCTACCATCTTTTTGTGGCTTCTTCTTTGTCTTTGGATGTAGAATATCTTTTTTGATAGGTTCCAGTCTTTTCTGTCGATGGTTGTTCAGCCATTAGTTGTGTTTTTGGTGTTTTCATGAGAGAAGGTGAGCTCAAATCCTTCTACTCGGCCATCTTGCCACCCTTCTGAAGGAACCCATTTAAATGTATACATGTTCTTCTGAGATCTTGGGAGAACACAGTTGTTGAGTAAGCTATCACTGTCCGAGTTTGTTTCCTCTGCCTGTGGTCTTCTTCACAGGTCAGTGATGCTCACTGCTATTGGAGCAGGATCCCAGCTCTCATCACTGCACAACACGAACTCAGTGTCTAATTTTATAATGTAAAGTAAAGTACAGGCCTAGAAAAAGTAAACAAGGTATATCAATTTTCTCTTAAGAAAGCAGGAAGAAGATAAGCAAAGGGCCTATGTTGAAATTTATGAAAATAAATATCTGAAATATACAAAAATAAATCAGAACTAAAGTCTCAGATCTTGTTTTATTAACTGTGTGTTATTCTATATTTTTCATTGAGTTCTTTAATTTTTACAATTCAGAAAACCATGTTATTTCATTAGTATCATGATAAAAAATCTAATTAGAACACATGATAGAATATTGTCATACATAGAAAAGGGCTACTTCTAAATTGGTATTTAATATGGCTCGAAATTTATGATTTTAACCCATAGTTATTAGTCACCTTAATTTCTTACTACTGTTTGATGAGAGTGTGGGTAGGACTATGGGATTTGAAAGGGTAAGTTAAGGATTATCCGGAAGCTCTGGTCAGATTGTCTTGCCACCTCATGCTGCCTTTTAGCAAACAGAAAGAACTATCTCACTGTCTCCCTCCAAGTCTGTGTCCTTCCCCAGAGAACCTCAAAGCAGGAATGGTTAACATGGGTCAGAATTGGAATTTTCAAATAGACATATTTTTTATGCAGCAGCCACAATTCTACTCCTCTGAGTAATGAATCATGTGGGCCAAAATCAAAGAAGGAAGAGAAATAGATGGTGGGGGTGGACAATGAAAAAGTTTATTCTTTTGAATTTCTTTTAAAAATCTCTTAGATACAAAGAGAAGAGACTGATTCACTGATTAGAAGTTTTGGAAAAAGCTACATAAATTCTTGACCTTAAGTAATAACTAAATCATCAACCTTTCTTGACTTTACAGACAACAGAATCTCCTACAAAACTGCTTGCAAGAAAAAGTATGTATCATAAAACTCATTGATAAAGCAGCATATTAACTATACTCTTGTATGTGTCATAATAGGAA